>NC_142051.1:25728221-26329466 GCF_982192425.1 Myodes glareolus
GATCTCTGAGTTTGAGACCAGCCTGGTCTACAGAGTGAGTTCTAGGATAGCCTGGATTACACAAAGAAACCCTGTCTTGAAAAATCAAAACAAACAAACAACAATGAGGGAATATTTTATAAATGTGACTCATTTGCACTGCCAGAAATTATTGCATCGAAGATGAGATGTTCAGAAAGTTAATATGTGACCGAGACATGAACTGGAACTTCTAACTTAGACGTTAGCTCCCATTTTATTGTGGAATCAGATCTGATCGTATACATGTTTGCTTCTTTGATGGTTTCACAGGTGCCTCTTTGCTCGAGGACAGCGCTGCTCAGTTCTTGGCAGAGGAAATGCTATTCACTTGTAATCTGCCGTCAGCTTTCGTTTCTTGATTCCTCTGCAAGGCCACTTTGTGATATCCATGTGAGACTGTGTGAGGCACGGTGTAGACTGTTGTCAACAGTCATATTCTTCAGAAGCCTCTAGTTAAAAAAAAAATGGATCAGTATAGGTGCTTGTCCCAGTTCATTTTCTGTTGCTGCCATAAAACATTCTGACCAAAAGCAGCTTGGAGAGGAAAGGGTTTATTTGGCTTACATTTTCATGTCTCAGTTTATCATTAAAGGTAGTGAGGCCAGAATCTCAAGGCGGGAGCCTGGGCACAGGAACATATGCAGAAGCCATGGAGGAGAGTTGCTTATTGGCTTGCTATCGATGGCTTGCTTAACCTGCTTTCTTATAACACCCAGGACCGCCAGCCTAAGGGTGGTACCATCTACTGGTGATGGGTGTTCCCACATCAGTTTTTAATCAAGAAAAATGCCCTCACAGACTTAACAGGCCAATCTGATGGGACATTTTCTTGACTGAAGTTCCCCTCTTCCCACAGAATTCTGCCTTGTGGTTAGTTGACCAAAAGAAATAATCAGTGTTCAGTCTTGGTTTATGTAGTTAGGAACTATTAAAAATATTGCTTTGAAGGAGGTAGAGGAATGGCTCTGTGCATAAAAGCACTTGGCACCCAAGTCTGAGGACCTAAATTTGAATCTCCAGAACCACATAAAAACCAGATGTATAACATGACTGTCTGCAGTCTTGTAGAGGACCCCTTCTCTGAGGAGGTGGGAGGCAGAGATGGCAAAAATCTTCAGGAGTTTTCACGCTAGCACATCTAACAGAAAAACAGCAAAGAGATCTTTTTCAAACAAGCTGGGAAGACGGGACTGCCACGTGACCAGGATTGTCTTGTCACTTGTAAGTGCATGCTATGACCCACTTGGTGCACACTCATGCACATATAGATGTACACACACACACACACACACACACACACACACACACACACACACAATGTGCACCCATAGCCTTTGGATAAAGAAATGATGGAGGTTGAAACTCCAAAATTCAGCAGTTGTGATGATAAAAGTATTTCTCTCTTAATTGTGATGCTTGAGGTAAATTGCTGATTGATTTCTGTAGACGTAGGTAAGTTTGCTCAAGGTAGGGCTTCTCTCTTGGTGTCCGTTCTGAGTATTTTAACTTCAAAGGATACCTTATTTGCTAAGGAGTGGCCACTGCGGAGCAATACAGCTCTTGACATTTTGAACAGTGTTAAATGATGGGACTGTAGTATTTCAAATAGTCTTGTTTCCACAATGTTTAAAAATCCAGTGGGAAGAGTGGCAGTCCATAGAACCCTGCATACTTGAAATTCTTCAGGTATTAATTTTAAATGCAGTTCACAAGTTTATTTCTGACATTTTTCTTCTCTTTAAGGATGAATCAGGCAAGGGAGACTTACAGCTCTGTCTTCAGAAATGTTTTCTTCTTGCATTTGCTCCTAGGTATTTTATAAAGGTGCCGAAGGAATAAAAAGCACAGCCCTGGTTTTGTTTTTACCCTATCGTGATCTATGTTTCCGTAAAGGACATTGTTGCGAAGTCTGTTGTTACTACCGTTATAAGTGTGGTGCTGGAGAGCGGCAGATGCACCCGGAGACTTGGAGAAAAGTCAGCATCTTGCTTTGGTTAATTTCCAATTTGTTCCACAGTGAAGGCATGCCTACGTGCCTGGCTCTCTCTGCTGTCAGTGGCAGCTCTGAGTTCAATCCGCAGTCAGTAGTTAAAGGCTTTAGGATGAGTCCTCTGGAGGAGCCAGGGCTTGCTGGTGGCAGTGCCTGTTGAAGTGACAGCCCTCACAAATTGGACCCTCTGCAGGGGGTGCCTTAGGTGGTGGCCATGGGAACCCCTCATAGGCTTCTCTCAGTCAGGGGAGGTCACTGTCACTAGAGAGCTTCTGGGAGAAAGGCTTCTTCAGGTAGTGCTGGCAGCTGCTGCTAGAGCCTGTATTGACTCCTTTGGAGACATTTCTCATTGTCCTGTAAACTGCTGGCTACTTACTTCTTCCTGTCCTCCGGCTTCCACCCAGAAATATGCAGCCTGCTGCTTGTGATTGCAAAGGGGTATCTGGCGGCAAAATACCTGGGTCCAAATCTCTTCCCAAATCTATTTCTTTTGGCCCTGGTTG
Organism: Myodes glareolus; assembly: GCF_982192425.1. Lineage (NCBI taxonomy): Eukaryota > Metazoa > Chordata > Mammalia > Rodentia > Cricetidae > Myodes > Myodes glareolus. The sequence continues at coordinate 25,730,736 of NC_142051.1, forward strand.
CTCCTCCTTATCCCTAATAATTACCTGTAGGACCGCTCTCCCAAAACTTTGGAAAAGAGCTCATTTTGGTAGAGCAGGCTTTTAACGGCAATTTTTTTTCAACTACAAATTTGCAGAAGAAAAGTTCTCCGATGATAAAGAACTTTAATCAGGCAAAAAGACATTTTTATTTGCAGAACTGGGCCCTTTAGGGGGAAGCAATTATTTATAGCTGATGTGAAAAGCTTACGGTATACCTGGATTTATTTGGTAGATTGCATTTAAAATAGGAAGGTGTTCTTGTTACTCGATTGGAAGCTACAGTGCTACTGAGTTGTTGCTAAATTTATATTAAGGAAATAAGGTTTTACATACGTTTTAACCCAATCTGTAAGGGATGTGTGTGTGTGTGTGTGTGTGTGTGTGTGCATTTAATGGAACTACCTAAATTTGAGATTTGATGCCGTGTGCTAAAATTTACTCTTCTATGTTTGAGAATTTTTTCTTTTAAAAATAATAGTCTTGGGGCTGGAGAGATGGCTCAGAGGTTAAGAGCACTGCCTGCTCTTCCAGAGGTCCTGAGTTCAATTCCCAGCAACCACATGGTGGCTCACAAAAATCTATAATGAGATCTGGTGCCCTCTTCTGGTCTGGTGGCACACATGCAGACAGAACACTGTATACATAATAAATGAATAAATCTTAAAAAAAATAGTCTTTAGGGATTTTGCTATATGTTGAAGTAGAAATGTCACGGTGTTATAATGTCTTATGTGTCATCGATGAAACTAATACAAGCTACTTATATGAACCGTGTTTGGTGGTGCCCTTTAAATGCGCCTGTGGTGTGATGTTGAAAATGCCTGTGACAGGTAAGTAGGTTTTGGACCTGGTTCTGTTTTGTAGCTTGCCTCTCTGAATTTACAGAGTCAATTGCCTGTGTTGGCGTTGCTGTTTTAGAGATCGAGTCTCCTATGTAACCCAGTCAGGCATCGAGTTTAAAATCCTCCTGTCTCAGACTCCTCAGTGTGCTGTGAATAACAGGGTTGAGTCATTATCCCCAGCTAGTCAATTCACTTAAGAAAAAAAAATCCTCTTTAACTCAGCAAAAATCTTCAGTTGCTTGTGTTCAGGTGAATCACTCTATGTGTCTCCTATGGAGACCCTGAGATGGGCAATTGTTGCATATCTTTCTATGTGCATATGTTTCTAGACCAGCATTTCTTAAAGGTCAGTCTACCTGGAGTACATTGGGGTTGTTACAGTATAGATTGTGCTTGAGAGAATCCGGGAATCTGCATTTCTTTGGTTTTAGCTATAGTAGGTACTGTAGGCTCTGGGACCACACGTTGGGTAATAGGCTTTAAAAGAGTCTCAGTTAAATATGATTACAGGGAGCTGGGGAGATGGCTCAGTGGTTAAGAACAGCAATGGCTCTTCCAGAGGATGCAGGTTCAATTCCCATCAACCACATGACAGCTAACAACTGTCTATAATGTCAAGAACTGACACCTTCACACAAACATACATGCAGGCAAAACACCAGTACACATAAAATAAAAATAAATAATTAAAAAATTATGATTACAGATGAGGTCAGTATATTTTATAGATGTTTGGGAAAACTGCTTAAACTCCTGGGTAGAAAGGGACTGAAGGAATATAGGTATTCCTTGTGTCTGTAAGATATTAGCTGATTAATTTAATTATGGTCCGCCTCCTTCCTGCCTCTTTGTTCAATTAAGACAGTTCTAATCTTCAAAATCTGAAAAAGTAGAGTCTGAAGCTTAGGAGATGACCTCCATTGACACAGTGGTCACTATCCATATAGAAAAAAACCCAACTTCTTTGTAATATAACTTCAGATTCAGATAGCAAATTCTAATTTTGAAAGGCACACATGGTTGCCCTTGATGCGGTAGATCTGGTCCTGATGTTGCTCAGTGAAGCTACGGACTGGAAACAAAGTTTTGAGGCAAGAAAGACCTTTGTTGGCTATAACCCAGCAAGTCAGAATCATGGGATTTTCCTCCTAAAAACAAAATTTCTTTCTTAGGAGTTGCAGATAGAGGCTTCTATAAGGCTTTGCAAAGGGCTGTTTCAATTTGGGACAGATGTGTGTGGACATCAGGGGGCTCCTAGGTTTCCCGGGGGTGGGAGGAGCTCATTTTCTGATGCACGGGCTACTGTTGTATCTGAAGGTCATTAAATGTTGTCAGCTCTGGGATACAAAAGAAAAGTCAGGAATAATTGAGCTCATACTGTCTAGACAGGGATGGGGGCAAAGGTCACTTTCACTAGAGAACAGTTTTCACCCTTCAGAAGTGTTCATCTGAGCTGTCATATACAGCCAAGCTAGTGGGAAACCATGATAGTTTGAATGTAATTGACCCCCATAATCTCATAGGGAGTAGCCCTATTAGGACGTGCGGCTTTGTTGGAGTGGGTATGGCCTTGTAGGAAGTGTGTCACTGTGGGGGCGGTCTTTTATGTTTCTTATGCTCAGGATATTGCTCAGTGTCTGAGTCGACTTCCTGTTTCCTGCCATCTGCGATGTGACCAGTCCTAGATCTATCATCCACTCTAGCACGCTCCTTGCCAGGATGATAATGGACTGAACTGGAAGGGAGGTTCCCCAGTGAAATGCTTTCCTTTCTAAGAGTTACCGTGGTCATGGTGTCTCTTCACAGCAATAGAAATCCTAATTAAAACAGAGACTAATAACGCTGAGCCTCGTGGTCACCGAAACGAAGGCATTTTATAGCCAAATAAAGCAAGTGAGGCTGGAGACTCAATACTTGTTCCTTCAGTTACATTGAGGGGTTCATGACTTGAGGTCTTGGTGCCCAACCTGGGCCTCTAGAGCCAAAATGCATTTTGAGAAAATGTAGCTCTCGCTGCATGAAAACTTTATAGACTTTATGAGTGCAGCAGAATTCATAAGTAGGCAGCGGAGAATATGAAAAATAGAGCTTTGTTAGTGATACTCAGGCTTTAGGTAACGAGGTGGGTGAGGGTACCTACCGTAAGTATGAACCTTTCCCGTCTGGGGTAGAGGCAGGGCTCAGTGGTGTGGTCCTCGTGTACTGTGCACCATGCAAATTAAAATAAACGAATTGGGACTTGGGTTTCAATGGTTATATTTAATTTGGTCCACTTTAGCTTCCAGGCATCTTAAATGATCTTGGAGCGGGTCAAATAGACTCTTTAAAAAGCACCCATTCTAAAACGAGTTAGATTTCTTTCCTCTTAGTTTCATGTTATTTTATAGTATGATACAGCGTGGGGAGCAAATATTGGATCAAGGAGAAAGAAAGCGAGATGCGAGTTTTAGATTTTCAAGTACCACTTCGCCACTTAAGTACTTGAGCTTCTCGGCTCTCACGAACTCAGGACTTTAATTGGTCAGGAAGTGAAAATGATAACTGTTCGCATGGAGTGGGGGATCAAATGAAGTAGGATGAGGAATGTTCTCTGTGGTTTTTAAAAACGGCATCATTATGCACTTAGACGGAGAGTGTGTGGAAGCAGGGATGGGATGACTCAGTAGATCGCCGCCCGCGGCGTATCTTGCTCTCTTCTCCCTGAGAGCACAGCTATGGCTTTCCCTGCAGCGGCTGAGGCTTTTCACTCACATCCTCTAGCTGCATGCTTGCTGTCCAGTCTTCAATGGTTTGTTCTCTATGCTCCCGTATCCTACTTCTTGTCTGTCCGTTCTTGAGACCCGAGTCCCCAGGCTCCTCACGGCAACGGTGCTCGTAACTTTCCAATTTCGGTTTCTTTTCTTTTCTTCTTTTTTATTTTGTTGCTAATTTGCAAACTTTTATTGATTTATTTTACATCCTGCTTGAAGTTTCCCTTCCCTCCTCTCCTCCTACCCTCAATTGCCTCTGTGCCCCCCCATCCACCCCTCCTCCATTTCTAGTCAGAAAAGGGCAAGCCTCCCATGGATATTGACAAAACACGGCATGTCAAGTTGCAGTAAAATGAAGCACCTCCCCTTGTATTAAGGCTGGACAAGGTGACCCAGTAGGAGAAATAGGGTCCCCCAAACCAGCAGAAGAGTCAGAGACAACTCCTGCTCCCACTGTTAGGAGTCCCACAGAAGGACCAAGCTATGCAACTGTCACATATATGCAGAGGACCTTGGTCAGTCCTATGTAGGTTACCTGGTTGTTGGTTCAGTCTCTGTAAACCCTATGAGTCCAGGCTGGTTGATTCTGTGGGTTTCCTTGTGATGTCCTTGACCACCGTTTTTCCTACAATCCTTCCTCCCTCTCTCATCCAGATTCCCAGAGCTCAGCCTGATGTTTGGCGATGGGTCCATGCATCTGTTTCCATCAGCAGCTTCTGTTTCTTTTCACTGGCTTGCGCCATGTTTCTAGTCTCTAAGAAGCGAAGGTTATTTTGAATAGACACCTGACCAGTCTGTGTAATTCTTTGCTCCTTTAGGGTAATGTGATTCGTTATAGGGCCGTAGATACAAAGAGTCCTTCACATTTTCAATTCTTCTTCTCAGAGATGAGTGTCCCTGGGTTCTAATGGGCTCCTCCTTGATTGACACCCTTTCCTTTTGGAGTCCATATGTGTTCAGAGCGCTTCTGGTGGGCTGGTGAAGAGAAAAACTGCATGGTTTGTGCATCCAGGAAGCTGGCATTTTCTGCAGTGATGTGTTTGTGTTTTTTAATTGTGCGGAGAATTCCAGGTGAGTATGTTGAACACTTGTGCTGGCTGGCACCTGGTCGTAGTAAAGCCAGGAAGTGGAGGGTTAGCGTCCATGAAGTATGTTCCTCAGTCAGAGATCTTCAAGCTCTGGACAGAAAGGTAAAGGATAAAGGTCTTTGGGACCAGAAAATCTAAAGTTCTGACCCCAGAACTGCTATTGTCTAACACCAGAATTGTAGTTGTCTAACAAAACTCCTAGTTCTGTGCAGTAACTGTTGACCACATGGAGTTTTGGGGTGAATGTTTTGAGTTATATTATTAAGAGCCTTGTACAGTGTATGGTTTGTGAGATTACTTTTGACATAAATCTGTTGGTGGAAAGCTATTCATTAACCTCATTGCTGACAGTTTAGGAACACTGGATAAGTCTATCGTAGTGGTCTATGGAAGATTTAGAGTTTCTTATTGCAATCCATATGTAGCCAGTTGTGGTACACAGCTGTAATTCCAGAACAGGGCACTCAGAACCAGCCTGTGCTGCACAGCGAAACTTCAAACTCAAGCTTATTTCTAGATGATATTTGATTTAGTGTTTCCAGTACTCAAATAATTGACAAAGTCCAATGGAATGTCATAAATAATACTTTGAAAATTTACTTTCTATAAGTATTTTTCAAGATTTATTTCATTTTTATTTGTCTATGTATAAGTATGTGGGTTTGAGTGTGGGTGCCCATGGAGCCGAGGCCAGAGGCGTGAATGCCCCTGAAGGTGGAGTTAGAGGCAGTTGGGATATGATAAACGTGGTCTCTGGAAGCAGAACTCAGGTTCTCTACAAGGCCACTGTATGCCTAACCAGTGAGGCGTCTGTCTAAGTCCTTGACATTTAATTTTTCTATTTGCCTTGAAATGTAATGAAGTGATGGAGAAGCGACATCATTTGAGACGCTTGCGCCCATTTATGCATGCACACTGCTGCGGATTGGGCCAGCGTGTGGTGTGTGGTGAATAATTAATTAAAAATCAATGGGAAATCACTAGACACCTTTCATGTTCTTTAACACAATTGGCTTTCTCGTCCATTAGGTAGCATAAGACGTTATCCGTAAGAAGTTAGTAAGAACTGTGATTATCCTCTTTAGCAGCATATGGGAATGTTGATGCTCTGTGATGTGTAGCTTACACCATGAAATAATGGAAACACAGACTTAGTTACAGATTTATTGAAAAAGATGATGAACAAAGTGCTAGCTTGAGTCCCAATGACAGTTTTCTCTCCCCTTTGGCTTTCAGTGAGCATAGTTGAATATAAAGCTCTATCTGAAACTTTCTTTTTGTTTTGTTTTGTTTTGTTTTTTTGCTTTTGCGAGTTTCCACCCTCATTGAGAATCAAAGTTCTCATTACTTTGTTTGCAAATAGTTTCTACATCTAAGACTATTGATCTCTCTCCCCACTAAAGAACATCCTGTATCTGTTTACTTAGCATTTTACTAAAAATACCCATTTGAAAGCGAGTAGCTTACTGCCAAACATGAACACTTCTTGCGATTTTCTCTCCTTCCCATTTGACACGTCCACAGAAAAAGACATCCCACCTAAGTTCAGGTATAGTAGGTGTGTTGCAAGCGACAAGGTGACTCTGCCATATTGGTGTGGCTCTCATTGACTGGCTTCCATCTGAGCTTGAAATAAGTCATGTCTTGGCATCATGGTTTTGAGTTCATTTGTCTAAGAAATACATTGGTAACTTATTGGTCATTGCTTTGGGGCATTGAATGTTTTGAGTTAAAATCTTGGCCTTAATGCCCACATATAGTGCTAAATAAGGTACTTTATTTTTATGTGATTTTAAATTAAGGTTACCTCTCTCTCTCCTCCCCTTCCTCTGTCGGTGTAGTGTGCATTTGTGTGTGTCTACACTTTGACGAAGGTACACGTGTGGAAAGCAGAGGACTGCTTGTGGGTATTGGTTCTCTCCACCATGTGGTTCCCAGGGATTGAACTCAGATCCTCAGGCATGACAGCGAGTGCTTCCACCCGCCAAGCAATCTTGCGAAGTCTAACTAGGTGCTTTCACACAACAGTCCACATCAACAGTAGATGCTTTGCCTCTGTCGTAATCCCATTCACATTTTGGGTGTTACGTTACTCTCAGTTGGAATGTTTGCTTTGTTCCTGTTGATAGCTAAATTGTAACAGCAAGTGGCAAGCTTCTAGAAATGAGAGCAGTTTGGGTTCTTGCTGGCTAGCAGCCTAGTTCTCTCTAGCGCGCATCTGTTCTTTGGAACATTTTAAGAATGTTCAGGTGAAAATTTATTTATTATTTTAATAAGCCAGCTTCTGACAGCTTAAAAATGAGCCGTACTGTTGTGAAGTTATGAAAGCCAAACATCAGTGGTTTGTAAAATGACTCTCAATTCTGTGGAATTAGTTTAAATTGATACATCAAACCAGCAATTCCAGACCTTAGTAAACATGCTCCTACGGTTAATTTTGAGAACCAAACAAAGAGCGATGGTCGGATTTCTCCAGGGCTTGAGTAGGATGGGAAGGGATGGTTATTTGCAATGATGGGAGGTCAAGAATGGCCTTCCCATGAGTGAGCTTTGGCAGGATGGAGTTCAGTTGTCTGTGAACATTGCCGTTTTCTTGCTCAGGGTACCCCGTTTGCAGAGAAGGGGGGATTCTGGGTAATTGCGGTGAACTTTTTCCTTGTGGGAGGAAAAGATAGGCAGCCAGTGTGATGGAAGGCGGGGAGTTTGGGTCGATACCTTTGTGAATTGAAACCAGACGGTAAACGAGCGTCTCGGAGTGAAATCAAAATTCTTTGCTGGCATGGAAATGCGCTGAATTCGGCTGCTTGTGGAATCACCTCTCTGGTGTGTTAAAAAGGAATTCTGATGGATGTTGGGTACATGCTGGATTGTTGGATGGTGGCATTAGAAAGGTGATACTGTTTGTTTTTCTCTCTCCCTGTGTATGTTATATATGTCTCAATTCAAACAAAGTGGCAGGTTTCCTGAGGGCATTTTCATACATGTTGACTTGGTTGATTGACCCTGCTCCCGTCTTCCTCTATTCTCCATTGTTTTCTTTCCTGTTCTTCTCTCTTGTCCCTCTAGTACACTCCTTTCATATTGCATGCTTCTGTTATCATCCATCCCTTGCCTCCTTTTTGTTAAGAAAAAATTACTCCATTTTATTTCACACGTATACATGACTTCATATGTGTATGTGTGTCATGCGCATGCCTGGCGCCTGAAGTCCACATTACCTGGAAATAGAGTTGCATTTTGTTATGACCCTCCATGTGGATGCTGGGAACTAAACCTGGATCCTTTGCAAGAGCAGCAGCTGCTTTTCCCTGTTCAGCCCTGTCTCAGATCCCCACCTTGCTTCCTTAAAACCTTGCTTTTTTCTCCCATGCACCCCTATCTGGTTGCCATGTTTAATTGCTGTTTTAAAGCCTAGCATCATGAATATCCCTTGTTTAATTGGGAATTTGAGTTCTGGGAATGAATTAGTTCATTTCATATGTGAGGGAGGGGAGTTTCCTTCTCAATTAGAAGTCCAAGACTAAACTGAATGTTTAGATGGTTTGCTCATACACAGCACGTCTTGGACGGCATTTAAAAGTTAAAAATATTTAAAGAGCGTAATCTTAACTTTATATTTTTATTTATAGTTTTCTGTTGGTGTTCATAAAAAATTGGTTTAATCTCTTTGAACGTATAGAGTAAATATTTGTAACGAAGAAGCTTACCTACTGCTTTTAAGTTATGTGTCTGTGTGTTCCTAAGGGGTTTGTTAGAAAAAGTGCAGGTGTGGTGGCAAACACGAGCATTTCTGGCTTGCTGGAGCTGAAGACCCAAGTTTGAGGCCAGCCTTATCTCTGTAGTGAGTTTAAAACTTGAAAGGGGTGCAGGGGCTGGAGCGATGGCTCAGTGGTTAAGAGCACTGGCTGCTCTTCCAAAGGTCCTGAGTTCAATTCCCAGCAACCACATGGTGGCTCACAACCATCTATAATGAGATCTGGTGCCCTCTACAGGCTTGCAGGCATTTGTGCAGGCAGAATACTGTATACATAGTAAATTAATAAATCTTAAAAAAAAAACAAAACCTTGAAAGGGTTTTGCAGCAGAAGTATCTTGGAGATAGAGAGCCAAGGAATACTGCAAAACTCACGCCATGCAACAGATCTCATATAAGAGATTTATTGGGTGTGTTGGGGATGGAGATACAAAATGTCTACCTCTGAGCAAGGACAAAGAAAAATGACAGTTCAGGCCATGATGACAAGGGGGTACAGAGCATGCTCGTAGGGATGGTGAAAACCTGTCACCTTGGCCATTAGTGAAAGCTGACTGTTGGCACTGAGTCACTGAAGGCCGGGAGGAAGCTGGCCCCAGAATGTGGGTGATTCTTAGTTGACTAACAAGGCTGCTTTGGGTTACATAAGAGTGTCTGAAAACTTAATATATATATATTTCCAGAGTAGAATGAAAGTGGTAGAAATGAGTAAGAATGTCACTATAACGTTTGTTGTTGTTGTTGAAAACTATAGCTATTGGAATGGTAGTTTGTTCAAATCTTTAGTAACTGGGAATGAGTCGATGTTTCTTTTGTAAAAGATTATTGGTTTCTTTGACTCAAAGAAAACCGTTTATTTCTTAAAGATTTTTAAATCCCAGAAAGTCATGTTAATTGCAGCTAGTTCAATGGGACTCCTCAACAGATGTCTGTCTTCTGTCAATACTGGTATCAGAAAAGGAAGAATGGGACTTAAAGGGGCAACAACATTGATAAGGCGATAGCCACCTGTGTATAAACATGGGCTTACTGATTTGCTCTTTGAGTGTTTCGTTCTGTAGTGTGAGCACTTGGGTCAGGGCCAAGTTACTAGCAATTGATGGAGCAGCAAGGATGTGTTGATCATTTCAAGGAATTTGATTTTGCAGATGATTGTATAAAGATATGATAATTCTATTCAAGGTTTGGGAGAGAGCTTTGATTTTTAGTTGATTTGGAACTGAGGAAATCAGTTTAAACAGACATTGGCCTTTGATTTCCTGTGGTAAGTCATTCTTATCTGCAAACATCCGGGTACCCAGAAGGCAGGCCGTGTCAGGTGCTTTCCAGTCATGCCACTTGTTGTTTCTCTCAGAAATGTCCCAGCTTAGGCCATCATCCACAAAACATGGTGGATGTTGAGAGTGTTGGGTATGTTCTGTCTAGATAGGTAATCTGCCTGTACTTGTCTGTAGTCCGCCATAAGAATGGAGAATTGGGTTAGGTTGCCCGATCTGACACCATATTGAAAAGGTTCGTTCCTCACAGGAAGCACTATCTTTGAAAGAAAGAAGGGCAGGCTAAAGGTTCTTGGGACAATACCACAGAGGCTCACGAAAGTTAGGAAGTCTGCTCCATTCTGTTCTCATTATTCTCATCATTATTAGTAATATTTTTTGGAGCCAGCTGGGACACCAGTGTCGCCTTAAAATCATGTAGCCATACTTAGCTGTGAGGTGGCTCCCCATCTAGAGTCTGCATATCGGTATGTAGGAGTGCATTTTGGATTATGGTCTAAATTGGGGTGAACGCCTCATGAGTCCACCCTGCAGCCATTCCCCTCAAAACAGTCTGTTGCATTCTTCCTTTATGTTTTGGCTGCATCTCCTTTCTGTAATGGCAGAGTTTAGTAGTTTGCAACAGAAACTTTGGGGGTTGCGAAACGTAAAATACCGTCTGCCCCTGGGTGGGAAAAGTTTGCTAGCCCCTGCTTCTAATGGAATACTCAGTCTGAAAACTCTTCTGGCAGATGTTCTGAGTAGAGCACATCTGGTCCCTTTAATCGTCCCTGACTAGCTGAGAAAACAGGTCCCTGATAATTCCTAGGAGTTGAAGTTCAAGGTCAGATGTATAGTCTTTTACCAACTTTTCTTTCCTTCACTATCCGGAAACTGTTACAGAATTTATTGAACATGCTGCCTAAGAGACCAGGATAGCAAGGAGTGTCTGACCGCAAGGTCCCCATACACGGCTACTGTGGACATCACAGGCTTGGTCCCTCCGAAGGATTTGATCTAGTGTGTCCGTCAATATGGATTCTGCGCAATTGCAGACCTTGGTGTATTGGCTTCCTTGGCTTGTCGGTGGTCCTGCCCCTTATTCCGGGCCTGCAGTAAATGCCCCCTGTTGACAGCGCAGACTCTAGGATGCATCTATGGCCCTCGGTTTCCTGCTCTTCCTTTCCCCAGCAAGCCTGTGTTTCGCAGCTGTCTGCTGCTTTGTTAAGTTGCTTTGGGTTGCTTTTTCAGTGTGCTCTCCAAGTGTCCCGCTTGACCTCCCCATGGACATCTCCTTGCCTTGCTTTTACTCTGCTCTAAGCGGCTCTTTAGTATTCTTGGGACATCCATTGTCTTATGAGGTCAGTCCACTGGCCTGATTTTCTGGGATTGAGGTTTTGACACCGACAGAGTGACTGTCTCTACATTATGGCTCAGTGGTTGACAGCCTCCTCTTGATGATCTTTGTTCTTTGGGTCACCTGAGGGGCACCCTTGAGAAAATGGCATACTACTTTCTGGTGACAGTCCCGTCCTCTCCCCCTCCCCCATTGTCAGGGGAAAAGGCCACATCTGATCAAGACTAAAATCCTCCCTGCTGTCCGAGTGTCCCTTTGTCACATGGTTACAGCTTGCATATGCTTGTCCTCAAGTCGAAAAGTCAGTGTCAGGCAGGACTTATTTCTGATTCTTAGTTTTTTTCCCAAGAATATTGTTAACATACATTGCCAGAAATAGAAGTTTTTAGAAAGAGCAGCAGCTGGCCTTGTAAAATCCATAGCTCAAATGTAGGTTTGTAGATAATGCATGGATTAACCCTTACTGATTGAAAACCACTGCCGGAGATAAGAGTTTCAATGGTGAGTTTCAAAAATAAGTGTATTTTAAATATACAGAATAAAAACATAAGACCTGTTGAGTAAATGAAATGCATTTAGCTAACAACTACCTGAACAATAAAACTTAAAAAAAACCTTCTTAGCTTAATTTTTAATAAGGGTTCATTAAAATCTTAATTTATAAGACATAGCAAACAATTTGTATAATGGCATACAGTTAAGTGGCGAGCTTTTGATTTAGAGGTAGTGAATTCAATTTAAAATACTAAGCTGGGAAGGCATATTGCAAGGCGGCATATATCATGATACTTATTTAAAAGGTACCATAATAGTCTCAGTTTGTGATAGCTCAACCCCAACATTAAATTTTATGAGCAGATACATAATATTTAGTTGCATTTATAAGTAATTCTGTACTTGCCACAGTCAAAGCAGAAAAGTGAAAGCAGGAATCCCACCGAGGCCGTAAACTTGGTGTTTCGAGGCCTGTTGTAATTCTCCAGTTACTCACTGAGCTTGCCGGGGGTGAACTGCTGATGTTGCTAGAAGCCAACGATCTGAATGTCTGCAGGAAGCACTACCATTATGGAAGGCTTGGAGGAACTTTGATATCAGCGAACTACTTTATGGGAGCGCTAGGAAAGCACGCGCTGTTGAAATTGTATCTATAAAACCAGTGTCTATGTTGAAGTCATGCTGCTGGTTTATAGGTTTTGCTTGGTACTCTTGGTTTTATGTGTTAAGTTGAGCTGGAGTTCTCCTCTAGAGGGAATTCGTGTCTGGAGTCTAAAATTCTGCGGAGTTTCTAGTCACAGTGACCTCTTTGAGCCACCGCGAGAGAAGCGTGCGCCCCACCACAGGTTCCCATACCCGACGGTCCATATTTTAAGTGCTTCGGTTTTGATCTTGCCTTCGCTGCATCTCTTCAGAGTTCAGGAACAGGGCAGTGCTCAGGTGTCGCTGAGGTGGCTTCCTCTCCGAGGGCGTTGGTCCCTTTTCCCAGGGAGCTCAGTGTTTCCGTCTGTGGTCATTCCCAGTCTATAGTTTATGTCTGAGTCAGGATCTGAATGCATTATAGAAACTGTGAACATGATACATAAAAATACATTTAAGAGGAAAAAGTTGTATGTCGTAACTGTCTAGAGAATAAGAAAATGAGAAAAAATAGGTCAAAGGAAAAGGACAAAACCGATGGCATTTGTCTCCTGGCCACAGATATTTGAGGGTTATGAGTTTTCTAGGAATGGGTAGAATCAGACTTTGGGCATCACGGGAAGAGCAAATTTAGATTGACAGAGACGTTCTAGAGATTGGTGATGCTTTCTGGAACTACAAGTGATACAATTAAAGAGTTCTGTAAAAATGTATAGAAACTGGACTATTACACCGTGGTATTGTACAGGAAGCCACATTTTAAGTTCTTGTCTGATTTTATTTTCATTCCTTCTCTGCACCCAAGAAGGTAATCATTATTCATCTTTATGATCAAGAAAACAAAATTCTGTGAGGTTGTACATTTAGCCTAATGTCACTCGACCGATTAAACTATGAATTGATGAATGATGAATTAATGATGAATCAGGTGTGAACTCAGGCCTGTCTGTCTCCGGAGCTAAGGCTTTGGCCTCACCCTATGACAGCCCGGGGATGGAGGAACTTTTAGGGTACCTGGGTTGCGATGCTCCTTTCTTCCACTAAGTGACTATGCGAACTCGTTCATTTGCTCAAACCAGTACTCGTTTACTGTTGGCCGGCTTGTTTTCGCGGGCTCTGCAGAAATGAATCTGAGTGAATTCCTGCCTCCCAAGAAGCTTTTTTTTTTTTTTTTTTTTTTTTTTTTTGCACGTGTGTCACAGATCCCCTTCGGCCATCTGGTGAAATCTGAGCCTGTGTTCCAGGAACAGTGTCTTCAATGCATGAAACAAAACACGCAGAAAGAAATATATTGAAATGCATTGGCCAAATGATTGGAAGTCAGAGCCACTCTCTAGTTCTCCATCTTCATTAAGCTGTGTAAGAGCAGAATTAAGTGGCAGGTTCATTAGTAGCCATTATATTGAAGTATTTGTAAGCATAATTTTTTTGGGGGGGGGGAGTAGCACCGTAGCACCCACCTGTCTTGTGATGGGAGCACATGTGTGGTTTTTAACTGCTGGCAGAATTGTTGCCATGCGTTGTTACTTTTCTTTGCAGGTGAAGACAAGAATGCGCGTTGCTGGAGACAAATACAAAGATGAGACTGAGCCGGGCGGTGGTGGCGCACGCCTTTAATCCCAGCACTTGGGAGGCAGAGGCAGGCGGGTCTCTGTGAGTTCGAGGCCAGCCTGGTCTACAGAGCTAGTTCCAGGACAGGCTCCAAAGCTACAGAGAAACCCTGTCTCAAAATAAAATAAAATAAAATAAAATAAAATAAAATAAAAAAGATACCCTTTCCCTTCCTATCCAAGTGACCAGATCCCTTTTAATTCTCGTGGAAACCAGGATGAGGGCCTCTGGGAGCACCAAGAATGCATTTATTAAAAATCAACACAAAACACTAAGCTACCCAGTACATACAAATGGATTTCTTGGGCTTCCACTGCTATAACTTCGATACGTCTGACTGAGGTCAGTAAACATCAGAGAAAGGCACCAAAAGGTCAGCAACTCCTGTCAGCTTTATTAGAGTCCCAGCGCTCAGAGTCACCCGGCTCAAGTGACCCAGGCTTTCATTTGTTTGGTGTTGGACTTGGGTAAATATTTATATTAACCCATGAATCTTGGTATTTGAGTACGTTTCATAGATCAGAAAAGATCACGGCTCGTCTTGATTTGGGTGCACGTGAAAAGCCTTGTGCGTAAAGAAGTTTGTCCAAACAACTGTTTGGAAGTCCGGTGTTGACTGAGTGGAGTTTAGGGTAAATATTCCTGATGGGTTCGTCGACAAAATGTTGGAAGCTGCTGATTTGGATGACCTGTAATTTGGTTTTTCACCTTGATTCTTTCAACTAAATAGCCTTACTATTTAGAGCACACTGGCGTGAGTATAGTTTTCCATATGTTCTAGTTCAGTACATGAACATAGTGAAGATAGATGAACGGCAGGAAAAGCAATACATGGCCGACTGTTAGTATATATATGGAAAGTGTTCTGAATGATGCCTTCTCTCCCCCAGATAGCAATGGGAAAATTATCCTCCACTTTAGATCTCCGCTCACTGAGAGGTACTGCTCTGGGATCAGAGGAATAGAATGGAATCTTTCGGAGGGCCAGGGATGTAGCTCGGTGGTAGAACACACGATGGCTGCCCAGTGAGTGCCCTTGGTTTAATCCTCAGTGTGAACACATAAGGGAGCCCGTTGAGGGGGCAGATGTATGTTCATTTTTGGATGTGCTGTACTTGAAACTCCATAGACCACCCCCCCACACACACACAAACCGTGGTAGCATTAGAAACAAATGTGCAGGCAGATGTATGTCATGTACTGGCTTTTCCACTGCATTTAAGCAGAGTGTGTCTGCGGCTCTGCGACAGCACCATGTTGTGTTGCATCTAACATGCAGTGCCCTTCTTGCAATGCCTTGAGACAGTTCAGGACTGAGAGGAGAGATAGGAGAGAGAGAGGGGGGGTGTGCTAATACTCTCTAGTCCTACAGATAGGAGTAAAACATCACATTTATAGCATCCCAAAGGGCAGAAGCTGACTGTGTTGGCTGAGTCCCCTTGGGATATTCATGGTAAGGAGGAGTTTCTCACCTCCACCCTGTGTGGCAGACCACAGCATCTCTTCCAGCTGCCCAGCAGTGAAACTCCTCATCGTGGTGTGAACCTGCTTCCCAGACAAATGTATTATATGTTCACCGATATGACTTGTAGATGTAACAGGTGAAGGATACTTTGTATATCGTGTACTGCAAGAGGCTTATCTTAGACATCTAAACTGAACAAATGAAAAGAGGCTCCTTCAACCACTGGAAACCTTCAGAGAATGCACAGCAGAAAAATGAATGGCACAGAGTGCTTGAGAAATCGTCCAAGTACCTGTATTGATTATCCAGAATGCTTTTGCTGAGGAGGTTTTTTTTGCACTGACAATGTGTCAGGCATTGTGCTGTGTTTGAAAGTATATATTGCCACCCAGTTTTTGACTTATCCTAAATTGTATATTATTGAGTTGGGGGAAAAAAACTAATAAAACCACCCCCCCCCAAAAAAGTTGTATCCACTACATTAGTAGTGGAACTTTCTAAACACTCAAACACCTTATTAAGTGATCCGTATTCCATATGTATTCCATCTTCTTCCATTCTGTGTATGTGCGCACACATATGTGGTATATGCATGTGTGTGCACATTTTCTAGAAAGTACAACACCATGCATATGAACTTGGCAGCTGGTGTCTGTTGGCAGAGACTGCTTGTTCATTTCCCAGCCACCCAGACCCCAAATAGTAACACAGAAACTATATTAATTACAACACTGCTTGGCCAATAGCTTAGGCTGATTATTAACTAATTCTTACATTTTAAATTAACTAATTTACATTATTTTACATTTTACCATGAGACGCATGGTTTACCAGTAAGGTTCTGGAGCGTCTGTCTCCTTCGGCAGCTACACGGCCTCTCTCTGACTCTGCTTTCTTTCTCGAAGCATTCAGTTTAGTTCTCCCACCTAGCTCTATTCTGTCCTGCCACAGGCCTAAGCAGCTTCTTTATTAACCAATGACAGTAAAACATATTCACAGCATACAGTGGGGAATTCCACATCAGGTGTCTTTGTCTACTGCTCAACTACTTAGCTGTTGGCAGAGAGTCTCGCGCTGAACCTGGAGCTGCTGGTTTTCACAGGATTGCTAGAGTAAGTCCAAGGCATCTGCTTTCTGTTCCCCTTGGTGCTGGATTATAGGTGTGCACTGCCGTGCCTGGCCTTTACATAGATGCTATGGATGCAAACTCAAGGGCTTATGTGTGCACTGCAAACACTTTCTGCCCTGAGCCATCTCCCCAACTCCTCAAACTTTCTTAACTAAAAAAAAAAAAAAAAAAAAAAGTTTTTTTTTTTTTTTTTTAAAAAAGTTTTGGTAACAGTGGCCTCATAGTCCTGCAAGGGGCGACCTAGCAGAAAGAAAAGTAGCTGTCCCTTTGTTACCGGTATTATAGATGAGGTTACTTAAGCAGCACAGAAATTATTGAGGACTTTAAACAATGACAAAACACCCAAACAATGGCCTTTGTGTTCTTCTGTCCTGCAGTGTGTGGTATTCATTGAAAACTCAGCCAGACAGAAACTGATGTTGCATAGATGTGGAGGGCCTTGAACTCTGTGAACCCCAAAGCATGCTAGTAAGAGAAAGGGGCACACTTGTGAGTTTAGGCCAGGGTTTTAATTCCTTGATTTTACTCAGGGAGCTGCAGAAGCTTCAAGTCATTTTCCGGTGGCCTTGGACCTATGAAATGATTAGATCTGGTCCTGGGTCCTGGCGGTGGGGCTTTTTTATTATATTGAAAAGATTAAGTGTAGGTTTGCCATCAGTGATCATCTGAAATCAGAAAATGTGGATTTCCTATTTGTACGATGGAACTTCTGACCAGTATAGCTTTGTTGTAAGGCCTGGGCAAAGAGGAGCAAGTAATGGGATTCTCTGAATAATTCTAAGGATGCTCACCCCTTCTTGATCCACCCACCCACCTATTCTGAGCCTGTTTTATTTTCTGGAGATTTCCATTTTCACAGGAAAATGGAATCTCCAACTAGCTTATGGTATTTACTGAAGTTTGGAGAAAGTTTATTATGATTACCATAGTTATTGTATATCTAAATAAACAGAATAGGCATATAGTCATAGGAAGTAGACCTGCAGATGTCACATTTATGCCTACTGTGGCTTCGGGAGTTCAGTCCTGTTGACTGTAATTAAGGAGAAGGGCTTTCTCCTTTTGGCAAGTACATAGATGAGCCTGACTGGGACTTTTCTGAGATTAATCCATCTCTGTAAATCTTTCCTTGTTGTGTTTTAATAAGCTGGAGTCATACAATGTAGAAATATAAATAAAGGAAGACTGAAACAGTTTGGCTTTACTGTTGGTAAACTCTTGGAAAATAATCTGCGTAGGGAGCGAGAGCAAACGCCACACAGTACAGATGCCACAAGTTTGGGGAAATGCTTCTTCCTCTTTCGACCTAGATCACCCTTGTTTTCTATAGCTAAGTACTTTCAGAGTAGTTTCCTTTGGCCTTGTACTTGAGTGAGAAGAGATGACTCCATGTCACATAGCATAATGTCAAAATTCAGAGGGAATCACAACTTTGTCATAACCCCCTGTTCTGTAACTGCCACTCATGGCCAGTAGTATGTGATGGCGATACTGCTCCACCCTTCTGCTAAAAGCCCAAGGGTCTTTGGCTTTGCCACAGGAAGAAATTTCAGGATCAGTCGGGGTGAAGGCTGAGTTGGAGTTTACTAAAGTGCATTTTGGACATTGAGTCTAAGTACGGGGACTAGTGGATAGCTACTCAAGAAAAGATTAAGCTATACCTATGTTCGGGCCCGTGCTTCTCCGGGGAGTGTCATAATTGTCTTTGCAGTGGCCATATGTACTGTTTTCGTTGGCCTCTCCAGGTACATCTTAAGTGGTTGCTAAGCAACCTTTTATTTTTCTGTAAATGAGATCATAGGGTGGTTCCTGGTGTGCTCTGTGTGGGATTGCTCTTGCTAAAGGAAAACCCTAGGTCACATAGGTTGTAAGATGATTTTATTTATTTACTTATTTGTTTACTTTTGTATAAATGGAAGTTTAGTCTTGCTTCTGATATTCCCTGATACTGTAAAGGAATGGCTTTAGGCCACGTTTGAAGGTAGTATGTGAATGAAAATGAGGGCATGACCCTTCCTAGGTATGGTTGAGGAGAAGAGAAGATTTTATTGTAGGTATGAAGGAGAGAACAGCCAAAGGCATTTGGAAGGGTCTAGAATGAACCAGCCCATGATAGGAGAGAGGAGGGGGAGAGCAAAAGAGAACGAGAAGAGAGAGAGGAGTGTAGAGAGGACCACCTGGGAACCAGGAGACCAAGAGGGTTCATCACAAAAATGGAATGGCTGAGTTACATAAGGATCAGGGATGGGGGAAGAGAAGAGAAGCCCAGCCCCTGTGTGTAGGGGGTAGGGGGAGACTGCTGGGAGGAGCCACAAGTAGAGTGAGACTTGTCAGGCATTGTTTGAGACCTAACAATACATGCTTAGGCCATGAACACAGTTCATTGCACTTTTAACATTCTTCTGTGTAGAGAACAGAGACTGTCCTATGTCAGTAACTCCCGTAGCAAATGCCGATTGTGATGGAATTCGTTTCCTTAGATTTATTTTACAGTAGTTTTAATGATATGTACATGTGTGAGTCTGTGTGTTGGCATGTATACATGAGTATGAGTACCTAACATGTGCCCAGTGAGGCCAGAGATATATGTTCTCCCAGGAACTGGAGGCACAAGTGGCTGTGAGCAGCTTGAAATGCATGCTGGGAATCAAACTCAGGTTCTCTGGAGGAGTAGTGAAGGATTTAGACTTCTTCCCCCTTCCTGTATCCCCTTAGCTTTCCTCTCTGTCCTCCTTCACCTCTTCTTTCTTATCCCGGCAGCACTGGCAGACCTGTGTGTAGACTTGCCTCTTGTGGCCTACTAGTTCAAATAGAAATATTTAATGGGTGGCCCTTCATAATTGGCTTCTTTCTTATCGGAAAGTGTCTTCAAGGTTTAATTATAGAACAAGCATCCATACTTCATTTTTTTCCTATGATCAAATACTGTTCCTTTGTATAGACTTTCCCCATTTTGTTAATCTGTGGTGAGTGATAGCCATTTAGACTGAGTTGTGTGGCTTAGGCTATTGTGAACACTGCCTTGAGAGTAAATAATATATAATATTGTTGAGCTAGCTCTTTTTGACTCTTGGAGGGTATGAATAGTGGAATTTCTTACAGTGGAATTTCTGATCATTTGGTGATTCTGTTTAGCAGTTGAGACAGGATATCTAAAACAGTCCTGTTGGTGTGGGAGCCCTGGGCCAGAGGACAGACTCTGGGGCATTCCATTAATTTGATTTCAGGGAAACTCATCTCCAAAACCAAAGAGGAAATACAATGAATAAAGGCACAAGGTTTTAAATTTTGGTTTGTGTGTCACACCTAGCACCCAGTGGCTAGAAAGAATGGGGGAGGGCACCGAGATTGATTTGGGTGTAGAAAAGGCACAACAAGATGGTTAACAGCATGCCTTACCTCTGCTGTGTTGTGGCTGTCAGTGCATCCGGAAAGAATGCAAGAATAGAGCTAATTGCTCCTCAGGAGACGAGGAACAAATATAAGTGCTTTGGATATGCATTTAAATTAGATTACATTTACTGAGCGGGTTTTCTAAATGGAGTTAATTTGAAAGGACACGCAAGTCGTTGCCTTTAATCTGTGCCCCCTTTGCTCAATAGCTATAATCCTTCCTCCTCCAATAAACAAAAGTCACTCTTCAGAGGAACATTCTGCCTCCTTGTCCCTAGGATGGTTTGTGGTGGCAGCTGCTCGGTGGCTTGACAAGCTCAGGATACCCACGCCCAAGTAAGAGGAGAGAAACTTCCAGAGACACCTTTTTCCTCCTCTGAGATTGTCTAGTCCAGGCTGTCCTAGGTCTATGTAGCCAAGAATGACCTTGAAATTCTGTTGCTTCTGCTTTCATTTCTCAAGGGCTTGGTTCATATGCCATTTGGGAGCAAACCTAGTACTTCATGCATGTTGGTAAGTACTCTACCACGTGAGGCATGTCCCCAGTCTGGACTGTTTTTTTTTATAGACCAGAAAACAGCAGCATTTGTACCAAGGAGCATGGAAACTTAAAAATATGCACATTTTCTCTTGCTTTCAGGAAAGTCTAAAGTCTGCTTTTAAACATTTCAGTTGGTTCCTCCGAATTCATCAAGTTGTATTTTGATCAATTGCAGTATTAAAATTTATGAAGTCTTTTTTATTGTAGCTTCCAGCTGAATGCATTACAGGAATAAGTTTGGACTACCTGTCAATATTTGGGAGGAAAGAGCTGTCAATATAGGGAAGGAATTGGGTTTGGTGAGGGGGCAAGAGCTTTAAAAGGCAGGGTTAAACCTGGTATGGTGCACACTTTTATTTTCAGAAGCTGAGACAGGTGAATCTCTGAGTTCGAGGCCAGCCTGGTCTTCAGAGTGAGTTCCAGGACAGCCAGAGTTACACAAAGAAATTCTGTCTTGAACCCCTCTCACACCCCCACCCCCCAAAGAAGGCAGGGTTGAACCTTAAAGCTCTAAGGGGTTCAAAAGGCTCTTTGAGTGAAGGAAAAGAAAGGAGAAAACTTGAGGTACTTCCTGTGTATCGTCTGCCATCCGGGTCTGCTTCTCTTTTATCTGACTGGAACACAGAACGAACTTTGACTTCCAAAAGCTGGTTCCTGCTTTAAAGATTCATTTTCTTGAGACAGGCTGTTCTTTATGACACCCTGGCCAAGAACTCCCTAGATAGCCAAAAATGACCTTGAACTTCTCTCTTGCCTCTTCCTCCCAGGTTCTGGGATTGCTGGGGTGCCCCTAAGGCCTACTCTCTGTACCTTCATAAATTGCTTTCCTGTGAATAAACTTCACAGTCATGTCCAGAATTAATAATAAAGGAGGGATTATATAAAGGGTGTATCAGATGTTCATGGTTCTGGGAACTTAAACAAAGATCGTTTGATTGTCTGCTTGTTCATTTATTTTGGACTTGTTTTCTCAGTATTGACCAGGCTGGGGTCAAAATTTGCAGTCCTTTTCCGTCACGGTCTCCAGAGGATTCGGGTTTTTAAAGAGAGATTATTTTGTCATTTTAGGTGTAGCTTCTCTAAAGGGAGGTAGGGGACTTTGGGCTTCCTAGGATCAGGGAGAGAGAGAGAGAGAGAGAGAGAGAGAGAGACAGACAGACAGACAGACAGACAGACAGACAGACAGACAAGAGAAGGAAGAAACAACTGCAAAGCAGTGGCCTGTGACCGAGAGGGGCGGGGCCGCCGTCATGAAATGGGTCCATTGTTAGTAAAGATGTTTTGTATCGAAGTTCCTGTAATGCTGTCCCCAAAAACAGTGGAGCAAGGGGCCAAGTGGGTGACGTAACAAGCTCCTTCACAAACATTCCCGGTGGATTCTGGGAAACGAAGATGGAAATAAGTAGGCACACTGTTTACGCATTGATGGAAAAACCCGTGCTTTCTCTGCAACTAAATTTCTAAGACCTCTGTGTGTCTATTTATGTGAGATGTCGTGTTTCTTTCCTAGTTCTTTTCCCTCCATGCTTGGGCCTTGCCTTATCACAGCTACGGGGTGTAAATAATTCAGGCTGCACCCTCCTAGGAATGAGGAAATGGAAGTTTTAAGATAGCAGTGACCCACCTAGATCTGCTGTTTGGTTATTGAGAAACAGAGACGCGAATATGAATTCCTGATGTCCAAGTTGCTTTTTCTCACCTCCTCTGTGGCTGCTACACTCCTGCTGGGTTGCTTCGGGAGTGACTGGGTGGCTTTTTCCTTTGTGTATTTTCCAAATTGTTCAGCAGCTCCCCTGCCCCTGCCATTACGAAGCGTTATGAAGCCTCTCCCGATGAATTATGCAGCAGCATTTGACTTAAAACAGAAAAATCAAAGGACTTGGACTTAAAGTAGTGTTCTCGCACCGAAGCAGGCCGCATCTTACATGCCTTTCCTCTCCCCTGAAAATGGTTTGCAAAGGCTGATTTAAATACCCGTGTGAAAGCTCATATAATTCTGTTGCTTCAAGAATACATGATTTACTAAGCTGTGGAATAGAGATAGCTTTAAAGAAAAAAAAATGAGCTTCAAAGGGATTTAACAGAATGCCTGTCCCTACCACATTGCTGCGGAGTGTCAGTTAAATCCATCCCACAAAGCTGGTGGATTTTGACCAGGAGCCTGCTCATAAGTGACTGTCAATTGAGTGTGTTCCACCTTAGCTCATCGTAAGGCTGTAGACTTTTTATTTTTTTCTCTGCAAATGCTAACTCATGGTCTCTTCCTCATACCTCTCGTAGCTCTTTGCACGCAGTAGGCAGCCACTAAACGTGCTGAGTGAATAAATGAATGGATGAACGGAGGTTCAGTTGTTTGCCATCTGATCGATATGGAAAAGGAACATAACGGCCCGAATGAAAGAGGAAAAAAATTCAGTGAAGGTTATTATCCCTCGGTTCGTATAATTTGTTGCAGCAGAGGTTTGATACTGAGAGTAATTGACATTGTTTATCTGTTCTACCAAGGCCTTTATACCACCAGCTGGAAGACTAGCTATTCGTACTTTATTTCAGTTCAGACCCCCACTGTATTTTGAGGGGCCCTCCTAGCCTTGGCTCTGGAAAGACTTCTGATGGTAAGAATGTAATTGGTTGTTCCTGAATCACCAGAGAACAAGAAGTCTTGGGAGAGGCGGGCAGTTGTGAGGCAATTGCCTTGAGCTTTTGAAAGCGTGTCCCACTACTTATTCAAAATTTAAGAGTGTTCTTTTTCAATGTTAAAAGAGGAAGACACAAATTTAGAATAGGAAAATTATGTAGGAATGTTAATAGAGTTTTACAAAATCATTTGACCATCAATAAAAAATAGTCTTGAGTATTTGCTGGTATCCAGATTTGGACAAAGGCTGAGTAGATTGTGTGTGTGTGTGTGTGTATCTGCCTACTATCTATCTATCTATCTATCTATCTATCTATCTATCTATCTATCTATCTATCTATCATCAATCTTCTATATCTATCTATATCTATCATCTATCTCTCTGTATCTACTATCTATCTTTCTTTCTTTCTGTCTGTCTGTCATCTTTCTTTTTATGTAGGTATCAAGAGCTATAGCTATAGACATATATGATTACTTTCTGAAGACTGGTTAATATACGTAGTTAAAGCAGACATCCTATTGACTAGTCACTTTCCAGACTAGTATTTTCTGTGTAGTTTTTAATGCCTGAACTAGTTTCTATTAAAAGTACACTCTTTTTTAGCCCTGAGCATGAGTTTTCTATAGAATAATTCACTTTAGAAAATTGAAGTTTGAATTTGTGAATCACATTTTGGAGATGCATAGTTCCAAAACCTTTTATCTCCACTAGTTCTTGGGTATCGTGAGAAAGAAGGCTGTTTTGGGCTTGCTGTTGGCTGGAAATGGCTCACAGTTATTGGTATTGCGTGTTCACCAAGGATGAAAGCACAGGGACACTATGCTTGACTGATGAGGATGAGATGGTAATGAACTTGTGCTGCCTTTTTCTAGCAAAAGACCATCCATCCGTGATGTCTGTGTGTTTGCCAGGCTCGGGCTGAGGGCCTTTGCATAGATCCCTTGGTGTCATAAACTGTCCAGTGGCACTGGAAGGAATCTTCTCTTGTTATCCTTATGTTTATTGGTCATTTGTCTAACAGGTAAAAAGGGACGTGCAAAAATTATTGCATGGGTGTGCATTTGGTGCATGCATGTCTGTGCATGTGTGTCTTTGTGCACACATGTGCAAATGTGTATACCGTGGCGCATGTTTGGAGGTTGGAGGACAACTTACAGGCATGGGTTCTTCTTCCATCATGTGGGTCCTGGAGATGGAACTCAGGTAGTCAACTTTGGCAGGAAGTGCGTTTACCTGTTGTCATTCCACAGTCTCTGCCTCCCAATAGGACACTTTTCCCTGTGTTATATGCTGCCTTTGAAAAACCTCTTTCCTAAGCCACAGTTGCTTGGCCTTTTAAATAAGGAAGACCAGACATTTGCTTTGCTCCTTCTTTACCTCAGATCTTTTATATTGACTTTTGAAACAACAGTTTAAGACTTGTAACTTCGATTCTTTCCTCCACTGTAGTGGTCATATTGACCTATAAAATAATAGAAGAATTAAGCAATAGTTTTTCCACTTTAATATGTCAGCAGTCATAACTTTGTGTTGTTTTTCTAAAAATTGTTTTCCTAGTAATGACTTATGCTTTCATTTTTGATGTATGTATTTGTGTAGTGTGTGCGCATATTTGCAGAAGCTTGGGGGTTCTGTCTAGTGTCTTCCTGAGTCATACTTTACCCTATAATTTCAGACAACATCTCTTCCTAAACCTGGAGCCTGTCATTTGTTTAGACTGACTGGCTGGCTAGCTAGCCCCAGGGATCCTCTGTTCAGCGCCTCCTGGGTGCTAGTGTTATAGGTGTGCCTTTTTATATGGGTCTAGGAATCAAACTCCTCAGGCTTGCAGAGCAAGCATTTCCCGGTTGAGCCACCACCCAACCCCTGTCACGTATTTAACTAAAGTTGATGGAATTACTCCTAACCATTTGCTTTCCTCTTCCTGGACTTTGGGTTTTCTATGTGACCTGTTATTAGTGTGACCAAGTCTTTACCAAATGTTTTTTCTTTTTTTCGGGGGAGGGGGAGCTGAGACTGCTCCTAACACTGGGGAACTCATAACTGAAGATAAAAGGGAACCTTTTTGTGAGTCATGCCCTTACTTTAGAACTTTAGGAGTAGAAACAGAGATGTCTGAAGTAGACAGTCCCACTTAGAATAGTAGCCGCAACGGGGTATTCAATAAAGAGGTAGGGAGAGGGGTTGGGCAATAGTTGGTTGAAGTTTAAAGCCAAGTGCCTTCGTGTCATAGCTATTTTCTCTCTATTCCTTCTTCGTTTGTGTTCTGAAAGTATACATGTCTCTTTCACCTTCTCAAGGTATAGTTTTGAGATGCTAAATCGAGGATGTGATCTCGCACACACAGTGACAGAGCCATAATCTAGGGTCCTGGCTTCTGCGCCTCCCTGACTGCTCTGATGGCATTTGCAATACAGCCAGAGAATGCCAGATCTCACCCCGTTCCGCTGTCTGTCCCCACCTTTTCTGGATACATGCCCAGCTCTTCTCTGGTCCTCTTGTTTTGAGAACTTCGGTAACAGAGATGAGGTCTTGTCAGCGGCAGTGGATTGGGAGGCACAGACATAGACCAATACTGTCTACTGCAGCTTGCGTTTCTTTCAGAGACTTCCACTCAGTCGAAGCTGGAATTCTTGACTTCACCACCGAATTTCATGAGGAGGCAGTCTGAAGTTGAGCTGAATGGAGTTTATGAAAAAGAAATCTTAGCCTAGATTTAAGCCCTGGGTTAATAGAAAGCGAAGTCCTTAGGAAAAGGATATTATGCACCCAAGTGTCAAAAGTAGGAGAAATGTAAGCCAATAGACCTTCATTCACCTCATCTGTTTTTAGGACTAAATGCATCTCCCTGGGCTTTTCCTCTGCCGTGGGCTTATGTGTTGTAGTGTAAGAGGGTGGCCTGGGAGACACCTAACCTTCAGTCTCTGGCGCTGCCACTTACCAGTTATGTGCCCTTAGACAAGAAAGGGAGGTGCACACCTGGTCTTCTCCTTGTGCCTGCATTGAAAAACACTGTCTTTAATGGGGAGAGGTTTGGACATCTTGTAAGTCGTAAGAATCCCGTGTAACTGACAACTTGAACATGTCGTTTTGTACAGTCAAACTGCGGATACATATACTTTCGTAAAGGCATTGGCTTGAGAGGGAAGTGGGTGAGCTGTCTCAGCAACACACAGGGTGATAGGTGAAAATAGATTTGATGGCGCCATCTTGGATAGAAAATGGCTATGCATGGTACTTTTAGCCTATTTTTGACCCTACCTTCTTAGGGTCCCTGTGCAGTTGTCAGCAGGAATCTACTTAGAAAATCTGGGATAAAATTGTCTCAGGAGGTAAACGGAAGAAATGAGATATAAGTATCTAATACATCGTTTTGAGCATATAAGTTGTCTTGATTAAATGTGTTTACACATCTAACGTGTTTGCTTGCATTGAGTGGCTAGCAGCTATTTCTAGTAGCTTCTGGAGAGGCAGACATCTTCAATAAGGTAATCACTTTAAGTGTATCTGTGGCTCTGTAATGCACACATGTGTTTGTAATTACAGTTCGAGAATTTAGAATCAAGTGCCAGATTCATGGGTGTTTATACATTCAACAAATGAAAAAAAAAATCTCGTATCGACTGAAACCCGCACAAAGGTGCATTGTCTCAGTGGGCAAAGTGCTCTGTTTGATGGTTTTCACAACCTAACTTTGTTGTGTAGATGTCGCATGCAACCGTGTGTGGGGGAAACTTCACCAGCTTATCACTGAACTCAGCAAATGTTGCCACGTAGGTTGCCAACATGGGGCTCCAGAGTGTCTGGCCATGTGGTGGTAAGATTTGGCATGTATGAGTTCAGGGTTTATTCTCAACTTTTAAAGAAAGAAAATTATATGTTATTGAGTGCAACAATATTTTCAGCGCACAGAAATAACATGCTGTCATGATATAATTTATGAGAAGTATTTAGTAGGCCATGTACAAATTTTAGAACAGTGGGATTTTTTGGCTAGAATCTTTAGCAAAACTGAAGGGCTCCCATGCTCACATCTAAGCACGTACTGTTTCTTAATTTCTTTACTTATCTATTTATTCAAAATTTTAGGTTTTCAGTAAGGTTTTTTTTTTTTTTTGTCAAAGGGAAGAAAAGCAGCAAGCTTGTGCGTGTGCGTGTGTGTGTTTGTATAAAACAAGAACACTGCCTTAGATACTCCTCTGTGTTTGTGCTATGCAATTAGATGAGTGTGTAATTAGGAACTGGTAAACCAAGTCAATGTGTAGCTGGCAGGGTTCTATTTTGCAACGAATGGTCCGTGTAATGAATGACTGCATGACTCTGCCTTCAGTCCGTCGATCATGCTAATATATGCAAAAACTATATACAGCCAACTCGGATTGCTATTTAATTTGTAAGTCATGACGGCTTTCCTTCCCCTTCCTGTTTATTGCGCCTTCTCCTAGCCCTGCTTATTGTCATGCTAACTGGAAGTGATGCTTAGAAGAGGTTTGAGGTTGGGAGAGAGATGGAAATTTATTGGGTTGATATTTTTGGAATTTGAAGACTGTTCAAACATTTTACTGGTGCTAAATTTCACAATTAAGTTTTTAAAAATTATTGAGTGATTACTGAGGTTTTTTTCCTTATTTTTTTTTAACTGAAAATAATTTCAAATGAACTCTAAGTTCTGGGAGTTTTGCGATTCTAGGTCATGCATCACTGTCAGTTTTGTATAGATTCTTCTAAGACTATATGTCTCCATGGAATTGCTTCATCCACTATGGCTACTGTTTTGGTTTGTTTGTTCTTTGGCTTTTTGAGACAGGGTTTTTCTGTAGCTTTGGAGCCTGTCCTGTCCCTTGCCCTGTAGACCAGACTGGCCTCGAACTCACAGAGATCTGCCTGTCTCTCCCTCCCAAGTGCTGGCACTAAAGGTGTGTGCCATGGCCGCCCAGTTTATGGCTACTGTTTTATTGAGGGATAGGGTTAGCCTCTTTACATTTTAGTTTTCATCTTTAAGGCTCAAGGAATAACTAAATGCAGTAGCTATGGGCAGGCAGATAAAAATTCGTTTAGATTTCCATTGTGCAGAAATAGGGTTTGGTCTATATGTCTGTAGGCCACATGCTTAAGTCTTGTTGTCGTTATAATTTGAAATAGTCTAGCATCTACCTTAAACCCTTGGAGGTGGAGCTCAGACTATGGTAGAACATAGATGTCTGTGGACTGTTAGCCAGATAGGTTTAATTGCTTTAAAGGGGCCTTGTTGTATGAAAGTTCCAAAGCATGAATACTAACACCAGACACCATTGTGGTGCCTTAGAGGGTTAAATTTGCATAATTACAACAATTATAGGCACTGACTAATATGTAAGCTATTGCTTGAAAAGGGTTTTGATTTTAATTGTTCTTAAAGAACATCTCTTTATTTTCTTCAAAATACATTTAATTTGTGCAGCACTCTCGCTATTCAGTGTGTATTTGTAAATACAGACAAGAAGACAGGTTGAACAATAGGAATGGTGCAGTTAAGAACGGGTGAATTGGGGGGAAAATCAGGGACTTAAAACCCGATGAACCGTAAATAATGAACTCATTGCTGTGAGGTCAGGTAGGGTATATGTTTAAAGAAAACAAAAATAGCTTCGTATTTTGCTGTATAATAACATGTGTTGACTCCCTACCAAAGAACCAAGGTTTGCGATTGTTTGGGATTCAGAGATTAATGTAGTTACATTAGTGCTTTTCATTTATAGAGTTAAGGGTTGTGGGCAAAGTCAATATTAAGCAACTAGAATCTATTCAGTGGTTTTGAACCCTCTCTCTCTGTATGTGTGTGTTTATGTCTGTGAGTGTCTGTGTATGTGTACATGTGTGTCTCTCTGTGTGTGAGTGCACATATATATTTCTATGAATATATGTCTCTATGTCTCTCTCTGTGGGGGGGTCTTTGTGTGCCTCTGCGTATGAGTACATATATGTGTATATATGTGCTTCTATGTATGTTCCCCCCACCCCTCTCTCCCCCTTTCCCTCTCTCTCTCTCTCTCTCTCTCTCTCTCTCTCTCTCTCTTGTGTGTGTGTGTGTGTGTGTGTGTGTGTGTGTGTGTGTGTGTGTGTGTGTGTGCATGGTAACTGACATGCCCTGAAGTGAATGTGAATGTGGTGTTTTTGGAAGGTAGATTAGTTTTGATGTTAAGATAGGTTCTCTCTATGTAGCCCTGCCTCGCACTTGCAGTCTTGTCTCAGAATCATAGGATTCTGGTATGTTCCTCCACATCAGCTTCAATAGAAATGGTGTATTTCTACTTTTGAGTAGAAATTGTTTTGTTTGTTTGTTTGTTTGTTTTAAGAAGCTATGATTTTAGTTGTTATACAGGGATGGAGATAGGAACTTGTTGATATTGGAGGTCTGTTGTGTTTGTGGAAGACATGGTAGAACCATTCCATACTTAAGCTCCTGTCAGTCTTTTAAAAACAAGATTAAGTATATACCTATCTATTTATTTAATTTTTATTCCTTTTATGTATATGGATGCTTTGCCTGTGTGTGTACCTGCACACCAGAGGCGAGCATCAGATTCTGTCATAGACATTGTGAGCTGCCATGTGGGTGCTGGGACTTGAACTCAGGACCTCTGAGAGAACAGTCAGTGCTCTAAACCTCTAAATCATCTCTCTAGCCCCCACGATTAACTGGATATCTTTGTAAATGCTTGATTTTCATAGTGTGGAACCGGTCTTTGAAAACGTGTTCCTCCACATGTATACTCAGAGAAAAAATTTGCAGGGGTTGCAGAGATGGCTCAGTGGTTAAGAGCGCTTGTTGCTCTTCCAGAGGTCCTGAGTTTGGTTCCCAGAACCCAAGTGATGTGGCTTACAGCTGCCTTTAACTCCAGCTCTGGAGGACCCAACACTGCCTTCTGGCCTCTGAGCGTACCCACATACATGTGACACACTCTCACACCCACATCAAAATAAAATAAATCTATAATAAAAAATAAAAGATAAAAAGATCATGCAGGTTCACGGATAGAACCTGAGGCCAATGTTGGGTTCAAGCCACTTCTTTTTTTTATCACTGCTGCTGTTAGCTTAAGACTTTAAGAACTAATGTCTGAATTTATTCATAGCAGGCGATGGAGGGAAATCCCAAGGGTGTGGCGACGAGATCTGATGGACAGGTATTTGTCATTTTGTGGTATAATGAGGTTATGTTCAGATAGTTGTATTCCCTTTCTGCTGCTATTTTAATGAGTCCTGTCTGTCGCGGCATGCTTCTGGATTCTCTGCTGGGTGTAGTTGCTTTGTTTTGTTTTTTACTCTCTGGGGACCCATCACCCAGCTTCTAAGTAGATACACCGAGACTTATTCTTACTTATGAATACCTGTCTTTAGCTGGGCTTGTATCTAGCCAGCTTCTTAACTTAAATTATCCCATTTTCTCTTTAGGTACGTTTTCCCTCTGGGCTTTTTACCTTTCTTTAATCTACATATTTTTCTTTTCTCCTTACTCTGGTTGGCTGTGTGACTGGGTGGCTGGTCCTGGTGTCCTTTCCCTCTCCTTTTCTCACTCCTCACTCCTCCTTTTATTTCAAGCCTAGATTTCTCCTCCTATTTATTTTCTCTGCCGGGCAGCCCCACCTATTTTTTTCTCCTCCCTAGCTATTGGCTGTTCGGCTCTTTATTAGACCAGTCTGGCATTTTAGGCAGGCAAAGTAACACAGCTTTACAGCGTGGAAGAAACGCAACATAAAAGAAAGCAACACATCTTTCCGTCGTTAAACAAGTATTCCACAGCATAATGGAATGTAACATATATTAAACAAATATTCTGCAACAGCCGAGTGTCAAATAAGGCCAGAGTAAAGCTATTTGATAGATTCTTCACTGAGCAAACACTTTTAAGTTGTGGATGAGATCCAGTGACTTGAATTGGTAGGTCTGAGGCTCTGTTCTGAAAGGGAGATGGGAATCCCTTTGCTAAAATCACACAGGTAGAACCGAAGGGTTAGGATCACACAGTAGTGTTAAAATTCTACCCACCAAAGGTACTAAAGGAGACAGGAGATATGCACTAAAGCCAAGCTTCATACATTTAAAAATGGCGTCCCAGAGGAGGCAACTTCTGAGCAATGGGATAAAACCTTGTAGTATGCTTACTGTCGCTAGTGTCCACCCAGTACCTGTTGAAGACCAGTTCATGTCAAGATGAGGGACCGTTGGAAACTCAGCTTCCTTCGTTATACAGTAGAGATAGTTACATCTTCTTTAAAGGACTCCTGCAATATTTAGAGACGATAATGATAGAATTGATAGGGCCTCAGTTAGCAGAGCCTTCCAGAGATAGCTTGTGTGTGATATACAGAGAGAAAATATGACTTTAGCTAGACCGTGGACCTTAGAGAAATGTTGACATAGCTTTGCATATACATCCTTTCGCTTCAACAGATATTCATTGAATCTTACACAGCTCTACAGGGGCTAGAATGGCAGGAGGAGATGCTTGTCTTGAGTTCAAAGTTTGTGGGGTAAGGGCTCCAGAACATCAGTAATAAAACCATGAAATATATGCCATTACAGTTTAAAATGAAATTAGTACAACAACCTACAGCCATGGTAATTACCGAAGTGCATCATTAGTACCTGCCACTGAGCCAGAGTAGAGTCTGAGCAAAGGGAAAGGCAGGAATCCTGACCCTGTTTTTAGTCAGCATTTTGCCTAAATTTTGATTTTTAAAAACAGCAACTCATTGCCTTGCTGTCTGACTTTTAAATTTTGCTTCCAAAGTAACTGTCTCCCTGACCGCACCCATGTTTGCCTTGAAAATCTACATAAAGCTTTGCTTTCCATAAGTAGGTACTTTGAGCACGAGGCCATAAGTGTTAGATAAATGTGCGGAAGATGTGACCAAAGTTGGACTTCACTTGGCTATTATTTCCAGTTAATCTAAGTGTGACGTTGGGTTCACATCCTGGCATTCCTCTAGTTTTTAATTCCCTTCTTTATTAAAATGATTTTCGGCAATTGCCTAGGGATTATTTTATAAAGCCATCTTGTTTAAGGAGTAGAGTTTCTTTTTATTTTGAAGTTGCTTTCAACATCGTCCAGTATTAGTAAAATCCAGTTATAGTGTTCATATAATAATCATTCTGTAGGGTTTGCCTTTGGTTTAATTCCCTTTTGATTTCAGTGGCTATATAAGAGTTTATTTCCATAACTATTGCCGTCTATTATGCATGCTTTTCGGTAAGTGCTTAGGGTAATTGCAACATAATATCAGAATGACTTTTTTTATTTCAGATCTTTACTACATTATGTTTTCCTTTCACAGTCTTGTCAGAAAAAGCTAGAAATGTCTATGTTCTGGGCAGCATTCCCGTGATGGATATTTAGTGCCGTGATTGCCACATTATTGCTGGCATTTGAACATTTCTGAGAAGGACCAATCAAGATCGCTACTTGCTGTTTTGAATGTATTCAGCACTGTAGACCTAACAGAAGAATAGATAGTTAGAAAATGAAAATATTGCAAAGTGTCTTTCTTGTTAACCTGAAGTGGAATGAAGCCACCAACTTTCATAAATGTCGCCTTTCTGGTGCTTTGAGTCCATAACAGGAGACTGTTCTTTTCTTTTTCTTTAGCGACTATTCAATGCCCCACATTTGTGAGCTAATGTACCCAGGGTTTCAGATATTCCTGTCATATAAAATACAAGCAACCAATGGCTAGATAGAATTTATAAATATTTAAAGTAAAAAGTCCATCAGGGAGATAATGTTAATTGACCAGAGGGAATGGTAGTTCTCTCTAGAAATTGTACTTAATGAGTATCAACATTAAATAACAAATGGCGTTAGTGATTTTCTTGATACAGCTTTAGCCAGAAGGATAACATGATATTTATTCTCTATTCTTTTGAGAAACTCACATCACACTTATGTATGGATTTATTTGGACAGTAGTTAAGGATAAGAGTAAAATATCATCCAAATTTCTTCCTAGATATGTTACTATAAAGATACCTCCAAAACTTCTTTGTGTCAGGTCGACGATGACATTACTGCGTGAGTAATGATAGTAATTAAAACCGTAATGTGTGGTTCTGATTAGAAATGACTTTGAACCTGTACCGCGGGCTTTTCCACCACGAGACTCAACAGTTTCATTTGCTGTTTTAAAGCAGCTACCCTGTGGGGAACTTTTAATAGCCACACATTATTAAGATATTTATTTAGAATGGCAGACCGTTCTGTCTACCCCAGGAAATGAGCAGAAATTAGATGCTACTGTAAGCAACGTGATAGGCTTGTAGCTTGGTTTTGTTTATATACATAATGCAAATAATAGGATGTCGAAACGGCTACAGAGTCCGAGGCTTTCCACCTTTAGGGTTGACTGTTTACATAGACATTTGAGATTCAGTGAAGTCTGTGAAGCTCAAGTTCATGTATACTAAGACACAAAGTCCCTACTGGTTTCATATATGCGTTTTGAAAGGAGACTATTTTCTTTTTCTAATGACTAAACCCCTATCCTCAAAGGGAGACACTTCCTTCATGTTCCTCTAAGGACCACGTTTGGAAGAAAATATCTTGGGCATTGAGGCAGAAGTTAAGTATGCATGAGGAGCAGGCAGGAAATTCATTGATATAGAAAACGAGCTTCCAATTCTCTCTCAGAATCCCTATTACTCCTTCTCTGGGTGACACTGGGTTGCTATGGTATTTTTATTTTTATCTTCCTTAGAAATTTCTAATAGTTCAAGTTAAACAAAACAGTGCGTGTTATCTTTGCCTAGGTACAGTTTGCTAGGAAACTGTTTTTATTCTGTTCGTTTGCAAGTTTGGAAAGGACAAATTGCAGGGATTATTGGAAAAGTCATATTATTGTGGATGAGATTGTCTTTATTATTCAGTACACGTGTAGGTTTTTCGAGAAAAGCTGTCCTGTAGCCCAGGCTTGTCTTTAGCTTTTTGAGCTTGTAACTGAGAATGACCTGAAATTTCTCATCTTCCTGTTTTCTCCACCTTTGAGTGCTGGGATTGCAAACTTGTTTCATATCCGGGTTGGGTGCTGGGGCTCCAACCCGAGGTTTTGTGCACTAGGCAAGAACTCTTCCTCTTTAGCTAAGTCTGAAGCCATAGAAGTAATTTCTACCAAAGTTGAGTGTCATGGGTCATATAAGGAAATCCAGCATTTCATAGCCCGATGCAGAAGAATCAGCTTGAGTTTCAGGCCACCCCAGCACCATAGAGGCCACCCTGAGCTATAGAGTGAGAATCCTGTTCAACAAACAAACAAACAAACAAAACAAAGTCCCTACAAACAGTTACCTGCAGTAGGAGGCGAGGGAAGCGTCCCGCTGCCCAGCTAGCTTAACCCCGAAATAACCACATGGAAATTGTATTAATAATTTAATTTTATTTAACTGCTTGGCCCATTAGTTCTAGCCTCTTATTGGCTAACTCTCACATCTTGATTCAACCCATTTCTAATAATCTGTATGTCACCATGGGGTCATGGCTTACCGGGAAAGATTCAGCATGTCTGACTGTGGTGACTCCATGGCGGCTCTCTCTGCCTGTCTTCTTCCTCCCAGCATCCAGTTCTGTCTTTCCCACCTACCTAAGTTTCTGCCCTATCAAAAGGCCAGGGCAGTTTCTTTATTCAACCAATGAAAGCAACACATAGAAAGAAGGACCTCCTACACCAGTTACCCCTTCCCCTCCACAGCAATAGGGACAACAATAACAAACATGTGTTTTTACAGAGGGTGAATTTTTCAAGTGATGTCACAGGGACTGACTTTTATTCTTTCTCACTAGCCCTTTGTTCATACTTTACTTTCTTCAAGTTAATTTACCAGAGCAGGTTTTTTGACTGTTGTAATCTAGGTTAGTGAGATGACTGTGGCTATCTTGACTTACTACCATACCAAGGCTGAAGACCTAAGTTTGATCCTTGGGACTCTGGGTGGACAAAGACAACCAACTCCCCACACAAGCTAACTGATGACATCCTCACGTCTTTAGTCTGTCTGTCTCTGTCTGTCTGTCTCTGTCTCTTCTTCCTCTCCACCCTCTACCATGCGCGCGCACGTGCGCGCACCCACACACACACACACACACACAAAATAAATAAATAAATGTAATAAAAGATATGTTGCCATTTAAATTCTGTGATGTCTCACTGAATGATAGAGACATTTGTGCCATGTGGATGATTTGAATCTTAATTGTCCTTTAAGTCTCATGTGGCACAGACTTGGTCCCTAGCATGGTATGGCAGGTGACAGAGCCTGTAAGAGGTATGGCTTTTGTGGAGGAGGAACCTTTCGGCTAACGTGTACTTGGGCTCGAAGGGAGAAGACTCTTTTCCTTATCTTTTTTCTTCCTGTCCATGAGGTCATCTGTTTCGTGCTGGAGTGCACCCCCACCAGGGTTCATGGGAAGCCTGAGAGCCCGGAAAGCAGTGGTTCTCAACCTTCCTGAAGCTCCGACCTTTTAATGCAGTTCCTCATGTTATGCTGATCCGCAGCCTTAAAACCCTTTCGTTGTGACTTCTTAACTGTAATCTCCCTACTGTTACAAGACATAATGTTAATATCTATGTTTTCTGGTGACCCTATGAAATGGTCATTTGACCCCAAGAAGTTGTGACTCGCAGGTTGAAAACCACTGCCATAGACCATGGATGAGACTCTGAACTCAAGAATTGTCAATATTTATTTCCTCCTTCCTTGTTTTCTTCCTTTTTACCCCTTTACTCCCTTCTCTCCATTTTCCTTATCTTTTTTTCCTTCCTATTCTTTTCTTGATCTGGCTGTATGTATTTACCAATATCCCTTCCTCAGCCTCAGGGGTGAGGTGAGTAATTTTCTTTCTCAAGAAGACCCAGGACAGGACTGGGGAAAGATTGCATTGTAAAGTGCGTCCCCTTTAGGTGTAGTATCGCCTAAATCCACTTAAAAGCTGGACTCTTGTCTGTAACCTGAGCTGAAGGGGCAGAGATGGGTGCTTACATCTCTACTTACATCCCTGACTCTCAGTGCTCAGCTAGCCTAGCCAAATTGATGAGCTACAGGTTCAAAGAGAGACTTCGTGTTGTAAAAAGAGGTGGAAAGCTATTGGAAAAGATACCCTCCATTGACCTCTGGCTTTCATTTGTATGCAATGCGCATTCTAATTTATTATACCCATTATTGTGGCTATTGAGGCTACTGTATGGAACAAGAGCCAGCCTTTACTAGTTAATGTCACAATGACTATTTTATTATTGATGAAAAAGCAGCAAAATGATTGTTCTAATTAACTAAAAACAATGCATATGTTGGTGTTAGGTAAATAGCTGCTGTTTGAATGAGCAGGATAGTGAGGATGTTGGAATGCCTAGTATTTTAAGGGCTCAAATATAAATTGTGCAGGGAGATGAGAGAGGCTCGTTTCTGCTTTCTGAGGCCTCAGGTTCCCCAGCCTTTGTCAGTATGTGGCCAAATGATTTTGTCCTCAGGAATAGAATGTAAATGGGAGCGGGGTGAATGATTGACGGGTGCGATGTTTTTCCCTGCTTTCTGCTGGCTCGAATAGCAGTTCAGTGGATGGGACAAGGTGTGACAGAAGGCAAACACCTCCACTTAAACATTGCAGGGCAATAAGAGGGCCAAAGGTAGGGCTTCCTAGCAGGACCCACCCTTCTGAGCATTGCTCTGTGTTTAGGTAAGGGTATGAATTTCCTTCTTGTTTAAGTCGCTATTAGTCTTAGGTTATTCGTTTATTTTTGTGGAAATCAATCCTATTTTAAAACATGATGAGACGGATGGTCAAGAAGCCAGGAAGACGAATGCATGAAAGAACTGTCTGTTAGGGCCTGCTGGGATCTAATTATGGCCACGATTATCTGCCTTTATGGAGGTAGAAAATGTAGTTAGGAATACTGGAAGGCGGATTCAGAGAAAAAAACCCTGAAAGGAAAACAAAGAGGTGTATTCAAGCCTCCACCTTAGAAAACCAGCAGAACCAGTATTGCTGTTGACTGCCTCAGGAGACCTAGTTTCTTAGACTGTACAAGTGTCACTGATTGTCCTAAAGAAGAAACGTGGTGGCTTTGTAAACTGTATTCTGGGAATCAACACACTTGAACACAGAGATCGTGGCTGAAATCCCAGGACAGATTTGTGCGGTGCTTCGTACTATCCGGGTCTCCCATACCTAGCAGGGAATGTTCACCCTCTATTAGTGAAGATTCTAGCAATTTCTACAATTACGGATACTGGAAAGATGTCCAGTCCCTCAGATGAGTTTCTGTTGTGTAGCTGCCATTAATACCCATCTAGTTACAGACAGGAATCCCTGTGTGTTGCAGAACGCTGTTTAATGCCTGCTGTTTTCTCTCTTGTCGTGGTTTTCCCCTCTAGTAGTTCCAAATGCAGACGGTAAGACTCTTTGGAGATTTCTTGAAGTGTAAGAATATACAAAAGGCCCATATGAGTTGTTCTTTCTTTTGTTTTGGATTGTGACTGTATCCTGACTTTGCATACTTGGGAACTAGCTGGTATCCGGAGTGGATTCTTTGTCTTACAGTCAGATTTAACTCAACCCTTCCTTTGGAAAAATCTCATACTGAAATTGTTTTTCCTGCTAATACTCCGTGTTAGGATTCAGGCATTATACTCCCTTCTAGCCTTAGTTGGTTTGGTTACCTATGCAATGAAGTATTTGGGATGGCTTCCCCCGTGGTTTCGACACCAGGTTTGCTGATCACAGGGGACACACTCGGTCCCAAGCTAATCTGGAGAGGAGACGTAAAGGGATTTGACAGATAGGTTGGATGTCGATACAGACTACTTAGCAATGCTTAGTGGAGAGACACCAGTGAAAGCGGGCTCCCAGGCTCCAGGACAGAAAGAGATCTTGATGTGTCTCTGATTATGGATGGAGCACTCAACCACTCCTGGGAATCCGAAGCTTCTTGTCACATGCTTTTGTAAATAGTCACTTTCAGATTTGCATTTTGATTTGCACCTCCATGTGGCCTCAAATCAGACGTATTTTCATGTCTGGTTACACATTTACGCTATAATCATTACTTATCCTGTGTTTTGTCTCAAGGAGGCTGTCGTAGAAGTAATGTTATAAGCTTTTTCTTTTTTCCTCTTTAATTTTATGATTTGATTAAATGATTCAGCACTACTGAGAAGATGAACAAAGGATTAACAGAAGCTGTTTCAGCCATCCTTCGCAGGGAGACCGTAGAGTTGGGGACTTGGGGACAGTGAAATAGAAACGTCACCCAGGCAGTCGTGTAAATGACGTGTTTAGGTGTAAAGTGGAGGCCATAGGGTTTGCTGGCTGTTGGCACGGGGTTGGGGCCACCTAAGGTATAAGGGGAGAGTGGCCCTCTCCCTGGATTCTGTGTGATTTTTATTTGATGCCGAGGCTTTGTTGCTGCAATTAAGTTACACACTCTCAAGTGACGAGGTGACTGACTCTGTTTATCTTTAAGGAAATCTGTAGAAACCCTCGTGTTTAGATCCCAGGAAGTTTCTTCTGGTCGTCA
Source organism: Myodes glareolus (assembly GCF_982192425.1). Taxonomy (NCBI): domain Eukaryota; kingdom Metazoa; phylum Chordata; class Mammalia; order Rodentia; family Cricetidae; genus Myodes; species Myodes glareolus. The sequence continues at coordinate 25,769,261 of NC_142051.1, forward strand.
TGTCTTCTTTTGTGATAGGACCTCGCTCTTTAGCCCAGGCTGGATGAAACCCCCAATGTAGACCAGGCTGGCTTCAAATTTGTGTCGATCCTCTTGACTCTACCTCAGAGGTACAGGATAATGGGCATGTTTTGATACTCTTTTACATGTATATTCCTACCAAGCATCTAAAAATATCTTGGTCCACAGCATGTAATTTGTGGTCCTCTTGAACCTCCTGTGGCCAAGAATGTCATTATCCCTCATTGGCGGTGGGGTGTTTCTTGTCCCCCTTTGCTGTGTGTGCACAGCCTAAGGAACCCTCTGGAATTTTAAAAACCCTTGACCCTCAAGAATCTTTCTGTGTTCTGCATCCTTATGACCCAGAACCTTTAAGATGGAGACATAGGTTCATTTCTTTCTTTCTGAAACCTCGTGTATACCATTTATCCTCTTGTATATTCAGCATACATGGTAGGTGTGGGGATGCCAGGTAATAGAGAAAAGTGGACCTAAGTTGGGGAACTTTCAAGCAAATTGTGATTTCTATTACATACATATAGCTGATGTATATACTTCTACCATATGCTCCCATCATATGGTAGAAAGTAACAGGACGTGTTCAAACAGGAAGAGATGAGAATTTGAAAGCGGTTGTCTTCTAAAGAAGACAGTCTGTCCTACACACTCTTCATTCTCTGAGTCCATTCTGCTTTTCTCACCATGACTTCATCTCATAGCTGGAGCACATGACCTCCTTACTGCACGGTTTTACCCGTGAGAGTTAATCACGATCGCTTCAGATGTCGGGCAGTTAATTCTCTATAGCAATTTTTATTTCGGCCTTTTGGCCATCGTTACAACCAGATTTCCCTTTCAGGTCTTTACTTTTACTTTTGTGCGGTTGTAGACGTGTTATTTTCTGATCCTTTGATTCTTCCTCGAATCTTGAGCATTAACTGAAAGGGCAGACTTATAGCGTGAATCACCAGGCAGCTGATAACGGAGAGTGAATGGTTGTAATTAAATTTTCCTTTATGTGAGCCTTGCTGTCAGTTAAGGAGCAAATGTTGCTGTCCTCAGCATTGCATGTTCAATTTCCATTTTGATTTTCAAATTCAGCTTTTATGTTCTATTTTTGAGTATCCTCCCTTTCCCTTGCCAGCGTGCTTTTTTAAACTAAATTAATTAATTGATCTTTATTTTTGAAGCAGACTTTACTCTGTACCCCAGGCTAACCTAGAACTCATATTTATTCCAGGATATCTTCAAACCAAGGGCATTTTTTCCTAATACAGACACTCTAATATAAATATACCTAAAGTACATCATAGATGCGATTAACCAGATTGCATAGCTCATGTAAAAGTTTGTGAAATTCCTTCATTGTTGGAATTTCTTCATAGCGCTGAAATTAGGGGCTGGACCAACTTAATCTAATCCCCTCACTCAACTTGTATTTAAATATTGTTTAGAACCAAATCTGTTTAACAAGTGCCATTTAAAATCTAATTTTTTGCTGGTTTGCTATTTCTTTTTATTCCCTACATAAAGGGACCTGGACACCTTAGAAACAGTGCATTTTGGTAGTGATTATGAACTTCAGATACACACACACACACACACATATAAAACATGCTATAATACATTATATATAACTGTATTTTTTCCTTACATGTAAAAATGTAGATTTCCTACATTTTTATTTTCTGTACCACCTTTAACCACATTCTATGCTTGCAGGGATTTTGTGGTCCCATTTTTATACTGGACCATACATTATGGAAACGTTTTGGAATTTAAATCTCCAATGTCTTCCTTAGAAAGATTATGCACGAGGTGTTGTTTGAATTTGAAATACTTTAGCCAGTAAGTAACAGGAAACCTGACTCTGGAGCCTCAACAAATAAGGTCTTATTTTCCTCACATAATGAGAAGTTTGGTGGCTAGCAGTCTGGCTCCGTTCAGCCAGCACAAGAAACCAGGGCCTCTTTCCTCCCCAAGTGGCAAAAGCTTATTGATCTGCGTCCTTATGCTCCTTGTATCATTTTTGTGTGAGGAACTGTCAGGTCCATATTCTGGGAAGAAAGAAACAAAACAGGTGATGTAAAGAGTAAGAAGGACACTTATTATTTATTTATCTGGTGTGTGTGTGTGTGTGTATGTGTGTGCGCGCGCATGTGTGTGAACATGTGTTCTCTCCTTCCATCACATTGAGTCCCAGGTATTGAACACAGGTTGTCTGGCTTGGGAACAAGTGCCTTTAGCTACTGATCTATCCTGTTGTCCCTAAAAGAATATTTGTATTTCTAGGAGCAGCATGAACTTTTTCAGACCTCAGACTAACAACCATTTTCTTACATAGAGCAACATCATATTTTGACCCCTGTCTGGATGGTGGCTGGGAAGCAAGAACAGCCTGAAGGTCATTGTACACTAACAGTGCATCCCCTACAAATACCAAGCACGGGTTAAATTGCTGATTATTCTGTAGGCTCTCCACTTTGAAAATGCCCTCTCTCATAACTCTGCCAGAAAATTATCTGTTTAGGCTAATTAATGTACTCGTTTAATTCCTAGTAGAAACTTCTAGTTTTCGAGGTTGATTCTAAATTGGCTTTCTTTTGTAGTCAAGGGCTATATAGTAAGGATATTGTATTTTAAGTTTGGATCCACGATCTCTTCAGAATACAAACCCTTGTTTCATTGCAGGAGAAAGAAAAAAAAAATAGGGCACCGATTAACCTCTTGAAACACACACCAGGGATTTATTACATCTTCTTCTGCGTCGGTGTCCTTTAATTTATTTTTTCTTCCCTAAGTAGAGCTCATGCAACTCTAAATTAAAACAGTCCATACTATGAATCACATGATGGTGGTTATCTTAACTGGCTGTTCGGGAGATGGACAGGCAACAGTTCTAATGGAAACTTCTGTAGTGGCTGACAAGTAACCTATCCCATAAAAGACTGTAGTCATGAACAGCTGAAGTCCCTCGCAGGTAGCAGCCCTTTGAATGCTATTTGAAATGTGTTGCCTGGGAAGAGATCGAGTGTCTTAAGTAAAGTTTCATTACCCGTGGGAGGCTGCTGTAAATACCAGGGTTGTGATGCGTGTGTAGCCTAATTTCAGGTTTTCTTGAAATGGCTCCTCAGAAGCCTGGAATGCTCATTGCCAATAAACACTGTGTGTTAGCACACCCTGGCCTAGTGAAACCATCCCTTACCCTTTGATAATGGATAACTGGATAATAGTGGAAGATGAGAATTAATTATCTTTATGCAGATGTACCATCACTCTGCCATAGAGCTGGGTTATTTATGCTTGGGGAAAGATACCAATTTGGTTTTATGATGCCGCAGAGCCGGCAAATAGCTGTTAAAGAATAAGTTATTTGAATTGCTATTAATTTGGCGACTTATTCAGAGCACATGGGAATATAGTACACGTTTGTAACATCTTTCTGTCCCTTTTTCTAATTGCAAAAACCTACTGCAAAATGCTTGTGCCTTCTGCACCAGAAAGAGAGGCAGAAGGAATTGCTTCTTTTGTCTTGTTCTTCACATGAGTGGTCTAGCTGCTGTTGATCTTCCTCAATGTAGAGATCTTAAATTATAATACCTATTGATTGGTTGTGGCTGGAGAGAGAGAGAGTATTGTCTCTGTGTCTTATTGTATAAATGAAAGCATTGTGGAATGCATTTAAGAACTCTTTTGTAGGTGCCTTTGTTTGTATTCGATTTTGTGTGTGTGTGTGTGTGTGTGTGTGTGTGTGTGTGTTGTATGTGTTATCAGGAGCTTTGTATGGGCAAAAGATAAGTCTGGGAGTAACTGAGAACTGTATATATATTTGAAAATTCTTTCTGGGTCATGGTGGCACACCTCTTTCGGGAAGCAAAGACAGGGGGATCTCTATGAGTTTGAGGCCAGCTTGGTCTATAGAGCTAGTTCAGGACAGCCAGGGCTACACAAAGAACCTTTGTCTTGAAAAAACAAGCTATTCTTTCTCTTCTTTTGCTTATGTATTTAGATTTTGATGTGTACCTAGTGTTTGCATATTGAAATGCCTAAGATAAGTACCTTATCCATTAGTGTGATAAAGCATGGTGTCTTAGGTGAGTATGTTCACTTTTATTCCCTCCTGAGTATCACGGTTCCATTAATCTGTGCCATATATATTTTTATCAGCTGAATAGTCTTCATTGAACTAAACATATATTTGTGGATATATCATATTTCATTACGTTTATAATAAAGTTACAAAATAACTCGGCCTTTGAGTTTCGTGAAGGGACATTGTCTTAGTTAGGGTTTCAGTCGCTGTGAAGAGACACCATGACCACAGCAACTTTTTGTTTGTTTGTTTGTTTTTTGAGACAGGGTTTCTCTGTAGCTTTGGAGCCTGTCCTGGAACTAGCTCTTGTAGATCAGGCTGGCCTGGAACTCACAGAGATCCATCTGCCTCTGCCTCCCGAGTGCTGGGATTAAAGGCGCATGCCACCAGTGCCTGGTGATCACAGCAACTTTTAAAAAAGTAAACATTTAATTTAAGTGACTTCCATTTCTCAGAGGTTTTAGCCCATTATCACCATAGAAACATGGTGACTTGCAGGAAAGGAATGGTACTGGGGAAGGGGCTGAGAGATTTACATTTGGATCCACAGACAACAGGAAGTAAACTGTATAGCGGTGGACACAACTTGAGCATAGGAGAGCTCACAACCTACCACCACAGCGACACACTTCCTTCAACAAGGCCAGACACCTCCTGCAACAAGGCCGTACCTCCTAATAGTGCCACTCCCTTTGGGGGGCATTTTTTTCAACCCCCACTCCAGTGCATGCCCATGTACTCACATACAGGCGTGCGTTATTCACAATGCAGACAATGCTTTCCTCCCCAAGGATCCTGCTGTCAGCTGTTTAATCAAACTGGAATCCAAGCTGGTCTGAGGAACAATTTTGCAGACGTGACTCAAGTCCCAAGGCATTTGATTTCAGGTTATAGACGTCCTCCAAATGGGCTTCACCTAAATGATAAGTGAATCTCTTAGCATTCCCCTGAAACGGGTTCAAATGAAGGAGAACGTGTGGCTTCTTCAGCCTGAGAAGGGATCCACCTCAGAGTCAGCAAGGAAATGGAGACAATAGTCTTAGTGTGGGATCACCTTCCTCCTCCTTCAGCCAATAGCCCCTGAAATACCAGCCTACTGGGCATGGTCTATTCCACTCGCTCTCTTGGTTCCTGTGCTTGGTTCTGGCTCCTGCTCCAGCTACTAGGCTCCTTTCCTGACGGTTGGCGTTTTGTGAGTTTTATGCCCCCAAATAAATACCCCTTTAAATCCTAACTGGTGTGGGATTGTTTCGCGCATTATTAGAGAAGCAAGAAAGGGAAACTTGTACAATGTGAGTAAGCATGGAGCCGGACTCTCTCCTGGCATCTCCAGCTATGAGCCCGGTTTGGCCATTAGCTCTATGAACCTCTAACAGTTAATCTAATGCTGTGTCTAACCTGTGAGCTAAGCACTCACTTTTCTCTATGCCTATTTGCTACGTCACAATAGAAAACTAATAAACATACAGAGAGTGGCTATTTTCTCTCTATCAGCTAACGTGGCATATGTTGCAACTTAGTTTTTTGAGAACCAAAAGAAAAAAAGGACATACTTAGATAAAATTGACATAATGGTATATTTGCTATACTATCTTCATGGTATGCATGATAAGATAGAAATCAAGAGAGGTTCAAGTTCCAGTCGAGATCTTGGATTGTGATCCTGTCTCTTAATGTAAGGGTTAATGTTTTCTCAGTTGGGTCTCGCTATGGTATATACAATGAACGATAGCTTTATGTCGCAGACATGTGAAATAACTAAATAATAGTGATGTTTGTGTCATAATGTCAACAAAGAAAGTAATAAGAAGACATAAAGTGACTACTTAAAGACTTTGAAGCCTGGGATCTGTGTTGTGTGCTGTTGTGAGCTGCTGGTCAGAATAAAACATTAGTGTGTTCTGGAGTCCCCTTCCAGGTTGAGCAGCTACAGAATTTTTCCAGTGCGCCTCCTGGTATTTTCTGCTACCATGGATTGAACCTAGGACTCTGTGCAAGCACTCTATTACTGAGCTACATTCCCATATGTGGCTAATACCTAGGATATCACTAAGTAGTTCTGTGTGTGCATGCACGCTCATGTGTACACACATGTGTGCGTATGTGCATGTGTGTGTGCTGTGTAGATGTTCATGTCTATGTGGTGATCTAAGGTTGATGTTGTCTTGTATACTGTTCTTCTGAGGTAAGGTATCGGGGACCTCTGAGTGCCAACCTCAGTGTCCCCTTCAGGGCTCAGAAGGCTTACAGCAAGTGTGGACTTAGAGCTGAGGGCAAAATGAACTCTCCGTGATGGACTTTTCTGTTTCTATATTCTTTTCCTTCCTGTTGTTCTCCTCCTCTTCTGTAAAGTTTCTGGTTTATATACACACACGCAAAAAAAAAAAAAAAAAAAAAAAAAAAAAAAAAAAAAAGCACTTCTTTGAGCTTGGATGTCCCTTTATCTTTGAAAAATCCTGAATGTGATCTCCTTTCCTGACTGCATGTCCTGCCAAATGGAAGACAGTTGCAGAGAGGTGGCTTCTAACTCAGGGAATGAAGCAGAGATTAGACTGTGGGAACCAAGGTCACTGATTAAGTTTTCCACTGGAGGTCCCACAGTGTGTGTGTGTGTGTGTGTGTGTGTGTGTGTGTGTGTGTGTGTGTGTGTGTGTATTGGGGGGAATAATCCAGTATACCAGTACATGAGAAAGAATTGTGCCCAATAATCCATATTCTGCTGAATCTTGGAGCAAAGGAGAGTGCTTATGGCTTCACAAGAGGTCTACTGTAAGAATCAGCCAACATACAGAAGGTGGTAGGCCCAGTGCTTTGCAAACCGGGTTTATCTCCATCAGAAGGCATTTGTCAGCCTTCTGCTCTATCAGCAGTAAGGTCTCTTAAAGAAACCAGAACTTATATGCAGGTCTGCCTAGCCAGCTTGCTCAGGAAGTTGCAGGCTGTGCTCACAAGTGGGTCACCACACCCACTTAGAACTTACGTGGGTTTGGGGACATGAACTGTGTGTCCTCTTCCTTGAATAGAAACTACTTTAGCTGCTGAGCCATCTTGCTGGCTCCTCTACCTTATTTTTTGAGACAGAATCTAGGACTGAACCTGAAGCTCATCAATTCAGCTAGACCAGGTAGCCCATAAGCCCCAGGGATTCTTCGGTCTCTGCCTTCAGCAGCATTGTGATTACAGGTACATATAGCAACAGCTTTTTAATATAGGTTCTGGAGATCATGTTTTTTATGGATCCATCTCCACTGCCTCTAAAAGACTTTGTGTGTGTGTGTGTGTGTGTGTGTGTGTGTGTGTGTGTGTGTGTGTGTATGTATAATTTTTTTCTTAGTGTCCTCAATATTAACAACTATTTAATCTCTGAAGATGAACTTGATACTGTTTGGAAGTAGCTTTTGTATAATTCTAGTACAAGGAAAGGTGCATCCGATTTGGTGGTGGTCTGTCTAAATAATATAGTAAAATTCCGTTTTGTGTTATATCCAAGAAACTTGGTCAGCTTAATTTAAGAAAAAGAAAATGCTATTATCAAATGGCACGAAATTAAATCTACCTGATCTTAACTTTTTAAAAAGTCCAAAAGTCATTTAAAATAAAGTAGCATGATCGGAGAGTTAGTAAAACACAATATAGGCTCTTTGTCTGGGTATTTAAATCCATGAGACTTGGAGGGGACCAATATGAGACTTGACAGGTTGTTTATATGATCATGGACCAGTTACAATTAGTGTAAAGGAGAGGCTAATAGCATTCCTTTTATTTATGCTACAAGGAATTAGTGAATAAATGAGCTTAGTGAATGTAAAAAGGCATGTTAGTATAAGTCCCTTATTTTCTCAAGTCCAGTACAGTTTGTATAAAGCAGAGTTTTTTTTTCTAATATAAGATATTTTATTTAGTGTTAGTTAATGTTGTAATAAGGAACGGTGGGCTGCTTCCTGCCGCCTGGCTCCCGACCGCCACTTCCCGCCACCCTGCTCCCAGCTAGGTTACATCGAAATAATTACATGGAAACTGTATTAATTTAAACACTGCCTGACCTATTATATCTAGCCTCTTATTGGCTAACTCTCACGTATTATTTTAACTCATCTCCATTAGTGTATATCGCCACTTGACTGTGGCTTCCGAGCATGAGTCTAACCAGCATCTGTCTCGGAGAGGAGAGCCATGGTGTCTGCCTGCCTCTGCTTTCTTTCTCCCAGCATTCTGTTCGGTCTACTCCACCTATCTAAATTCTGCCCTATCAAAAAGCCAAGGCAGTTTCTTTATTTAACCAATGAAAGCAACACATAGAAAGAAGACCCTCCTACACCAATTTAAAAGTTATGTTCTGAGTTGATGAATAAGGATAGCTTATGTTAATTGACCCCAAAATTTGAATTCCTCGATGGACTTATTTCTTCACACATTATATAGCAAATTTGTTTTTTATTGTTTTTTAAATTTATTTATTAAAAATTTCCACCTCCTCCCCGCCTCCCTTTTCCTTCCCCCTCCCCACCTCCCCCTCCCTCTCTAGTCCTAAGAGCAGTCAGGCTTCCCTGCCCTGTGGGAAGTCCAAGGTCCTCCTCCGCTCCATACAGGTCTATAAAGGTGAGCATCCAAACAAACCAGGCTCCCACAAAGTCAGTCCATGCAGTAGAATCAAAACCCAGTGCCATTGTCCTTGGCTTCTCAGTCAGCCTTTATTGCCAGCAAACTTGTGTGACAGTGATGGAAGGGTGGTGGTGATTCTGAAGTGGTGGCCTAGGGTGTGTTTGCCAACAACTGGAGGAGATAGAATGGGTGCTCCCTTCTGTTCTTAACCTTTCTTGCCTCCCCTGGGGACTCCTGTCACCAGGGTATCACTCTGGCTTCTCTTGAATGTGCCAGCCTCTTTTAATTTGGACCACTTCTTCTTCAGAAAGGAACATTCAGGCATTTGTTTTCACATGGTGAGAAAATAAAATTCACATCCTCCCGGACCTGCCTTCTGCGGACACAACTCGGCAGCCACTTTTCTTTTTACCTTTTAGAATTATTATGATATTGTTGCATGGTCACCCGTATGTCCAAAAGTCTGGACTGCCTTCCAGAGTTCACGCTTGGTTTTGTATAGAGTGCTGGGTCCATGCTCAGCTTCGAGTTCAAGTGTCTCTTTGTTCCGGGCGTTCCCCTTGGAGCAGATAAAAGCAGTAGCAAGGCTCGTGTTTTTAACCTCAGGGTTGTGCACAGAGGTGTAAGCTTCAGCTTGACATCATTTTAAAAAGACCATCACGAGAACAGCTCATTTGAGAAAGCATGTAGGCGTCAGTTCATACATTGTGTGATGGCTCTCCGTATCCCGCTTTCCAATGCTTACTCCTCTCCGGTTTGAGAAGTCACAGAGTTCCTCTTTATTGCAATAGAAGAAAACTCTGCAAGTTAAAACCCATTGTTCTAAGCGAGGAATGACTGACCTGAGACACCTTTATAGTGCTTATAATGGCCTTTGGCGTAGTCTCTTCATGCTCCCGGAAGGTGACCTGACACAGAATAGGGCTTGCCTTTTCTTAAAGAGAAAAATTTCACTCTATTCTTCCCACCCACCACCTGCAGCAAAAAGAGATTAGAGAAATAATCAGGATGTTAATTATATTTTAATAATAGCTGATAGATACAGGTTTTTTTTTTCTTTAACCTAAGGCTAAGTGCTTTGTGTGAACTAGCTTATTGAATTTTAGAATGCTTTGAGATAATAATAGGTATAGTCAGACCTAGGAGATAAAAATAACTTATCAATCCCGTGACTTTGTGGCGATTGTCTACTTTTGTTTCAGAATTGCACAAAGTGCTTCATATATGTGGGTTATTTTTTTCTGCTCCTCACTTGTCATTGCAATAATGCTTCAAATATAGTCACTGTGTGGATTGTGAATTTGTCATTTCTTTCGGGCTGGAACAGGACAAAAGTTGAATAAAGTGATATCTGGGTTGGAGAGATGATTCGGGGGTTAAGAGCGCTTGCTACTTTGCATGGTTCACAACAGGGAATCTGGTACCCTCTTCTGGCCCTTATGGCTACTTGCACGTACATATAAGCATGCACACACATACACATCAATTCAAAAAAGGACGTTGTGCTTAGTGGATGGCAGATGCTTAGTAAACCACCCTTAAATGAGCAAATGCTTGTTCTTTTCTATGGGAAAACCTCTAAATAAAGACAGTAAAATAATTGAAGCAGTAAAGCCAAAATTTGCAACCAAGCAAATTTGGCTTCAGAGCCTACAATGTATATGTTCTCTGAGAACTATTTTTCAGTAAGAAATTTATAAGACAGTGTTAACTTCGGAGGCAGAATTGTGTGTGTTGGTATGTCTATGTTGGTATGTCTGAAATTATTAATGTGTATCTTCCATGGAATTTGAAGTTTGATTAATTTCTATGACCACTGCTTCTGGATCATCACTTGCTCCTTTTTACCTTCATTCCAGTTTAGCATCGCTGTGTTGAATAAATGGGATGCAAATGTGTCTCACAAAAACTGAAAAGGACCACATGAGTTCTGCTTATACTATCTCTAGAACACTGGCGACATATACTTTGTCCAGTCACTATTATTAGATGCTATTTTTCTTTGCAATTATTGTAGCTTATGTTGGGAAAAATTGGTGATCTTCCTCTAAACTTCGGGGGAAGTTCAACGTTTCCTAAGTGGCTGCTAGCTAGGTACTCCTACTTCTAGGGACTTTTTCTTTTTATGAATTGGAAGCCGTATTTTGTTTCTAGCATTCTTTAGTTGCTCACAAGACTTTCCTAGATGGAGATTCTGAGTCACTAAACGGTGAGCTGTGTCTGGCAGAGTTGTCAGTTGCTTATTTCGTGAGAGAGCATGTCTGTGTCTTTGTTAGAGGGCGGCTTGAGGGAGCCCTTCTTGCCTTCCCGATGTGTGGGTTCTGAAGATCGAACTCAAGTTGTCAGACTTCACAGCAAGCACCCTTGTCTGCCTAGCCGTCTTGCTAACCCCTAGAAAATGAATGTTAAATTGAGGCTATAAATGCCATAACATCATCCATCTTTGTGAGTACTAGAGAGTATATTATATCCCAAACTCTGAAGATGATTCAATGCAACGAGGGCTTTGCTTTAAGTTGGAGCAACAGGCTTCATAAGTCATAGTGTGAGACGTTCTGCAGTCATTCCGTCAATCTACCAAGACTTTCCCATCTTCTTCTTGTCCCTGCCTGTCGCTAGACTGTAAAATGGCACTGCTAACATTGAAGTCTCACAAGAGGAGGTCACTTTCCTGCTTGCATTAGGTACCTGGGGTATCCCAATCAGTTGTTCCTCCCGTCCTCAGGACTGCTGTCGCCAGGGCCAGGCTCTCTCTCTCTGGCTCCTTTCATGTCACCTTGAGTGAATGCTGCTTCCTTGAGCCAGGCAGACTCCTGCACCTTGTTTAGTTTTTTACTGTAAAGATGCACCCAGATGCGTGAATGGTTCTTGGCTGTTTGTCTTCTCTGTTTACCACTCCTGCCTCCTTACTCTCGGGAGCCAAGCCGTTTTGTAGAGGCTGATGGCATGAAATTTACTTTATGCCGACACACAAGGAGCAAGCGACTTATGCCACAGTTTTAACGTTGTCTTGCCCTTGTATTTGTTGAAAATGAAATGGCATTATTTTAAATTTTACTTTACGCATATGAGAGTTTTGCCTGAATGGATTATGTTCACCATGTATGTGCAGGGCCCGCAGAAGCTAGAAGAACGCAGTGGAACTGGGTGGTCGTGTTTTACTACGTGAGTACTGGGAACTCAACCTGGGTCCTCTCTAAAAGCAGCCAGGGCTCTTATGGTTTAGCCATCTCTCCAGCCTTCAAAGGGCATTATTACTGGTTCTGAATAAAGAAGTCTTCTGGTTTAGAAGGAAAAAGGTTAACCGTATATAAATATGGCGTGGACTGTTTTTTTAAGGCGTGGTTTCACTGTGTCGAGGACCATAGTTCAGAAGCTCAAATAGTGTTGTGCTAACTTGAGCCTATTAAGATTTTTTTTTTGCCAATAGTTTATATATTAGATGATTTAATAATTTTAAATGAGGAATATAGAAGTGATTAGTGATTCACTTCTCTTTGCCTTGTTGGAAAGAGTCCATACCAGCCAAAATTATGCAAGCCCATTTCTTTCTAGGAAGGTATGAAAACTTTATAGGTAACTTGTGAATTTTAGGCCTTCCTTATGATATGGCCAGAGGCATCCAATCTCTGGGAGGCACAATTGATTAATGTATAAAGCTCTTTAAATTTTCAAAGATCTCAAATGCTTTCTGGTTTTTTTTTTTTTTTTTTATGGGAAAGTTAATTGGTTTTAAATGCCAGCCTTTGTCTTACGATGATGAAAGCAGTTTGCCCTCCTCGGGCGATCTGGATGAAAGGAATTACACTGTGTTAACAGGAAATATCGATGGGAGGAAACATTGAACGGATTCTCTAGGGAGCATGGGCGGGTCATGGTCTGTCGGGTCTTGGAACATTCTGGGATCTTGGAGTACTAGGACCAAGGGGAGATGTCACTGGAATGAAGGAACTGTGGTTTGTGCCTGTGTGTCCACCTGCTTTTCTGGGAGACACCCCAAAGGACTGTCTACTGCTAGCATTCCCATTACTTTGCCTTTTGTTTGTCAGAAATATGTTGACAGACGAACAAAAAATAAAGATGTTTTTTCTGCAACAGGAAGAGCAAGGGCATTGTTTTAAATACATTTCCTTCTTGGTGTCTTCTAGAGCCAATATTCCACTATTGATTTGTCTTTGCAGTGGTTTAATTCAGTGAGAAAAGAAGAAAGAAAGGAAACACAAACCCCTAGGGGTGATTTACAGCTTAGACGCATGTGTTAATAAGAAGTTCGCATTAAAATAAGAGTTAAAATAATGGAGGTGTGTGGCTAGTTTATTTATAGGATAAAGCTCCCCAGATTTAACAGTTTGATTGTACTACAGCCACTTGCTTTGAAAAAGTACTTTAGCTGAGCCAGACAAAGCCGCCACTTGGACCGTAAGCACTCTCGCCCTGACAAGGCCTGGAGATTGGCGCTCCGATATTTGATTTCTGAGACGCACACTGTAACTACACTCATTTCCTGGTGAACAGCAGTGTTTGAGATCGGCTAAATGAACTGGAGAAAGCATCTCGGAGAAAAAAGGGTATCATGCAAGGCGTAATTATTTTCCAAGTGTCTGTGAGCAGGATTCACCAATCAGCGCGCTGTGGAGCAGAGATTACAATCAGAGTTCATCTGCGCACTATTGTATTTGCAGTGCCTGCCAGCGTTCCCACTGACAGCTCCTTTGCGGGAGAGCAGCCTGTAAATTCATCAGTGATTTAAGCAAATGTAACCTGAGCTCTGGTTATTGGGAATCTTACTCGACAGGACGTCAGCAGGTGCCTGGAGCCCTTAGTGTATCTGTTTTATTGCTCAGTTGTTTGACTGCTGAATCTTCAAAGTGTAGAGCAACAACTTCTTGTGATAGGTGGCTATTACTTGGGCCCCTTCAGTATCCATTCTCTCCTCCTCTCCTCTCCTCTCCTCTCCTCTCCTCTCCTCTCCTCTCCTCTCCTCTCCTCTCCTCTCCTCTCCTCTCCTCCCCTCCCCTCCCCTCCCCTCCCCTCCCCTCCCCTCCCCTCCCCTCCCCTCCCCTCCCTTCCCCTCCTCCTCCTCCTCTCCCCCTCCCCTCCCCTCCCCTCCCCTCCCCTCCCCTCCCTTCCCCTCCTCCTCCTCCTCTCCCCCTCCCCTCCCCTCTTCTCTTCTCTTCTCTCTCTCTCTGTCTCTCTCTCTCTCTTTATTTTCGTTTTCTTCCTTTTCTCTCCTGATAGTGTTTAAAGCCTTTTCCTTCCTGGGATTTCCTTGACCATCATAAATGAGGCTACCTGAGGTTGATGGTAACTGTCTTGCTCCCATCACTCCTAAGGTGAAGTCCCATGAGCCTTGCTGCACAAACCATCCTGAACATCTGCCTGTTGCTGGGAGCTGAGAGGTTCTGTTTTGTGTTTGAGTTGGCTTTCCACCCCGTGTGTGCAGCTGAAGTACGCATAAATGACCCACTCCTGAGAGTTTACTGCCAGCCCTGGCTCCTGCAGGAGCACCACTGCTTTCCAGTATCTTCTAAGGACGGGAAGGGTTCTTGTTTGTTGTCGTGGGATGCATTCTCTTTATGTTGGAAGGGGCTGGAAGGGCTCCCAAGCAGTCTTGCCAATAGCTCAGCAGCTTGAGGGTCTCACCTTACTGATGTGACCTTGCCGCTTTGGCAGGGAATCTTGCTTCCAGATTTGGTCACAGCATGAGACCAAGGAATACACAGACCTCCTGTCTGCTATTGAATAATTAGCCTCAGCATAGGGTCCTGAATGGTGATGGGGGTATCAACAAAACCGGTGCAGAGACCCTGGAGGAGACTTGGCTTTGGGGGGAAGTTCCTGGGGGCTCCTGACTGACTCTTGAGAGTGGCAGCATCTGTGTCTTTGGATAGCATTTCCTGTGGCCTAGCAGCGTCCTCTCTCTCCGGAGGTTGATTTCCACCTAGCAGAAATGTATACAGCCTTCTGGCTGTGTACACAGACGGGCACCTCACCCATGCAGCCATCCCACAGGCTTCACCAAATGGCTCTAGCTGAACCCTTTCCCTCCAGGCCATTTCCTTCCCGCGAAGAAAATTTGAACCTGTGTCCCGGGGCGATAACAAAAATACCGCTCGCTCATTCAGGAGGACTTTAGACCTCATGTCTAGTGTTTTAGTTCGTGTTGTTTTCCTAGAAGAAAACTCTGATTTTTTTTTTTTCAGGGATAAAAAAAAAAATGTGGAAAAAAAATATTTTTCTGATCTGACATGTTCTTCAGGGTGTAGACAGCTCAAGCTTCCTTTAGTAGACAACCCTCATGTGGAGTTGTAAATTGGCAGATCCCGCTTTCAAGGTAGCTGTACAACTTCCACTGGGGATGTGCTGGGAGCAAATGAGAGCCTCCCGCCGTGTCCTGGGGTCACGCTCAGTGAGACACGGCTCTGCCTTTCATCGTTATGCTTTGCTAAGCAAGTTCAAAGTCAGAGTAAATATTGCATCAGTTTTGCAATTTATTTTCTTTTGTAATTTTCCCTTGAATAAAAATATCTATTTCTAAGCGTACTGCCATTTCTCTAACAATATTTGAATGTTTACTGACAGCCTCTCTCCTCCCTTCTCTCTTCCTTGCTTCCCTGTTTCTTTTTAGTTTCTCTCTCATGCAGACATGGTGTTGCCCCCAATTTCCAGCAGTTTTCTTAGCTTCCTATGTGCTAGACCTGAGCTCTTGTTCCTGGCTTACTAACAATTTCTTTTCCCATATAAACTCTTGTTCATTTCTGTAGCTACTCTCTGGTAGTATATGTTGGTATTTTTCTTGCTCATTTCATTGAGGAGTGAACTAAGGCTCGATGACTACTGGGAAATATCTTCCATATACTTTAAGAATCCAGCTTATATAGCATTTATTTCCATAACTTACTAGTTATGAGGTTTCCTGTGAAAGGAGAACCATATTGGTTCTTCTGATTGCTCCTTGTTCCCACGTCTCCTGTCTTTCTCCTTGGTGGCACCAGAGACTTGACTCTGTAGCAGCTAATATCCCTGATTCCTTTGGTATTTTTTTTTTTTTGTGAGCTGCTTAAACCATATAGAAAAACAACGCGCACATTGCCCATCTCCGACGAAACATCAAGAAGTCAGTGAAAGTGGCTCAACGAAGCTGCTGCCAAAGGGGAAGCATGACAGGAGCTGACTGGGTGACTGTGACCATGAGGCCTGAGAAGTGAGGACCCTCAAAAAAGTCTGATTCAGTTTCCAAGGTTGACATGACTGTCTCCACAGATCACAACCCACCACTGTATTGGCATCAGTGATGCTGAGGATTAATTCTAAGTTCCATGTGACATCATATGTGTATGATCCTTTAAAAATCACTGAGCAACCGTAACAACAAAGGAATCATCCTCCTGTGACGATGGTCCTCTCAGGCTAGTGTTTTTTATGTCCTCTGCCTCCCCTTGCCTTCCTTTAGCTTGTCACCAGGCCTTCACAGCCTAACCATCCTTTTGGAGTCCATAAAGTACTCCTTACAATTTCCAAATGCCCAGGGGTCCAGGTAGCTGGGTGTATCCACATCCACTTCATGACCTCATGCTCTTGGGGCTTCTGCGACTACTATAGTGGGGTCAAGACTGGATCTGCCAGGCTGCTGGTGGAAGGGGAGACCATACAGCATCTCAATGACCTCCTTGTGACCTTGACAAGGTCCACTGAAGCAGGCTCGTGAGGGGCTGGACGTGAAGATCTGTGACTTCTCCCAGAAATAGGAGCCTGGGCCATTCTGCAGCTACTACTTGTTAAGTTTGGAGCATAGGCCCCAGCCCCTCGCGTCTATGCCAGCCCCCAGACCTGAGAGTTATATTGGTCTGGACTCCAAATCCCAGCAGGCCAGGTTCTGACCCTGAGAGTTATATTGGTCTGGACTCCAAATCCCAGCAGGCCAGGTTCTGACCCCTCCCTGGGGTGGGGGTCAGAACCACTCCCACAGAGTATTTAAATGAACTCCCAAAAGAGGAACACGTATTCTCTTTTTCTTCCTCCTGGTAGTTGCAATGTTCGCGTTCTCCTGGTTCCCCATTGGGGCCACCTGAAAGAGCAGAACTCCCATTAAACCTGGCTATTTCTTAATTTGGTTTGTTTTGATTTGGCTTGATTGGGAATTTGCATCGGCAGAGAACTCACGTTAGGAAATATTCCCAACACTACTTGCGGCGTATGACTTCTGAAACAAGCTTAAGATGGGGCAGGTCCTGCATTTTATTGTGGATCCTGACATCAGCAACTCGTTCAGAGTTCTGAAGGTGTGGACCCTGTAGATCCTTTCCTTGAGATGCAGATTGAAGGCTTGAAGGAACTGATTGCCTCCTTGAAGGAGAAAATCAGTAACCCCCGTGGGTGACCAGGTTAGCATAGAGGTGGATTCTGTTCCTAGCATGGACCTAACTAGCCAAGGTCCCAAGTGGCATGAGAAGCCAATTTAGTTTATGCCAGAGAAGGGCAGGAATGATGACAATGTATGATTCACCACCCGGACTGAGGAGCTGAACTTTGAAAATTCTGATCACATTAAATAGTTCCAGGGAATCAGGTTCAAGGTCAGATTTATGACCCATGCTCTGGGGTTTCGACCTCAAGCTACAGCCATAGCTCACATGGAAAGCTGCCCTGGAAGGCACAGAGAGAGAGAGAGAGGCCCACCGTGGAGCCCGGCAGATGCAGAGGGAGCAGGTGACCGAGTACACCTGGTGGTAGAGCAGGGAAGGAGTACCAGCTGCCTGTGGACATCAGGCTGTGGCTGAAGTAGGGGACTGCTATCCTTTGCTGCCTGCTTGTGCCATCCCCAGGGACCTCTGAGTTGGCACAGCCCTTGCTCAGCGAAACTCCCTTGGGAGTGCTAAGCCTCAGGGAAGGACCCCTGGGCCTGGCTCTTCCTCTGGTTTTCCAATAAGGCTTTATCACTGATGATAAAAAATTTTGCGTCTCGCTTCTACCTCAGGGCTATGATTAATAGACATTTGAGAAACTGAGGCAGGAAATTGAGAACCCAAGGCTTAACTGTGCCACAGAGTGAGCTCAAGACTAGTCCTAAAAACTTTATACTTGTATTCAAACAAACAAACAAAAAACAGGTCAAAGTATTTAGCTTAGTGGTAGACAGTGTCCAGCAGGCATGAAGCTCTAAATTGAATCCCTAGGACTGCCGTGGGGAGAAAACACAAACAGTCAAAAACCCAGAAAAAAAATTTTGTACTATATAAGGATTCATGTAACATTAATATCTGTTCCCTAAATCACATTCCCATGTCAATAATGGGGAACATTCTGGAATTTTATGTTTATCTTTCTTGTTTTTTCAAAAGGCATTTTTACCATATATGCATTGTATATTTAGGTTTATGTAGTTTAAAGCTTTGTAGGAATAAAATTGAGCTCTCTAAAGTCTTCTGCCATTTACTTAAAAAAACTCAATATAATATTTTAAATATTCATCCTGCCCATATTATATAGCTCCGTCTTGTTTACTCTGCTATGCCATTTTCTGCAGTAATCCATTCAGTATTACGAATTGACATAGGTCTTCAGGGAGTCTGGTGTGAATGAACATTGAGGCAAAATGCTAAAGAGCAACTTGGCTTTAACCTGTGGAGATGAGTACAATGCATCTAGAATGAAAACATGAACTACAAATCACATAAAATTGGTGACAACGGTGCACATTTTAGAAATCTATGATTTTATAGATGGTGTCTTAGTTACTGTTCTATTGCCATGAAGAGACATCGTGACCCAAGCAACATAAAAAAGATAGCATTTAATTGGGGGCCTGCTTACTGCTTCAGAGGGTAAGGCCGTTATCATCATGAGGTGGTGGCAGGGAGTAAGTTATGGCAATGAAGCAGTAGCTTAGCATTCGCATCTATCCATAAGTTACATGCAGATAGATAGATAGGTGATAGATGGTAGATAGATGACAGATAGATAGATAGATAGGTGATAGGTAGATTGATAAACAGATGGTAGATATATAGATGATAGATAAAAGGGAGATAGATAGATAGATAGATAGATAGATAGATAGATAGATAGATAGATAGATAGATAGATACTCTGACTGAACTCCGCCTGTACCTTCGAACCCTCAAAGCCCACCCCTGTTGGCAAGCCTACTTAACAGATCAACATCTCCTAATCATTCTTGAACAATCTTCCAACTGGGAACCAAATGTTCAAACATATGAACCTATGGGGCCTTTCTTATCCAAACCACCACAGATGGTTCACACCTGTCCTCTGCTGCTCTGCAAAGGAAGCTGTGGAATGATTATTCGAATGACAGGTTAAGCTCAGACTACCTTATCGTTATGGTATAATCACTCTCTCTACCTCCCTCCTCCTCCCTCCCTCCCTCCCTTGATCTTTGTGATAGAATTCCACGCCATCCTAGCAGGCCTTGAGCTGTCATCCATCCTCCTCCCACCTCCCAGGTAGTGGATTACAAGTGGATGCCAACAATAATTAAAACCTTAATGATATCACAAAATAACTTAAGTTGGCTTAGGTATTACTTGGACGTCAGTATTTAGCCATTTACTGGACGTGTAACGTGGTTTGGAAGTATTAAAGCGGGGCTTCAGTACTCAATCCGAAGCAGCAGAGCTATAGAAGTGGCAGGGAAGATGGGTGTCGGTCAAGTGCTGGGCCCTGTACAATGCTCTGCCCCCTAAGCATCTTACAGTTTGATCCCTGAACACCTGGATTATGTAATGTGATCTAAACAATCAAGTTTACTCCTTTAAATCTTTTGTGTGAATCTTATCTTTAAGTAGATATTATAAATGTCAACTCAACATTGTGCCTTTTGTTCTCTCTAAAATCAAAAATTTTAGACTTATTGTATTTTTTTTATGTGTATAAGTGTTTTGCTTGCATCATGTGTATCATGGATGTGCCTGATTCCCTGGGAGGTCAGAAGATTGTGGCGTTGTATCTACTGGGGCTGGAGTTACAGACAGTTGTAGGAGCCATACAGGTGATAGGAATTGTATCTGGGTCCTCTTTAAGAGCAACAAGAACTCTTAGCTGCTGAACTAAGTCTCCAGTCCTCCTTTGGTTCTTGATTGACATATTCCCCCAAATGATGACTTTTTAAAATTGATCTATTTTTCTTATTTTACTTACCAATCCCAGTTCCCACTCTCTTGCCTCCTCCGAGTCCTTTACCTTCTCCCTTACCCCCATCCACTCTTAAAAGAGGGTAAGGCTTCCCATGGGGAGTCAACAAAGTCTAGCATGTTGCTTTGAGGGCAGGACCAAGGCCCTTTCTACTATATCTAGGCTGGGCAAGCTATCCCTCCAAAGAGAATGGGCTCAAAAAAAGCAGGTTCAAGCAGTAGGGATGAATCCTGGTCTCACTGCCAGTGGCCCCACAGACTGTCCCAGCCCATAGAACTGTCACTAACATTCAGAGGTCCTAGTTTGGTCCTATGCTGGATCCCCCATTGTCAGTCCAGAGCCAGTGAGCTCCCATTAGCTCAGATAAGCTGTTTCAGTGGGTGTCCCCATCATGGTCTTGATCCCTTTACTCATGTTTTTGCTCCTCCCTCTCTTTGACTGAACTTTGGGAGTTCAATCCAGTGTCCCGCAGTGTATCTCTGCATTTGCTGAATGAAGGTTCTATGATGACAGTTAAGGTAGTCATCAATCTGATTACAGGGCAAGACCAGTTCAGGCACCTTCTCCACTATTGCTTAGTGTTTTAGCTGGCATCATCCTTGTGGATTCCTGGGAATTTCCCTATTGCCAGGTTTTGTTTTTTTTTTTTTTTTCTAACCCCATAATGGCTCCCTCAATCAAGATATCTCTTTCCTTGCTCTCCCTCTCTGTCCTTCCCCATTCTTGACCATTTTTCCGCTCATGTTCTCCTCACCCCTTCCCTTCTCTGCCCCCCCCATCTACCATCCCCTTTTCCCCCACCCTGTGCTCCTAATTTTCTCAGAGATCTTGTCTATTTTCCCTTCCCAGGGGGATCCATGTATATCTCTCTTAGGCTTCTCCTTGTTACCTAGCTTCTCTGGGGATGTCTACCACCCATAGCACCATGTTTGTCTTTCTGAGTCTGGGTTACCTCACTCAGGATGGTTTTTTTATAGTTCTTATATCGTTTTTATATAATTCCATCCATTTGCATGCAAATTTCAAGATGTCATTGTTTGTGAAGGGGGTTCACTGTCACACTGAGGTCTTGGTTTTAGCACCTCTCTTCATAGATTATTTATTACAGAAGCAGTGAAATATAGCTGTAGTCATCTGTGAAGTGCTTGCCCTTGGTTTATACATTTTTTAAACCTTAGGAAACAGTAATTACAAAATTTCCAGTTATTCCTATCTTTCTGGAAATCTGGGAATGTAAGACAATTAACATTTTTTTCCAACGCTTCAGTTACAAGTAGTAGCCAGTACACCTTTATCGATGGCTGCCCAAAGGCAGTAAGTAAACTGTAAATACATTGCAAATATCCATTGACTTGTATCTTGAAGGAATTAATGCCTGTGGCCGAGAAACTCAAGAGTTAAAGATGTGAAGCGATAAAGACAAATGTGGCTGTGTTTAAAATCGAATTTCTTGGCTCTGTGACTAATACTCTTACTTTTGTCTACTTAGCCACAGAATTAGAATAACTAAGCATATAATTTGGGAAGTAACTGATTTACATATGAAAAATCACTAGAGTGCTTTCAGCTGTTTTAGTTTCAAAAGTACAGTTAAGATGTTCAAGAAACTTTCCTCGAATCTAGGCAGAATCTGAATGTCTTCAGGCTCAGCATCTTCCCGGCAAGATGAGCCAGCTGACCATGGGTTTGTACGCATCCACACCAGAACAATGGTGAAACGGTGTGCCTATTCCCAGGTTTTCTTTCAGTGAATTGTATCTTCTTCGCTTCGGGAAAATAGTCAGTCATCTCGTACAATTATGCACTCCTGAGCTTGGGCTTCTACCATGTCTTGGGTTTCTTTTGGAAATGGGGTCCCCCTCATGCCTAGAAGCTGAGAGCGTTCATGCTGTGAAAGGGGCATTTCAGTTTGAGGGTTCAGTGGGGTGCACGATGGAGCGTTTGTGGCTGAGTCTCAGTTGGCGGACTGTGTCTTCTTCTTGCCCTTTACCGGCTCTGTTGTCTCCATCTGGTCCAGGAATATCAGGGTCTGGTTTCTTTTGATCCTGGAAGAATAAATTATGTTTCCGTTTTCATGGTGTTGTATTAAAGGTTGCCATGGATGCTGGTGTCAGTTGTTGATGCTTCTTTCCGGCCTACCTGTAGGTAAGCATGCTAAATAATTGTCATTTGTATAAGACTCAGAGATGCTCACATGGCAGAAATTGAAGAACATTGAGGGTTGGGAGGAGTATGGTGTTAGTTGAAATAGAGATGACTCGAGGGATCCAAAGTCAGCGCCATCCAAGTCTTCAGCTTAAGGAAGCAGGAGCTTGAATTCTTGTCAACAAAGTATGGCGTTCTGTGAGCCGTTCGCACCCACACGGATTCACAGAGAACTCAGAACTCTCTCCGCCACTGCTGATGGTAGATGATGGATCTCTGTCTTATGCACAGGGCTCGATCCCTATTACGCATTATGTTCCCTGCCTGTGATCTTTCTTTTTCTTTCCCTGGAACACTGCTGGGCTGAACTGACCTCCTTATTGGTAAGAGTCCCATTGATGTTGGCGCTGTTTACCCAGGCTTAATGAAGGTCTGATGTAAGCTAGAGGTCCGCGGTGCAAAGCAGAAACAGCTTAACAGGGCCCTTCAGCCACCTCAGCTCTCAGAAGCTGCCGCTATCACTGCTCTGGGAAATGTTCATTGATTGTTTCTGCTCTGCGCTAAGGTAGCATCCTTCTGCCGCGGGGCTGGCCTTGCAGCATCTCCAGCTTGACTCAAACATTCATTCTCTTTCCCATTCCTTCGACTGCAGAGCTGTTTCGATGTGCATCGCCAAACCTCCTGGTCTTGTATAACAGAGGTTTTACAAACCCCGGACAGTTCTCTGTCTCTGAGGAATGCTGTGGCCACTCAGACTCTAACTCAAGGCATTATTTCCTTTGATGACGATGCAGACAGTCATGGCTTGCTCTAGGGTGCTCTCCTCCCAGCCGTTTTCAAAGTTGTACTTAGGAAGAGGATTCCAAGTTCCAGGCCTGCTGGGCTGTAGAGACTTCAAGGTCAGACTAGTCATCTTTCCTGGACTGCTCTCCAAATAGGAAAAATAATAAAGCCTGGAAATGTAGCTCTGTGGTAGAGTGCTTGCCTAGCAGATGCAAAATCCTGGGTGTGTTTCCTAGTACTGGAAAAATAAATAAATCAAATACAGAAAATGGACATATTCTAGAATTTCTGCCCTGGGAACCTAGAATAGAGTGATCTAGAGCATGCTAGTTGGTTTTTGAAAGTGTATTTTTATTTTTGACATTATAATATAATTACATCATTCTCTTGGGCTGGAGAGCTGGCTCAGCGGTTAAGAGCACTGACTGCTCTTCCAGAGGACGTGGGTTCAATTCCCAGCACCCACATGGCAGCTCACAACTGTCTGAAGATCCAGTTCCAGGGTATCTGACACCTTCATACCAATGCACATAAAATAAAGTTAAATAAACCATAAGAAATAAAAAAGAAAAATAAATAAATACAGAAAATGAACATATTCTAGAATTTCTGCCCTGGGAACCTAGAATAGAATGATCTAGAGCATGCTAGTTGGTTTTTGAAAGTGTATTTTTATTTTTTGATATTGTAATATAATTACAGCATTCTCCCCATCAAGGGTATTGCCACGGTGATAAGGGGGCAGAGATGTATGATCTACTTCTCTGAATGCTTGACCTTTTTATTAGGCTGTGGTAGAATAAGCCTCCTCATAATAGAGAGGCTGAAGAGATGTCACTGTGGGAAGTTGGACATCCGCAGCCCTGTTTGCTGTTGATTGTGGCTCCTCCAAGGAGGAGGAAATGCAGGGAATCCCTGGGCAGAGGTTCACCTCTTCCTGGCTCATAGAAGGGTCATCAGGGGACAGGCTTTAGTCCACACCATCTTTTGTTGATGAGAAACAGGAAGCTGGAAGAGGGTAAGTAACCTCACTGACAAGTGTCTGTGGTCACAGATAAGAGACTAAGTGTTGTGGTGTGCACCCTGAAGGGAAACGCAGAAAGCCAGCAAGGGAGGGTTTTAGTCTCAGTGGGTGACACAGGAAGCAGGTAGTGTTTTAAGGATCAGTATGGGAAATCCAGGTCTACAGAAACATCTGTGCTTCCTTCCCCCCACCCCCCACCCCCAGACAGGGTTTCTTTGCATAGCTTTGGAGCCTGTCTTGGAACTCTTTCTAGAGACCAGGCTGGCCTCCAACTCAGAAAAATCTGCCTGCCTCTGCCTCCTCAGTGCTGGGACTAAAGGCATGTGCTACCACCGCCGGGCCTGTCTGTGCTCTAGTCACAAGCTAGGCCAGTGCTTTGTTGTTGTTGTTGTTTTGTTTTTTAACCTGTGCTCAGAATGCTTATAGTATTTTCTAGGTCACCCCAGAGGAACCTTATATGGTGAGAACTGAGTGATACTAAGACCCACTGTGTCCTTGAACTTTCATCATCATCATCATCATCATCATCATCATCATCATCATCATCATCATCATCTTATGTGTGGGTGTATGTGTGTGTGTGTGTGTGTGTGTGTGTCTGTCTGTCTGTCTGTCTGTCTGTTTGTCTCTACATAAGTGCCACCGCATGCATTTGGAGGTCAGAGGACAGCTTTATGACGTCTGTTCTTTACTTCTCCTTTCCACTGTTTGTGGGGTTTGAACTCTGGTCCTCAGATTTGCACTGCAGGCACCTTGACCTGCTGAGCCATCTTGCTGATCCCCAGACACTTTTCGATATGTCAAACAAAACAAAACAAAAAAGATGGGGGTGCGGTGGATGGATGGAGGACTGGTAGGGATAGAAAGGGGATAAGAGGGTGTGGTGGGTCTGACAAGAATGTAGTATATGCACATATGAAATTCTAAAAGAACAAGTCAATAAAAATTATTGGAGGTACCACCTCGCCAGCCCTGCCATGGAAGTAAGACCCAAAGATGCCAGTGCTACACCCAGACTACCATCTAAGCCTAATCCTTTTGTTGTTGAGAACTTCTTTTGGAGACAGTCGCGGGCATCGCAGCCTGAGCTTGTCCTTGAACATCTGATCTTCCAGCCTCCACTTCTCTAGTGCTGGCCTTGTAGTTATGTGCTACTAAAGTTCTGACTAGTAGGTCAGCTCTCTACCAGGTCAGTCCCCGCACATCTTTCTCTTCTCTCTCCTCTCTTTCTAGCTCTCTCTCCCCCTAATCCCACCCCTGCTCTTCTGAGGCAGAACCTCTCTGTAATTCTGGCTGTCCTGGAGCTCACTGTGTAAGCCAGGCTGGCCTCAAACTCACAGAGATCCTCTTGCTTCCCTCTCGTCAGTGCTGGGATTAAAGACAAGCACCTCCACAAAGGAGACTACTCTTTTAAAATAGGTTTTCTCCTCTCTTTCCTTTGTTCCAGTTTCTTCAGTTTTGGTGTGAATATGTGTGTGTGAAGGGGAAGTGTTGGAGGAAAGGTAGGGGTGTGGCCGGGATGAGACAGTAAGGATTGCTATGACAAGGAGCCGATAATGTATCCCGGGAAAAGAGAAATTAACATCTGTCAGGTTGTATGATGCAAGTCTTGATGCTCCTTTATTGAATGAGGTGAGCACGAGAGAGATACTCAATTTGCTAAAGTGCACAACAAGTGCAAAGAGCTTAGTCTTTAAGCAAAGTTTAAGTGTTTAAGCCCCTTAAAAAATATTTCTTTCTTGGTTGGGTTTTGTGGTAGGTACACACCTATAATCCCAACACTTGGGAGGCAGAGGCGGGGAGATGTGAGTTCAAGGCCAGCTGGGTTGCCAAATGAGCAGTGAGCCCCAGATAAACCTGGGCTCAGTAGTTAGTTCTTGTCTCAACAAAACAAAACAAAACACTCCTTAACAATAGTTCAGTCAGCATTTGTGGGAAAGCAAAGATAAATTCATGTGTTCACACCCCTGCCTCCTAATAGAACTTCCATTTGAAAGGAATGACCAGCTACTCGCGTGCCTTTCTGCTTCCACACATTGGGTTATGCTAATGATTTCTGTGTACCTAAATGAAGTTTACACAAGAAAATAAAACTAATGTAAATACAGCATGATGTATTAATACCTCATGGAATCTTTTTGCGCGTTTTGGGGATTTCTGTAGCTGGCTTCATGAGTGAAATTAGGTTTTCGTTTTCTTTTCTCGGGCTATGTTTTCTGGATTATGTTAGCATCATAAAATGATTTGGGATGCTTTTATGTTCTCTGAGACATTTTATATGACAGAATATGTGTCCCTTAGGTTTTTGTGAATTTGTCTATGTAGCCATGTTGGTCCACTTCTCTTCAGGAAGAATTTCATTGACAACTCTTTATTGCTTTTGTGGCCGTCGATCTGTTCAGTCTTTTTTTTTCCCCCTCTAACTCCTTAACTTCTTCTCTTTACCTTTTGTTTTCCCCAGACTCATTCATAGACCTGAGCTGAGTAACAAATATTTTCACAAATTCTCAAAAGTTTGATATTTTTCCAGGCATCAAAGTCACATGAGTCCTGGCTTCCAATGCACAGTTTTTGGACTCTACCAGTGAGAGTTGAGACACTGCTTTTTATTACGATCTCTCTCCCGCCCCTGTGTGTGTGCGTGTGTGTGTGCGCGTGTGTGTGCGCGTGTGTGTGTGTGCGTGTGCGCACACACTCATGCGCTACACTACATGTGTAGGTTAGAGTTTGACTTTGGGAGCTTGACTCTCTCCTTCTGTCATTTGACACCAGCGGGTGGAATTTAGGTCACCAGGCCAGGTGGTGAGCACCCTACACACTGAACCGTCTTGCTTGCCCTACTTTGTATTTTCAATAGATACATATGTGCATATTTATATGTGAATATATATACCTATAGATTCATGGACACTTTAACTTACATATTTTTAAATCTACAACTTAGGGACTATGCTTACAGATGTTTGGGACTCGTTTGGTTCAATGTCCCCCTTGTTTTCGTCTCTTTTTTAGGTCCTAGTATACTCTGTATGTTTTTTCACTTTTGTCATGCTTCTGATAGAATTCTGTATTTTTTTCTGAATTACTATTTTAAAGTTAATAGGAAGAGGAAGGCATTTTATTTTAACTTCTATTAATAACCACCTTAAATTTTGAAAGGAACACAAGCATATATTACCTCGTTCATTATGTGATTACTGTAAGGACATTGATACCTTCTTTGGCATTGATACTTTCTTTTGGGAATGATGTTTTCCAATTTTATTTCCTGTTCTTTTCCTCTGTCCCTATGTGATATGTTACTTTAATAATTCCATGTATGAGTTACATTTTAGCAATTACTTGTTCCATTTACATTCTCCTTTCCAACAGGACTTAACGGTGGCTGTTGTTTGTGTTGTGTTTCATTGTGTGTGTATGCGTCTGTACGTGTGTGTGTGCGCACACACACAGGTGTATGTGTGCCATGAGTGTCAGTCCTTGCTTTCATCTTATTTTTTAAACTAGTCTGTTTGTTGTCTGCTGATATACACTGGGTTAGTCAGCCACAAGCTTCTTGGATTCCCCTGGCTCTGTCTTCCATCTCTCCTGGGGAGCACTGGGGTTACAAAAATATGAGAAATATGTTAAAGTATTTACATGGGTTTTGGGGAAATATGTTAAAGTATTTCCATGGGTTTTGGGGAGCTGGACATCATGCTGCATGCCTTTAGTTCCAGCACTCGGGAGACAGAGGCAGGCGGATCTCTGTGAGTACGAGGTCAGCCTGGTCTACAGAGTGAGTTCTAGGACAGCCAGTCATGCATTGTGAGACTCTGTCTTGGAAAGCAAAGAAACAAAAAACCCCAAATTCTCCAAATAAAAAGCAAACACACCAAAGTACATGGGTTTAGGGGATTTGAACTTTGAACTCAGACCCTCATATGTATAGTATAACTGTTTTATTTATTCAGTCATCTTACCAACCTCTTGCTTTCTTTTTTTAAATTTTGACATAGGCTTTGTATGTATGAGAATGGATACTGTTTTACTGTTATTTATAACTTTTTTATTGTTGGAAATGTCACGCTTGTTTACAATGAAATACAGTCATATGCATTCTCCCAGTTTTCTCCTTCAGCTCCCCGTTATGCCCACCAATACATCCTCTTCCTTGCTTCATTTTTATTCTTTTTTTCATTTATTTATATTTCATAACTCACTAGATCTAAGTAGTGTTACCTACATGTGCATGGCGGGGGGCATTTCCTGGAGCATGGGAAATCTAGCAGTGGCCATCCTGTTAAAGAATGATTCTCCCTTCCCTAGCAGGTATAAAAAGCCATCAGTGCCTCACCAAGGGGTGGGGCCTGAAGAGTACCCCACCCATCTAGGCTGGAATCTTGCCTGGCTTGATCTTGTGCAGTTCTTGTGTGGATAAACACAGCTGTTGGAAGTTTATGAGTCTGAGAGCTGTGTCATCTCCAACGGCCAGTACTTCTGGTTCCTTCTGGGGTCATGGGTGGCAAATAGTGGATGATGTAGACGTTTTTAGGGATGAACAACCTTAAAGGAATATCACTTTTCCATATAAGTTTTTGAGGGCCTTTGCATCCCCGCCACTGTTTTCAGTTGTCAATCCTAAATGAACAGTGTGTGTCTGGTTATGTTGGCCTTGCAATATTTCTTCTTGATTTCTCGCAAGTTCGAAGCCAGGTTAATATTTGTGAGCTCTGTCTGTCGTTGTCAAACTTTTTTTTTTTCTTGATGCTTTTAGCACCCTCAAACATTCTTACACTTCAAAGACAAGCTGCCTTTGCCTGTCCCTGGGTGTGTTGTCAAGCTCTTCAGTCGGCAGTCGGCATGTCCTTCACCTGCCAAAATATCTTCCTTACAACGGTTTCTTCCATTTCATTTCTTCTGTGCCTTCCTAAGCTGTCTATGGGGAGCCAGAGGTCTCCTACCGAACACCCGCTTTCCCTGTTTTCACCTGTAGTCTTCTCTTTCTTCCATACAGCGGTTTGTTTCCTGGTGAGCAGTTCTGTTATGTCTCCTTATGAGTCTTGCAGTCTGCTGTTGAATTTTCAGTCTCAGAATCCCGAGTGACCTTTGCCCTCAACGATTCTTCATATACAATGCTTCAGCTGGCCCTCTCTCTCTCTCTCTCTCTCTCTGCTGCTCCTTTGCAAAACGTCACTTATTCTGCCATGCTTTCCAGAGAGGGGCTGAAAATACATGAGTGGGATTAAGTTTTCTTTCTTTACATAATCTCTTATTGATTATTTGGCAATTTCACATCATGAACCCCAGTCACACTCACTTCTCAATCCTCCCAGGTCTGTCCCCACACCGACCCTTGTGACTTTCCCCCTCAGAAAAGGAATAGAAAGAAGATGATGAAAAAACAGAAACAGAAAAGTCCAATTTGTGTTGCCTTTATACTTATATGGTCAAACTCCAAGGGTCCAGCCCCTTAGGGAAAACTGAACCCTTCCCTACCCAAGCCCCTTCCAGAAGCCATCATTTTGTGGGAAGCTACACCTTAGCATTCTTATCACAGGTTTTAAGAGTTCTCTTAAATGGACTCCTGTCTGGGCTGTTGTTTTTGTGGGGGGGTGGGAGGATAGAAATTGTCATAGAAGCCTTTTATGTCCCTCTTTCTCAACTATGAGTCTGCAGTCACCAATACCACGGTGAAAGTGGCTAGTGTCTTCCTTGCCCTTTATTGTCAGCAGTAGCATGAATCATGGACTTCCACTTGGTTTCTGGCAATAGCATGTGCCAAGGACATCCACACGGTCCCTAGCATCTGCATGTGCCGTGGATCCCAGCATGGTCTCCAGTGGAAGTACATACCACAGACATCAACATGGCCCTCTGCCAAACGAACACCATCATATCCCTCACGGACATCACAGGCCAAGGACATCAGCATGATGTTAGGTGCAGGACAAAATGTGAACATCCACATGACGTCTGCTGGTAACTCGGGTACAGACCTCAACATGGCCCGGCTGCTATGGGACCACTGACATCCACATGAACTTGAGATTTCACCAAGGTCTGGGGACCACAGTTGATACCAAAGTGGCCTCTGGGGGCAGCATGGACCTGAAATGTAGAGGTCTTTCCAGAAGGTTCAGTCCAGAAAATAAACAGTTCTTCTTCTATGACCTCCTGTCCTTGCTCAGAAACAGGGAGATTGGCTGGACAGTGTGTTTGGGGGCTGAGTCTGTGAACGCTCCAGGCTGCTGTGCACTGCCCTGTTCTTGGTGCAGGGTGTTGAGCAGGCAGCACCACTGTCCCTTGCTCTCCATCTCCCAGCGGTGTAAGCAGCATAGACTGCAGCCTTGGGGGCTCCCGGCTGTCCCGCATCACCCTGTCCTCTGTGCAGGGAATGCCGCTGCTCTTTGCCCTTCTTCACTACATGTGCAGCTGTATTCTGCCATCTTCTTTTCCAGCTTATTGAACCGACTTTTAAAAAGCATCTTCCCAGCCGGGCGGTGGTGGCGCACGCCTTTAATCCCAGCTCTCGGGAGGCAGAGGCAGGCAGAGGCAGGCAGATCTCTGTGAGTTTGAGACCAGCCTGATCTATAAGAGCTAGTGCCAGGACAGGCTCCAGAGCTACAGAGAAACCTTGCCTCGACAAACAAAAACAAACAAACAAAATCTTCCCATAAGCAGTCGCCAGTCTTGCATACTTCTTTCTCAGCTCCGTTTCCCCCTTCAGAGACTCCCTTGGGTCTCTCCGACTCCGTGGAGCTCTGAGGCAGGTGCTGTAGGCCCCACCATCTTGGTTTTTCCGCTAAGGTTTCTTTTTTATTTAATTTCTTGCAAACTTTTTGCCTCTATGTTGCCTGGGCCAGTCAAGCAGTTCTTTGTCTTAGGCGCGGATACTTCTGGAAGGCTCCACGATGCCCACCTGAGTCTTTTAAAAAAGGAGATTGTTCTTTGTGTCTGTGCATGCTTGTTTTAAAGGTATTACCGTTTATTTTTCATTTCTCTGTGCACCTGGAGAGGTCACGTAAGATCGGGAGTCAACTGTCCTGAGAATCTTCCTGTGTTTCCTCCTCTCAGAGCTGGAGGAGCTAGAGTTTTAGTTGACAGATATGAACATTTTAGGTTGAAAATTCTGACAGCAGAAGAGGCAGCGGCGGCGGGGAGGATGCTGTTGGGCAAAGTGCGGCAGGAGTATGTTGAGGCCGCCTTTCTCTCCTCGTGTCTGGGCCGCCAGACTTCACACCCAGCATCTGTGTTTTTGCTCTGACCTTAACACCTGGGCTCGGCTGTCGCTGCATTTAGTGCAGGAAAAGGCCCGAGAATTCTTTTGATTTTCAGTGTGTGGACAGAGGTGCGTGAATCATGACCCTTTCGGCACAGCTGGTCTGCGTTATGCTAAATCGTGTGTGTCCCATCTCCCCTGGCCTGTCCTCACTTCCAGCTCTCAATCTTGCAGACCAAGCTCCATTAATGGAATTCTGCCAAACACCCTTTATTGACTTCTCACAATGCTGCAAATTTTTCTGATGGTGGGCCTGTTTTTTAAGGGCTCTAATGTCCTTTTTAATTAGGTTCCCCATGTAATATGCCCCTGAGAAATTCGTCAGTTTTGGCCTATTGGTATGCTTCCTTAGTTTAGAATTTTCAAGAGTTGGTAAGAGCTGTCCTATACCTCTGTTTTTATTGGTCATTGATGGTAACATTGCGAGAAGCGATTGTCAAATCAAAGGAGAGAAAAAACAATGCAAGAATGTAAGGAGTCACACATTGCTTTCTGATATGACTATTTGGATCACATAGTCCCAGAGGGCAAGAAGGAACTAAGGTTTCCCCTTTCCTACAAAGGACCATTTGCGGGGTCAGGAGAGCCCTATGCTATTCCTTCCATAGCTGCCTGCCATGAAGGATTAGGTGCAGTTACTGAACTATTGTGAAATTATGATAGTGACCTAGGAGTTGGCTGCGCTCAAGGCAACATCTTCCCTAAATGTATCTAGGACATAAAAGTCTGGCAGAATGTAGGAACTCTTACTACTTTTTCTCCTGACTGAGTTTTGTATATTTTTTTATGTAACATTTTTTCATAAAAATTTTCTGAAGAATCTGTGTGTCCTTGCAGTACAGCCTACTACCACTAAGGTTTAGTTCGTGTGAGGCTGTGAATCACATTAGGGTTTAAGTACCCTTGAGTAATTTATCATTATACCCTTAATAAAATGCATAGCTGCAAGTTAAACTGTGACTTTTCCTTGAGTTTACTTAGGCAATCATAAACCATCCAGTCTGTGAAATTTAGTATCCCATTTAATATTATTACCATGGCAATAAATACTTCAGCAATTAAATTTCTTAAACATATGCATTTGATGAATTGACTTTCTTCTGGTGACTCTTGGCCTATTGTTTATAAGAATGTCTCGTGGGCCTTCTAGTCTCAAATGTTTAGCTCTATTACAGAAAATTATAACTATGCATTGACTTCAGTGGACTTAGCCATTTGTAAGGAGGGTTTGTAACGTTTTTTAGTAGACTCTAGCATACATCAGCTTTGTGCTAATCCATAAAGCCTTCGTAGACACAATCATTCACTTTACCATTGCCACCCTAAGGTAATTTTATCTTTATTTCTGAAAGAAAAGCCATAGGAAAGATTGATTTGTCTTTAGTACTTATGCAAGTGAGTGTATTAGTATGCTGTTCAACTTTAATCAGGCCCTTCTTGACTGTATCTGATTGCCTGTTTTCTGAACACTTATCATCATCATCATCATCATCATCATCATCATCATCATCATCATCATCTTTATATTTTTGGCTGTGCTGGGAGAATAACAAGTGTCTCGATCACCAAATGTGAACAATTGGCTGTACAGTAGACTTGTTAAATATGTTCATTGGAGCAGATGTCAGAAATCAGTGGTTTGAGGTTGTTGAGATGTCTCAGAAGGTAGCAGTGCTTCATGCTAATTCTCTTGGTGTGAGTTCTGCATAAAGTGAGGCCATGGGAGCTGCAAACTGGGGTCAAAGGTGAGGTTGTATATTGTAGCTATGAGGGAGAGTATAGCCCGTGATACCTGGAAGAGTCCAGTGCAGGGAGAAAAAACCGTAGACTAACCATGGTCAGTAGGTTGAACTGACCGTGAGAGCAAGAGAGAAAGAGAAGAGGGAGGGAGCAAAGGAGACCAAGAGAGCAGAGAGGACAAAGAGGGCTTGGGACTGAAATGGCAGGACTGAGAAGCTGGGGACTTGAGAAGTTGGGGGAAGGGAAGTTGATGAGCTGGAAAAGTTCAGGATAGGGGTGGGGAGAGAAGAGCTGAGAGGAGCCAGGAGGCCAGCATGGACTCTGTAAGAGATACTTGTGATGTTGAGAGATCCAGGAGACTGACATGGATTCTGTAAGAGGTACTTGTGATGCTGAGAGATCCAGGAAGACAGCATGGATTCTGTAAGAAGTCCTTGTGATGCTGAGAGACCCAGGAGACCGGCATAGATTCTGTAAGAAGTCCTTGGGATGCTGAGAGATCCAGGAAGACAGCATGGATTCTGTAAGAGGTACTTGTGATATTGAGCAAGGCTGGAGGCCAGCATGTGCTTTGGGAATGCTAAGATGTACCACAGTTCGCTGTTTGTCCCGGGTTACTTTTGTACCTGACAAGTTTGATCCCTGGGATCTCAACAGGGCAGAAACTTAGAACTGACTCCAGCAGAGAGTCCTCTGAGCACCACAGGTGCCCCCAGATCTCCACAAGAGCAACTAAGCTAGAACGACAACAGTAACAACAACCACAACAGCCCAGATGTCGTTGGGATAATCAGATGTGGAGTTTTGCTGTCATACCACTCACGTACCTCTCTGCAAGTGCATTTGGTGTGCCGTTGCCCAATAATTCGTTTTCAACTTTAAAGAAATCCTGGACGAACTAAGAATTGCTACTTTCTACTTCAAGCAATTTCCGAGAGTGATTTTGGATGATAATATGTATGTTGTGTGCCGATACAATCCCCACAGCCTCTCTCATCTGTTTACATTGCTGCTGCAAACCAGAGGAGTCACATCCTCAACTGTAGGATATGGGACAGCATCAGGGAGGAACACATTGGTGAGCAGAGGTGCCAGTGGCTGGAGACCTGTTTGATCGCCTATGTTAGCTAGGAGCCTCAAGAGTTAATCTAATTTAAAGTCCAGAAAGTGAGAAATAGAGTCCTCACAGTAAAGAAATACCAAGAGTTCAGTAACTGCTCTTAGGAGGTGTGTACCCCTCCAGAATACAAAACATGTCCGTCCTTGGAGAAAGTCCTACTGATTGTACCTTAGACAGAGGGATTAGCTGTCATCATTGTAGGAGGTAGGAAAATTCGGACTTCTGTGAGGTGAACAGTATGTAGTCAACTTGGATTTCCCGCATTGGGCTCTCCCTGTTAGAATAAACAAAGCTAATATTCCTACTTGAACCAAAAGCTAAATCAAATAGTGTGCTTTCTTACGAGATGTCCGGGATTTTATAAGTACTCTTGGTCTTTGCCAAGTGTTCCTGAGCTTTCTACCTGTTGGTACAAGCTGGGAAACAGTGTTGGGAAAGGTAGAGATAGCTGTGATGTCTAAAGAAAAGAAGAGGGTGTTAAGGTGGCGCACTTTAATCCCAGCACTCGGGGGTGGGGCAAGCAGAGGCAGGCGGATCTCTGTGAGTTCGAGACTATCCTCGTCTACAAGAGCTAGTTCCGGGACAAGCTCCAAAGCTACAGAGAAACCCTGTCTCAAAAAAAAAAAAAGAAAAGAAATAGTTCAAAATGTGTTCCATATTTGCTTGCCTTTTCTTTCTTCCTTCCATTTTCCTTCCTTTTCCCCCCTTTCGTCCTTCTCCTACCATGCTTTTTCTTTTGAGACAAGATCTTATGTATACCAAGTGACTTTAAATTCTGTTAATGGAGGCCACTTGTTGGTTCCCAGATGCTCAACCTCAAAATAATCCCACAGAATCTGTACTAGATAAATCACTGCTTGGTCCATTAGCTCTAGCTTCTTATTGACTAACTCTTTCATATTAATTTAGCCCATTTCTAGTAATCTGTGTATCACCACGTGGCTGTGGCTTACCTGGTAAAGGTCCTGGCGTCTGTGTCTGGGGGGGCTACATGGCTTCTCTCTGACTCTGTCTTTCTTTCTCCCAGAATTCAGTTTGGTTTTCCCTGCCTACCTTTGTTCTGCCCTGCTCTGCTATAGGCTCAAAGCAGTTTCTTTATTAACTAATGGTATTCACAGCACACAGAGGGGAATCCCACATCAGAATTCTTAATGTTCCATCCTCCACTGGAGTTACAGGCAAGGTATTCTATTCAGGTCTTTATATGTGCTATCCAAACTCTTTTGGCAACTGAACTGTGTCCCCAGTACTTTTTGCTTTTTTAATCTAAAAACTTGCAGGTAGGGGCTTTTGTGTGTTTTTAAGTGTGGTTTTGTATTTGATTTTGTGTGTGTGTGTGTATAGTCTATTGTTTTTCTTCTTATAATTTTTACGTTGTATTGTTGTTTCAATGGGAAAATTGAGTCCAAGTGAATATTTATCTGCTGCTTGGTTGCCTCTGAACTCTCTCCTGCCTCTTCTTCTCACAGTTATTCCTGAGTTAGTCATATTGGTTGTCACCAGGGACAAGCAGCTTCTATGTCTTCCTGGCAGTTTTAGTGTCTTGTTTCAAATTATATACAGGCAGGAGCTTGACAGTGATTTGTTACTGTTCAACCCAATGTTATTTTGATTGTATTGCAGTTCGTGATAAAATATCTGTTGATTTGTGATAAATAATTAATATCTTTAGGACTGTCGAAGTTTCCTAGGTAGCGGTTTATGTCTCGAGAACTAAAGAACACTTTTCTAGCCTGTAATTTATGCTCAGCAAAATGAGAAAGGGTATTTCTTTAGCTAAGATATTAATGCTTAAGCCCTAAAGTGGCCCCGAGAGACCACCCCCCCCCCCTTACTTTTTTTTCTGAAAGCAGAAGTACTTTTTTTCCTCTGGCACTTTCAGGGATGAAAATTCTGGGGAAATATATTCTGGGTCAGGATAAGAAGCGCCCACTGCTTCCTGTGGGATAAAATTTATGTTTTAAAGTATTAGTTATTGGTTAAAAAATCACTGTTAAGAAAAGCCTTCTTGACTAAGATATTTCACTTCTCTTATTTTCTGAGGGATGAAGGACAATGAAGAGCTGTAAAGAAAAAAAAAAAACCCAAATCCTCTGATAGTAGTTGTCAATGGTTAAGAAGAAAAAGGAAAAAGAAAACAAAACCAAATACAAAATCATATATAACATAGCAGTCTGGCTCCAGTTTACCGGAAGTTAGTTTCTCTGGCCTGGGGCTGAGGAGGCCCCTCTTTGCTCTCTCAAGACCAGGTGTTCATCTCCTGTCTTGGATGGCCGTCCAGCCTTCCAGGGTGATTTCAAGCTTTTCAGCTGGAAGCTTGGCCAGGGAGGGAGTGACTGACCCCAATTTTCCTTCAAAGGCAGGCCCCAGGGAAGCATGTTTATGGCTCGGACAGCCTCTCGCTGGCTGGATGGTGATCACGTGGCCCTCGGAACTTCTGGGACCACTGACAAACAGCCTTTGAGTGTGCAGGCCTTGAGCAAGCAGTGTTCTGAGCGCTTGGTTCCGCTGTGTAGAGTACTTGGTGTCCCCTCAACTCACACTGTGAACTTTTCCGCCGGTCACACCGGCTCTGAAATGATACTAGTACAGCAGAATTTATTTCCCTATTAATAGAAGTAAAAGTGAGCCACAAAGTAAAAAAAAAAATCATGAGACAAGAATGTTGTTGTTAAGAACCCATAATAAAGGCCTATGCAGAGGATGCTGTGTGGGACCAGCGCATGAAGCAAGGGTTCAAAGAAGCCGTGAATCCCAGCTTCCGCTGCACTGAGCTCTCATCAAAGGCATGGAGCTCTAAAGAACTAATCATGCTCACTGACGTAGTTCATGATTTCAAAAAGGAAAAAAAATGTTGTTGGTAGAGAATAAAAATGCTCTGCTCAAGGCCAACTTTTGTCTCCAGCAGCAAGAAAAGCCAGAGCTAGATCACGACGCTTTGCATCGCTCCCGCCTGCAGTAGCGCTGGGGTTGGGAGACGAAATGTACCAGCTCGTATCTAGTGGAAGGAGGCAAAATTCAGCCCGTTTTCCAGTTATTCTTGTTTTGACTTTTCTTTGTCCCATTTATAAGCTTTTAGACTCTTCAGTCTCTAGTGGGTTTGGCAGATGCTTTTTTCCTTTTTTCTTCTTTCTTTTTTTGAGAGGCTTGCGTTCTTTCCTTTGGAGAGGCATTATAATTTAGGGACTGAAACGAGAACTGACTTGTCCATGTGCAGGCATAAAACCTGATTTCTGATTGCCGCGAGAAGTGCCGTCTATGTATAGGATGCTTATTGCTTAGAGTGCTCCAGGTAGAAATGTGGATATCGATGAGTCTATCTTGGCCTTTTCGTGTTGGCATTTCTGTTTGTTTGTTTGGTTGGTTGGTTGTTTGGAGACAGGTTCTCTGACCTGTCTCGGGTCGTCTCAAGTCTCCTGCCAATCCTCTTGCTTTGGTCCCGTGAGGGTTGAGACTTCAGATGTGAGCCAATGACATCCACCATGTCACATTTTGAACGGTATTTGCTTTCAGTACTGGTTGCTTTTGCTGCTGAAGAAAGGGAGGGCTAACTTGTGACCTTTTCTGGTGGTTTTCGGCATCACCAGATGGTGTGGTGTGGTGTGGTGGTGGTACTTTTCTCCAGGGAATAGTAACTAAGCATCTTTTTTTTTAAAAAAATATTTATTTATTTATTATGAATACAATATTCTGTCAGTGTGTATTCCTGCGGGTCAGAAGAAGGCACCAGACTCCATTACAGATGGTTGTGAGCCACCATGTGGTTGCTGGGAATTGAACTCAGGACCTTTGGAAGAACAGGCAATGCTCTTAACCTCTGAGCCATCTCTCCAGGCCCCATAACTAAGCATCTTGACTCCTCTCTGGGTGTTGGCTGGATTTCAAGCCACCTGTATCGTTTTTGGGTTTGCATCTTGCAAGAAATTTACTTTGGAGAATAAAAGCTATGGATACGTATTTAATTAAATTAAATACAATTTTAAAAGTGTACCTTCAGTTGTCTGAGAGACGGGCCATCATGATTCACCTTTGCATTGTACAACCCTAGGGAATCTCACATTTATAGGTTATATTGCAGTTGGCGCCAGTTGAACTTGTATTGAATGAGGTCCGTAATCACAGCTTTGAAATGCTCTGTGAGTTATATGGTATGGTTTGGATGATTTTATTATTTGTTACTGAATATGGAACACTTGATGATAGAAGGGGAAATAATAACCAAATCAGAACAGCACGAATGGATCAGCCTGCCTTGAGAAAGTGGGCGCCATGGATCTCCTCACTGAAATCAGTAGCAAACCTGGTTGGTTATTGGAGCTGGTTATAGATGTTTTTCTTTCTAAAACATTTCTGCTGAAACAAAGGGATAAAAATGAAACAGGCCGAGGACAAATGCTTCTTTTTGTTTGTGCTTTCTAAACTACATCTTTAGAAGATTCATTTCGTCTTGGTCACCATCTTTACAGAAGGCTGAACATGGTCCGCTCTTGTTTCATTTTATTTCTGTATTTTGATAAAGTCTTGCTGTGTAGTCCAGGCTGGCCTTGAACTCATGATCCTCATGCCTCATTTAACTCTTGAGTGATGAAATGTGTTCACTTATAGGTTGGCATTCTGTCATACATTCTGGTTTCTGCGGTATTCACAACAGACTCACTGTCTCAGCCTCTCGTGTAAGCCCACACACACTGCATGCTAGTGAGGATGTCCCAGTGACCTGTTCTAAGTATTATGTACAGTGTCTTTCTCAAATTCTGCCAGTTTATTTCTGTCTTGTTTAATTTGTGTCTGTCTTGTTCGCAGACTTCATATTCTCTTTCTCCAGATGCCTTTTTGTGGCTTGCTTCTCTTTCTGTGTGCCGTGGCTTCTTTTCCAAGACCCATGCTGATTTTTTTTTTGCATTTGCGGGTCCACACCTTCAGTAGCTGGCACATTGCTTATGTTGTGCCTGTCCTCATGTTTCCCATTCCTCCAAGCTTTTACCAAGGCCCCCCCTTTTCTCCCAGTATTCTCGGCATCAAAGAAAACGATAATGGATTGTGACGAACCCATAAATTCATGTGTGGGACGCGCCATTACTACTAGTTATGTGAATAGGTGATTCAGATTTATTTCTAGCCAATTGGAAAAGAGAAAGAACCCTTCTCCTTTTTAGCATATAAGGATTGCGTTTGATGATGGACATTTCCTTTTGGCTGTAGATTAATATATAGTTTTATTATCACATCTGTTACTTTTGGTTTTACTAGGTTTTCCTAGTAATATGCAACCTAACACCCCTAGAATATTCCACCTCGCTTAATAAAAGCTATTATATTACATTTCCTCATCTTCCAACCTTGCAATGATCTGTGATGGACACTTGAGAAAATTTAATTTAAATATTGAGCATTTTGTTTCCCTCAGCATCTTTTCCCTTCCTCATCTTGCTAAAGGTCACTCTGGATGATTTCTTTCATTGTGCTTGGCCGTCAATTAGGAATTCTTACACTGGCTGACACATAACGGCTGACTTGTTTTCTGATCAGGCAGTGCGGCAGAGAAGGACATTCCAACCAGAGTCTCATGTATGCAAAGCCATGGCCTCCCAATCTCCTAGCAGAATAGAAAGGATAAATAGATTTAAAATGGTTACGGTGCTTGATGGTGATGTGTTGGTAATGGGAGGAACCAAGGAGAGGAAAATTGAGAAGGCCAGATAGCTCATCCAGTAGATAATGAAGCGATACTGAAATATTGAGGCAACTGTTGTCAGTTATTAAATAGGACCTATTAATTAGATAATTCTAATGTAGTTACTTATGGGACATAGCACTTGAGAAAGTTTCATATGACAAGGCTTTCAATGTAACAAACTTATATTTACTGTGGAAAATTTGATATTCGAGGAGCAGCTGAACACTGTAAAACCTAACAGTGTAAGTTTAGGATTGCTCTCTGTCTTTCCAAAATTGTGAACTAGCAAGTAGAGGTTGACCTGAAGTTCGGACAATAGACGGGCTCCCTCAGCAAGGCTGTTCATGATGGTTGTGCTATCCCATGTCAGGGTTGGGGCTCTGATGGAACCCCCTAGTTAGAGTGTTACTTTAAGAATTAGCCTGAGCCTCTAAGGATGACTATGTCCTAGCTTCCTTTCAGTACCCTGTATTTGTAAATATTTAGATCACAGGAACATTTTTTTTTTCTGTTCTTAATCTATTGTCTGCCTTTTTACACTTCTTTGTCCACTCTATGGTTGATTATTATTCATCTACACTTCCCGTGGGGTTCTTCTTGGGAATCCTTACTCTTTAGCATTTAATAAAAAAATATTGCTTGCTGGCTTCCTTGGACAATCTAAGAGTGAACTGATCTGTCTTAGTTCTCATTTTTAAGTGCGTTTAAATGAGTTCGGCAATATCTAAGAATACTTATTCTAGCTTTAAATAAGCAACAATAAAGTATCGCCCCCCCCCCCGCTCCATGTGATACATGGGGTGCAAAGCACTGTGCTCATTTCTGTGGAACATCTAGCAACCGCCTTGCTGTTTGACAGCACTAAGTACCGCTGCTGTGCAGGTTACGTCAACCCGTGCAGACTTTGTGAACCTGTGTATGAGTGGCATGTGTCAGATGGATGGATGCCTTGTGATACGATAGACCCCAAGTTTACCCTCCCTCATATAATAGAGGATACGCATCAGCTTTCCTACTTCACGCAGGGTGACAGTGAGAAATGAAGAAACGTGTTTAGGTTATTTCTTTGTTTTGAAATGTCAGTCAGAGATATATTGTTTCCCCATGAGAAATTGGAACTAACACTTTGAGTTTTGTGATAAAAATGAATTCCTTGTCCCAGAGGCAGGTTGCAAAGACCACCGGAAGCGTCAAGTGGAACTAACTGAGTATTTAAATAAAAATGTTCTATTTTATCTTCCTTTTTAACTATTTATCTTCCAACATGCTGAATATCTTTAGATTTCTGTAAAGGTAGAGTTAGTGGGTGTCGCAGGCACAAGCCCTTTTCTTAAGTTGAAGTCTCCAGTTTGGAGAACTTAATTGCCTCGCATCTGGGCTTTTGTGCTACAAAGACAGCTTCTATTTTGGAAAATCAAACAGGATAATGAATGTTGGATTTTCTTTTGAGTACTTCGAACTGCGTTTTGCCTTTGAGTTATCACAGAAAATCATTGCCTTTGCCGTTTTAAATATTTTGACGTAAATAACTTGAATGTAACTGTAATGTTGTCTTTTTGCCTCCAGGAAAAATTTGCCAGTGTAGGCCACGAACACATGTGATATAAACAAACAAGCAAACAGCAAAACCAGGATGAGTCAGGTCGATAATCAAATCAAAGTTACTAAGGTTCAAAACCCCGAAAATATTCCCACAAACTTTTCCAAATCAGATTTCTGCAATTATCTTGGAGGGTGATGAAGGCGGGAGTTTTATTGCTGGGAGAAAGGAAAAAAACCAGCAGTCCTGGAGACCATCTTGAGAAAAGAGCCCTTTGTCACATTTGAATAGAGTATGTGTGTGCGCTTTGCTCTTTTATTATTTTCCTCAGTGGAAAAAAAAAATTAACAAGTTGGCCGTTGGTTGTACAGATTTCTCTTTGTGGTGGAAGTCCTGGGATACGGTGGGAGAAAACCGCTGCCCATCCTAACACAGATGCTAATTGTACTGTGTAATTCCTTCCCGTTGCCATTGCGATGTTCTTAGCTGCCTTTCATTTGTTGCTTCTCTGGGACAAAAGTGATTACTAATTGCGTATCATGCAGCACTGAAGAAGTGGGCCATTTGGTTTTCCTTTCTCTCTCTCTCTCTTTTTAGGAGACGAAAATGGAAGGGAGATTGAGGGGCTTGGGCCTGCAGCTCATCCTTAACAAGCCTCCATTGCTTCTCTAGTTTGCATGGGTACCTTGGGCATTGTACTCCTGGGCTCTGGCAGCTTGACCCCCTCCTTAGTGTAGTGACCCTTGTCATCCTGCTGTTCAGTCCTGGGGCCTGTTTAATGCTAATTAGGCCTTCAACCAGTTGCTGTTTACAACTGTGTGCTTTAGAATTCAGGGCTCTCTCCAAAGACCACATTGGTGGTCTGAAACTGAACTGGGAAGATTGAAGACCTCCAGGCTCCACAGAAGAGCCTCTTAACGTTTCTTTGGATTTAGGAATATGTAATAATCACACCATTAACGTAAATAAATAGACAATAAAGAACTGAGTTTTTGACCTGGATGCTGTTTGATGATGGCTGGATGCTCCTTGGAATTGCTTTAGTTCTTGACTTTGGGGTCTGAAAGAAACAGGTCATTTCTGGTATCCTTCCCACTGTGAATAAAGGGCCAATAGTGATGCTAAAATACACAGGGCAGCTTAAAGGGCTCCAAGTTTAGAAATTATTTATATGGTCGTTATTTACTTCTTGAGTGAACTAATTGAACACTAATTCTGTGGCCTTCATATCTAATGTCCTTGAATTTCCTGTCTTCTTTAATCTCTGGAATTTTGTCAGCATTGGATGAAAGCTTTGCTGGCCTTCCTGGCTTTTGGGTCATGGGGGAACAGGAGTGCATTACAGATCCTCTTTCTTCCCCCCATTCTAATTTAATGTTAGCCAAAGCAAGAGGCTTTCTGATCTCTCCTGAGAATTGCTCAGGGAGCTGCAATTTAAAACAAGGCCTTTAGGGGTTCAATGTTGAGTTCAGTCACTGCTGCACCCCACGATCTCTGCAAGAGGAACACTGGTAAGCCATCTTCACTTTGTTGACATTGATCTTATCTACTTTTCATAAACACATACCCTGTGTGTATCTGCTTGTGGAGTTAGGATACTGAATATCACACAGCTTTCAATCCTGAGTAGTTTTTAAGTGGCCTCATTTTTTTTAAAATTTTGATATGTAGCATATTTACTGCAGAGAAATTAACAAACATATTAAACATCCTTTTTATATAACGGTCCATGGAGTTCATGGGGAGAATGCCTTTATCTTGTCTTTCATGGGTGTAATAAATCTTGTGGTGATAGGGTACTTGGCTCAGTAAACTTGTTTATCTAGTTTCTTTAATAATGAAAATGGAGTATATTAGAATTTTTGATTAGAAGTGTTATCATAAGATCAAGTAGACTTAGAACCAAATTTATTTAAATAACTTTCTGGTCTTGGGGGTGGGGTTAATAGATACCAGAAAGCATGTAAGACAGGCTATTTAATATAAGTCCTTAAAGCAATATACAATATTTGATGATTTGCTGCTTTTATGTTTCAGTCTTTAGTTCTTTCTGTAGCTCCTTCTACAAGAAACTGGTTATGCGGATCTGTGTAGGCGATTGTGCATGATGAGTGTGTGGAGAGGGACAAAGACAGACAGATGGAAGTGGTCAGATCGACTTTAAGTGGTGGGAAGGGTTCTTTCTTGTTCTCTCATCCTTTCTTACTCCTCTTCATCTCTTTTTTGCACATAAACATGAAGGAGCCGGATGGAGGCAAATGTCTTGTAACCACTGATTGGAAACTAGGAAGTTTGTGCCCCAGGTCTTTCTGTGGACTGCCAGCTCCCTAATAATGACACGGAGACTTCTTAAGTATGAAAACCTAGTCTTTGCTTAGGCTTGTTCCCAGCTAGCTTTTAAAACTTAAATGAACCTGTTTTTATTAATCAATGTTCCTCCTCATTCTTTTTTGCTTCTCCTCAGTACCCTTCCTCCAGGTCTGGGTAGTGAACATCCACACCTCAGATTCTTCCTAGAGTTCCTATCTCTGCCTGGAGGTCCTGGCTATCCTTTCCTGCCTATCTATTGGCTGTTCAGCTCTTTATTAAACCAATCAGATGGTGCCTTATGAAGGTGAGGAAGGATAGAGACACATGGTGTGGGAGGTCCTCTGTCTATGTATTGCTTTTCTTGGTTAGTGAATAAAGAAACTGCCTTCGCCTGTTGATAGGGAGAACTTCGGTAGGCAGGGAAGACAGAACTGAGTGTTGGGGGGAAGAAGGACAGAGTCAGAGAGACACTTTGGAGCCACCTCTAGAGTCAGACATGCCGGAACTTTGCTGGTAGGCCACAACCTCTTGGTGATACACAGATTAATATAAATGGGTTAAATAAAGATGTAAGAATTAGCCAATAAAAAACTAGAGCTAATGGCCCAAACAGTGATTTAATTAATATAGTTTCTGTGTGGTTGTTTCAGGGCTAAGCTAACTGGGCAGCCAGGATGAATAAGCGGGCCTCCGTCCAACAGATTGGTGCCCAACGTGGGCCTTGAACTTATGACCCTAAGAGTTTCATGGTCTACCAACTGAGCTAACTGGTGGCCAGGACAAACAAGCAGGCTCTCCCTCCAACAGGCACATCTTCACACAGTGTACAAAATGATCATCTCCACAACCATGTCTAGTGTATGATTGTGATTTTCTTTCATGGGCTCCTGAGTTTTCTTTATATCTAATTGCCTGTCCT
The DNA here is from genome assembly GCF_982192425.1 of Myodes glareolus. Lineage (NCBI taxonomy): Eukaryota > Metazoa > Chordata > Mammalia > Rodentia > Cricetidae > Myodes > Myodes glareolus. The sequence continues at coordinate 25,813,629 of NC_142051.1, forward strand.
CCAGAGCAGGAAATTTTTAGGATTTCACTGAAGCTTTTTGTCAGGAGAATAGTTAAGTGGAAATCTTAGGGGAAAGAGCTCACTATCAAATTGCCATTAACTATAGAATTATTTTTTTTTCCCACTCATTTATAGGATCCTCAAGGGAAAGACTTGTTCCAGGGCCTTACTGATCTCTGTCTGGGCAGTGTTAGTAAATATTCCACAGAACAAAAGGGTGACTTTTGTTTTCAGGTCTAAGCTTATGATGTGGAAGTGGAGGGAAGTGGAGGAGAAATGGCACAGTCTACGGCAGCCACCAACCTCAGCTGGCCCTCTCCAACCCTGACTATATTAGGAATACACCTTTGTCCCTCTGCTGTGTCACCAGGCTGGGATCACTGCGATGTTGCTAATGATGCTCCACAGTTTACAGAGCAGGATGCTTGGGGAGGATACAAATTTGGATTGCTGTTAAAGTGTAATAATAGTTTTTGTATGCCACTACAAAAGATGGAAACAAAACCATTGAGATAACAAACAAGAGTGTTACCTCAGTTGACTACCTCATGTCTGATAGAGGAGAGTTAACTGTCTGTGTTACTTTCATTGGTTAGTAAAGAAACTGCCTTGGCCTTTTTGATAGGCCAGCCCTTAGGTTGGTGGAGTAGACAGAACAGAAGTGTGGGAGAAAGAAAGCAGAGGGAGACAGTCGTCATAGCTCTCTTCTCCAAGGTGGACGCAGGTTAAGATCCTTTCAGGTAAGCCACCACCTCGTGGTGCTACACAGATTATTAGAAATGGGTTAATTAATATGTGAGAGTTAGCTAGTAAGGGACTGAAGACAATGGCCAGGCAGTGTTTAAAAGAATACAGTTTCTGTGTTATTATTTCGGATAAAGCTAGCCGGGAGCCAGGTGGTGGGACACAGCCCGCCGCTCCTTTTACACATGTCAACTCCTCTTTGGGGCATGGAAGCTCCCTGTAAAGGCAGGTGTTAGAAACTGTAGCCCCAAGAGCACTGGCTCCATCCCAGGAGGGCCTGTGTCCTTTGAAAGTGGTAGAGGTACATGAAGTTGACTTAAAAGTCAACTGCCAGGTGTCATGTGACTGCTCTGTTCCTAGGAATTGATTTTCAGAGTTGTCAAAAAGTTTATGAAGGAGCCAGGTGGGTGGTGGCACACACCTTTAATCTTAGTAAAGGGGGCAAAGGCCAGCAGGTCTCTTAGTTCCTGGCCAACCTGATCTACAGAGTGAGTTATACAGAGAAACCCTGTCTTGAAAAACAAACAAACAAACAAACAAAAAACAAAAAAGTTTACAGAGGGATGTCATTTGATTCTTCACAAGGGCCTCCTATTTTTATTGCGAACAGCTAATGGGAGTGGGATTCCACGTCTTCTCTTTGACATTTAACTTAAGGTCACCTCCAATTGTATGTAGTATCTCTAAGGTCAGAGCTCAGTTGCCTTAACTTTCACCTCAAAGTCGGAAAGTGGACAGGAAATGGGAGGCTGTCAGAGTTTGGTCCAAGTAATTCCATGCATCAGATTTTGGTGCTTTGTTTTTTTCATTTTCCCAGCCTATGCTCCCTGAGAGTTAGCAACATATTCATTTCCTCAGTGGAAAATCTGCCTTGTTCCTCGATTCTGCCCTGAGGCTTTGTGAGCACCATTGATTCTCTTCATTGGTCTTTTTACTTTTATATTCTGATCCAGCTGTTTGGAGAGTGTATTCAGAAAATGGCCTAGGTTGTAATTTTTATGTCTTTTTTCCCCCTCTTTTTCTTGAGCGTCCAGTTGAGAGCACATGATTGAGGGCTGTTACTTGGCACTGAGGGGAAGAGCTTTGTCCTAATTTTTTTTTTTTTTTTGTAGTTTTTGCTTCTTTTATGATGCAGCAATTTGGGAGATTCCTAGGGATTCACATCAATGAACAGAACTGAGTTCTGTTTCTGAGGCTGTCTTTAGGGTCTGGGGAGGAGGTTTGTTGTATCACAACATTAACTGAGGCTGATTTTGAGGAGAAAATTTGCTTTGATTTGATTGGAGTTACAGAAGGCTACTTGAGGGGATGTCCCCATCTTCTGTTAGGTCCTGAGCTTTCCTGCATCCCTTGGGGTCACTTACTTTGTTTAACCTGCCCTATTGGTAGCAGTTGACCTCTTTCTTTTGAAGCAGGAAAATACATTTTGTGAAATCTGCTTGACATTTTGATTTAAAAAAAATAGTGTGAAGTGAAGGAATCTTCCAGATTTGAAGTGTTATTGCTTATGCTGCAGAACTCTTTTTCTTGAGACAATCCATTGCTTGTCTTGGGATCGTTTTCCACATGGTTTTCGGAAACTTTCAAACTCTATCGTTAACATACACAGCAAACTTAAAGCTGTTGGAAACTTACCACTTACTTGCTTGATGGAGAGAACTGTTTATTCTGAGGGACGGTAGGAGTTCTTCAGGTGCACATAAGTTTTATAAAAGCAGTACTTGTGATTTTGTATGTACGTTCATAGGCATGTACACACATATATTACATGTATGCATTTCTGAGCATTTTTTGGGTGGCTCTTTTTTGTTTGTTTGTTTGGTTTGTTTTGTTTTGTTTTTCCAGACAGGGTTTCTCTGTAGCTATGGAACCTGTCCTGGAACTAGCTCTTGTAGACCAGGCTGGCCTCGAACTTACAGCCATTCGCCTGCCTCTGCCTCTGCCTCCCTAGTGCTGGGATTAAAAGCGTGAGCCACCACTGCTCAGCTCAAGTACTGTACTGCATTAGTAAAGCAGACTTTTTATCATAGTACAGTAGGTTAGGGCACTTAAGCCATTGACTCCTCATTTGGTTCCTCAAGGTAACTAAACCTGGGATAAAGACCCGGCACCTCTACCTTTCTTCTGTGTCTGTCTCCATCACTTGGCTCGCCTGTTCACATCTGCCCATCCACATGTTCATCTATATGTCTGACCTATTTAATCCCCCTCCAAGCCTGAAGGCACAGAGATAAATCATTTTCCTAAAGCCACACTCACCTTAGATTTTAGTACAAACCAACCTTGTTAGGACACGCCGTGCCCCAGGTGTGGGCAAAGATGCCCCACAGCACAAAAGTAACCATTATCCCAGTGCTAGACTCCCTATGACAGTGACAAGGACTTGTTTCCACCACTTTAGAATCAGAACTGAGATGCTGATTGCTCAACCATACCTGGACGAAGGCTGCATAGGAATGCATGTTTTTGGGCAGGGTGGCACACCTTTCATCCTGGCAGTCTAGAGGCAGTCTAGATGAGTTCAAGGCCAGCCTCATCGACAAAGAGAATTCTAAGAAGGCCAGGGTTGTTATAAAGAGAAACCTCTCTTGAAAAAACAAAACAAACCAACAACAACAACAAGAAGAAAACAAATTCAGTAACAACAAAAAGGCTTTTTTTTGCTCCCTTTTCAGATTCTTAGTTTGTTTAAATCTAAATTTCCTTTTGTGTCCTGACCCCTTCTTTTGACCTTCTTCCCAATGAAGCCACATTGAAGACATCTCTCTCTTCCTCAGTGTTGTTTTTTCAGCATATTGGGGGCACATGGGTGAGCTGAACTTGGTGAGGCTGCCAGGACCCTGGCTTTCACCTTAAACACTAGTTACAATTTGTCTTTAATTTTGCAGGCCCAAATGCCTTTCAATACTGAATTTAAAAAATGACAGGCTTTTGCTTTGTGAGACTGGGTCTTGTTTTCATTGACTACTTTAGAATTCTCCAATCTTTTCGATTCTAAAGACCCCAACGTTGAACTCATTCCCGATCTTTTGAGGATTTGGTTCATTTCTGCAGATTCTAGTTACTAGTTGACCAGACCAATACATGGAGTAGGAGTTTCATTTCCTGAGTCAACTTTAGGACATACTGAAATTCTCATTGAGAAACCTCTTTCTGTATCGCCTCGTCTTCAGGCTTGATCTTCGCAGCTTCTGCTCACAGTTATGACTGTCTTGAAGTGCTTTTCACTGCATATAAATAATGCAGAAAGCCAACTTACCACAGCTACTTTATTCTCGTCTGGCTGATGTCATTTCTTTCCTTGCTCTCTCTGTGTTCCAGTTGCTGGTTTTCTTCAAGAATTGCTAAATCAGTTCATGGAGGAATCTACCTGTGTGTAGAGGGTCAGGAGAAAATACAAAGGACCGGTTTTTTTTCCCCCCCCCTCCGGGTTTTTATCTCAGAAGGAATCACAGTCTAATGAGGAATTGTAAGCTTCACACAACTTCCACAGTACCTGTAGAGATGAGTGTGCACCCTCCCCCTGTTTAAATAACAGCATGTAGCCATCCAAAGTAAGTGGACAAGATACAGAACTACATACTTCTCAGGAATTCCAGGGAGTCTCTGGGCTAGAACTGAGAACTGATTCCTGTTATTGTAATCCCTCTGTTCATGTTCACATAGAGATCTGGGATGATGCTGTATGAATTTCCTTCAATTTGTGCTTGGGAAATCTTCTCTGGCTGCTATTCTTTGTAGGAAAATTGATCTGCCGATATTTTGAAACAATGGGAATGAGTTAGTCTTGCATGTCTAAACAAACTCTCTTTTGCCCGGTGTGTTTTGATTCAGGGTGTAAGAGCCAGCCATGGTAAGCTAAGTAGAAACAGATCGCCCAAAGGAAGTTCTTTACTTCCAACCATTATCACCTGCCAGAGTAGGACTCAGGCCATGAGTCTCAGTAGTTTACCCTGAAGCCATACCTGGTTGTAGGAAAAACCATAAACTGAGATTACCTGAGCACCACCCAAGAACTGGCCATTCAAAGGGAATGACTAAAGGTCCAACCACTGTAGATAGGATCACCTGCCAGAGCACCTCAGCAGGACAGGGGTCCTGAACCCCAGAAACCCATCGCCCCCACCTTTACTATAATAAAAACCCAACTCTAACTGAACTTGGGGCTCTCTGTTTATTCCAGCACGTTGGACATGTGGAGAGACCGAGTTTGCAAACTTGCATAAAATAAATGTTTTTTGTTTTTTACGTCTTTTACATATGGACTCCTTGTTGGCTTTTGGGGGACTTCGCGGATTTGGGCATAACACAGGGTATTGCTCACCACATCTCCTTGTCTCCGGCAGTGTCTATGACTGGGGTCTTTCCCCAGAGCTGTTCATGGGGGTTTCTTCTTCTTCTCCTCCTTCTTTTTAGATGCTTCCTAATACCTTGCCACGAAAACAGCTCCAACATCAAGAACTGCCCTTGGAGAAATTTTTTTTTTTTTTGTATGAGCATCCTTATTCATCATTTATGCGATAGTTGTTTTACATATAGCATTTCAAAGCAAGTCTCTCATGCATACCTCTTTTCTCATTACAAGGTAGAGAAAATGAAAAGTGCTTAATTTGCCGTGTTTGTCTTCATCACGCTGCAGAAGACGGTATAGAAAAACAGCTTGCGTTTAGCATTCCCAATGTTGTGTTTCCTCAGTGAGCTTGATCGCACACTTTATCCTAAGGAATGTCATGTTGGCTTGAGGTGTCTGACTATAGGTTTAGTTCACCTTCCCTGTAGCAACGAGTATAATTGTTTTCGTGTTTCTATATTCACAGTGTACTTAGGTGGTTTCTGCTATTTTCTGTAGTTTGAGGGCATATTTTATTTTCTCCTTGAGCTAATTTCGGGTGCTGTGGGTAGGGTGAAATGGGTAAGGAAACTTATTTATGAAAGGTCATTAGAAATACTTTCTGAATCATATATCATTCGATGTATGAGAACTTACTTGGTATTTTCACTGTTTCTGATTTGGAAAGGGGGGGAGTTAAAGAAATGTGGGCGATGTTGTTTAGGCTTCCTTCTTCCAAGGCTTGAATACCACAGAATCCATTTATATGCAAATGAATTTATAAGATCCCCTGATCCCCTGAAGTGTTAGTACTTTGGAAACTTTCTCAGACTTAGATTTCTTAAAATCATCCTTCACTATTCTTCACAATTGTCATTGACCTAATCCATTTTACCTTATCAGCATGAATTTGTGTTTTTGCATTTCTCTTAACTGCTTAGGAATATGTACCAGGCAGTTAAATAGCTTTTTTTTTTTTTTTTTTTTTTTTTTTTTTTTTTTTTTTTTTTTTTTTTTTTTTTTACCAGTGGGCTAAGTATTATATTAATTTTGTCTGGTTCCTGTCTGGTAGTGCTCCTCCTATCTTTCGTGATAGTGTAGTTTCCAAAAGTGTCAATTGGCAAGAGATGGGAGCCGACTTTTCAGTTTCTAATGTTTGAACTATTTCTTCGTGAAAAGTTCGTCCTGAAATTTCCTTACAGAAATTTAGATCTGCTTTGTCTTCAGTGTGAAGTGATATAGATATCCTGCACTGTAACATTTCTGATGCTTCCTGCTTGGGGGATCGGCTTTATTATTGTAGCAGTCTTTGATTCCAAGCATAGCAATACAGTACTTCTGCCACTGGATTATCACTGCTGTTGCTGTTACTGAATAAAGAAAATCGTGTTTTTGAAAGTTCAATGGTAATACTAAAAAGTCATATACCCTTATGTCTATATGTAACTGTAGGCAAAACTGATGTTATGTTTCATTAATTTTTTGGATTTTTATGTATGCATGACTTTACATTTTTCTGGCCGCCTTTGGGAGCCCGGGAACTTCAGTAGGAGCATAGGGAGGCTGACTGGCAGGTGGGTTGGCAATTGTAGCTGTTTGTAACTGTCCGCCCCCAATCATCTCTTTCTCTGAGTTATTCTGCCTGTGCCTGCTTGCGATCTGTTTACCTGCGATCCACCATCTTTGTGACCCCCATAACTTTAGTCCACCTTGGTTTTTTTTTTTTTTTCATCTGTTTAGTTGCATTCTTTCTAATATGAAGGTAGAAATAGTTCCTGGCTAACTTACTTCCCATTCTCTCTCCCACAGTCTTTTCAAGTCGTTTTAACGTCCAAGGACTAGTGTCCCATTGTTGGGGGTGGTTCTTGTGCATCACTGGAGATTGTCCTATAATTACATCTTCCTCAGCTCTGTCATCCCTAGAAGTGCTCCCGGGCTCTTCAGGTCTCAGCCTGGTTTGTGTCTCTTTCCAAAGTGCTGAAACCCTGAGTCACTTTTCATCTTTCACTTTGGGAGCCCAGAGGTCCCAAATTGACTTGAAGGGAAAGTCTGTCCCAGATTTCTGTCACCAGCTGTCCCTCACTTACTTATGTATGTTCTTTCGTGGTGATAATGCATCTCTTTTCCCCAAATGGTTCACTCGAGTCTCCAGATTCATTCCTTTAACTTTTGTTTAAACCATCTAACAAGTGGGGGATAAGCAACATTAAATGAATTTTCTAGCCTTGCAGCCACAAGGTGCTATGCAAATCGGGACCATTCCAAAGAGTGTCATCCAGAAAGGATTGCAACCTGTGGGCGCAGATGCAGGCTCTGCTGAGTTCTCGAGCTTGTCAGAAAGAGGGAAGAACAAAGAAGTATAAACATGTTACGGTGGTCAGGAAAATATTTCAAATGGAAAATAAGCCCACACAGGGCCAGCGAGGATTTAATTTGATGAATTATCCACATGAACACTGAGCAGATGCTTTCAATAAAGCTCCCTTCCCATGGAGTATAGATAGCATTTTACTTGATGTGAAATGCCATCCCTGATAGGTAGAGATAGCAACTCTCTGCTGGGAGAGGAAACGACATAACCTCTTGATCACCTGGACACTTACAAAATGTGACCTATTTGTTAATAGTATCCGGAAATCTTCATGGATGGGCATCTGGTTCCTTATAGTTTCCTTGAATGTAGTTTTGAATCTGTGATAGCATGGGATTGGAAGAAAGAGAATGGCGTTGTTAAGGTTAGAGAGATGGTTCAGCAGTTCAGAGTCCTTGCTGCTCTCCCAAGCATCCAAGCTTGCTTCCCAGGAAGTATGTTGGCTGACTTACAAGGCATTGTAACTCCCAGTTCAGGAGATCCCAAACTCTTCTGTCTCCTCCATGGATACCTCCGCACACACGAACACACACATACACACACACACACACACACACACACACACACACACACGGCACACATGCGCGCACACATACACATACAAACTCACACATACATGCGTGCACGCACACACACACAGTAAAAAATGAATCCTTTAAAAATGTTCATTGGTGGGATGCAGAGTTTCGTCTATAGGAGTTGATTCTCTCCTGTCCCTGTTTTATAGTCTTGATTTGCGATTACTCTAGTGTTGGTTGTTTGTTTTCAGGGGACTTGGGAATGCTGTTTGATTGCTCTTTTCATTGTTTTCTTTCTCTCTCTCTCTCTCTCTCTCTCCCTCCCTCCCTCCCTCCCTCCCTCCCTGCCTCCCTCCCTCCCTCTCTCTCTTCCTTTCTTTCTTTTTTCTAGTGTAAATTCCCTTTAGAGGAAGAAGGGTGGTGATTTTCCTCACAAGAAATAAATTGCTGAACTAGATTTACGGTGCTTGAAAAAAATATTTATGTCTTTGCTTCTTGGCACGTTCCCCTTCTTTTTGGTATATTTGGGGCTTAGTGTAGTAACGACTGGGCTGTAGGACTCCACATAATCGGAATTTGGGAGGGCTGGGTAAATGAGTCTCTTTCTAGCACTGAGGGACAGGAGTGGGGATGTGTCACCTCTGTGAGGTTAAACACAGGGACAGGTACTGGGCTCTGAAGACACTAACTACAACTAGTAGTAGATGTTAGGAGGTGTTCTGCTCCGGTTGGAGGAGGGAGACCTCGTCAAGCAAAATACATGTTTCAAATGCCAGTAAAAGCATTCTATCTGTTCCCAGCTTTTAGGCATGGTTAGTGGAAGAAATTAACATTTTCGGGTTTCTAATCTAAAACAATTGACTCCAAATAAGGTAACTCCTTCTGCAGTCCCAGGGAATTTATCTGCAGTGGAGTTACTAAGTCCCTTCTCTTCTGAAGTGACATTTACCAGGAAGAAAAGCTTTGGCATCACTTTTAATTATTATTATTATTATTTTTAATATACTTAATATTTAATGATATATTATATATCCTTATATATTCATATATGTGTATATATAATATATATATTATATATGTAATATAGTATATTACATATTTAATGATAACTAGTATAGCTTCTACCTGTGTAGGTTGTAGGACTAGTCTTTCAGCATGTGGGAGTATGTGTTGGCCCTAGATTAACCACTCATTCTCTGGCTAAGGAATGTTTTACCGTTGCCTATGCTTTCTTCTGATGAGTAGCTAACTAGTCCCTGTCTGAAAATGTCCGTTCCTATACTATGTATTTCCGGTTCTTGGTGGTGGTGGGGGAGATGTTTCACCTTCACAGGTGTGTTTTCTTCACTTAATTTTCTTCTGCCTTGCAACCTGAGGTCTTGCTACCCCTGCTTCCAAAATCCTGGGATTAGCCCACCGCAACCATCTCAAATGCTTCCTTCCATACTTCTCTCCTAATCCAAACCTCAATCTTTTATAAACTGAGGTTTCTTTTTTGTTTTCTCTTGAAGTAAGCTGTCATATAGCTCAGCCTGGTCTTGTACTTTCCACGTGTGTAAGGATGGACTTGAACTTCCAATCCTTCTGCCTTTTGGTGCTAGGATTATAACAGCGTAATGCTCTGGCCAGCTTCAGAGGCCTATGTATTACCGCCATCATCATCCTTGGACAGTTGCTAGTAATACAGATTTTCAGGTTCTATCCTAGGCCAAATAAATAAACATTCTGTGTAAGATGAATCTGAAAACACTGTATGTAATGAGGTGGGTCTTGGACTTGTAAGGCCTCAAAATAGTATTTGCCATCTATAAAAATCTTTCAAATTTTCAGTATTTTAATTTATACCCCATTCAGTGTTTATTCTAAGATAAGATATGACTCAGACTTATTTTTAACTAAAAAAATGTCGTTGTTTTTATGTTTTGGTGCAGTTTTACTTTGAAACTAACAAGTCCTAGAGAGTCCTTTTAAATTAACGTTGATTAAATTTTCCGATGACACAATGCAAATGCAATTTGCCCCTAATATTTTATGTGTGGAAAGATGTGCCTTCCTTCGAAATGACTCAATTAGTGTTGCTATCTCCAATGACACTTGACTTCACTTTCAAAGCATGACTTGTAAGAAGGAATTAATCAGAGCAGATGAAGAATTTTCCAGGGTCTTCTCTCCGTGCCAGTTGGAGAAGACTGAGGAGTTAGTAATATGGTGTGGAGGTGGGAAGTGGGGGCTCAAGCTGGATCCCTGGAGCTCATTAGCATCTTTCAAACCCTCATGCTGTTTTGTTTCAGATAGATTTATTACACTGTCTTTCTCTACAGTCCAGGGCAGTGTTTGAAGGCTCAGTTGGAGCAAACAAAAGAGATATATAACCCTTGAACCAATTAGCATAGCTTACAATGCTCTCAATAGGCTTACCTACTGTATATGAGACTTGGGAAAATGACTGAACTTTTATGCCTCTTTGATTCCCCAGGGAAGTTTTTCCATGTCAGATCCTTTGTACCCACAAAGTAAACCTCACATATTTGATTTTCTGCTTTAAGCTAGACAGCCTTCTTTCCAGTCGGATGGCTTCAGTCTCTGCTGTCATTCTCGGGGTTGTTTGCATATTTGCATGGGGTTTGTGGCTGTGTGAGAAGAGGGTACATGTGACTTTGTCCTGGGGTCCTGCATTGCCTCGGCTTGTGTGGGACAGGACACAGGCTTGCAATTTGTTCAGCTAGTGTGGATTCCTGGGGGCGCACTTCTGTTTTCTAGGCTCTCCCTTAGCCTTTGTCATTTTGACTTTTTCCTATGTGTCATTGAAATTTGGGTCATCTTTTGTTCTTGGAAAGTATATGTGATGGAATTTGCCCCGCAGCTTTCTCAAGTCACTTAGGAAAAAGGGTTTGTGTTTGGGAAAGTAAATTGAGACATATTGTTAGTGACATTCCCCACAGCTGGCAAGCCGTGCCTTGGATAGCCACAGAATGGTCATTTCACAAGCAAGGGGAATGGACATATTGACTATCCTGCTGTTTCAAATCGTATGGTTTTATTCCACGTGAGGTCAAAAGAGATCCTCATAATACTGTCTTTGAGTTCTGGGACGGGGGACTTCTATTCACATGTTCGAGTGATCTTACTCTACTTATATTCATTTATTTTCTTTTTTTAAAAAAGCTATATTTACTTTGACTTGTATGTATTTATTCCAGTTCATAAAGTTGAATTTCGTCCCCACTTGGAAAAGTATTTCAAAGATCCACAGGTGAAGTGTGGTGACCCAAAAATGTGAGCCTATTTCGACCTTGTCTGAAGGTCTGAGAATTGGAACTTACTTTTATTCCTTCAAGGTTATTGTCTATTTCTACCTCAAACAAAGGTCCTACCTAGATTTAGAGCAGAGAGTTCTGCTCTCTCAAGGAGATTGTCAACAGGTGTGGCTAGTGTCTAGACCTTGTGTTTCAGGAATAGAGAAGTAGTTGCATTTCTCTCTCAAACAAAAATTTAAGGAGTCAACTAAGTTCCTATTCCCTTAAGGAGATAACAATGGATTTCACCCAGGGAGTGATTTGCCTACAGAATGTTTTGGTCTGGGGTGTGAGCATGACTTGTCTTGTTCTAGCAACAGGATGTTTAACTAAGAATGTTACCTTCAACTGGTATGTTCATTTCCTTATATCATATTAATGCATTGTTTTTTTAAATCTTACTCCTACATTTTGAGGTTGGGAGTGTTTTAAGCAAGTGGACATTAAACACGGACGATTTTCAGTATTCACTGGAACTCCTTCCCAGTACTATCCTATATTTTCTGTTTTGTTATTTTCATGTGTCTTCGTACCCTTAACTTTTTTTTTTTTTAATCCCCATGCCTCTACCCTGGTAAGTGGTATTTTTGTCGAAGATGGCCTCCGACAGTGAAGATGGAGTGCGTCCCCAGTGGTGACTGATTTCAGAGATGCTGTTTAATTGTTCTAAATCATAGTCTTTGTAACCTGCAGAAAGGAGCAGGAGTTGTGGAATCCTTATGAAGACCTCCACAAAGCCTTGGGTAACAATTTCTGCATTGTTGAAAGCACTCAAGTAAATGTTGGAGAGATGCTAATAAAACATGTTGGAAAATAGACAAAAGATGCCCAGGATCCCAGGAAATATAAAGCATCATGGACTAGTTTATTCATGGCTCACTTGAATTACAGAGGCTGAGGGAATCTTGTAGTGAGGCTGCCTATTTAGTTAATGCATGGTCTCTACCATTTGTACACAATTCTCAGCTATATCGTGGTACTATGGCCTTTAATCATGGTGTTTGTTTCTGAGGGGTAGAGCGTGGTTTGCTTTCAGTGAGGATATTTTCTGAGGAGGCTGTGATTTGCATGCGTTTCCTCAAAACTCAGGTGTTTCTAGAATAATGCTAGTAAGGGTAGAGCCTTGAGCAACCAGGCCAACAGGGCTTCTGCAGGAAAGGGATTCTGGCAGGAGGTGGTCTGCTCTTGGCTTGTTGCTGGTACTGTGGACCCTTGACATTCCACTCCCCAGAACAGTGATGAAATGATTTTCTCTCTGTAAAAATCATAACCCAGACAAAGACAACGGGTTTATAGCTGGAGTTCATGATAATGCGATTTTTTTTCCCTGCTTTGCTTTTTTTTTTCTGTGTAGATTTATATGTTATCAACAGCTTTGACCTTTAAGAGGTACTGTGTGAGTGAAAACACCAGACTTGATCTGAGCAGCGCGGACTAAGATGGGTGCAAGCCACAGGGGAGGCAGTACATGTGTGTACCAGGGGCGGGTAGGAGAGGCTGACTAGGGGCCTTAAGATGCTGGATTATAATAACATGAAGTTTAGGGGCATTATTGGAACGAGGAGGTGTTTGTAGCCAGAGACTTTGGCCAGATTAATTCAGCCTTGTAATTCAGCAAAAGTGTTGCGGATTCCAGCGGGGTGGGCAGTGGGGAGACGGAGCTGGTTACTAGGGTATCCGGAAACATTTTTTTTTTATTGAAGAATGATTTTATTTGCTGTCTAAAAAACAAAACAAAACAAAACAAAAAAAAACAAAAACAAAGAAAACGTTTTATAATAGACTTGAACACCAGCTGAAGGCTCTCATGGTGAAATTGTGCCCTTTTGTTTCTTGTTCAAATGTGACAGAGTTTCAGGAGAAGCTAATGACGTTGCTCCAATATGTGTAATGAACAGTTCTTTATTGTCTTTTATGTATATTTTAACCAATTCAGCACCTTTCTTTATTTCTGTGTGTTTGTCTGGGGGGAAGGAAAGTAATGTCCTCCGATTCCCCAGTTTGATTAAGAAGTTGTTCTAAAAATCACTTCATGAGGGTCACTCGTTTATGAGAAAAATTAATAGAGTCTCGATAGTGTCTTTCATAGACTTGGTCCCCATGAGCAGCACATTCAGCTCAATGTGTCATTCTCAGTGTAGAATTAGGATGTGCCCTATTTACCCTAAAATAAATAAAATAAGAGATTAAAAAATTAGTATTTCACAGGTGTTGTCTCTACAACCCTTGTGGAAGAGCTTCACAAATACACGGCAAAGAATTGTAGAAGCCCTTTTAGTGCTCACTTAGCTGCTGAGGAGAACAATTATTTTCGAGGGGTGTGTTAAATATCGTTTTCACCAGATGCTAATTCTGTTTGAATTCTTTTGCTTACCCTTGCTTTAGTCTGTTTATATGGTACAGCTTAATAATGCAGTGTTCCGTGAGTTACAGCTATGGTGATGGCGCAGGGTTAGATGGAGACCTCATGGTCTTCTAGAGCCATTCCTCATCCTAGGTGTTACCACCGTCCCTTAGTCATGGGAGAGTGTCTTAGGAAAATCAAAGGAGACTATTCAGATGCTGCTGTGCTTCGCAAGGTATGTGATCTCAGAGAATTTGAATTGACATCAGCCTTCTTTGTTAACTGTTGACTACTACCTGGACTACCTGGACTCAGTGGAAAAAAGTTCCTTCCATTAGAGAGTGTGTTTGAAAGGACTGAGTGTAACGGTCAGCATTTGGTTGGTATTTAATACATGTGGATATATAGATACAGTTGAAAACATTTAATTCCATACCTTTACTACCTTCTACTATCCCTGATACAGCTAAGTGCTTGGGCTAACCTATAATGTTTATTTCACTTGATCTTTAGGGACTTTTGTGAACCCTAAACTTAAGAACATCTTTGAGTGTGTGTGTGAAATCATGCTCCGTGTTTTCTGCCTGAACTCGGGCTTTCCAGACTCCCTTCCAGATGTTTTCTCCTGCATGGATGGTCAGATCACATCAGCCCATGCTTAGGGATGCAAAGGCACACTAAACCAGAAGAGTCTACCGAAGATCGATACAGTTGAAGTGGGCGTGCACACAGTTGTAACCACTGACACACTAGGTCATTGCAGAAAATGGCCAGTGTGAGCAGAACTCCAATTCATTGTATACATTTTTTTTTTTAGAGGGAGAAAGAATTAATGCAGTGGGATGTGTAAGGAGTTCAGGAGAGTAAGGAGAAAAGCAAGGTAATTCAAGGCAGCATCTCTGACTCAACCTCCAGCATTCCCACGGAGGCTGAGGGAAGACTCCCTCTTCAGATGGTGTATGGAACAATCAGTTAGTTCTTTGGGTAGACACTGGGAGTCGAATAGGCGTTCTGGTAGATGCTCTTTAGCCATCAGAAGTTATGTTGAAGTCTCAATGGGTCGAATTTGAGGCCTCAATGAGAGGTAGGCTCAGGAGGCTAAGCAAGGGATTGGGCAAAGAAGGAAGCCTTGGAACAGTCAAGGTCAGGTCTAGTATTTCTTAGCAGCCTCTGTGAATCTTGGCTGAAACTTCTCATTAGGTTGATGCGGATGGAGATTCATCCTGATCAGCAAGAGTTGGAGGTGTTCTGAGTTTGCCTAGGACATCAGTGCAAGATATGACTGGCCAGCTATAGCTTGCAGCCTTGGGGAAGTCATTGAGCAGTAAATCCCAGTGTCCTCAACTATAAAATGAGAATATGGAAGTTTCTCTTTTATGATTAATGGAAATTTACTGAAATCACCTTATGAATCAAGGTGATTAAATCCAAAGGTAGCGTTTAAGGGCATCAGGTGACTGACATGGTTCAGCAGGAAAAACTCCTGCTGCACAGATCTGACAAGCTGAGTTCGCTCTCCAGAACCCATGTGAAGGGGGTGGCAGAGAAGCAACTTCATAAAGTTGTCCCCAACTCCACACACATGCTGTGTCCCATGTGTGCTCACACAAGCATATCACACACATATCAATAAAGCAAGCAACTTAAAGTGTGAAGACAGGTCTGTTTGAAGGTTAGGGTGAATGATGGTTCATGCTATAATTTATGCCAGGCTTGGAAACAGTACTTTTTAGATTTTTTTTCTTTAACGCAAACTATTTATTTATTTATATGTATTTAGTATTTATAACCCACTGTTTATGTTGTCCATAGTGTCATGTCTCTTCTTTTCCATATGTTCATTATTTTTAATAGCACTGTGGGCATTATGTAAATTATCAGGGGTTTTATTTATGCCCTTGGGAAAAAATTTGATTAATGTGGGATTCCACTCTGTGTACTGTGAATATGTTTTATTGCCATTGGTTAATAAGGAAGCTGCTTTGGCCAATGGCTTAGCAGAACAAAGCCAGGTGGGAAATCCGAACTGAGATATACAGAGAGAGTAGGCGGAGTCAATGAGATGCCATGTAGCTACTGAAGCACCTCGTGGTGATACATGGATTAATAGAAATAGGTTAATTTAAGATGTAAGCGTTATTTAGTATGAAGCCTGAGCTATTAGGCCAAACAGTGTTGTAATTAATATAGTTTCTTTGTGATTATTCAGGTCTGGGTGGTTGGGAAGTGATCAAGTTGTCTCTGGTTGCATTTGATGATCTATTTCCCACTCAACCTCGACACTGATGTGGAACAGTGTACTGTTCTCCATAGTCTTACAATGCTGTTGTCAAGGGACTCGAAACAAATTGCTCAGAAAAATGACTGCATTGCGCCTCTCCTGTGGTGTCATGATATGGTATGTGAAATTTTTAGAAGCTCCATTTTCCTCAGGTATCATAATATATCTCGGTTTCTGTGTGAAATTAAGTTCAAGGTAGACGAAAGAAGCAAAAGTCGTTTTAAAACCATCCATAAAAATATCCCCTGGTATCTTCATTTTCCACATCCTGTGCATTCTATTGTAAATCAATTTCTAAGATAATACGGGCTGCTTATCAGCCTTGGCATTGACAGATGGTGCCTTTGCTGCCTCAATCACAATTTTAATCAATGTTGTTGGAGTGGTTTACGCAGGGAGAGCCGTGGCAACATTATGGTTGTGCAATTTATGTAAAATACTATGAAGCTGGTAATGGTTAGGTACCATAGATGTCCCTATAGTTTTATTCAGTGGATCTTATCTTTTAGAGTACTTGCTTTTGATGTAACTGATCCAGGTTTTTTTTTTTTTTTAAATTTGTAAGCCTCGCTACCTTGGGGAAATAATATCTAAAAACAGGCAGAGGAAGTAGGAAATGTATCTTTTAAACAGGTGCAAACAATGGTGGCCTGTGCTGGAATGGTTTTACATCATTTTACCTGTAGTTGATATACCCAGTAAAACCCACTGGCTGGCAAAAGTTGCCGTTCTCTTTTCAGAACGCACAACACCCCCTTCTTATACCCTTTGCAGTTATCTGTCTGGTTTCCTTTTGGTATTTTCATGGAAGAACCATTACAGAAAATTAACTGCAGTGGCTAGTTATAATTGGAAACTTTACCATTAGTTATTTTCTTCTTGATAACACAGATGAACATCTTAGTCTGAGAGCAGGGATCCGGTTGGTAGGGAGCAGAGGTGCGAAGCCTATCGAAGAGATGTTCAGGCTGCACAGTGCAGGAGGAGGGACTGTGCCTTACTCTTTCTCAGTGGTGAGCAGTGAGCCCTTTCTACACCATAATAGGATTCATTTCCTAGGGACTGTGCAGACAGGTAGTTCCATAGAGTTTCTGCAGGTCTTTCACAGTTTGGGAAGGGGTGTGGCAGGTGAACCCTTCAGAGTGGCTTATTATGGAGCATTACCTGTACCCGTGAGGACTTTGGTGAAGCCTCTTGGTAATGCTTTGATCAGCCTATCTGTCAGGAATTACTCTTGTTTCTTGGTCAGGAGCCCCAAGTCCCACTTTGTGTCTCTGGCATTTTGTTACCCATATAAAAGAAATAATAAGATAAGTAGTCATTAAGCATAATTTCGTATGCTATATGCCTACAGATATAAAGCAGACAATGTAGGGATTTGAATTCTGGAGTCTGACTTGGTTTCTAATTTTGTCTCTATTAACCCCTGACCCTGTTCAAAGCGCTCAGATTTCCTACACTTTATCTCCGTCATGAGCCAGCCATAATACTGCCTTCTATAGAGAGCTGCTTGGGAGACAAATGAGATAATACTTTCAAAGCCCTAAAGACAGTATCTGGCCTTTTTGTCTGAGTCACTAAATGAGTTAGCGAGACAGTAAACAAAAAGATCTCCTGCCTGTGGCATGCTGGGAAGGAAGCATTTGTCAGTATCCCTGGACCCATCTGGCTTCTTACCTTACAAAGTATTTCTTTCATCCGTGTCTGCCATCACTATGGCTCCGCCATGCTCTCTCTACTTGGCTGTTTCTTTTCTTTTCTCTCTTTCTTTTTTTTTTCCCCGTCTGAGCAGTTGGTCTCAGCGCTTGGCACCCAGCTGGACATCAGACCGCTTTCTTCTCATTCATGCTGTTCTCGTTCTTGTGCTTTCAGAAGACAACTCATTTCTATCATCAAAGTAGCTTATTGGAGGAAAGAGAATGGATAAATATAAGAATTTAGGCTCACAGAATAATAGATGCTAGTCAACAGCCCCCAACCAGCACAATTTGAGCAGTTTTAGTGTTTTCAGATGTGTGAACTTGGAAATGTATGGTTTAAGCTCATAGATGGGATGGTAAAAATATCCTAGCCACACTTTCCCCCTTTTTCCTGGAGAGTAGGGAGAAAACAGGGATTTTCTGTATTGCATTTTAACTGCTAGAGTTGAATCCAGCATAAACACAATTTTGTTGTTGTTAGCATTTACTCGGGAATGTGATCCGTACTTATACATGGCTCGGAGCTTTCCTTGCTAGTTGTAGATAATTACTGAACAACAGAAATGGGAACAAATCAGAAACACACACTGGCATATTCTGAAGACATGTTGGAAGTTTGGATACAAGGCTGCATTTGACAACTATAAAAGAGTAGCACCATGGTCTATTAAGGGACTCTAAGGGCATCACTGTGCACTAGAGGTCCTTGTGAGAGATGGAGGAAGGGTTTAGTGAATGGGGTATAGGGGATGAGGTAGTTTGCTAAAGGCATTTGGAGGAGAATTCATCTTCAATTGGGAGATTCAAGGAAATTAAAAAAAAAAAAACTTCTTAAAGGCAGAAACTGGCAATAGGCTAAGAAAGGAGGAAATTCCCATAGAAAGCCATGCCATAGCCCCAAATGGGTTACCTGACTTCATGAATAAGGTTTAGAGATAGTGTTGAAAAGGCAGAGCAAGAATGCATTCTATGGGGTTGGGAATGGTGAGCTAAGGGGTTGCGTCCTGTGATCAGACCCCAGGAGCAAATGCATGCCCTGTCCGTTTAGTCTGGAAGTGCAGGGTACTTTGGGCAAGTGATCAGGGAGGTGGCAGCATTTAAGGAGCCCCTGCCTTACAGTCACCAGAGCCTGAATGTCATTACCAAAACCTGGAGTGTAGATGTCACAGTAGGCTCTTTGAATCATCATAAAACAGAACCCAACACATGCCAGCCCGCGAGAGGATATTAAAGCCCAGTATAGTGTCTTCACCCAGACTGTCTGCAAAGACTGGGCACCAGTAACAAATTCAGGAGTGCAGCAAGATGCTACGTTGACACATGTTGACTTGGGATGGTCAGCGTAGCAGCGCGGTTTCCGTGGAAATGTGAGGGAGACTGGGTGTGAAGGGTAAACATTGGGCCGGTGCTTGTGGACGCGACCCTGACGCGAGACAAATGAGTTCTGTGGTGTGGGCGTCTTTGGGTGAAAACAGCAGCTTTAGAAACTCATCCTGAGAAGCGGAAGCAGAAGAGAGAAAGAAGCTGTAGAGCGTAGCATGAGAAATACGGCTCTACGGTGCAGAGAGCCTTAAGGACACACTCTAGTGCGCACCACCCTGCTCGGAAAATTGAGCTGTTTCTAAGAGACGTCTTGATGTTTGTAATGAGAGGCATGAACCGGAGTTCCCAGAAAACAGCAACAGCTCCCCCGAGCCAAAACACACACAAAACAGCAGCAGCAACAAAATGGGAGTAAGAGAAGAACCCAGCTGTAAACTAAAGATAATCCCAGACCAGTAGAACTTCAGGATTGAGAGTTGGAATGGCGCCAATCCTTACAATATCTTGGGCTAGCTTTAGTCTGATTGGTCGCCATTCGTTACCTTTTCAATGTGTTAACAGATCTCTAGCTTCCGCTAACTTCTCATTAAGAATGTAATCCAGTAAAACCATAGAATTTCCCCAGTTTTGCTATTATGAACCTGTCTGGTATTTACACCAAAGTTTTTGGAAAATGCCTTAATACTAGGTCCTTCCTTCCTTCCTTCCTTCCTTCCTTCCTTCCTTCCTTCCTTCCTTCCTTCCTTCTTTCCTTTTGGGTTCTGTGCCTGTAAAAGTCATGTGACCACTTTTATATTGGAACACGCCTGAGCAGTGTGCTTTTTGCCTGTGGTCACTTGTATTAGGCTCAGCATAAACTCTCTTATTTCCTTTGATATGAGAACTATGTTTTGTGTCCACTGAAAGGTTGACTCTCAACTGTCCCAGTAAACTTGATGCAATGGTGATTAAATTTTGGTTTTAGTAACAAAGAACAGACTTTCCTAAGAGACACAGTGGTGTTGCCATGCAGTAAAGCAGTGATCTTTGGTACTGTCTTTTCATAAACAAAGAAGATGCTTTATAAAGTAACAGTTTATTTATATGCTTATCGATAGCAATTTAAAATTGAAATTTCCATTTTTAGGAGGAGTAACTTATTCCACCAACGCATGGCACAGTGTAGGCATCGTTGATATTCTGGAAATGTCAAGGTGAAGAATACAGTTATTATCTTTGAGACGTATGCTATGTGATGGGGAAACAGGGATGTAAGCAGGTAAAACAAAATCCGACCACCGCTGGATGTGCAGATCGGGCTCCGAAGTCCGCAATTGGGAAAATATTGCGGGGAAACCAGGATCCCTGAATCCAGTTTAGGATGTATCTGATGGCAGCTACCAGTGTGGGGCACGACTGTCCCTTCCTCCTGTCGTGACAGCGCTTGGTGGTTAAGACGAGAACAGTTCAGTCAGTTACATATGTCACACCGAAGATGATGTAAGTAGAAAAGAATCCTGACTGCTCCGGCAAGAGCGGTTCAGTCCAGTTCCTCTTCAGCAGCCCACGGGAAACAGCTGAACAGCGAAATGGTCGACTTTGGCATTGAAAGTCATTTTGGTTCCGAGTGGAGTGGAGTAGAGGAACCCGACTGTAGATATCCTTTAGTACACGGTTCGTGTCTATACTTTATTGGCTCCTGAAAAACACATCTTTCGTAGCTCCTCCAACATAATCATTTCCAGTTCAAGAGGTCTCCAGGGTGAAGGGATTGGTATGTAGGTCTTCAAATTTCAGATTGTTAGTGGAAAATATGAAAATAGTCTAGAAACAAACTTGCCACACCTCACTCATGTGAGGTTTAAGTCTGTGGGGTGGGTACGGAAGGAAGTTTGTGTTCGCTGCCAGATGACTTTTCTCTTTATGAAAGGATTCACCGAGGGTTCCTTTAATTAGGTAGCTTACCCAGTGTGCTTAAGTGTTTGTTTCCAGACCATTAACTCCTTGACAGAAGATTGGAGAGGCAGAGAGCTTATTAGATCATAGTGTTCGAAACAAACCTCTAAATCTTATTGTTCATAATGGAGCCAAAAGAAAGACAGCTAATTCCCTTATTTTCACCATCACTTGTTGGGAGAATGCCGTCTGATTTTCATTTCAGGTGTGAGTACTACTACGGGAAAATACATTCACTAAGTTTCATATTCATATTGCCCGAATATGAATGTTGATGCATCCAAGGAGGAAATCTATAACGGGATGGCTGCTTCTATGATTGACACAAAGAAGAGCTCATGAATCTGATTCTATATCCTAGGAAATTCTATCTGTGAGCGTGGGGCAAAGTTAAGTGCGAGACAGAATCTACCATCACAGACATCGTTAATAAACATAACATGTTAGTTTGGGAAAAACATGCATGTCAGTGATTCTCAACCTATGGGCCAGGACCCCTTTGGGTCACATATCAGACATCCTGCCTATCAGATACTTTCATTATGATTCATAGCAGTAGCAAAATTATAGTTGTGAAGCTGGAAGAACATAACTTTATGGCTGGAGTTAACGGTATTAAAGGGTCGCAGCCTTCAGAAGGTTGAGAACCAGCGGCAGAGTAGACAAGAGACAGGGTTTAGTACCCTAGAGGTGATGATGTCTCTTAGCAACCAATTTAAATTGAGAGTTAGTGTGGGGAAAAAATAGAGTGTGTGCAAAGATAATTATAAATAAATGAAAATAAAGTGAAACTTAAATAAACTGGATGGATAATTGAAAACAGAATTACCCAGCTCTTACTTATAGCTAGCTGCAACTTATTTGGCCTTTTATAGAGTATCCTTTGGAAATCTTCAAGTCTCATTTGAGACTGTTTACTAATGGCTCATATGGACTTTAATTGGACACAGAAATCGGCATCTCTAGATTCAGGTTTTGAAAAAATAATGCTTGTAGCTACCTCTCAGGGGAATAAAAAGCAATAGAACATACTAATAAAAGTTGAGCCAAAATTTCATTAAGATTCCAGATACTTCCCAGTAGAATTTATTAACTAGATTATCTAAAAACAACATGAACTTCTTGGAAAAGTTTCAGAAGTGGAAAATATATGGTGATATTGTTAGTGCACAATACATCATTTCAAAAACCGTTTTTTTATGAAAATTGTTGTTTTCTTGAAAAATGCTCAACAGTATAATTTTACTTCTCTCCATAAGAAGATGTTAATGACAAATAGCTTGCTTGCTTAGTGCTTTGTACTTAAAAAAATCCTTTTATGTTTATAATCTTACTTAATCTTTAAAATAACCATTTAACAAAAATAATTATTGCTGTCAGTTCGTAGATAGGAAAGTGAAGTGGAGCATTCAAAAACTTAATGGTTAAGCATTACAGACCCTCACACCTTCATCTTGCTCATTTATTTTTCAGACACCTATTGATCACCTGTACATGCTGAAAGAACCTCTGTTGATAATGGAGTCCAAGCCTCTGCTTGTGTCTTCCAATGCCTCTCTCAGTATACTTCCGTTTGAAATTTGACTCTTAAACATAGCCCAGAATTTTCCAACCTATTACAATAAGTTCTTTTTTTTCAAACTACAATTTATTTATTTATTTTTCGTTAGACTTGTTTATTCAAGTATCCAAAAACACTCTTTCCACTTCCTCCCCTCCTCCCAATACCCTCCCCGCTCCCCCCACTCCCCCCACTCCCTCTCCTCCTCCCTCACCATTCCCCAGAGCAGTCAGGGTTTCCTGCCCTGTGGGAAGTCCAAGTTCCTCCCCCCTCCCTCCAGGTCCAGGAAGGTGAGCATCCAAACAGGCCAGGATCCCAAAAAGCCAGTCCATGCAGACGAAACAAGACCCAGTGCCATTGTCAATGGCTTCTCAGTCTTCATTTGGACCTTGGGGGCTCAGTCAGCCCCCATGTCAGCCACATTCAGGGAATCCGGTTTGATCACATGCTCGTTCAGAGCCAGTCCAGCTGGCCTTGGTGAGCTCTCATTCGATCAGTCCCCTTGTATCAGTGGGTGAACGCGCCCTTCGCGGTCCTGACTTCCAGTGCTCCAGTGTGGGTCTCCGTCTCTATCTCCATCCATCGTCGGATGAAGGCCCCCTCTGATTTTGCTTTCCTTGCTCACGATCTCCCTCCCTCTGCTTCTCATTTGGACCTAGGGAGTTAAGTCCAGTGTTCCAATATGTGTCTCTGTCTCTATCTCCATCCATCGCCATATGAAGGTTCATACAATAAGTTCTTAAAAAAAGAAGCAAACCTAGACAGAGTGTAACATTTTTTTTGGTTGTTGTAATGGATAAATTTAATTTTCTCCTCTGTTTGAACTTTTCTATACAGTAGATCTCCCTTGCCTGTGATCTCTCTTTAGTTTCAATAGCTCCTTGCTGACTGTGGTGTGACTATTGCCTGGGAAATCCCAGAAGTAAATGATAGGGAAGTTTTAAACAATGTGTCACTCTGAGAATAATTAAAATGAATCATTAAGCTATCCAAATTCTCCCTGTCAGTTTGTAGATCATCCTTCTGTCCCCTGTATTCTTACCTTGTGTGCTTTTCGCCTTTGGGTTGCTTAGTAGCCATTTAGTTTAGTTTGTCAGATTCACCATGACTGAGTTACAGTGCTTGTGGTCATGTGACCCATTATTGCTTGCCAACAGCCTGAAGGCAGAAAAAGTAGCGATCACAGGGATTTGAATATTTTTTTATGAGAAGTCTTAAAATAATGGTTCTCGACCTTCCCAATGCTGTGAGCCCCCTGCCGTAAAATTATTTCCATTGCTACGTTGTAACTGTAATTTTGGTACTGCTGTGACCAAATCTGTGTTTTCCAATGGTCTCGAAGGGGTCATGAGCCAAAGATGAACCACTGTATTAGAACATTTCCTTTAAGTGAAAAGGTGGGTTTATCATTGATGTGAACATACAGATCAGAGGGTATAGAATTTGGTGCAGTCTGTAGTTTTAGGTGTCTTGTGAGGGTTGCCGAACACATGCTATGGAGAACAGTAGGTTAATGCATGGGTCTCGTAATCAGCCTATTTTTTAGAATGCAAATTTGCATAAGCAAAAGTCTTTTCTTTGCTATGTCAAATTGTTATAATCAGTCTATTGTTTAAAGCGCAAATTTACTTAGGCAAAAGTTTTTCCTTTACTATGTCAAATTAATATTAGATAATTTAAAATAAGGATGATCTAAATACAAGTGTTGAATTTTATTGTATTGGGTCTTTCAAACATTGATTGTGTTTTTCATGAAACATTTCCTGACTTTTTTAAAAGGAAGGGAAGTTGGGTGGGGGCAAAGAGAAAGAAGAAAATCTTTATCACTAGGTCCTGAGTAAAACAAAAGTTTCAAAAATACTCGTGAAATTTTTTCTTATAACTTCCATTTGTGTGTATTTATATGGTGGGCTGGTATGTGAATATCAGTGCCTTTTACCTGCAGAGGCCAGGGGAACGAGAGGTGCAGGTGGCAATGAGCCACCTGACGTGGGTGCTGGGAATCAAACTCCGTTCCTTTGGAAGAGGAGTACATGCTCTTCACCGCTGAGCCGTATCTCTAGCCCTCAACCATATTTTCAACTTGCCACATGCTTAGTTCCAGTAAGGGAATGCCCTTGCAGTAAGGAAATGAAGCCATTACGGATGGTCACAAGAAATTTGTGCTGGACACGGGGAGAGGTTTCAGACGTTGGTTCAATGAATATGTTGAGTGCTGCCTTATCTTTGTGCTTGGGATTTTAGAAACACCAAGAGAAAGAAAATGGAGTGGAGCAAAGCACAGATCTGCCTTTCCCTATGAATTGAACCTGGATGGGGGAAGACATGGCATCTGCTGTATTGAGGGAGTAAAAGTGAGGGAGACAGGCCTGCCTGGCTGTACAGAAGACCTAAATAACCCACTGTGTGCAGATATGGTAAAGCAGAGGGGGAGACCTTCCTCTCCAGCAGAGGTTCACGACCCTCCTAACGCTGCACACTTCAGTGTAGTTCCTCCTGTTCTGGTGACCCCCAGCCTTAGAATTACATTGTTGCTGCTTCATACCTGGAACTTTGCTACGATTACAAATCATAGTGTAAATATCTACGTTTTCTGATTGTCTTAGGGGTCCCATGTGAAAGGGCCAATTGACACCGCCCCCCTCCAAGGGGTCTAGATCGGCAGCTTGAGAGACCCTCTGTGTTAGAGGACCAAGAGGGAGACCTGTAGGGAGAAGGTCATTCTGAGACGGTGTTGGAAAATTTTTAAGGAAGTATAGAAAAATTCCTCCTTGAAATGTAATTTTTCAGTAGATTAAGGAAATCCTATTGCTTGGGTATGTTCTCACAAATACCTAATCAGTAACTGCAGTGTGTGTTCTGACTATTTTTGTCACACGTGGCTGGCAGGGATCGCGACAGGAGCCTCTTTGCTCAATCTGGGGAGAAGCTGCAGAAATCAGGTAGCACACCATGAGTCTTTTATGTCGCTGAGTCCCAAACACAGAAGCTGAAAGTTCCAAGCTCTGAGTACCAGAGGGTTATGGCTTCAAGCTTCCCGAGTCAGAGGCTTACTGCCCTAAGTGCTTAAGGCCGAAGTTTATTGCCCTAGACTTAGCGTGCTAATACCCCAAAGTCCCCAGGCTTCCAATGTCAGGACCTTAAGCTATTCCAGCATCCGGCAGTTTGCCCTCTCAACAGCTTTTAGTGACCAGGACTCACAGTCTGAAGAGTGAGAAGTCTCTTCACTTCCGCCTTTGCTTCCCCACTGCTTTTTGCATCCCTTAGTCCCGCAACCTCCCCAACCCCTTGCCTTTTCCGTACTTCTCCATCTCAGCTTCTTGTGGTTTCTGCTTTTGCTTTCTGAAGTTCTTCAGTCATGCTCCCTTATTACATACACCCCAGAGCTCTGGGAATCGGAGCACTTAGCTCTCAGCGGGTCTCTGATTGTCTGATGTCTTCTATCATAGTTCTGAGCTTTTGGTGACCTTATCTTCTGAACTGCTTCCTTGCCAGTGCTGCCGCCTGATGCTGCTGTAGCACCATGCCTTGACTCCACCTGCAACTACTGCAGCCTGTTCTTCCCATGATGAAGACTAGAAGTAGGCAAAAGGCTCTTTGGGAGACTCTGTTGATGCTATTGTGCTATTATTGGCAGAGGGTGTGAAGCCTCCCTTGTTAGCCCAGAGCGTGTAGAAATGGCCTGATTTTTTTTTTAAAAAATTGGAAGAGGGGTGCGTTCTGCTTGCACATGGATTGTGATCCTGCCTGTCTCATCTCACCTTTCCATGTGCATGTGCCCAGCTTCTAGTTCTGTCCACTAGAGACCTTGCTTTTGCGCCAGTCATAAGTTTACATAAGCAGCAATCATAGAGGTATGTTCCATCATGGGAGGAGCCAAGAATTGCTTTAGAATGGATAGGGTCTTCAAGGTTCATGGAGCCCAACCTGATGGATAAACCTGTAATATGGCTATTGGGGATGGAAACAGTGAACTTGGGTATTAAAGGCTACCTTGAGGTACAGTATTTGCTCAGGAACACCATAAGTAAGTTGTGTGAGGTACTTTGCTCTAGATATTGAGAGAAGATGTTAATAAGATCTGGGGGTAGTTAATGAGTTGGAAGACCAAAGTATGATCACTTGGTTATAGATCGTATTTTCACTAAAGTCCACGCTTTTCCAACTGCTACGGTCAAAGGAGTTTGTACTGATTACAGTCAAATGTTAGATCTTTATTTTCTTTAAGCTATAGTGGGTGAGATTTTCCTTTATCTTTTATGCAAGATCAATGTTCCCATGAATGGTGTGGGAGGTCCCTCTGTATATGTGTTGCTTAGCGAATAAAGCTGTTTTGGCCAGTGACTTAGCAGAATAGGGCAAGGTGGGAAATTCCAAGCAGATAGAGGAGGAGAGAGTAGGCGGAGTCAAGAAGAAGCCATGGAGCCACCACAGGAGACAGAAGCAGGAGACTGCCCTTGGATGGAACCTTACTGGTAGGCCACAACCACATGGTGATACATAGATGAATAGAAATGGTTTAATTTAAAATGTAAGAACTAGCTAGCAGTACGCTTAGACTATTGGCCAAATAGTATTACAAATAATATAGTTTCTGTGTGATTGTTTCGGGTCTGGGTAACTGGGAACCAACAAACAGCCACCATCAACACATGAGTTCACATTGCAGGGGTTTTTTTGTTGTAAACATGGAAACTAATTATAATTTACATTAATAGAATGATTCTAAAAGGAGGCCAACATTTCACAAACAAGGTATTGATACCCAAATTGAGTCCGAGATATCTTCTTTTATTAAGAACCTTTATGCTTTCTAGCGGGATATCTTAATGAAATGGAAATTAATTGTTCTCATTTATTTTACAGAAAAATTTTGCTGACCCCCTGTTTTGTGTTAGGCCTTCGTTATTGTCAGGGAGTGTGCCTTGTTCCTAATAAGGACTATCCTCATT
The DNA here is from genome assembly GCF_982192425.1 of Myodes glareolus. Classification (NCBI taxonomy): domain Eukaryota; kingdom Metazoa; phylum Chordata; class Mammalia; order Rodentia; family Cricetidae; genus Myodes; species Myodes glareolus. Next base: position 25,840,984 of record NC_142051.1, read on the forward strand.
TAAATGAATGTGACTTTGAGTGACGTATTTTATATTTAGTAAGAATTCATTGATTTGATTGTTCACTATACACCTTCATGTGTCATTTTGCATAGGTTATAATCCACGCTATTACAAAAGTGGAAATGTAAAAATGTACACTGTTTATTTTTAAAGACTGTTTTGAGGAAAGTACCTCGATGATTTTTTGCTTTCAATGAAGTGACATAGTGAGCTTTGTATATTATAGGGTTTTTTTTTTTTAGAAACTCAACATACAGTTCTTTGCAGGCACTGAGAGTAACGTGAGGTAGGAGCCTATGAATCAATGACCCTTTTATGATAAAAAAATGAGGCATAAGTGAAATTGCTGCGCTTTTGAAACCTCACTTGCATTTTCTGTATTATGCTCTGCTTCCTACAACACCTTAGCATGAAATTGTAGGAAAACATGGAAGACATTAGCGCTTTACTTTTTCCTCTCTTGATTTCCGCTTCCTGTTACTTATTGAAACAGTGGTAAAATCAGCAGTCACAGCCATCTAAGACTAGCTGTCACCGTGTGTTATTTTAACCGCTTCTCTCTGTAATAATAGCCATTATGCCGAGAAATTGACCCATGAATCGTTAAATTTCTTGGGAGTTAAAAAAAAACAAAAGTCACACGAGAAGTAAGGGATTTATTTTTAAAGTAATGGCCAAATTGGGAATCGGTATGTCGTACAACCTCTTCTTCTGAGGGAGACTTCGACAGACAGAGCTGACACCTGTGTGGAGCAGGTATTTAAGGTGACATCGAATCAATTCGCATTGCAGATAGAGCTAAAAGCAAATGGAGTTTTATTAACTTAATCTATTGAGCATTTCCTGCACCTGTGGAGCAGCGATGTCAATGACAGTTGCTACAGAGTTCTTTCCCATTTTATATATGATAAAAGGTTGGCTCCGTGGGCTTTGCTGAAGTCCAAGTCAAGTGAGATGAGACATTTTTTTCATGTTGTACTTTCCTCTTTGTCGTCCTTATATTTTTCTGAAGTTCTTGAATGTCAAAGGAAAAATATGAAGAATTGAAGAATTGCTTCCCTTTTTTGTTTTTTTTTATGATTTATTTTTGTTTTATGTACATTGGTGTCTTGACTACATGTGTGACTCTATGAGGGTATCAGACCCTCTGGAACTGAAGTTACAGACAGTTGTGAGCTGCCATGTGGGTGCTGGGAATTGAACCTGGGTCCTCTGAAAGAGTAGCCAGTGCTCTTAACCACTGAGCCATCTCCCCAGCTCTGTTTTTAGTTTTTTTCTTTCTTTCTTTCTTTCTTTCTTTCTTTCTTTCTTTCTTTCTTTCTTTCTTTCTTTCTTTCTTTCTTTCTCTCTCTCTCTCTCTCTCTCTCTCTCTCTCTCTCTCTCTCTCTCTTTCGAGACAGGGTTTCTCTGTAGCTTTGGTGTTTGTCCTGGGACTAGCTCTTGTAGACCAGGCTGGCCTCAAACTAACAAAGATCCTCCTGCTTCTACCTCCTGAATGCTGGGATTAAAGGCATGCACCGCCACCACCACCGGCTTTTTTTTTTTTTTTAAAGAATTGTTTTTCTTAAACCAAACAACGTGGCAGGTCCAGAGCATGGATTATTTTAAAACATTCTAGACAATATTTCAAAAGTAGTGAAATGACTTTTACCTTCTGTTTCTAAAATAAGCTGGTTTGATGCTCTTGTTAGTTTTAGTTCATGAATATGTTTAACTTATTTGCTATCATATTAAGTCCAAATTTTAATCATTTTGTGGCTTAGATTAAAAGAAAGATTAGTATATTCACAATTCCCCAATCTTCATGTAATAGACGTTACAACAAGTTATTTTTCCTCTTCATATTTATAATCTCATCCATATAATACTTGTGGCAAGATGTATATTTAAAATTTTCCTTACATCTCCGGCAGACGTGATCCAGTTTTTGTGTGAAAGCATGTGTGTGCAGGGTTGAGCACAATGTAAAGGCAGCCTGTATTCCAGGCATCCTCAGGGGTCCCCAGCCTGTATTCCAGGCATCTTCAGGGTGTCCCCAGCCTGTATTCCAGGCATCTGGGGGTCCCCAGCCTGTATTCCAGGCATCCTCAGGGGTCCCCAGCCTGTATTCCAGGCATCTGGGGGTCCCCAGCCTGTATTCCAGGCATCCTCAGGGGTCCCTTTATTGTGCTATGTCACAGCCACAGTGTCCTTCTCCTTCACACCATTCCTTGTGGTCCCACAGCGGAGTCAGCTGCTCTCTCTGTAGAGCAAGAACCCATCAGGTATTCAAGGCAAAGATCTTATACCATTAAAAATTTCCTCTTTTGGGTCAATACTCTATTTTCCTTGCTAAGATATATATTTACTTCGAAGTCCAGCCATTCCAGCCACCATTCTGTTGTATGAAATATTATCAATGACACATCTAAAAGATGGCCCTAAGATGAGCATCGCTGTGAGACTCCTGCCTCCCTCGATCTGTCTGTATGTCTATAGGTTCACAAGGCATTCTGGCAGCCAGTTTATACTGGGCATGGGAAATGTCTTCTTGTATGCTCTTAAATGTCAGTTTCTGACATCTTTTGTATATACAGTTATATTTTTTCCATAGTTAAGATTTACTTTAATAAATATCTGCTTATTGATACCATGGCCATGGGTGGATCAACTGATAGCTTCCTCCAAGCCTGATTGACCATGTTTGCCAGTACTTATGTCCCAGTAGGTACTGGTTAGTGCTCATTATCCATGTGTCGTATGAAAGCTTGTGTTTCATGTGGTGTCATGCTACCCTGATGCTGCTATCACAGTGGATGACGAGGAAGAAGATGAAGACCATTACTGCCAATCATGCCGGATTATGAGTTGCTGGCTTTTCGGCAGCAACTCATAGCAATATGTAAGGGACACATACTATCACATGTAAAGAGAACCTGATTTACAGAGATCAAGTAACCTGCTGAGGTGGAGTTCCAGCAATGCAAGTTGACTAATATGCTTGCAAAGTCTGTTTTATACTGAACTCTGTAGGGCATAACAGGGTAGAGGATTTAAGGTGGTGGCGGGGGCCGAGGGCGGGGGAAGAGTTTGTTTTCAGCAGAGATGAGATGGGCTTTTGAAGATCTTTCTAGAAGAGAAACTCTCACTGTGTAGAGATTGGGGCAAGAGCATTCGGACCGCGTGCTGCTGTTTCAATTGTCTGCGTAAGCCTCAGAGGGCTGTGAGAACAGATGTCGTCTGAAGTGCCACGGAGGAAAGCGTCCTCGTGGAATGAGCACGTGTTACTGGCAGGTAGTGTAAAATCACGAGTGGCTTTTGAGTATACATTGTCTGTAGCTGTTTCATTTCTCAATATCATCTCGTAGTGATATGCAGGTAAGATTCTGAAAAAGGGAGAGAAGACTCAGAAGGGAAATGGATTTGGGGGATGTTTCAAATAATTAAATTCAAAAGCACAAAAAGCAGAATTGCTAAATACTAGAATAAGGGTAAAGGACAGAGACAAAAAGACAGCACTGTTTGCATGGCTTGACTTTTAAAATCAAGAGAAGACTGGATGAAGTGAGGTTGCAGTTAGACACAAGCATGCTGCTTGCAGGAAAGATGGTTGGCCTTTCGGCATTTTGCATTTGAGATAATGCACCCCAGGACCCTGCATAAACTTGTGAACAGAAACATAGATTTGAACATGAGTTCCACAAAAAAAGTTCTGAAGTCCATCGGGAAGCAGTAGGTGCTCAATGGGAGAGGGCAGAGCAAGGGCACAAAGGTGGGAGGAGACACTGGAGTTGTGACTTTGAGGCTGGGTGATCGTTTGTGACATTTTCCGAATGTACTGTACTGGGACAGCCATTAGCCTGATTGTTTTCTGAAGAATGTCAGAAACAGTTAAAGTTCTTTGTTTGTGTATTTCCTTTGTTTGCGTTTTTTACACTGTACTGTACTCCTTGTGTGGGTCAGTGTCAAACACTTTGTTACTTAGACAAGAGTCTGATTTTATTGTCTCTGCCTGAGTTTTGGATTTACTTTAAGCCTATCAATCACACTCTTGCCTTCTATACCCTGTTGCATTTAGTTTACAACCATCATGGTCCCTTTCCTGACTGACCACTCCCCTTTAAATCTACAGTTTTACTGTGCCCACTTTATGTTTTTAAAGGCCCTATTTAGTTATCTTATGTAGTTTTCCCCAGTCTTACATGTGCTACACAACCAGGTTCTGACACCCATCCATTCTTGCTTAAAAGCGGGTTAATATTCTTTTTATGGGTGATAATTAAAATACGGTGTAACTTAATGTAGTTTGTAGTGATTTATTTGAGAGTCTTGTGTGATCTTTACATTCTTCATAACCCACAGGCTAAAATGCTTTTGGCAATGTACCAGGCTTATTAGTGTTTAGCTTATTAATGGCTTATTACATGTGAATGTATTCACAGACCTTCTGGTTTTAAATGCCACATTTTTAATTTTTGAGAAATTTAGAGAAACAAATAAGTATTCCCCTGGGGCCTGGTCTGACCTTACATTTAACATTTACAGAGTAAATACAGCTCCTCTGACATTTAGGGTCAAGAATTGAATTCTCTATTATCTTTGAATTTTAATGGGATCACACCAGACGGTCCCATTGTGGTTTCGGCATGGAAATCTCCGCTTCAAGTTTTATTGATGTTGGCATCTGCGCCGCTCAAGATAAATACATTTTTGCTTACGCTATCCCTGGAAAAAGCAGGGGTGGAAGTTTGTAGGCCAAAACATTTAATTAACTGCACAACGAAGGTGTCACCCAGCAAATCTGAAGTGTCTAGTATGCCTGAGATTGACATGTGCAATCAATCTGAAGGATAATGCCGTCCATGCCCAGGAGAGAGGACCAGCATCGTTGTTAGTATTTCTTAGCCAGGCAGACTCTATGCAGTTGCGTGGGCTGAGGTTGTTGTAGGAGAGATTTAGTCTCTTCTTCCATTTTCTTCTGATGGAGAATCGCAGATCTATTTCACTTAGTAATTCTCCCATACATAAGCCAATGGTGGTTACCTGTGTACTTGCATAAGTGCCCATAGACGGAGAGAGTAAACACAATTCAGAAAGCTAGCTAGAAAACTGTAAACGGACACACTTTTTCCCCCTAAGGGGTAGTTGTTTGTTTATACATTTCTGTTGAGTTAAACATGCTATTTTCCCTCACTCTTTGTATAGGAAATGTATATGTCCCAGGATGTCAGGCTAAATCTGTTTAAAACTGACCACATATAACAGTAGCTGAAATTCATTCAGCAAAGTCCCTACAGTACAGACTTCATTTAAAATTCAGAGACACTCACTCGGTATGCGTATGCAGCGCATGCATGTCCCTCACCCTTGGGTCAGGGGCTACCTTCATATTTGTTGATTCTTTGAGCATCTCTGAGATTTTGGGTGACTGCCAGGAAGTGCCTTCCAAAATGCATAGATGGTGCCCTTGTGGTGTTTTTTTTCTTCTTCTTTTTCTTTAAATGTTCTATCCTCTGGATTGCAGCCTGAGTTTGCATTAAGATACACCCTATGCAGAGACCCACAGTCAAACAGTATGCCACTCTCGGGGAAGCCTGCTGGAGAGAGGGAGGAAGGATTGTAGGAGCCAGAGGGGTCAAGGACATCACAAGGAAACCCACAGAATCAACTACTTCAAAGGGGCGCACAGAGACTGAATCCACAAGCAGGGAGACTGTATAGGACTACCCTAGGCCCTCTGCGTACATATGATAGTTGTGTACCTTAGTCTTCTTGTGGGACTCCTAACAGTGGAGACAGGGACTGTCTCTGACTCTTTTACTGGCTTTTGGGACTGTTCCTCTTTTTGGGTTGCCTTGCTCAACCTTAATATAAGTATAGGTGTTTAGTCTTACTGCAACTCGTTATGCCGTGTTTTGTTGATATCCATGGGAAGCCTTCCCTTTTCTGAATAGGAAAGAGGAAGGGAGGGATGGCAGAAGAGCAAAGGGGAGGAACTGGGAGGAGAAGAGGAAGGCGAACCTGTGGCTGAGATGTAAAATTAATCAATAAATATCTTTTAATAACATACAGCAAGTGATCAGAATCTTCCTGAGTGCATAAGCAGGTAGATCATTACGTTGGGACCTCCAACAATATGCTATTTTTATTTCAAGAGGAGGAAATCCATTTAAAAATGGGAAGGGAGGGTCCGAAGGGCAGTAGCTTTTGAATGTCTTTCTAATTTTAATATTAGGTTTAGATGGGGGAATTTGAGATGATCCTCCTTAGGGAGGAAGATGTGATTCATTTGGTCTTGGAAATAACAGACTTTTCTTCTGCTTATTCTCACCCAGAGTTTAGAAATAGCTCAGGCTGACCTGTTGAACTAGATACACCACAGCCAATAAACACAAGAGCAAAACTCAACAGAACCCATGTGCTTTTATTTTTATTTGTCATAGTTAATAATTAAAGGGTGCTTATCCTTGCAAATTATGATCATCGATTGAGCCAAAACATGATTTCATCAAGTGAACATTACACAGATTGTTGGCTGTCTACAAAACACTTCGGTTTTGCTATTGTTTTTGTGGCAATACTTTAAAGATCTCTCACATTTGCAAAGAGAAAGTCGGTTTAGGAGTCTGTCATGTTGCTGAATCTGCTGATAGATCTCTGGAAGGATGGGGGTCCATCCATGAAGAATCCTTAATTCATCCAACAGAGAACACTTGGCTTTGTAGTGCTCAGGTATTTGACATTGCATTAGGAAAGATCATGTAATTTTAGCATCTTCCTGCCCAACTGAAACCTCCTGAAATTCAGCACAGCACCTTTTCTACACTGCATGAGAAAGTTGGTCCTAAATGAAGCCATCTGTCCTCTACTTCTACCATCACAGAGTGGCTAAGACAAAGGAAAATGAGTCAGATTCCTTAATTGCCATTCAATTATCTAATATGGAAGCATCAGAATTTCTGTCAGTCACCAGCATGAAATGCCTGTATGAGTCAGTTTTTCTTTGTGCTGAGAACCATGGAATTCCTATCCATCTCTTAGACATCCCCCCCACCCCCGCCATTCAGACCACCATTTCTGAAACTGTCTGGAAGCCATGTTTAGCATCAGGACCATTAGCAATTACATGTACAGATGTGATTCAAACTCATTGTAGTCCTTACACTTGACTATATATTTTGTTTTCATTTCTCTACCAATGGACTGAATGGAGAGGAACCAAGGGTCACATAGCAATGGAGGAGCTTCTTTATTTTTGTTGTTTGTTTGATTTTTGAGACAGTATCTTATTATGAAGCCCAGGCTCACCTAGATTTTGTGATCCTCTAAGTCTTTCTAGTGCTGGGATCATAGGTATCTACCATTGCTTTTGGCCAGGGTGACTTTTGAAAGTAAATTTCTCCTTTTATTTCATATATTTGTATATATGTGTGTCCAAACTTTGCAAAACAGTAGTCATTTTGTTGAAAGTTTTTTTTTTAATTTTAAATGTCAAATATTTGTTCACATTTATAGCATGTGACATTTCCGTGCCTGTGGTATATATTGTGTGGTGCTCAGATTGCAGCACACCAGAGTCTTCAGGCATATCATTTCTTGGAGGTGAAGGCATTTGAAATCTTTCTCTGCTGGCTCAGTGGTAAAGGTGTTTGTAGCCAGACCTGATGACCTGGGCTTTGTTCCCAGGAGCACATGATGGAAGTAGAGAGTTGACTCTGACAAGTTGTCATCAGACCTTAGTGTGCATTCTGTGTTCTGTACGTATGTGTGTGCACATCTGCGTGTGTGTATGTGTGCATATGTGCATGCACAAATAATTAGATGTGACAAAAGCATTTAAAAAATTCTTTCCTCTAGCTATTTTTAAGCATATGACATATCAATACTATCCTACTTTTCAATAGAACATAAGACAGGCCTTATTTCTTCTAACTGTCAACCATTGATCAATAAAGAATTGTTCTTTATTATATGCAATCCCAGTACCTAAGAGCTTATTTTATGCTAGAATCTATTTGATTTGATGTTATTGTTATAATGTTTTTAGGACTTTAGCCCTCGGTCTAGCAGTTCTGCTGGATTTGGTTTTGCATATAGCCTGTAATAATTTTTGAATGCGTAGCGACAGAAGACCATTTGTTGGGTTGAAGCTCATTGCTCTTAGCAAAGGACTAGAAGAATCACTGAATGTGTGTCCTGTGAATCTTGTTCCTCATTGTTCCTCATTAGGTCATTTGTGTCCTTAGGCATTAAACGTTGCCCATTTCATCAGAGAGAGGATACAGTGAGACCATAAAAGCACCCCTGTTACTCCAGAGTGAAGGCTTCTCTGCTGTACTTTCAAAGAAGCCGTGTCTTTGATTAGATGCCTCCTGTAACTTAGCCATTTAAACTCTGGATCTGCATCCTTTGCCCATCTTCATTTTCACTGGAATGCTGCAGTGTGATGGAATACACCATTTGTTCTTGAATGCCTCTGTTGGCCTTTCTGATAGTAGAAAAATTTTAGCACTCTAATTCCTATTTACTCCACCGAGGTTGGTATTTCTTGGAGCCAGCCGGGCAGCTAGAGAGTATAAGGTCTACATGAAAGCCGAGAAGAAGCTGGAGTTCTGATCTTAAGATGGTAGTCAAGTGTCTCATGTTCCATGATTGTCTTTTTATTCAGCATCTTTATCTCATTTTTTTTCTTAATCATGAAAATACCTTTACACTTCTTTGAAATACAGTTTTAACTTTTGTACTTCTCAGCCCTGTTTTATATTTTACATTATGAATTTCTGTGGAATTATTGACTTTTAAAATGCTTTTAAAGCTAATAATACAAAAATCATTATTCAAAATAACTCCAATTTATGTCACACACACAGACACACACACACACACACACACACACATATAGTCATAGTGCCTTTTTAAAAAATTCTACTACCATTCCTTCTCAAGGCAAATATTTCTATATTAATCTTTCCTATGGAGAACTCAACTGTAATGTTAGACACAATTTTGTGTAACTGTATCTATCTAATTAGCCAAGTGGTAGCAATATAGACCTTTATGAAATGCAAAAGTTTTTTAAGGGGCTTTCTAAGTCATTGGCAGCAGTGATAAGGGATATGGGTGACGTGTCTGTTTATTCCATGTATAAGAGGAACGACATCTCCATGAACATTTTGAGTTTTCTCTGAATTTCTAGAATTGCCAACTTATAGTTTCTTAGTGACTACCTTGAGATATTAAATAAATAGTAGTTATTTTTTTCTAGCCTGTTCAACAATCATTGCCTTCCATTCTGAACCTTTTAGATTTTTATGATAATTTTATAATAACTTAGAAATTTATGATAATGTGTTGAAAGAGATACATCTTAACCTCCTTGGTGCTAGTTATGAATTCGTTTAATGTAAAAATGCTGAACTAACTGTTCACTCTATGGGAAATTATGCAGCCTAAAGCTTTACCCCAAAGTCCAAAAATATGCATTGTACAAATTTTAGCTCAGTAGTAAGGCTGCAAGTTAGGTCTACAATACTGGATAGAGGGGAAAAATCATACACATAAAAATTGTTATGTAAAGGTAACTCATGGATTAAATTCAATAGAAGGTGAAATTCAATAGAGGTTAAGTCCAACTTTTCCTAAGGATAGGACTAATGAACAATCCATAGGAATTCCCTTTATAGATGGGGGAAATAAAGCTTAGACAAATTGAGAAGTTTTAATTTTATCTCTATTTGTTTGATACTGTATGCATTCAATAAGTTGTTTGCTGCACCCACGGATTGTGATAGGTATATGGAAACTAAAAAAAAAAATACATGTAAGGATTGGGGCTATAGGTGTTATGGCTCAGTGGTTAGTACGCTTGCTCACAGAGCAGGGCAAAAGCTAAAGCTGGGGCAGGAAGAGGGAGACAGATAGATAGGCTGGGAGTTGCTTTTGCCTGTACCTCTGCCAGGTGTCTGTAGAATCCCACCCAAGTACTCCTTAATACAGGGGGACACTACTCAGGGCTACAAAGAAATGGGTGATCGAGCCCCAAGGAGCTATGTAAAAGCTGTAGCTATATGCAACTAGATGGGATGATTTCAACCTGAGAAATCTTCCGTTTGATATACTATCAAAGGTGAAGGCGCGAAGCCTGGGAAAGATTATCATCTGCCAGTGTTAAGGAAAAGTGCAGAAGTAAGTGGAAGAAAGCAGATTTGAAGGGCAGTGTAGTTACCCGATGTGATTCTCTATCAGTAGATTCTTTATTCCCCAAGCCCAAAGGAATGCAATGTGCTAAGAGTAGACTCTAAGGTGATCCATGAACCTCAGGCTCATTGATTGCTCTAAATGTTCTTTTCATAAAACCCCACCTTTGTTGTAGCCTATTTTTCTTCCTCCTTTGAGGGGAGACTATCTACAAAGACCAGGAAGACTTTATGAAATCAGAGTAAAGCTCAGCTTTAATAGTAATAATATAGGTTGTAATGTATTCAACTTGGGTACATATTAAATCGTATCAGTCTCTGATGCCAAATGTCCTTTGGGTGATGATGCGGCTGACCTAATTTTCACTATACATATAGCTCCTTTAAATTCTCAGTAACAAATGGCGAGTTTGACAGCCTTCATTCCTAAAAGGGGATGCCACATTCTCGAAATAGCTTTATGCAAATACGAGTGACTCTCCTGATGTGTCACAGTCATCTTGGCCTTAGAGCATCTGGGCACAATGCAGTATATGGCGGCGTTCATTTTCCATGTGGTGATCTGCCAGTGGTCAAATACATTAGCTCCCTTTTGTGCAGTCAGGGAGTGATTCCACAGTCTGCAGGCAAGTGTTGAAGAAAACGCTAACAAACCCAAAAAAGTAAGAGTGTAGAGGGCATACAAAAAAGTTTCCTTTAAAATGGTGTTAAAACGAAAATGGAGTCTCAGCATTCTGAGGAATTTCAGTTGGATCTTAATGCCTTTTCTTATTTCTTTGTAAAATTATATGTTTAGTATTTTAATCCTTGTTTTACTTTCGAGATGGGAATCTTACTCCATTGAAATTCCTGGGAAGGAATGCTCTATGTAGATCAGGCAAGCCTCTAACTCAGGGAGACATGCCTGCTTCTACCTTCCAAGTGCTGCCATTAAAGGTGTGGGCCTTCTTCAGTATTGTGGGTTAGAGGTGATCCTGGGTGTTTCCAAGACATGATTATAGCATCGGTTGAGCAAATGTTAATTTACTGATTCAGTGTGTGTGTGTGTGTGTGAGAGAGAGAGAGGGGGGGGAGGGGGAGAGAGAGAGGGGGGGGGAGAGAGAGAGAGAGAGAGAGAGAGAGAGAGAGAGAGAGAATGTGTGTGTGAATTTGCCGTGGCTTGTGTGTGGAAATCAGAGGATAACACATTGGAGATGGCTATTTCCCATGTGAGAACCCAGAGGGGAGCTCGGGTTGTCACCTTGGCAGCAGGTGCCTTTACCCGCCTTCTCCTTGGCTGTCATAAGTTAATTCTCAGTATAACTTAATATGAGGTAATGCTTTACTTATGAAGGTAGTTGGGCTTGTTTCCACGTCTATCTCTACCTCCATAATTGAAAGCATCTTGGCTTTTTCTTTTCTGTTGACGCAGTGTCTTGGTGATGATGAGCGTGATGTTGTGTTATGATTTGTAGACATCCTGAGGAGCTGTTAGAATTTTTTCTTTCTATGGACAAAGGTTTACAAAAACTTATTTTTCATAATTAGGATGCCAGGTGTCACTTCTTGCTGCTCATGTGAGGGCTGTGTGTGGCTTTCCAGCATTTACGGATGTGTTAAGAAATAGTCAGTATGGTCTTTGGGAAAAGATTCAAAGTTTGTAGCTTAGATATATGTGTAAGTGTGAATGAATAATTATTAGTGCAACTACTTTCATTCAGTGAAAGGCAGATAAATATCTGTAGTGGGGAAATACAGAAATATTATATGATATATAGAATAATTCTGATTCTGTTGGCTAGCATTCATTCACAGGCATGGACACCCAGGTAGCCCTGTGGCTGAGATTGAGATGGGTGAACATTTAGTAAGCTGGTCCTAGATCTGTTGTTTGCTTGTTCGTTTCCTAGTCACATATATTTTTTACTTCTCTGTCCCCTAAAAAAAAAAAAAGATGCTCATGTATGATTATGAAGAACTGGTCATTCTGTGACTTACTCTCTTACAGGTACTTAGGCTAGATCTTATCATTTCTATTCTATTACAGTATCTTGAACTTTGGAGAGAAGATAATGATAATTTAGCCCACAGGGTGTGTTCAGAGTCACCTTTGAGTTTGCAGAAATTTAGTGACCAGGGCAGGTCAGATTGGAACCTTGAAACACTAATGAAAATCTGTGCTATGGAGTTTTAAAAAAATGGCTCCCAGTTGTTTTATCTTTGTTGACTAACATGTCAAGCCCAACCATGAGACACTGTCTAAAGGCAACAAGACAGATAGCACCTGAAGAAGTTGCATGGAATCTTCCTTTGGATTCCCATGCACCCCCTGGATGTGCACCCTATGATGAAATATGTAAAAAGAGATTTAGACACAAACGAACAAGCAAATAAGCCCCAGACATATAGGCAGTTGAGAAGCGTGTGTGCTTGTCTCGTTGTGATTTAGCTTTTACTCTGACTGCACAGGTGGGAACCTGAGATGCCTCCTTTAAATTAACTCCAAACTGACATCAGAGACAACCTTCATTGGAAAAAAAAAGAAAAGAAAAGGAAACTGAGCTAAACATACCAACAGATTCAGAAAGGATTTAGAAAGGGACCCAAACAGTTGGACACATGGGAGGAGATCTTCATTGCTCTTACCTCCTCTCTGAGCCCGAGTCAAGGGCCTTTCTCTTCTGGGCAGTCAATCTACTATTTCCCTGACCAGGCAGGATGAGGGACAACCTGAAGATTATCCCAAATGTGTATATTCACATATGTTGGACAGTATATTTATTTACTCAAGAAATCAGATGGACTATTTTGTGGAATACACCTTGAGAAGCAGAAGTTTTGTTTAGGAAGAAACTTTTTTTTTCTGTTAGTGTTTTCACATTTTTGTTACTTTTCATCAGTCTCTTTACGGTTTGTGCATTTGGTAACAGTGAAATACACACATGTATATACATACAGAACACACGCATCTGCACATACATAATATATATGCACACATACACACACAGAACAGACATATGCACATACATACATACGTACGCACAGACACATGTAATCCTCCACTTATGTGCTAACATTATCCCATTTTTCTTCAATTTCAGGAAACAAAAGAGCAAAATAATAATGAATTGAAGATTTTTACCATAGCTTCCAAATGATTGGTTTCCAATGGGAACTGTTGTCAGTCAAGGATTGAGAGATGATAGCTCTGGATTGAGGAAAGCGTGCCCGAATCCGGTTCATTTTCATTTCAACTTCAAAAGGAATCCTTAAATTTAATGATCTCTCCCGAAATCTACTTTAAATGTCTTTTCACTTGAGTGGAAGAGACTGGTGTACGAACACACTCTCCACTGAGGTTTGAGGTTTGACATCAGTTCTGTGCATCTTGCATTCATCCAGGTGTATCCTTTGTTCTTACAGGGATGTGAGATGAAAAGCGTGATTTTAATAGACGTGTATGAGCCAGCACACTGCCACGCTATTTTCATACATTTGAGCCCAAGAGCGCCATGCTAACGTCCTGATAATGGCTCTGCTATATATGCAGGAGGGCCCTTTGCTTTTTGACTGGATGCTACTTTTTCCTTTTATTCCGCCCTTCTGAAGATTTTGCTTGCATTCTCCAAAGTTTTAGAGTCCAAAGTATAATTTTAATGGTGTGCTTAAAGAAAGATATTTTTAATTTTGCATTCCATTTCGAATCATTTACTCACATGAAAGGACTTGCAGAGACGGAGAGCTTCAATTATGTTCGTATGTAATTATGCGGCAACATTTGCTTCAAATCATTGCACATCTTTGGCGGGGGTAGAAAGTAGTTCTTAATTACTGGCTGGAGTGATTTGTCTTTCCCCCCTCTGGTTGAATGTATGTGGCCTTCCTGATGAGCTGTTTGAAATTCCCTGACATGACCATGGAACGTGCACCCTTGGTAACTGGCGATTGGAACAGTTCCGCGGTGAATAGGCTTGCTGGGAACTTTCAGACTCCTTGTCTAAGAGCACTGCTCAGATTTGTGAACTATCAATACCTAGACCTTGGTCATATATCCTCTGAAAGCTAACACCTTGGTTCAGCTTATTACACCTGAAGTTTTACACATCCGATTTAAACTTGAGACCTCTCCTGGCAGCTCTTATTCCCTTCTACTGATGGGGAGATTATAGGTGGATGGTACTAATTGTTTTGCACGAAGTAAATCTGAAAGTTCCTGATATTATGACTTGAATCCAGGTCTGTATAATTTCTGATCTCTATGATCTATACATGGTGATGATGAAACGTTAATACAGATTATAAAACATAAGTTTAAAAACGAATGGCAACCACAATAGTGAGATGTAAAAACACCAAAGGCTTCAAAGGTAGTTGTGATTCCTGCAGTAGCTGTAGTGAGCTGGTTTTGCTCAGTGTAGACACTTCAGGCTTAACCGTGTAGTGCCTTTTTCTTTTCTCACATGAGCACAACAAGAGGAAGGAAAGCCGCATTGGTCAAGCACGTACCTGCCATGAAACAGTTGGAATTAAGGCCACGAAAGGAAATGGACTGAGTTTGTATCACAGTGAGGAGCCAAGCTGTGATAGGACTCAGGCTTGTTGGCTTTCAGGGCTTTTATTGTTCTTTGCAGCAAAGACTGTTTTCTTTTGCGATTAGGTGTAGTTTGACGCTTCTGTAATCTTGACACTTGGGAGCAGAAGCTAGAGATAGAGGCAGAAAGACTGCACCTAGGCTATAGCACAGATTCCAGGCCCACCGCTGCACATAGTGAAAACTTGTGTTAATTGCATCCCCCCAACACACACATGCTCTCTCTCTCTCTCTCTCTCTCTCTCTCTCTCTCTCTCTCTTTCTATTGCCTTTTAAATGTAAGAAGAAAACATTACTGTAATTTCTACGAAATTTGATGATATATACAACCTAAGTTATATTTTAGATTTTTGTATTATTGTAAAATAGCTAGAGTTTAGGAAGAGGTGGAAATATACGTCAGGGTCAGCATCCACTAGTGAACAGGCTTGATCCAGTGCAGGGACAGACATCTCAAACACTCAGCTGTAGGGCTTCGATGTGCTCAAGGGAGCAAGAGTCTTCATACATAGGCAAATACTTACCATGTATTTTGATGAGTAAAATTTGCTAAGCAGTGTAGAGGAAAAAGTAGTATCATAAAGTTTATCTGTCTTTAAAAGGCTTGTAACCCTAAAATTTTAACTATTATTGTATATGTATTTATTATATATATATATATATATATATATATATATATGGGTATTTTGTCTGCATGTATGTCTGTGTACTACATGTACAGATGACAGAAGAGAGCATGGGTTCCCTAGAGCTGAAATTACTGCAGATTGTTAGCTGCCATATAGGTACTGGGAATCGAACCACTGTCTTCTTGAAGAACAGTTAGTGCTCTAATCCACTAAATCGTCTCTCTAGCCACCAAATGCTTGTGATGTAATAGAACTGTACTGTGCTCCTACAAGCCTTAGACCATATGCAGTGTTCCCAAACAGTTGCTAAGTGGGTTTTGACAACTCAGATGATGGATGTTGTGGGTTAAGCAGCATAACATAGATGTTTGGACATTAAGATAATATAATAAACCAATATAAGCAGCAGAAGGCTCTTATTTTCAGAATCAATATTTGGGAACTGCCATATTAAGTGATATAGTGATAGAATACATGCGGAAATATTATCATTCATTGAAAAACCATAGTATTTGCAAAACTATTCAGAGAAACAAAAATAGAGAAATTATAGACCACAATAAGATCAAATTCTAATAATATGAATACCTTCATTAAGAAGACATATAGTGCATATGTAAAAATATTTAGTCATGTTTTTGTATGTGGAATCAGGGCTGTTTATAGCAACAGTGTATTGAACACATATTATTTGTATACTATGTTTGTACCAATCATGTTTAATTTGTTTGGTTTTATTAACCCTCAAAGATCAGAAATGGACTTGGAAACAAAAGCTTCCCAGGGCTTTTGCCAATATTTGTCATTAGATCAAACTTAGTTCTAGTACATGAATCATTTCCACCAGCACTGTGGAAACCTGACCTTTTTGTGACAGATTTAAAAACTCATTTCTATTACAGCCCGAGAGTATCAAATCTGGGATTACCTGCTATGGTTTTGTCTAAATTTTGGCTTTAGAGCACCTTTTTCTTTCATTTGAGTATTCATGCATTGAAGGATTTGGCTGTGTGTGTGTGTGTGTGTGTGTGTGTGTGTGTGTGTGATTTTTTTGAGCAATATCTCACCATAAAGAGAGCCTTAAGAAGCTCTCTTTAGGTAATGCCAGATCTGTGATAAGAATTTATAGCAATGAATGTGCTATTAACTGGAGTCAGATTTTAATTTTGGGCCACCAGATCACAATTAGCAACAAGCAGACTTATTAATTATGAAAATGTGGTCTTAGCTCAGCGTTTTCCCCAGTTAGCTCTTCTAACTTAAATTAACCTGTTTCTATTAATCTATGTTGTACCATGTAGCTTGGTTTCCTCTCCTCTGTACTGGATTTCCCAGTTCTTCAATGTCTCACTGGTGTGTCTCACCCTCCTAGATTCTTTCTGAGTTCTCTCTGCCTGGAAGTCCTCCCTATACCCTCCTGCCCAACTATTGGTCATTCAGCTCTTTATGAAACTAATCACAGTGACACATCTTCACACAGTGTAAACAAATGTTTCTGAACAATTAATTACTCTTGGCACATGTACCCTCTTCTATTTATTAAAAAGTAATATCCCAGTCATTTAAGATGTATATAATATAATGCAGTTCATATTTAATTTTTTGTTTTTCAATTTTTAAACTTTGAACTCCCATCATATGTTCATATTTGTACAGATTTAGGGCAGTTCCTGGTGCAGATCATGTGGTATAAATGTGTTTTTTCGCATAAGTAAATAAATACTAGGCATAAAATAGATAATGAGTGTTGTAGGGAGGCTGCTAGTTAGTTCCTGGCTGCTCAGCAGCTCAGACCTGAAATAATCACCCAGAAACTATATTATTTAAATCACTGCTTGGCCCATTAGCTCTAATTTCTTATTGGTTAACTCTTCAATCTTAATTTAACCTATTTCTATTAATCTGTGTATCACCACGAGGTCCTGGTCTACCAGCAAAGTTTCAGTATGTCTGTCTCTGGTGGAGGCACCATGGCTTATCCCTTTATTCCGCCTTCTTCCTCCCAGCATTCAGTTTAGTTTTCCCAGCTTCGATACGTTCTGTCCTGCTTTGCTATAGGCTGAAAGCAGTTCTTTATTAATCAATAGTAATCACAACATCAATGATGGATGACTATGACTAAGCTTTGTTATTACTCAGGGAAAGGAAATATGAGAAGAGTTTAAAAACATTTTTTTTATATCATGAATTATCAAAATGTCATCTGTTAACACTGAATCATTTATCTTTTATGACATAGTTGCCTTTAGCCCATACTCTTCCTAAGACTAGATTAACTTATCTGATGCTCTTTGAAGATGGAGTCCACAGAGATTTCAGTGCAAATGCAGGCTGTGCACATTGTAGTAAAGAATTGCTCACAATGAGCCTGTGAATGAAAGCATGTGTAATTTTGTCTTACTGTGATGATTGTCCTAATGTCACATTCATGTTCCTAAAGATAAAAAAGACACAAATGTGCTCTGTATCATTTTTCCTCTGTGGAGATACAAGCATGTCATTTGTGGTTCATACTGTGTTCTGTATGGTGATTGGCGTGTTTGAAATTTTGTCATTTAGCTGTACCTGGGAGGTATCTGATGGGGGACAAGTTCTGTGAAATTTGCTTTGTAATATTTTTACTATATTTGAAGTTTTTTGCATACACCTACCATGTTCCAGGCTCTCTTCCAGGGTGCATAAGGGGCGTGAAGAAAGACAGCATGATCTTACAGCCTAAGCAATGAAGCAAGGTGTAACTGTTACCTGGTCGGAGTGGAGCTAGGCACCACGAAGGCAAAACAAGGGGGATACTTATCCACTCAGAAATGTTCAAAGGGCCTGTGAAGCCAACTAGAAGTTGTACTTTGAGGAACAAGAGGGTGCCAGCAAGATGAGGGTCAGTTGAAATGGGAGGCATCACTTGGAAGCATTTTCTAAAGACAGATACAGACAGAGGTCAGGATAGCCTGGCCTTGAGGCAGATCAGGAAAGTTCTGTGTGTGGTGGTTTGATATTAAAAGAGAAGTTGCCTCAGAAGTCGCCCTGACTGTGAGCAGAGGCCAGAAAATGCTGAACTGCATCAATAGCATTAAAGCTTTTTTTCCTGTCCCAAGAGCAGTGGAGTCCGCTTAAAACATTTAAAGGAGTGGAGCTGGATACAGACACTTGTCCATGTGGGCAGAAAGCAATCTGGCAAGCTTTTCTTGTTGTTATTTTCCTCCAAAAGGTCTTCATTTTGTTTTGAAATGTTCAGATCATACTTGGGGAGGGGGGATTTGAAGCAATAGTTTTGCATATTTGTATTGTCTCAAATTGAGTTCTACTGTTTTTTTTTAATATTTATTTCTTTATTCATTATGGATACAATATTCTGTCTGTGTGTGTGTCTGCAGGCCAGAAGAGGGCAGCAGACCTCATTACAGATGGTTGTGAGCCACCATGTGGTTACTGGGAATTGAACTCAGGACCTTTGGAAGAGCAGGCAATGCTCGTAAACCACTAAGCCATCTCTCCAGCCCTCTACTGTTTTTATAATTGTATGTTTATGCCTCTACCCAACAGTAGGCTTAAAGTGTTTATTGATCTGATCTCTCCTAGGTCCCCTGTATATGTCTCTGCATTGTGAGTGAATTACTGTACCATTACTGACATATGTTACATTTCATCCTTTAATACTGATAATAGTTTATTGTTAACAGCAGCACTGAAAATACCATAGCTGGATGTGATATTACTACAACTCCGAGTATTATGGTGCTGGTCTTGGCAAGTTATCTTTCTGTGGCATCTTACTGTGTCATAATATTCTCTGGGACTATGGTACAATAGTTGTTAAGCCTTAATTTTTATCTTAAAGGCTCCCAAGTAGAAGCTTTTAATTTTATATGTTAAAACACATGGAGTGTGAAGAGCTGGGAAGAAGCTTTGCCTCTCTTTACAGCGAAATAAGTTGTAAAGCTTCATTTATTGGAAGCCTTGATGATCTCAGTTATGCAAAAGATGTGCAGATATGGATAGATCTCAAAAATTGTCAGCAGTACAAACTTATGTTTGGTTTGGGATAGATTATAGGAAGTCAGCATATTTGATGTAGAAAATGCTTTAGTGGTAGACATACACATGGCAGAGCAGGAATTCTTTGCACTTTCAAAATGGTGGTAATTTCTTCAGGGAAGCAGGGAAGGCAGAGTTAGCTGGGTTAGAGAATACACATTATATATATATATATATACATACATATGTATACATTATATATAATTATATATATAATATAATATATTGGAAAGGAATATTACCCAAGTGGAACACTTAGTCAGTTCTAGATGGTAGCTACTACAAATGAAATCAAAGACATGTTTAAAAATAGAATTGATTATTTGGGAACTTGACATGAAATCATCGCGTGCTGATTAAAAAGTGTTTTAAAGATGACAAGTGAAGAATGTGCTTCTGTAATTACAGTTCTTGGGAGGTGGGAAAATGTGAGTGCAAACCAGCATGGAAGACATAGCAAGAGTTCGTCTCGTAAACCCAAAACAAGATAAAATATGTGATGTGTTTATTATGTGTTAACAATAAGCTTGTTGGTTTCACAACCTGAATTCGATGTCAGGGACTCATCTGTCAATCTTGTCCACAAGCAGTGTCTCTCATTTGTAATTGGCTGTGGCTATCAATGTCAAGTTCTGACTAAGTCACCATCCTGGCCAATTTTATGTCAACTTGACATAAACTGCAGTCATCTGAAAGGAGGAAGCCATACTTAGGAAAATACCTCCAGAAGATTCAGTCGAAAGTAGTGATTGATGAAGCCCCTTTTGGGCTGGTGGTTCTGGCTCTGTAAGAAGTCAGACTGAGCAAGCCATGGGGAACAAGCCAGTAAGCAGCACTCCTCCATGGCCTCGGCCTCAGTTCCTGCCTCCAGGGTCCTGATCTTTTTGAATTCCTCTTGTAAATTCCTTCAGTGGTGAATGGCGATGTGGAAGCATAAGCCAAATAAACCCTTTCCTGCCCAAGTTGCTCTGGTCATCACCTTTCATCACTGCAATAGAAACCCTAACTAGGACACTCATTAAAGGTGGGAAGCAGAACGGCTGGTGCTGTGTCATAACCAGGAG
Organism: Myodes glareolus; assembly: GCF_982192425.1. Lineage (NCBI taxonomy): Eukaryota > Metazoa > Chordata > Mammalia > Rodentia > Cricetidae > Myodes > Myodes glareolus. Next base: position 25,861,460 of record NC_142051.1, read on the forward strand.
AAAGTATTTTTCCCAGAAGTTCATTATGTCTCCTTGGCAGCCAGCACCTAGGTTCAGTCTATTCACTGAACAGTACCCGGGGGATTATAGGTGCTAATTATTTGTTGAAGTTTATTCCTTTAACACGGTCTAGTAAGCTTGTAATGGATGAGGTTTGAGCTTGTTTGTAATTCTTATTTTAGTCCAAAGTCTTTACTGATGCTGTTTTTCTGAAATGATGATTAATGGTTGGTGAAGACACATTTTTCTTTCTTTCTTTTTTCTTTTCTTTTCTTTCCTAGTGAAGACATTTTCATAGTAATTTGTTTTTGCAAACTGTGATCTGATAGGTGATTGGTTCCAATTCTCTCATCTTCCCCAGATAAGATGGAAGATCCTCAAACAGGTTGGGGCTCTACTGTGGGGATGTTGATTTCTTGCTTTTTGCTTTGTTACCTGTTCTGTGTTCGTGAACATGTTCATAAAATTGTATCATCAGCAGAATGGCTTATTTGAAATATGATGATACAATTTTATCATTAGTATCTTAGTATCTGAGTGATACAAAGAACATTCGGTGAAGCTCAAAAATATGCCAATCATTTGAAAGTACAGACCTTGGCCTTCTTTGTGTCCATTTTCTCTCTGCTTTCTACTCCCAGCCAGTTCCCACCTTAATGGCAGATGCTGCCACTTTGATGTTACCTGGAGACCTGGGTGAATTTTTCTTGGATACTGATGTGAATAAACAATTCCTTTTTATAAAATATCCTAAGGATTTTTGATTACTTCTTATGCCAAATTTGAAAAAAAAAACCCTAAAATTGGACTCATCAAGCCAAGTGGTTGTTTAGTAGAATTCTATACTTGCTTCAGAATTGCCACTCCCTTCTGCCCCCCCCCCCCACACACACCATGGTCAGATATTGTGTGCAGTTCTGCTTTGTGTTTTAAATGTACTTGCTGTTTTTAATTATGGCTGCAGTTCTTTAATAAGGACTTATGCTATTAGTTATAGGCTTAGTAAGTACTACCTACTATGGACTATTTCATTAGTTATTTATATTGAAAATTGTTTCCTTGGTGAAGACCTTCAAGTTTTCGCCTATGTAATAACCTCTTCTACATTATGGTCTGGGATATATCTACTATAATCCCAACACAATTTCTTTTGAAAAACAGCAGTGAAATTTTATTAAACCCCTAATAATTTATGCTGCTTAGCCAAAGAAAATAAAAATGGTTACTGAAAGGCACAAGTCTTCACTACAAATAAATTGTGTGCCAGTGGCAGCCACTAATTCGAAGCAGCTTTCGAATTTGAGCAGAGAGTTTTTAAATTATCTGAATTACAGTTCTAACTTAATTTGTCATCCACGGAAATGAAATGGCTTCTTTCAAAACAGCAAAGCGGGCTGACAGAACATAGTACAATACTTCAGTCCTGAGAGCCGACTTTAGTTCAGACTTAAATTCCCTCTTTTCGACTGCTCTTGCCCCTCATGTGTAGTTAATGTGAAGTTGGAGCTGTGTTCAAAGAAGGTGCCAATGAAGACATGTAGTCATACCCAGGGACCATCCAAGATGGCTTCCTTCTCAGCCTGACTCTAGTTAGCCATAGAGCGTTGTCTCAGTGGAGACGTTCTCCGTTGGCATTTTGGTCATCTTATCCAAAATATCAATAAACTTTATGGAGGAGAACATATAAAGTTAACATATTTTCTGAAGTGTTTTAAAGGACAGAGTTGTTTATTTTTTTAAGGTAGCAAGATGGAAAATGTTTAGTTTGACCGCGGCACAATAAACCAATAAAGCCAGCTGGACAAACATTTACCCGCTAAAGTAGGTGCTAAAGCCAGGCGAGAATCCCTCTATGCAGCTTGAGCATGTGCTAAGAGCCTCGTTGCATTTCTGGCAGATTATTTGCAAGATTAGTACAGAGGCTGCAAAGCAGTGTCAACTGGGTGGACGCCAAGAAAAGCCTCCATGTTTTAAATTTCCAGGAGTTGGGGCTCTCTGACTGATCTCTGCTGTTTGCTGAGGTCCTTTCTTGAGGATGTTGTAGAGTGAAAACAATTAGGCACATCTATTTCCTTTTCGTCCTCACAAAATGCTTCTTTATTCAATTCAGTTTGAGGTCTTCAAACAAAACGTGTGGCGTATTGTTGCCAAGTAGATCTGTAAGGAGGACGAAAATCCCAAACAAATCTACCAGCTATACAGCTGCTAATCTGTCGGCTAATTGGAATATTGACAAATTCAATAATGTATTCAAGATTTTTGTGCTCAACTTTTAAGGAACTTAATGTTGACCAGAGCTGTATCTTGACACTTAAGGCTGTTATCCATTAAATACATAATTGGTTTCCAAACCATGAGGCCAATATAGCCAAGTAAGTAGGACGCATGGGGAAGGGATTTCTACTGTCTGCTCTTAAACAAAACAAACTTAGCAACAGCTCCGGAACTGTACAAACAGAATTATCCACAGGACCTCTTTAAAGTAGCGTTTCAGAGCTTAAGAGATTTGGGGAAGTTATCATTAGCAAAACCACCTTTTTTTTTTTTGTCATGCCTCAGACTACTTTTTATTTGCAACTACATGATTTCACGCAATTCTTCTAAATAATGACATAAAATAGATTTCCTTGTGTATAAATAACTTACATACTCTCCATAAAGTCAATGCTCAAAGGTGCTAGAACACATCGCCCACTCCTACAGTGTTTTTGTATCCAACAGAGTCAATGCACAATATATAAATATTTAAGTCCAATATTAAAAACTCAGGCACTTGACTAACTTTAATAAAGTTTTTCAAACTATTTCAATATATCTAAAGTGCATATATATATATATATATATATATACTTTTTTAAGAAAGATTATTCTCAATAACTTTTCTATAAAAATAAGTTTGATGGTTTCGCCCATCTAATCCAAATCCAGGAAGGAAGAATAAACCATATCGTCCAATTCCAGTGACATGGGTACCTCCTCCTGGAATGCATTGTGACCGAAATCACTGGATTAATCCTCACATGTTAGCACCTCACTAGCTCCTTTTGATTTTGTTTGTCATGTTGATAGGAAGGAAGAAAATACCTTACTATATACTAAAAGTTCAAAACCACCTTTTTTAAAGGGTGGTGTAGATGTCGGTAATTTTAGGGAGCAAACACATACACATTTTAGCATTTTAAGGATTATTAAAATTAGTGTGTTCTGTCACTCCTTTACTTGTTGTTGTGACCCAGTGTTCAACTGAAGCCACTTACTGATTTGTTTAGGCTCAGAGTTTAAAAAGGAATACAGTCTCTCAGGGCTGGAAGGTGTTATAGAAGATTTGTTTATGCTGTGGAACATTTGTTGAACGATGCGAAGGTGTGCTGCATGCTTTTATGTTGCATTTGTTTAACTCTGTGAAGCTGTGTTGCTTTGACTGTCTAAAATACTTGATTGGCCTGTTAAAGAGCTGAATGGCCAATAGCAAGGCAGGAGAAAAAGGATAGCTGGGACTGGCAGGAGGAGAGAATAAAAAGAGAAGGAGAAATCTGGGAAGAGCGATAGAAGAGCAAGGAACAAGAAGAGTAGGAGATAGGACACCTGGGGCCAACCACCCAGCCACACAGCCAGCCACAGAGCAAGAGTGAAAGTAAGATATACAGAAGCCAGAAAAGGAAAAGCCCAGGGGCAAAAGGTAGCTGGGCTAATTTAAGAAAAACTCGCAAGAAATAAGCCAAGCTAAGGCTGAGCATTTATAAGTAATAATAACTATCTATGTGTTTATTTGGGAGCTGGGTCATGTGCCCCCTAAAGACCAAAGAGCAAAGAACAAAATAGTTAAGAGTAAACAAATAAACAAGAACCAACAACAGCAGGGAGGTGTGGTGGGAGCCAGTATGAGATGCTGGATGTCACGGGGCCTTTGGTCAGGACCAGAGGCAAATGGACATTCTGCTCATCTGGCTTCTCCCTTTGCCCTTTCTGTTCCACGGAGGACCTCAGCCAGAGAGAGTGGGTCTTTCTCAGTTAAACCCCTATAGAAATTTCCACACAACCAGACCTGCCCTGAAATGTGTCGCCTAGATGGTTTCAAATCCAATCAAGTTACAAGGAAGATTGTTTATTACAGTGCGTCAGATCAACCATAGATATTAATGATAAGAACAAAGCAAAATATATATTTAAAACCCCAAAGTGAGGTACTTTAAAGGAGAATATTAAATAATACATAGTATAATTCTTTCTTTTTGTCTTTCATAAGATCAGGCAAACCTCATACTCACAGAGATCAGTCTGCCTCTGCCTCCAGCATGCTGTGATTAAAGCCATGCATCACCATACTGTGCATATCATTCAAATTTGCACATATATATATCACAAGATTAATATCAGTGGATTATTATCTGTTTTAGAAGTATTTTCCTTTAGAAACACCAAAATGTTGCATCTCTAGACTTTCAGTGCCCCTAAGTTTTGTATTTCATTATTATTATTATTTAATGAATCTTTCTTAAGCCTGCTGTCTCTGATGGTTAACTTTCAGTGATGGGGGACTCATTGTGTTGTGAAATCCCGTTGTATCACTAGATAAAAACACTGTCAGTGTGCTCCTGCGTAGCTCGGTACCTACCAGATATTCTAGGGTTTCAGCCTTCCTCGTAACTATAGAATACATCGAAGCTTCCTTTGATGTGGTGCATTTTTACTAATTTGAAGAAAATTACCTTTTCAGAGCATGTCAAAGTGACTGATGATCAAGTTTTAGTTGTTTGTTTTTAAATCAGTGGTTCTCTATCATGTCTGAATAATTAGTCATTCTGAAAATAAGGATGATGATTTCATTTCATTCCCAGAAACACCAGGTAGTGAGTTGATGAATTTCTATTCTTCTTTTACTCAGTGTGTTACACGATCTGTAAAAGATGGATTTTTCACAATTCCTTTCTTCATGTCGTACAAGTCCGCGGTGGTATCAGTAATAACTGCTGTAGTTGTATAGCAGCACTTGGAAAATGTTTGGAGGTTCTGTACTTACAGCTTACTGTATAACTCTCTAATCATTTGTTCTGAATGTTTTTCCTGAAGTCTGAGTTTGCGGTGCCTTCGACTGGTGCTGGAGTTGGCTTCATTGTGGAGTCCTGGGCACATCCTTTCCCTTACATTTCCCTAGTAGCTTTCCGTGTCTGTGGTGCTACCTTACCAGTTCTCATTCTGCAAGGGTTCAGTTGGAACCCAATTTTATATTTCGCTTCAATCCCTCAGTTCTACTAAACTCAGCTTTCTTGTGTTGGTTATTTCATTCTGCAATGACTCGCCTAGACACCACAGTTGGCTCCCCTATTATCCCTCCCTTCGACAGTTGTCAATAGACATTTTTAAAGATCAGGCATTCACAGGCTCACCCCCACCCCACCATCATGAATGTGAATCATGCTGTCTGTAGCAGTAATTCGTCTTGTGTCTCCAGTCTGACATGGTCCCTGATATTTGGGTCGCTCCACTAGTATGAACATTGTAGTTGGTTAACAGCCATCCCTCTCCCCATTGGCCTTCCTGTGATTTTACCTGAAGTCACAAAAACCTCCTCATGGCATGGTCCACCTAGTGAACATTCAATACTGAGTCTCGGACAAGCCTGTAAAACATTGCTCCCATGCCCATCTCTTGATATTTTGAATATCACCTCTGGGTCTGTCCTTATGTGGGAAATGGAGTTTGTGTGTGCCTCGTACTTCATGTCATGTTTTCCTTTGCTAATATAGTAGCAAAGTAGAGTTGAATTCTGGAAGAAAAAATGATAAAGAAAAATTTTAATGTGGTGTTTTGAAATTTGTTATTTTAAAAGCTATATGGCTTTTGGTCAATAGAAAAGTCAATAAAGGCGTAGTGCTTGGTGAAAGCCCTTCTCTATAGAGCTTCCTAGCATGTTGCCCTAATTTAACATCATTAGAAACTTTAGTCAGTGCCAATAGTTGCAAGAGAAATGGACCAAAGGGAAAGGGAATTGACTGAAGCTTGCCCTCCTTTTTTATGCAGTATTTTACTTGTAGATTAGACTAAGTTGTTGTGTTTTTTTTTAGATTATGAATTATAAATTGAAATGGTGAATCGTCTCTCCAGTACAAGGTTCTCCTCTGTAGAGACCTCTGGAACGGCAGACACAGCTCTGAGACAACCAGTGCAATGATTTATGATTTTTGATTTAACCCTATCTGTTCCTTTCTCTGCAGTCTTGTGAGGGATTTCTTATTTTCACCCGAGAAAATATGGGTGGAATGGGAGAATGTTAGTGAGATCCCATTGATATAGATATAGATACACACACACTAATGCTACGAGGACTAGAAAGATCTACACCCCCCCCCCCAACTTGGGTATTATATGCGTCTCCATCAGTTTTCTACTTGCGATCTCTCTTGAGCCCAGATGGGATGTCAAGGCAAAGATGCTGATGCAAACAGTGCTGACTTTATTGTGGGGACAGAATTGATGCCATGTCATCAACAGCCCCATGACAACTGTGGCTTTATTATTCTGAGGCCAAATTTCTTTCCCACTATCCTTTTCCCCCATCAAAAACCATAATCAGTGTGAAGCAGCCTCTGTCCCCAAGTTGTCGTCTGTGAGCACAATGCTGATAATGAAAGCCTTGTTTTGTTTGAAAGTTCGGCTTTTGTGTAGTGTGTTCCTACCAAGATGATCAGTTTTGAGCATGTGGAGCCCATTAGTCCGTGCTGGAAGTGGCTCCACAGTTCAATTTGCTAACACTACATCTGTGTGTATCCTGATGATAACACCTGGATCAGTTTAGAACTTGTGTAGAAGTTTAAGAGACGGTGTAGTTAATTTCTAAAACAACTGTGGGGCTTTAGATGTGTGAACCCCTTGGTCTTTCACATTCCAGCTGAACCCATTGCCATTTGAACACATTTATACCTGTGTGTGATTTCTGAATGTGAAATAAAAAACACATGTCCCCTCCGCGCTCTTTATTTTTATTTCAGCTCTTTCGCAGGGTGACAATGGTGGGCTTGTTACTGTTCTTTCTTTCCCTTTTGTGTGACGAGGAAGATGGCCTTTGTATTTAGCGCCTGTAACCTTTCGCAAATGTTCCCCGAAATGAATAGTTGATGGATGACTTTCTTTCCTGCTACGTCAAAACACATCCAAACGCACAGTCTGAGCCATTTATGATACCATAAGTGAGCCATTGATTCCTCTTGGAAGCTGTGAAATGGACAGGCATTAAAAATTAAAGAAAGACTATTCAGTTACTAAGACTACATGCCTTATCTCTGTGGCTAGCTAAAAGCCCAGTGCCAGTTCAAGAGAGCTTTGAAAAATGACCTTTCCCGATGACCTCCTGCTTTTTAAAGACAGCAGACTTTAGAGTTCCTGTTAAAAGTGATAATGCCCTTGGGGAGTTGTAGCACAGTTTTAGGCCCATTAGAAACATTGACCGTTATCCCAGGATGCTCTTGGAGAATAAACTATTGGAAGACATGACCAAACAAACAAACAAACAAACAAGCGAAAACAACTGAGGAGCTCTGTTTTGTAATCCTCCCCAAGGTAACTGTTAATGTTAGCTTTTCCATGTGAAAAGTTCATTTTCTCTGCCAAGAAAGACCATAATAGAGTCCAGGATATTGCCCTTTATGACACAGATCTATTTCTGATCATAAACTCTTGTAGATTATAGTCTAAACTATTATGACCTTAGCTCACATGTCAAGGCTTAGCCTAGGTGATGGCAGTCTGCAGCTTTTACTTCCACATACAGAAGCATTTCAATGTGTATTTTTCCCCATGCGCTGTCTTTGAAAATAGGTGTCTTGTGTGATTTGAAATGCCTGCACTAATTATTTTTCTGTTTCATGCAAGAAAATGATAAAGGGTTGAATTCATGCCTAAGGAAATCAGTGTTTATAGAGAATCCTATCATCTTTCATTAGAAAAGTTGATCATAGATAGTACGTAACTGTCATCCTTGTGGAGAGGCTGCTTCCCAGAATATCCTAATTAGTCTGTGACATTCAAACTTTGTAACTTTCTCTTCTTTCCTTTAGACTTTTTTTTGATCACCCCACCTAATTTTACATTCATCTATCCTGGCAGAGTTAGACTGCTGTGGGTACCATTTTTGTGCTCTGACATTGGCTAATGTCATATCATTTATAAAGAGGTGGGACCCTAAGGGTAGTCCTTTATTTTCCTAGAAAATGCATATGTGTGTGTGTTTTGCTTGCATGTATGTTGCTATCCATGTGTATACCTGGTGCCTACGAAGGCCAGAATAGGGCATTAGATCCCCTGGAGCTGGAATTACAGATGGTTGTAAGCTGCCATGTGGGCAATGAGATCAAATCCAGGTCCTCTGCAAGAGCAGCCAGTGCTCTTAAATGCTGTGCCATCTCTCCAGCCCTACGACAGTCATTGTTTGGGTGTTCACTGTGTATCAGGCATCAGGCTTTGGAATTAACCTAGTTATCTTAGCTAACCTTCATCAGCCATGGTTTATAGATGAGAAAGGGGAATCACAGTGAATGAGTCCAAGGGGGATGATTCCAATCAAGATTTGGCAAACCCTGCAGTGTTCGAGGACGTGCGTTTTTTAACCCTGAACATGAACATGAGAAGTTGCTTCAGATAAAAAGATGAATGAAAATCAGATCTGTTATGCTTAGATTCCTCTGGTTGAATACCGTCTTCCGTTCTTGTACATAGATTCTGCTTGTTCATTTCATGCCTTGTGCATTTATTCAATTAGCACAGTTACTTGGAGGTTGAGAAATTGTCGTTGGCAATGGTGGCGGTGGTCAAAATCGTATTCACCGATGGCAGTCATGGTCAAGTTTGAGTAAAGATGATCTCAAGTCTTGCTTGGGGAGTTCAGGTTATTGGTTTGGCAGTTAAAAGGAAACGCTAAACAGAGATGCTCCTCATACGACTGCATATGTAGTCGCAACCAACAGGAGCATATAATGCACCCTGCTTCTGACTCTGCTATTCTTAAAGACCCATGCTTGTGCTCCATAACTTGTCTGTGAACAGCACGAGATCTAAAGGAGCTAGCTGATCGTTTTCCCATAACACTTAGCACATGTAATTGAGTGCCTACAGTGTGATTTAAAGGGTTACAAACAAAAAGCATCAGAGCTTCTTGGAATTTAATTTATTCCTTGATTATTAAAGTTTCATCAGGGACTGACATCCCAGATCAGAAAATACGACATATTGGAATGGCAGTAAATTTTAATGGTGAAGTTAATATCTCTCTCTGTTTTCATTTTTGCATGAAATATCTCTTGCCTCGCATGACAAATTAGAGAGTTGCTGGCGGTTTGCAGACCAAATGTTTGGGTACTTCGTGTAGGCTCATCTGTGGTTTTAAATGTGAGTGTTTTTCCTCGTCGCCTGCTTCTCATCAGGGCTCATATATTCTCGTGTCCAAAAAGACTCTCTGACTTAGCTGTGAGGCTGATTTTATTGTCGGGATGTCTGTGTATTCTGTCATCACAAGGGATCCCGGTGAAACTTCCCATGTTGTGCGTGTGCTGCGGCAATATGTTCAAGTCTGATCTTTCTCAGATGTATGTGTGAGTGTGCGCGACTCTTTTGTAGCTGAAAAGAGAGGCAGGCACTAAAACCTCTGCTAGGATATGCTTTCTATTAGATTTTGTAAAGATGAAATTATGGGGCTCTCATGAGGCTGCCTCTCACACCCGTCACTGGAAGACAGCTAACACCTTCCTTTGACTCACGCTTTCCGAGATTCCTTAGTGTTAAGAGGACTTTCTCTTTGAAAGGCAGAAATTAAAAGAATATGGCACAAAGCATTTTTATAGCTTTATTGAGTCTTGCGGGCAGATATATGGATTCCAGACAAAATGCCATAATAGCTCAGAGTTTTACTTTCAAATGCCCTTCCCAACACTTTTCGCTGGAGATTTATGTCCATGGAGAGGAACAGGGACTGCTTAGAGAGTTAGATAAAGTAGATTGGAGAGAGAGCCACACTCCTGTCTTTTTTACCTCTTAATTAGTGAGTCTCTTCTCTAATTAACGTTCTTCTCCCACTCCAGTTTCTTGGTTTGTAGTCTTATTGGGAGGAGAAAATGAGATAATTCTCGCACTCTGTATATTTTGTTAATCTCAGTGCCAATACGAAGTACTACTGGCATTTTGTTATGCCTGTTGGGTTAGTATTTGTGTCCTTCTGTTCCTGGTCTCACTGGTAGGATTGAGATTCTTCTTTGTCCCTCGTAGAGACTCTCGTCAATTCTGGCCTGAGTATGAAACACCTCTTAAACCCCTATTTCTATTCACGAAGTTCAACCTTTGAGCAAAGACACGGTTTTTAGTACAGTGCCAGAGAAATAAAACTTGGTTATGAATATATTGACACTCAGCAAGTTAAAGGGTCATGAGTGGAGATGCCATTTGTCCCTGCGCTGCCGTAGTGTGTACTGTATGCAAGGGCTCCCATTACAGATACACCCAGACCTGTAGCCTACACAACAGAATTGTATTTTCCCACAGTTTTGGAGGTTGAAAATTGTTTCCCAGCCGGGTGCCAGCAGCCCTGCCTTCTCTTGAAATCTTTGTCTTGTAGAAGGCCCATTCTTCATGCATCCTCACAGAATCCTTCCTCTGTTCCCCCACACACACTCAGCCCCCAACCCCTGGTGTCTCTGTCAGTAACCAAAACGTCTTACATGAGCACCAGTCATATTGTGGTACAAATGACTCCGGAAGTCTCATTTTCATAATATGTCTCATAATAACCGTTTTTAATGCCCTTATTTCTGTGTGTCACTTTCTGAAGTACCGAGAATCTCATGGATTTACGGGAGCTGGGAAAAATCACTCACTCAGCCCATATTAGGCAGAGCAAAAGAAAGTGGGTTCCCCCCTGGAGTCTGGAGACAGCGCTAAATTTGCAGAACCAAATCTCAGCAAGACTCTGAAGTTCTCACATCCACGGCTGTCTGAATCCACTGACCCAGAGCCACAGTGGGCGCTGTAGTGTTGAACGCGAGCACATTTTGTAATGTGTAAAATGATATAAACACAAAATAGTGTCATAGCTAGAATACCTGTGAGGATACATTGGCACCATTTGGGAAAATTTTGAAATCTAAATTGTGAAGGCTCATTGCAGACACTTGGCTGAAGTCAGCTTCTTGGCTGTTCTTTTTGGCTGAAGGAGAGGTGGGGATAAAGGAAAGCGACTGGGTTAAGACTCACTTCAAAGAAGACAATAAGAAGGTGCGCAGATAAGCCAAACATCTGGATAATTTAATATGTATGGCTTCCCGTCTGTGACACTGCTGTTTGAGAGGCCTTTTTTGTTTTGCCTCTTAGTAACTTCATTCCCAGCTTTCACGATCAGACTGGGTTTAGGGTGGGCCTGACCCTAGCCAGCCGGCATGTTTCCTCTTCACCTGAGGTTGTGAAGACCAGGAACCCTCCACAAAGATGTGGCTTTCTAAGCAGTACTATCCTTGGAAGATTGGGACACTTGTCAGTATCTCTGTACATCTTTTCTGAAACTGAACAGCAACTGAATGCGTGAAAACTACGGCTCGAAGCGACAGGGCTTGTTCTCAGTGGTCAACGCATGCTTGCTTAGAGTGTATTTGGATGCTCACATCCTGGAGTACAAAGATACTTCACATGCTCCTAGGACAAGACTGAGCTCAAAGCAGAGATGTTGGAGTCTGCTGGCTAAACTTACATTCTGTTGTAGAATCCGTTGCCTGATAGAAAGCATTAAATATATTTTAGGTAGTTAAACATAGCACACACACACACACACACACACACAGACTCCACAGTTTCTTTTGAGACAAGATATCATCTGTGGCCTCTAACTTGTGTTCTCTTTGCTTCAGTAGGCAGAATAGTGTGCTACCATGCCCAACAATACTGTTTTTTCAGTGAGAAAAATAACAGATATTGATTTGCACTCTTTGAGACATTTTTAAAAAGGCATTCGTAACGGAAACATACTGTGGTATGTAAAATCAAGCAAATAAAACGTGAGATATTTATCACTACTCATGCTACATAGCCTGTAGATCCATCTACTCAGACAGAAGAAGTAGGATGATAATAAGGTCAAGGCTAGCCTGGGCTACAGGGTGGGAGTACAGCCTAGACTCAGATTTGTGAGCTTGTGAAGCCTTTCATGTGCTGAGAGTACAGGTGGGTACCACATGCCTGGCTTCCCCCGCCCTCTTTATTTTGGTATGAAAAGCTACTGACAAATTCATGATGGCTATGAACCAGTACACCGAAGTGGTTCTTTTACTTGATTTGATAATGAGAACGTTTCAAAGTGCCTCTTCAAAGCAGTTATCAGTTTCTTGAAAATTAGCGGGGTAGTTTTAAGGCTTTCAATGGAGGCTGAATCAGTTTAGAACCCTGGAAAAGAGATGTGTGTACTGCCCCCTTGATAAATTAGGAAGGTGCGATATGCCTTTAACGACCAAATAATGAAGTATTCTTCGTCATACAAGATTCAAAGCATGAGATAATATTTGAGCCGAGGGTTCTTTTAATCAGCGGAATTAAACTTCTGGATGACAGTACTCCTGATATCTTCCTGCTGCTGTTCCCTTCTGCCTTTATCTTACTAAACAGCTTCCATGTAAATAACATTTAGAAATAGCTTCCGGGTCACTGCAGTTTGAGTTTAAATGATCAACTTCCATTGACATGAAATTTCAAAATGGCGATGTTGTGTTCCCTGGAGAATTAAAGGTTCTTCCACAACATTTAGTAAAGCGTCTTCCTTCACCTTTTTCCCTGTAAGAAGAAAGAGGAACAAGTTTTCAGAATGAGGACAGAGTTGCGTTAACTGTAGGAAGATAATCTCCAACCGTTTGGGTTTCAGTTTAGCCTGGCCCATCTTAAAAGGGATTTCCTTTTCTAGTTTCGGAGGACTGTGTGGTTGGGTAAGAAAGGATTGCTCTTCCTGTCCAGACCGTAAATGTCCTTATGGGAAAAACTCTCAAAGGAATGGGAGGGAAATTCGCCCAAATGGACTCCTTTAGTTGCAAGATTTACTTTTGCAATAAACAAACACCTACTTCTCGGTGAAGGCCTCTCACCCAGCCTGCAGTGTTTCGCCCCGAAACAGGCTCTTTCTCACATCTTGTGACCTTTTTCCCAGACAGCAGGATGGTGAGAATTTATGAAGTGGTAGTTGCTTATGAAGTCATCATTTCTGACCTTGACAGGTTTACAGTCTAGTTGGAGGCGATCAAAGAGCAAATGAACAAGCAGTTCCAACTGTAATGATAAATGGCGGCCTGGTTCTAGTGCCTCCCCTTTGCCCCTGGACCTAGAGACAGCCCTGCCCAGACAGCAGAGTCCCCTTCTCGAAAATGTCCTTGTGCTGAAATACATCACTTATCCTCAAACTAAGACAGGACCGAGATGGTATAGTATTTTTCTTCATTTCCCTACACTGTTAGCCAAGTATTTGCATATTAACTGGAGCTTTCTCAATATAATGGCTTATCCCTAAAGAGGGACTTTAATGAAGGCATTATAGGTTAAGTGGCAAGTGAGTGCCAGAGACATTTAGGTTAAACCAATTAACCTGATAGTTTTTCACAGTTAATTATCATTGTGTGGGCAAAGGTTAGTGCCCAGAGTGAGTGAGCTACTTTTGGATGAAAGTGATAATTCGCTCAATACTTTAAACAATTTCCAACGAAGCTCCCCACACTAGTCATCGCTAGTTAGAACTGAGTTTATCAGGTATGGCTTGGACACCTGCTGTACGTTATTTTTCAAAACATGAGTAAGATGTGTTTTCTGTTTCTGAGGCGTTAACAGTATATTGGGGGAGATAAGGATGTTCCAAAAAGGAAAGCGAGTCTCCCATTAAGGTTCCTGGGGCATCACTAGGGACAGTAGTACCAGAAGAGATAGCAGCTGGTTCCACTGGTCCGGTCTTCCTTTTTAAGGTCTTCCTTCCTTTTCAGACTCAACACAATCTCTCCTGTTCTGTGGGCTTTGCAACGGGTGACGGCAGTTCTGGCAACACATCCCTTGCTCCACCTCTGCTTCATTAACTTCTTTCCATGAATGTAGGTTTGCGTTCCTGATGTGAGTTGCTGGCCTTCTGAGATGGCAGGAGTCTGTTTTATGTTCTACTCTTGCTGTTAGTATTTTTATTAGCGGTGGATTTACCACCCTGCCACGAAACTCCCCGGACGTTGCTTGCTTCATCCCGTAGGCTGCTATTACTCAAAGTCAGGAATTTTTACTATTTCACACAGCCTTCTATCTGTTTTGCCCTTTGAAGTCCCTAGCCCATTACAAGCTAGATGAATAACTGGGCAGGTGAAGACTTTAATTGACAGAATCAATCTTTTTTTTTTTTTTATTGGACAGTCATATTCTACTGGGAAAGGAAAAAAGGGGATATTAAACACACCTGTATGCCACTCTTAGCACACACATTCTTCCCATTTTCTTCTGAAACCTGTCTTGTATATCATCCCGTTTAAGATCCTTGGGACTTGTCGTAAGAAGTTAGTTTTACTAACGTGAATGCACTGGTACCCGAGGACGAATGCAAATACTTTCAGCCACAGGAAGTAGGAAGCACTTTTCATGTAGTTTCCAAATTAGCATGCTGCAGCGATGCAGCGAAACTTATTTAGAAAGATGCAATGATTGACGAAAAGCAAACCATATGGCCTAGGAGACAAGAAATGGTGTGAGCCAATTAAAAGATGTGGCAGATTTTCAGTGACATTGGGTGTTTATGTAGAGGTAATGTGAGATTGACCTAGGAGATTGTGAATATAGTCTATGAAGTTTCTTTCTTCCTTCCTTCCTTCCTTCCTTCCTTCTTTCCTTCCTTCCTTCCTTCCTTTCTTCCTTCCTTCCTTCCTCCCTCCCTCCCTCCTTCCTTCCCTTCCTCCTTCCTTCTTTCCTTCCTTCCTTCTTTCCTCTTTTTAAAGAAAAGAAATAGGGCATGATGAGGGTTTTTTGGAGAGTGAAGGTGAAGTTAGTGTTGTATTTCTGGAACTTTTTGAACTCATTGCATGCATAATGGATCAAAGTGAGAAGGCAGGCAATAGCCATAACCATTGAGGTCTGTTTAACAATATTTATTACATGCCTATGATACCTTGGTCACTGGAAGAAAAGACATTATTTCTTTCCTGAGGGGACCTATAGGTTAATGAAGGGCGCACACAAATGGCCATGCAATTCTGTGAGCATGCTGAGAAGCACAAGCAGGAAATAATGAAAACCTAAACAAGGATTTTAGGAAACGGACAAGAGGTGGATTCATAGGATTTTCCAATGCAGTGAAAAGCCTCAAAGTTTCCTTAAGTAATTTAAAAAGAGAGGAAGAGAAAGAGAGACGGGCCCTCCTGCACAACCTTGAGTTCGGTGATGGAGTCATGATAGTACTCCTTACGGGGACAGAGGAAGATGGAGACGGTTGCTGGGAAAGTTCTGTGTGGATACGGCCTTACTAAATATAAGGAATGAAAAGAGCAAGCGCAGTGTTATGTGATAACTGTATAATGGGTTGCTACATCGCACTATTCATTGCATGTGTTAGACTAACATCTCTATGACTAAATTCCATCTGTTGGCTCTAGGCACAGCTGGATCCAACTATACAGAGAAGCATCCCTTTTCCTGTTCTCTCTGGTTTCTGATAACACAAGTTGACCTTACTCTCAGACAGACCATGCCTTTAAATAACCCTAAGATTTCATCTCATTCTCGAAATAAGAGGCCCTTTCTCAGTGGATTATTGGTACCACCTTGACTCTGATTGGCTCATGTACCTTTCATCAGTTGTCTGACCAGGGGTGGAGATGAAGAACTTGCAGTACACCAAAGGACAGAATTCCAAGACCTTTCATCATGTTCTGAAGACAGCCCTGACCCTAAGTACTGAGACTGAGATGGAACTGTTTTCTAAAGGAAATAGCAGGGTGCCTGTACTAGCAAGGGTAGGTCTGCAGAAACAGTGAGCGCTTCTGTTATACATTAAAGTAACATTGCCTGATGTACTCCTTACCAGGACTTTGCCAAGAAGGGTTAGTCTTACCTGCAACCTGTACATCTGGAAGTAAAGGTGATATACTTGGTGTCAGTAGGGAAATTGTGGTTCCCGTATTTGCCCTTCCACATAGGTGTGGCCAGTAAGAAATGCAGTGTGTCCGGAGGCTGGAGAGATGGCTTAGTCGGTTAAAGCCTGGTGATCTATGTCTGATGCCTGGGACCTCTGTAGCATGTATCTATAGTCCAAGTGATCCTCTGGGAAATGAGAGGCATCAAAAGGAGAACATCCTGGAAGCTTGCTTGGCAACTGGCTTGGCATATGCGCAAGCAAAGAACAGACAAATAAACCACCCTCCCAAACCAAGCGTTAATAAGAGAGAGCTTGTCTCATGAACGAGGTTTGTCTCATGAACTTTGTGAAGTTGCCCTCTGAGCTATAAACCCTTACAGTGGATGTGAGTATTGATGTGTATATGAGTGTACCCTTGGATGTTATTTTGTGTGTGTGTGTGTGTGTGTGTGTGTGTGTGTGTGTGTGTGTGTTGACCAGAGTACAATATCTGGGAGGCAGGCTCTCTTTTTCCACCGTGGGATCCTGGGATCCAACTCAGACAGTCAGGTCTGAGCATCTCACCAACTCAAGCCTAAAGAAGCTTGAGTGAAATCCTCACACCTTTGATCTTTAGAATCTGAGGACTATAAATCTAAGGAGGTGTTGAAAGCACCGCTGTTGGCGGGGTCACTAACAACAGTAGTTGGTTTCAGTGTTGGTGGTGGTCATTATGACAACAGCTGGTACTGAGGACATATATCTGCCCTTGTGTATGTGATTGTATTATGCGTACATGTGTCCCAAATCCATGCTTTACACGGACATAGTGGGATGCATCGACACGTGTCCTTTACTCATATGCTGTATGCAACACGTTGTGTTGCATGTTGCAGTTTACTTTTTGCTTATTTCTCATAGTGACCGGACAAGGCACGTCCAGTTATTTTTAGTTTATAAAAGAGAATAGTAAGGTACTGAGAGAAAAAGGCATACGGTAATGTCGTCTCAGTCAGTGTATGTACAGTCGGATCCAGAGTATATTTTTTTTCATCTCTCCACTCTTCTCTCCTGTCCATCCTAAAGTCTAGCCTAAAACCTTGTGTGTTTTGTGCAAGGGCTCTTTCACGGTGCTGCATCTTCCAAATCATATTCTTAGGCTTTGTTATGTTGTCTTGCTTCAGCATAGATATTTCTGCTTGTGTATTGCTGAAGCAGGGTTGATTCACAAAAGGCAGTTTTTTCTTCTTTTCTCTCTCATAAAACAAATTTTAGCCTATTGCAAAGTTGTCCCGCACCCCACCCCCTGCTTCAAGGCTTGGCTTTTACTTACATTTCAACACAATAATGGCAGAGGAGTAAACTTTTGCTGGTTAAAGCTGCATTCTGCTCTGGTGGACTAGGTCATTTCTTGGGAGGGTTCTTGCGACTGGAAAGGTCAGCCGATGGAAGTTTTAGTGGCATGAACACATACTCAACAATAGTTGAGGTGATGTGACACACTATCTTTCAGGTTTATAACCGTGATGGCCTTTATCAACATTTCTTAAGGAGTAGGGGAGAGAAAAAAATCACGAGGCAGCAAAAACAGAGCAAAAACTGGAAGCAGGTTAAGACCTCTATGCCAACTGGAGAGACTGAATTATCTTGCTTCAAAAGACAATCTATGGTCCCATCTTCTTTAGAGAATTCTGCCTACAAGTGTTGCTCTTCCTCTTCTGGCAGTTTGTTCCCCACCTCCCACCCGCCCACTTTCCCCAGATGGGAATTTTCCTGATTCTTTAATATCTTTCTAAATTTTCTGTCACCAGCTCATATAAAAGCAACCTCAGGAGTTAGACCCGTGTGCAATTCTGGTTTGCGTTAAGGTGTCCCATTAGCTGTGAAACAGCAGACGTTGTTTTTGCTGTTTCTATTTTGGTCTCATAGGAGAAAATGCAAATGGATCAAAATCTATTTTGCTTAGTGACGGATGAGTACTCCTCGTCCTGCCTGAAGATCACTCAGTTTTATTAAGGATCCTGTGGTCTGTCTTCTCTAATGCGAGGTTGAATGGTGTCATAATGCAGCCCTTATCACTGACTTGCATGTGCGACATGGCTTATTTATTAAAGCCCCTTGCAGCTTTATAATAGTTCATCATCTTTTGTCCTAATAATTATCAGGTAAAGAAAAGTCTTGCTTAGGCTAATGGCACATGTCAGAGAATTCCATCATGCAGGTGTCTCCTTCATTCTAGTATGTTCGACACAGAGGTGAGGTATGCCTTTCCTCTTCCAATTTTGCTTTATTGACATTGCTTGTTTTTGTTTGGTTTGGTTTGGTTTGGTTTTTCATGACAGTATATAAATTTGTGGCTGGGCTTCAGAGCTTCCCCCTCCCCAGTGAAAGTATAAAACTTATTAATCTTATTCTTTGTTCTGACTTATTAATCTTATTCTTTGTGCTGAGCTCGGGGGCTCTAACATGGACACGTCAGTAATCCTCATTTTGTGGGGGGTAGATGAAGTTTTTCTCTGCTTCCTGTAGGTAACTAGGTTTATTGCTGTCATGATAAGACATTCCAGCTGCTTTGAATGGATTTTCCAGGTTGCTTGAGTTTCCTTTTTGTTCTTTGAAAGATTTTTACAGAGTTGAACAAATATAGAATAACGGGGGTCAGGGAAGACGGTTTGCCATCCATCCTGGACCTTCCATTTAGAGGGTGAAGCATTATCTTAAGTAATGTATTTCCCAGCTTTCCTGACTGTCTTAGCAGCGCCCCATCCCAGAGCGCTTTGTCCTGAGCTCAGGGGCTCTAACAGGGACACGTTAGTAGCTCTGCATTGATTCTGGACACACGCACGCCATTGTTGATGTTAAGATCCAGCATAAGCCAGTCTAGTTTGATTCAGAATTACTTGAAATCTGCGCTCTCTGACAACACTGTTTGGCAGTATGTCAGTTTTTTCATATTTCTTTTAAATTTTAATTATAACCCATCAAGTCTTAAGCAATTACTTCTGGGTTAGAGTCTTGATGAATGTCATAGCAGGGTGTTTTAATTTAATGGATCCAGAAAAAAACATCTGTTTCTAATATTTTAAAAGCCAATTTATATGGAAATTCATTTCATATACAGTCAATACACGGAGACTTGAAAAATCAAAATGGAAAACCGAACAACTGTGATGTCGTCGGTCTTCTGTTAACAAAGGACGTGGCTGTGTCTTGGCTCAGCTGCTGCTATTAGGTGACATTCACAGCCTCACAGCTTAGGAGAAATAGCAATGTAGTCTTAGAGAAATGGGACAGTTAACTTAGGGCTACTGTCTACCCTGACAGCGGTCATTGTCCTTCTTTGGTTACTTTGGTCGGCTATGTGCGGGTTCTCGTCTCAGCCGCAGTCCATATTGCAAAAGGAGGTGCGTGGGAGGAGGGGAAATTAATAGTCCCCTCTTAATATACTTTCTGGAAGTAGTAGATCAAAGTTTCTAGCTGAGCACGAGTTCTGTTTCCCCATGTATGGTGATGACATGAGGATGTGGTGTTTTCAGCATCTGGGTTTTACCGTCTGCTTGCGGAGTCTAACCAATAGCATTGGCGGTAGCCTGTAATGTTTGGAGGGGCAGAGAGAACTGTAGGAACCCTTTGGCTGAAGACTCAAGAAGACATGTTCCATTCCTGGTTCTGGGGATTTTACTTGGTAGCATTAGGATATCTGGTTGAGTCATTGACTCCAACATTTTATTATATCTCCATTTAAGTTCCTTTTATGTCTCTCTCTCTCTCTTTCTCTCTCTGCGTGTCTGTTTCACACACACACACACACACACACACACACACACACACACACGTTTTGGGAAATGTCTACAGTAGTAGGTTTGATTAAGGCTTTTCAAAAAGCCTCTAGTGTTAGCTACTCCTCCCTATATCCCCATCTCCGTCCTATCCTCCCACCCCTCTCCCCATTTAGTGCCCCCATTCTAATTTCCCTTTACCCCTTTACAGTCTCATGTTCTATTTCATCCCCTTACTCTCCAAAAATTCTCTTCTTCTTCCTGGCTCTTTACCATTCATCTATCCCCTGGATATTCGGAATGAAACATATATTTGATTATTTAATATTTGTTGACATTGCATTAACAATTTCATCAGTGTTATTCTGCACAAGGATTGCTAAAATTCTAGGACTGATTAGATAATCTTTCTTTTAAATAGACATTTAAACAAATGGAACCATTACCGTTTGTACATTTTTATATCTGCTTAAATGTCCACAGTGGTATACAGATTACATTTGGGGAATCACAGAATAGTGAAAGTAACACAAACCATGATACTCTTCTATTCCAAACACATACGCCTTTGAACCAGTGGTTGGTTTATCTTTCTCAGCCATAATTTCCTCACCTGAGAGAGGTTGATCGTAAGATATCAGATAATAGCAAGATTTTGTCAGTGTTGTGCCAAAGTTTAAATGAAAAGATATATTCAAGGGGACCAGAGTGCTTGACAGACAGCAAGGCCCCAATAAACAGCAGGCCCTTTATTCTTGACATTTACATGGATGTATGAGGCATATAACCTTGGAAATACATTCAAGGTGACAATGAAGTGTCAGTCTGCTTTTTACAGGTGAGAGCAGAAATGGGAAAGGCCGTAGTATAAATAAATTTAGGCAGGTAGCACCAGGTAGGTCGGGAGCCATTTTATCGTCTCTCTCATCTCTCCAGCTCTCTTGGCTGTAGCTCCTCTGTGGTCCTAGAGACCAGCAGTGTGGACACAATTGATGACCGTATTCGTATATGGCATCTCTGCCTTCTCCCCACTCCTACGCCATCAGAGGCATCTTTTACCCTGATACTCGGGTGATGTAGAGGTGTGAGAAGCATTACTCTAGGGTCTGGTACCTATCTATTTTTAGGAGGTGCTGATGCTGGATCTAGATGCATCTCAAAGAGGAGCAGCACCTGGACCATCTTAAGAACACAGAGTCACAGGCAGCTGCTAACCAGGAGCTTAAAGGCTGTGTTCTTAAACAGAGTTCCACAAGAGTTTCGGAACAATTATTTAGGATCTGCCACTGGAGGCTGAAAGCACCCATGGAGCGCTTGTATTCATTTGTTCTTCAAAGGCTGCACTTGTCAAGAGGCCAGGTTCTCAGGAAAGCAAAGGAGCCCTCACTGTAGCCTAGCAGGCATTAGGGGAAGGTCTGGGTTCAACCGCTGTGTCCTGAGATCCCTGACTTGTTATTTTAAATATCGTTATTATAAATATAATAACAAGTCTCTGAGGAAGAGTATCTCATCAATGTCAATATATTTCCTTAAAAATATTTATTTTAGATCTGATTTTTAATATATTTTGTTTTTCAGCCGTGCTATCAAGACTAATCAGGACCTGCTCCCAGAAACCCCGTGGACACACATTTTCTACAATGACTTCTGGGGAACCCTTCTAACGCACAGTGGTAGCCACAAGTCCTACCGGCCACTCTGCACTCTCTCCTTTCGACTGAACCACGCCATCGGAGGACTGAACCCCTGGAGCTACCATCTTGTCAATGTCCTCTTGCATGCGGCCGTCACCGGGCTCTTCACACGCTTCTCCAAGGTCCTTCTCGGAGATGGATACTGGACTTTCATGGCCGGCTTGATGTTCGCGTCTCACCCCATTCATACGGAGGCAGTGGCGGGCATCGTGGGACGGGCAGATGTGGGCGCCAGTCTCTTCTTCCTCCTCTCCTTGCTCTGCTACATTAAGCACTGTTCTACGAGAGGCTACTCGGCCAGAACGTGGGGCTGGTTCCTGGGGACCGGACTGTGTGCAGGATGCAGTATGTTGTGGAAGGAACAAGGAGTGACTGTCCTGGCGGTCTCAGCCGTGTATGATGTCTTTGTCTTCCACAGGCTGAAGATGAAGCAGCTCTTACCTACCATTTACAAAGTAAGTGATCGTTGCCTCCGGAGCATTGCATTACTGAGTCATCTACATGCTTGGTCTTTTGTCACCATTAAAAAAAAAAAAAAGATTTGTTCTTCTGCAAGCAGAATTTAAAATGAGGTCCCTTTGATCCCCCCTGAAGTAGAATGCCCCCTTTGACCTTTCTCTACCGAGCAAGGTTTCCATCCCTGCTTCTTTTATTCCTCCGCTTTCTGAACTTCTTTCCATGATTTCTAAGGGGGCACGAGAATAATTTTGCCTTGTCAAGAGTATGCATCTTTATTGGTTTCAGTTCACTTTCCACCCCCAAGTTTAATGTAATCCAGTAATTGCCTCCTGGGCTGTATATTTGTCGAAATAACACAGCTGATGATGGAGCGAGATGCGGGAGTCCGTGGAGGGGAAACCCTGTGTTTTTTGTTAATAGGACTTTTCCTGGGTTTTGAAAACATCCCTCCTGGTAATGCCCTGGGAAGTCAGATACTAAAACAATGACTCATGTTCACCCCTTCTTTGTTTTCAGTAGATAAGAATAGAAGAGGCAAAACGCAGTGTGGTTATTATAACTTTTACCCTGAGGCCAATTAAGACCTTTGCTTCCGGGCTTAATGTTTGTGTATTCCCTTAGTGGTTTCAAATATAATGTTGTTCCAAGGTTATGGAAGGACTTGGGATCCTCATATACTTAAAGAGAAAGAACATTTTTTTCTGGTAGAGTTTGGTTATGTGAGTCTGGATCAATAGATACACATGTACTATACATAGCAAACATTCACTACAGGTAATTTACCAGTTATTTAAGGTGAGTGAGTTCGCATAGGAATGAGATGGATGTGCTAGCTTATTTTTATGCGAAGTGTGAAGTCTTTGCTGAGTATTAGGCATGATAAAACACAGAACATCCTCAGTGTCTTTCAGATTTGATTGATAAGTTGAGTTTATTGTCACTGTGATGAACACTATAAAAATACTTATTACACAATATGTTCAAGGCTACTTTAAGAATCGTTAGAGACTCTTCTAATACCATGCTGAAATATAACAATTTTTTTAAAAAATAAAATTTAACCAAGACAGCAGGGTTTTTTTTTTTCTTTTCTTTTCTTTTCAAGGCAGAGTTTCTCTGTGTAACAGACCTGGCTGTCCTGGAACTCACTTTTTTGACCAGGTTGACCTCAAACTCACAGAGACCCACTTGCTGCTGCCTCCGGGAGTACAAGTGCTGGGTTTAAAGGTGTGCACCACTGCTGCCCAGCCAGACAGCAGTTTTTGAAAATCAATCATTCTAACACAATGTAGTCCAGAGGTTTACTAAAAGATCTGTATGCTGCATAGACTGCAGGAAAATTTTAGTAGCTGTTTTTTGTAATAAAACTATTATATTTTTGAGAGCAACAAAACTTTGTATGTATAATGAACACATTGCGGTTACATACCATAGTCTCAAGTGTGAGCAGGGATGTCTAACGTCGTATTGGACTGCTTACCATGAAGTGTGATGTACTCAGAACAAGACTCCAGTAAAATCACAAGGTGCAGCGCTGGTATTGTACCACAGGCAAGTGGGGTCAGTTGCGCTTCGTTTTTCTGTATAGAAAGTGGAAGTAACCTTTGACCACTGTGTGTTCATAGATTTTCACTTTCTGCCAAGCCCAGAGTGACCCTCACATTGAGGGTCGAGGCCCACAGTTTAACAAACTTCCCATAAGGGGCAGCTTTAGCGGGTGCCTTGAGGAATTGCCTTTCTTCCGGTCTCTTCACCCTCCTTCAATCAGAACTCACCTTGGGGTTGACTGTAAAGGAAATAGTTAAAAACACCCAGCTATGTTATAGAAACATCACCTGTTCCGGGCCAGCTCCCACCTTTCGTTTGGGTATTGAGGGAGGACATATAGAAAATCGGTGGATTGAACTGAGAGACTTCCTGCCTTGCCCAGACTGGCTTTAAGTGGGCTCCTCTTGCCTCAGCCTCTTGAGGAGCTGGCACTAGAAGCCTGCTGTGCCACTCTCAACAAGCAGTGGGTTATGGTTTTGCGTACCCCCTCATAAAGAAACTGGCAGATTTTCCTTGTTTTGCCTATTTTTTCTCTCCTACGTTCCCTTTGGCTTATAATTGGATTGCACAAGGAACATGGATGGGAGAAAAATCCAAAACATTTATTTATTACTCTTATTTAAGATTTCAGTATTATTTATGGATATGTATGTGTCTGTGTGGGTGCCCAGGCCTATGAGTTTGCAGAGGCCAGTAGAGGGTGAGGGAGCCCCCGGAGCTGGAGTTACAAGCATAACTGAGTCTTGAACTCCGGTTCTCACAGTTGAGCCACAGGTGCATTTCACCACTGAGCATCTCCTCAACCCTATTATCTATTAATTGTCGCCCTTTTAAAAAAGAAATATTTTTTACCGAGTAGGCAGTGGGTGTGGCCACTGGATTGTTTGTGCTCTGAGAGAGGGCCGGGACGGGACCTTAGAGTTCAAGAATTCAGGAATTCAGGCTTAATGAGTTGGTTATTTTTTTTTTTGGGGGGGGGGGATTCCAGTTCGGTGTTGTCACTTTAAGGAAAATTCTGCATAGGCTTTGGTGCTGGAAAACAACATATGGTTTACAAGTGGAGCTCCCGTTTCAAACCCGCTGTCACTCTTACGGGGGCATTGCTGAGACTCTTTTCTTTTCAAACATGATGTCGTCAGCAATAATACACCTTATTCTGCTGGAAATCATGAAGACCAAGCACATTTGCTGGTCCTTGTCTTGCTGGAGAGAGCAGTCTCTTTGAGGACACAGGACCTCCTGCTGGTAGCCTGTGAAGCACCCAGTTTCTTATGCCGAATTTCCATTTCAGTTGCTCATTATTTTGATATGCTAATTCAGGGCTTGATTCCAGGACCTTTAAAGTCCTCTTTGGAGAAAATTTCAGTGTTTCTAGCATATTTTCAAGGGCAGAGTTGTTTACCATGAAGCTCCTAACTTTAAGAATATCCTAGACAATAGTTGTGACATACATAGAAGATTATTTGTGTAGGTGGCATTAGAATTCATCTGAGCTTTCTGTATTTCTTCTGACGGCCTCACAGTATGCTGCTTAAGAAGAATGATATATTTACAAGGAAGAATAGAGATCATTTTAGCATGCCCCTAGCATTTTTCAGTGGAGGTGAAGGTCACTTCTAATCCCAATAATGGGAGGAGAAAGATCACCAGCCCAAATCACAATGGCCAAATTAATAAAAGCAAGGACTTAATTGAAGCAAGCTTTTTTATTCAAGTACCCAGGCTGCCTCGCCTTAAGTTGGAGTTCATGAAGTCAGCATTAGATGTGAGGAAGATAAGGCTTTTATAGCTCAGGGGTAGGGGGTTTCCAAATAGAACATTTTATTTGGCAAAATAGGTGGGGTTACAGCGGCAGAATATAAGCACGTTAGTTATATAGGGACTCCTGAACAAAGACATGGGTGGAAGATTGCCATACAAGGTAGTCATAGGTGGCAATATAACCATTTGGAACAAAGGTGGGGTTGCAAGAGGATCATAAACAACTTTTTGCAACGAAGTCATGATTGCCATTCCTGGAACAGGCAGTGCAGAACCATTTGTAGTTAAGGTTACAGGTGGGGCATAGCTCAATCCTTGAGAAACAGGAATGGACCGTTTGCCTTTACTAGAAGATGGCTTTTAACCCTAAGGTGAAGGCTGTTATGCCCAGATAGTGGGGTCCCTCAAAACCCACCATGGGGTCTGCCTATGTAAAAGCAGAGAGCCTTTGTTCAAGCTTAACCTTGGACTCTCCATCTCTCTGGTTCAGCTCTTGAGAGCAGAGAGTGACAAGTCTAGTTGGAATAGGTTTTATCATAGTAGAGGTTGAGGTGATGGCATTTCCAGGATTCAGGACCCTGATTGGCTGACGTTTGTTTAGGGGGTCTTGGCAAAAGAGGAATAAGTGAGTCCTGGACTCAGGGACATCTAGTGACCTTATCTAATCTTTTCTAATGATTGGAATGTCCAGTACTTTCCTTCAGATGCTGACCCTCCCTGGGTGGTGTCAGCTTATGAATTTTTCTGGAATCTGGTGCTGCCTGGGTCTCATCATGTGTGGCCAGGTTGCCCCACAGAGGCAGGTTAATTCTTCAGTCACCCCCCGAAAATGATACAGTCACTGGGATAAGAATGCATAGTCTTGAGGTTGTCAAGTGATGTTACAGTATAGTGAAAGACAGAAACTGAGCAAAGAAGTGGAAAGTCAGGTCAGGTGAACACAGTGAAAGGCTTGCTCCTTGACCTGCTTCCCCCTTTGGTAGATGAGTCAGTTGCTGTTCTCTAGAGTAGTGGGGAGGAACTCTGGGTTGTCCAGTGTGAGCTGGTGTGCCGACTTACATAAGGCCTTTCCTACACCAGCAGAGGGAAAAATGACAGGGATGGAACTTGTCATTCTTTATGCTGGCCTTTGATGGTATATGGTGTTAGCTGTCCACCCAAGCTATGCTATGCAGACGCAAACACACACTTTCAAGTAGAGTCTCGTGACTGTGAGCGTTGCAAATATGATCATAGATTGTATAATGAGGCTATGGAAAATTATAACCTTGAGCTATATAGTTTCTCTATGCTTCCTAAGAAGAAAGTCTTTTGAAGCAAATTACACAAATGAATTACAGCCCCCCCCCCAACTTCTTGACATTGAAACAGGGTGTTTCCATCTACAGAAATAATGGTCTAAAACCAGGCAATCAAAAAATGTTTTTTAAAATAAGTTTGTAATTTTATTTTGGATATATACATTACTGTCTGGAGAAGCATGCAGTCCTTGGGCCACAGGATATGCCTGCAGGATTCTTTTCATCCAGAAGAATTATCATTTTTTAATATCTTACCAATTAACTCTATATCATAGTCATCTGGCTTGCCCAATGACATACACATATTTGCCTTATATTGAACATAAATACATGTTGAATTCTGTACTACAAACTAGAGAAAGTCAAATAATGAAATCTGAAAAAGGGTATCTTCGTAGTATTTGATATTGTTTGAACCAGCAGAATTGATATTATTTTTTTTTCCTGAAATTCATATCCAAATCCTTTCCTGGGCCCCAAATTCAAATGTCTACCAGATAAATTTAATGTCACACATGTTCTGTAACTCTTAATTCCTCTGTGTCTTCATTATTACAAAAGAGAATACACTTGGGTTTCTATTTGGTAGAGACTAATGTTTTTTAAAAAAGAAAGAAATCTTAAATCTTTTCTGTAACATCTCATGTTGCTTACTATTAAAGACAAATTCTAGGTCAGGGAGAAGACAGAGCTGTTAAAGGGGTGTGAGCATGTTTTGAAAGTCGCATGGTGGCATGTTATAATCATAGGGCAGGGGGTAGAGATACATGAATTCTACTTTGCAAGCTCCAGGCCCGTGAGAGACCTCGTCTCAAGGTACATGGTAGAAGATTTCTGAAGAACGACGCCTGAGGTTGTCCTTTGGCCTCAATGTGCACGTGTATGTGGATATCCACACCACATCCATACTCTCTTCCTAGAGAATAAAAATACAAGTGATCATTGAATCAAACAGAGATCTCTGATATAGCCGAGTTTTGTAATTTGACTGTAAATTTTACTATAAACATATTATGTATGTGGGTTTTTTTTTTCCAGTTTTGCCAAAGACATATCGTATATAAGTGTGTGGGTACTTGGCAGCTAGTAGACATTTAGTGCGTGTTTAGCAAATGCCTACTATTTCCACCTGCCAGGCGCTGTTCTTACTGCATAAAAATGTTAGCACATTTAAATTACGTAACAAATGCTTACTGAGAGAACTAATGCGATTTATGAAATAATATGGCTGAATACTGAAAACTATAATTTGTTCAGTAGTTAGAAGGAACTGTCAGAAGATATTAAATAGACAATCTGCAGAAATATATGAGAACAGAAATCATCTTTAGTTGTGGGCATTGGGGTTCTGTTTTATGAGCCACATATGTTGTCCCTGTCCTTGTGTGTAGTACCTGCCATATAGTAGGTACACAGTTAATTACGGAATTTACACTTAAACCTTACCTTTTCAAGTATTTTGCTGCGATGTTGAAATTAATTGGTGCATACATTGACTTTTACACAAGGAGGATCCCATTCCTACATTGGGGGGCCTGGAATAAAAGAGTAGAAGCCATTCATTCGAGAAAAATAAATTTTCTGGACCACTCATCAAATGACTATTTTAGCATTTCTCACATTACTATCACTTACTTAGTTTTATGTAGTCTATAATAAAGGCAAAGGACATTGAAATTTGCTTAAACTGACAATGCAAATAAATACTAGACTTTCATCTGCTCACTTTTTTTTTTGCAGTGTTTTATAATCCTAAGCGGTATTATAGCAAATAAAATTAGCAAAAGCAACCTTTTCCTTATGCAGCATATGTTGTGGGGTATTTGATCACACTGAACTCTAAGACGTTGTTAATAAAATCAACCTTGGATCAGGGGACAGAGTCAGCCAGTAGTTAACAGGAGTTAACCAGAGAGCGTACAGAGAAGTCAGGAAGATGGATAGACACACAGGAGTAGTGAGGAACGAGTTTCCTGGTTTTTTGCTTTGGGGTAGCTCTTAGATGCTCTCTTGCCGCCGTCTCTGGCCAAATAGGAAGGTCAGCTGGTTGCTTCTTGACGTCTCTGATCTAGCAGATTTTCACCCCAACATCTGACTCCCGCGTCTTTATTGATAAGTAGAATGTAGAGACTTAGTTAAGAACTACATTTGGTGGCTGCAGCCGAGCCAGTGATGGCAGGACTGGAAATCCCACCAGGCCACCTTCTGAGCCTGAGCTTCTGACTGCAGCAAGGCCACAGGGCCTTTGACGGTAGTTAAAATATCGGTAGATTCAGGTGAAGCTCATAGGACACCAGGAAACCAGCAAACATTAGACAGTACTTGCTCAGAGCCTTTTTCTGTGCCTGTTTGACATCGGTGAACTGTTTTAATGTGGACACATCCTTTGTCTCATCACTAGCATTGTCGTCATGTACTGACAGGTGGAAAATATAAAAACAACAAATAAAAGGGAGGCGTGAAATCAAAGCTCATCATAGGAATTCTAATAATAAATAGCCTAAGGTAATTTGGGAAAATTAAACCAATTCAGTTGCCTTTTAAAAAATTGCTTAAAACATGGTGTGGTGGGCTGGCTAATTTTAGGTCAGTTTGGCACAGGCTAGAGGAGGGAGCTCCAATTGAGAAACTGTCTCCGGAAGACTCAGCGGTATGCAAGCCTATGGTTAGTGATTGATGTGAGAGGGCCCAGATCATTATGGGTGGGGTTATTGGGTCAGTGGGTTGGTGGTTCTTGTTTTTAGAAGAAAGCAGACTGGGTATGCCATGGGGAGCAAGCCAGTAGGTAGAAGTTCCTTAATAGCCTTTGCATCAGTTCTTGCCTTCCAAGTTCCTGTTCTGTTTGCACTCCTGTCCTGTCTTACTTCAATGACATACTACAAAAAACTGAATTATTTTCAATTCTTTTTCAATTTTCCCTAATTTGTTTCTTTGGTCATGGTGCTTCATAGCCATAAAAAATCATAACTAACATACATGGCTAGTTTTGCTTCATAATAGTTCTTTCCAGAATGGGTAATACCTTTAAATTAAATTTGTGTCTTTGTTTCACATGCATAAGAGGTTAAGCATGCCATTATATGGGAAACGGAAGCTACTGACACTTGAAAAATGAGTCATTTTTAGAAGTGAGGTTTTTTATACCAAAGATAATATTTATATCTATCTATATCTATCTATCTATA
This sequence comes from Myodes glareolus, assembly GCF_982192425.1. Taxonomy (NCBI): domain Eukaryota; kingdom Metazoa; phylum Chordata; class Mammalia; order Rodentia; family Cricetidae; genus Myodes; species Myodes glareolus. The sequence goes on from NC_142051.1 coordinate 25,891,274, forward strand.
TCTATATCTATATATATTACAGATATATTACAGAGGTTGTCCACAGTGTCTGAGTTTTGTTTTGTCTTAGTTACAACCTAAACTTTGGATATATGTTGAGGACAAATCTACCAAATAACCCTCATTGCCAGGAAATTAAGTTTTCTTTAAAGATTCCCTAAAGGAGTTGATGTTCCTTTAAAAGATCTGGGAGGGACTGGAGAGATGGCTCAGCTGTTAATAGCACTGACTGCTCTTCCAGAGGAGCCAGGTTCAATTCCCAGCACCCACATGGCAGCTCACAACTGTCTGAAAATCTGGTTCCAGGGGACCTGACACCTTCACACCAATGCACATAAAATAAAAACATAAATAAATCATAAATTTAAGAAAAAAAAAAGATCTGGGAGCGTGACCGCCTGAACACTACATGTGTTCAATGCTGTCGGGCGCATCTGACCATTTCATTTTCTGAAGAGACGGACGCAAACAGGGAGAGGCAGAACCTGCAAGTGTTAGCATACTGAGTCTACATGTGCTTTTTTTAGTTGATTAGCTGCTGGGGATGGCATCAGTAAAATGTATCACCATTCCTGGTGCTGTCCGCTTTGTATCTCTACTGGATTGTGCTGTTTGTCAAGTTCTGGCCCCCATCTCAGCTGGACGGAGTGAAATGTGACATCATGGCTGTTTTTGATTTTTCTCCACCACCATCTGTGAACTCTACTTGAAGTACTTACTACTCCAGGCTGCGGTTTTCTTTCTCTTACACTTGACTCTGTGGGAATCCACATATAGCACGGTATCTGCATCTGCCCCGGTGTTTCCTACCCTCCTTGAAGCCGTAGGGCTATTTGTCATGCACTTACAAATGAATTTGGATTTCTTCCCAGTATCCTTGTTGTTACATTCAATATTCATGACCCTGCGGTCCCCTGAAACTTTAACAGCTGCCAACACCGCTAATCAGATAATACTACAAATAAGGTCAAGGGTCAGAAATAGTTTGCAGTTCAGAGAGTCAGAGATTAAGAAGGCACTTCATTCCTGCAGGTGGGCTCCTTTGCTCAGCTAAAATGATTGGGCGTTCCAAGTGTCACAGACGTTCAGGTTGAATGGTTTAACTTTGGGAAGTGGCTACCTTTGCAGCGTTCAGTAATGCTTCCATTAAGTCTTAATCCTTGGAGAGGATGTATTCGCAAATTACTTATGAAAGAGGATTTTATCTGTGTGCGAGACAGTATCTTTGATGGTGTGGGGAATCAATCTACTCACTCAGAGGATCTGCTTTTAATGACTTCGAAGAGTAGTGTGTAGTTAGAAGTAGAGGATGCAGATGTTCACTGAAACTCGTGCTGGAACGTGGTGGTGATGTGTCTGAAGCCTTGGGAGTGTTAGGAGAATACAGAAGAAGAGAAAGTTGCTTTCTGATCAAAATAAATGCCTTCTAGAGAGGAGATATTTGAGCAGATTTACACGAAAAGTTAAAAGTAAGCATTCCGTGTTGGGGAAGTGAGCCAGAGAAGAGGGCTCAGTGTGAGCAATCAGAAAGGGAAAGTCGCAGGGGAGCACTGAGTGGTGCTTTGGGAGATAGGATGCAAGAGGTTTAGGGAGGAAAATGAGGGAAGAAAGGAGTTTAAGACCTAGTGTGTGTGATGATCCACGGCGTCATGTATCATCACACTTGTGGTGTTTCTGCCAATGGAGAAAGATACTTAGGATTTTTACCTGCATGTGAACTCTGGTTCATCCACAGAAGAAGCCTACGATGCACAACTTCCATGTTGCCTGTGGGCTGTCCTCTCTCTAAATTCAAGGAAGGGTTCCTTTCTGATGAGCCTGAGAATGAAACTCGGGAGTTGAGGTTTCTAGTTATTCGTTGAGTGTCCCATAACAGCGTGTACCTCATTCTTCAGCATTAGAAAAGCATTTATTTCTTGACCACCACTATTATTAGTCTGCTTTCTCCTGAGTAGCGTTTGGCATATTGTTCTACACTCCTAATGAGAAAAACAGGGAGGGTTCTCCTCGGTCTGTCCTTCCAGCCTTGCCAAACAGAGTTCGGACATGCTTATAAAGGACCATGAGGCACAAAAATCCCTCTTTGCTTTGGACTCTTTCAAAGAGGAAGGTAGAAAAAAAAACATTAAAAGCACCCCTTTTTTCACATGATGGAATAAATACTCGATCAGCACTGAATTTCAGCTGTTAAGTATGCAGTGCAAATGACATCCAAATTGGATCTTGTGATGAATAAATAATGAATCGCATTGAAATCCCTTCTCTGCTGCTCTCGAAACACTCTGCCTGGGATGTGTGTTACGTCATTCAGTTCGGGTTTTCGATAACCCGCTGCCTCAGAGGAATCAAATTGACTGGCAGGGATATCATGATGATCAGGTCTCTCCTCCTTCCGACTGTCAGTTTCACAGACAACGATGTGCTCTACAAAAATTTGAACCCCATCGCCATTACCCAGGAAATGGCTGGGACGATGAAAATGCTAATTTAATGTTGATTTCCCAAGTAAAATTTGAACTAGAGACAGCCAGGGCCATGAATACATTAGAGAGTCCTTGAAAGGTACGATGGGGAGGAGCTAATAAAAAATATTAGGTCAAATGCATTAATGGTTGCACTCTCTATGGTATGTGACGTAAGGGAGAGAGTTATAGTTTTATTTTTGTGCTAGGCATTCTGTTTCGTGCCTATTGACCGGTGTCCTTTCTTCTGAAAAGATAATGAGAAATCAGAAGGGAAAAACAGAACCTTGTAGTGCCAGTGTGTGCGATGGTGTGGTGGCAGGAAGGTCAGTGTGCCCTTGCACTCCATGTGTCTCTGCAACGCTGCAGTGCCCAGATGGCTCCCGTATGCTCTGCTGGTCTGATTAGAACTCTTGCATCAAGTCAAATAGCATGAATTCAGGATTTAATTCATGTTTCTTCAGTAATTATAGCCTTGATTAGTGAAGTCAGTGTTTTCGTTCCAAAGGACATCCCCCCCCCACTTCTCTACATGTTTGTTCATTTGATTTCAGAAAAATTAATGGTGGCGATCGTCGTGATTGCCTTTGATATGATAGAGAATCCATGACACCTATGTTTTGCTGTGTGGTTCTCATTTTCATGTCCTTAAGTTCCAAAGAAAATACCAAGGAGAACATGGAGAAAGTGACGGGAAAACCATTTAAAGCTGAGTGAGTTTTCAATAAGTGAAAAAGGAAAGGAACACCACAAGTCTTCTTGCGTCGGTGGCTACACAGAATGCACGTTGCCAGGTACAGGTATGTGGAGACTTTTGCTACATGCAGTAGCAGTATCAATTCTGAAAGTTAAAAAAGCACTTGTTAAAGTAAAGGAAGTAGTTACATCAGTTTCGTGGGTGTAGTATTGCATAATTGGAATCTTACCTTTTGCGGGGGGTGGGGGTCATTGGAAGTTTGAAGACAGCCTGAGCTAGGTAGACAGACTTTGTCTCCAAAAGCCAGGCAAGCAAGCAAACAAACACAAACCCAAAAACAATTCTTTGTCTACTTAAGAAGTAAAAACATGAAGATGTTTTAATTTTGTGAATTTGACATTACCGAGTCTGTTAGTACTAATGGTCCAGTTATTTGAGAGTAATTTCTTGGTTTTTACTGTGTAGCTACCTGGAGGTACTTCCGTTGTGTGATATATGTATATGCAAGAATGTCTGCATTGGGGTGTGCATTTCAAGAGAAGAAATTGCAAGAATCAAAACATCGTAATGTAGTCAGCTTACGGCCAACTTGTGTATGAGTGGTGTGAGTTGATTTCCAAATTTCATGGAATGTTTAGTTTTCCTAGTTTGAAGTGTCAGACGACCATATCCCAGTTTATTTGCTCATCGTGTGTGATTTCTTTTGATGACATAGTGTGATAAAGATCAACCTTGAACCCTGTTTTCAGAGGGGTTTGTGAGTGTCTTGAGGTGGGGTCTGATTTTGGAATGTGGGATCCTTGAGGGAGGCACTTTGAGGGTCTAATTGGGGAAGGTGAGACCCTGAGGGTGAGCATTTGAAGATCACCAGGACCTTGCCTCTGATTTGTATTTTCTTTAGCTTTGGTTTTCATGAGCTAAGATCTCATGTGACTTAGGTTCACCTTCAACACCCTATGTCAATGAAGCTGGACTGAACTCCTGAATCTCCTGTCCTTACCCCGTGAGTTTAAGAGTAGCACTGCCAACCTAAGCCTCTACCCTACAGCCACAATACAGTCAGCTTCTTCTGCATGGCTAGCCTGGCATGCCATCCCCACTATAATGTACCAAAAACCTTGCTTTAGGCAGTGTTCTATTGCTGTGAAGAGACACCATGGCCAAGGCAACTCTTATAAAAGAAAACATTTAATTGGGGAATTGGGGCCTTGCTTATAGTTTCAGAGGGTTAGTCCATCATCATTATGATCGCTTATAGGCAGGCATGGTGCTGGAGAAATAGCTGAGAACGATGTTCTGATCCACAGGCAGGCAACAGGCAGAAGGAAGGAGGGGGAGGGGAGGGCAAAGGGGAGGAAGAGGGAAAGACCCTCAGGGCTGGGTGCAGCCTTTTGAAACCTCCAAGCCCAACCCCCACAAACACATTTCCTTGAATAAGGCCACACCTCCTGATCCTTCTCAAATAGTTCTACTTCCAGGTGACTAAGCATTGAAATACATAATTTATATTCAAACCACCCTACCCCCTGAAACTGTGAAGGAAGGCACATTCTTCTTGAAGCTTCTTCTATCAGTTATTCTGTCAAAAGTGCCAAAAATAACTAATAATAAGGACAAGAGGATGGCTCAGTGTTTAAAATGTTACCCACACAAGAAGGAGGAGGACCTGGATTTGGATTCCTAGCACCCATGTAAACGGTGGACACACACAAGCCTAGTGCTGGGAAGCATAGCCATAGATATCAGGTGCTTGATGACCCTCCAGTCTAGCTAAGTCAACAAACTCCAGGTTCAGTGAGAGATAATTTCTCAGAAAAATGAGGGAGGAACAGCAGAGGAATCCACCCAGTATTACCCTTTGTCTTCCAGAAGATCATGGACAAATGAGTTGGCTACACATGCACACACATGAACACATACCACATACATGCACATGCATGCACACGCACGCAGGTCACTAATGCAATAAATGTCATCGTTTCCCCCCAGCATCTATTTATTTATGAATGCTTTATGTGTTATTTTTGGGAGCAGTTGATGAGTATGGCTTTGACCAGATTTGAACCACATTAAAATAGTTATTGGGATGGAGGCTGAACTGACAGTAAACTAGGATGGAATGCTTGCCCTCCTGTTTACCTGGCTGATGACTTGCAATTAGTGGAAAGAACCTTTCGGGGTCATCCTGAACAGCACCGTTTGATAGTTGATTTTTTTTTTTGTATACTTATTCTAAAAATAAGTATATACATTAGCACAAGTACCTAATTTCCCTCTTTTGTGAATGTCTTGTTCTTATCTCACAATTTGGTAGCCTGATTTTTTTTCCCCTTTGGGCTCAGGAGGGTGCTGTTGCTTCTATATCTGTAAGGGAGCTAGGCTTTCCTGTTTCCACCCCTCCCCCCACCATCCTCTCTGCTCTCTATTTTCCTTTTAGCCAGGTTTATAGGAAGGAAGATTAGTTCGGTGCTTGCAGCCTTCATATCTCATTCTTTGGAGGGGAAGAAGTAGTGTTATCACCTGGAGGTGAATGCTAATCTCTTTTCTGCTCTGAGTCTTTTCCAACCTGCTAGGTTCTGTTGTTGCAGCTGACTCCGGATTCTCTATTATGACAAACCTCTCTGCTGAAGTGTTCAAACTGCATTTTGTTGTGGTTGCTCGTTCTTTTGTTTGATTTCTCCTCCTCACAGGGAGGGCTCGGGAGGCAGAAACTTTAGTTTATAAGAGCGACGGTATTTTCTAACAGGCCGAAAATGTCTCACACAACACTGGGCACCTTAAAAGGTTGTGGTATTCCGATGAAATTTCTTTTACGGGAACTTAAATTTCTGTAACTTTGGCTTGCTGAGATCAACCGAACAGATTTGGGAAATTCCTTATTTAAAATGTTCATTTAATTGACGTGATGCGTGAAGGTGATGTAGGGATGGATGACTGTGTTTTAGAAAAGACTGTAGGATGAGGCATGAGTTTTCTTTGATTATATCAAATTTGAATGGTCACCAGCCATTTCTGGATAAACTGTTTTAAAGTAGAGGTTTCAGCATGATGGGGATGCTGCTGAATAAGAAAATTTGATCGGTTTAATTTTTGTTTATTTTTTTAAAGGTTGGAAAGAGTGCTGGTGGTGACCTGAGAGAAAACCTTCAAAACTCTCTATTGTTTTGATGAACAGCTATATTCAGAATCAGTTATGGACAGTAAGACTCCCACTTGGCATTACTAAATTTAACATAATTTTCATTAAAACAAAGGTTTGGTAACAGGACGGGAATATTAAATACCTCTACCTATGGTCCACCTCTATGGACCAATTTTGTTCCAAGTTGGTAGTTGGGTAGTTAAGAGTAGAGACAGTGAGTAATTTTCACATCCCATTTGGGTCTAGTGCTTTTGGCGCTCAACATTGTAATAGGAGGCTTTTCTCTGGTCTGCCCTGTCCTGCAGCTGTTTCCAAATGATCATTCGGAAGCTTATGCTAATTAGAAATGCTTGGCCCATGGTTCAGGCTTATTACTAGCTAGCTTCTACATCTAAATTAGCCTAAGTTTATTAATCTAATGTATTTCCACGTGACTGTGGCCTTACCCCTTGCCTCATTTTCTACATACCTTGCTTCCTCGGCAGCTGCTGGTGTCTGTTTCATCCTTCTTCTTCCTGTATCTCTGGCTTTCCCGCCCAGCCTTATTCTGCCTGGCTATTGGACAAATCAGCTTGATTTATTAACCAATGAGAGCAACACATTCACAGCATACAGAAAGACCATCCCACAGTACAAGGTCTTTCTTCTACTCTTTTAATATTTAAAGATTTGTTACTATGGAAGTTTTCAGTCAGCTAGCTGGACTTCAGCTAGATTCAAGATGAGTCAACAGAACTCCATGTAGTTATCATTTTAGTTCATCACTAATAGAAATTCTGCCATTAAAAATAATCAAATAAAACCCCCAAAGCCTTCTTGTAGGTTCCTTTATAGTATTGGTAACTCCAAGCTTCTATATGAAGTTGGCTTAGGGTTATGACTTGTTCCTGTTTAGTTCTTGGCTCCTTCCCGGCTGTTTCTTCCCACACCTGTTGCAGTAGGAATCTTATTTTCTTTTTCTGCACCCTGGTTCTCCAGCTTGATTTAAACCCACTTGCCAATAGTGTATTTACTTAGTAGCTGTCATAGGTTTAACACAAAGCATGCCTTTTGTTCTGATTTGTTTTTGTTTTTGTTTTTTACTTGTCTTAGCTCACCCCGCAATACAGGTCTCTCTCTATGATGATGCTGAGATTCAGATTGGTCCAGAAATATTTATTTGCTAGTAGGCTGTTTCTTTTCTATCCTTTCCAGATCTCCACGTCAGTACTACACAAGCTCACGACACTGGAAATTTAAACTGTGCTCAACATACATTATGAAAGTATGTTTGATTTCATGCTGTGACTTACAACTCAAGGATGTAATGGGGCCTTTAAAAATGCCACTTTTTGACATGTACCAGGCTTTCTTTTGGGCCACTAACCAGCTCCCAAATTCATACAAAGATTTCTTATTAGTTATGAACTCTCTGCCTTAGTTTCGTTTCTGACTGACTTTTATAACTTAACCTATTTCTCTTTATCTACATTCTACCTCCGGGTTTTTACCTTTCTTTCCCTCTGTATATCTTAATTTTACTGCTTCTCATATCTGGCTGTCTGGTGACTGCCTGGCTTCTAACCTCAGGCATGTTCCTTTCTTTCTTCCTTGCTCTCTTTCTTCTTCTCTCTCAAGCCTAGATTCCCCCTCCTATTTAGTCTCTCCATTTTTCAGTCCGTTGCCTCCCCCTCTGGCCTCCTACTGGCAGTTAGGTTTTTTATTAGAACAATCAGATACCTTAGGCAGGCAAGGTGAAATAGATGATTTACATAATTAAGCGAATTCTTACATCATTAAAAAAAAAGCAACAAAACCCATGTAATACATAGTTAAAGTAATTTTCACAACACTGACTCTTAACGATTTATAAAATTTCATTGATCATAGCGTGGGACTTGAATTTCTTTATATCTGTACCACACAAGACTGACTCCAAAATGAATGTGTTTTGGAGGTAAAAGAGCAAGAAGGACGGAGACATGGATGTCCTGTTTGGGTAAAGGTCTTGGCTGTGGCAAGAAAGTGGTGAAGCAAAGTTGTCAAAGCAACAGTCTGAAGTTTCTGGGTCTTGGACAGGATAATTTGCAGTCTTCAATTCCCGTGTGCTCTGCAGTATAATCTTCTCCACAGAGGTACCAACATCTGTATTGTTTGTAAAGGAGGGGAAATAACCCCTTTGAGTTCATTAGCTTTCACTTGCATACAGAGCTGGCTGTAATAGTAAGACCACTGTTAGACTCACTGTGTGCTAGGTGTCTTCTGTGCTATGTTGTGTTAGACTGTAAATTACTTACCTGATGCACAGGTAGGGATAGAGATCAGAATCTTATTGGTGTCACATAATTTGTTCATAAATTCACAGATCTTGCACAGTGAAGTTTCATGAAAAATTTTCACCCCCAAAGCTGATGGTCTTTCTACTGCATTGTTTTCACACAATTTTTAGTGAAAATGGAGGGTCTAGTCCTCCAAATGAGGAGCAGAAGGATGAAGAAAATTAAAAAAGTAATCAGGACTGAGAGGGATGCGAGCACCCACTGATACAAGGGGACTGATATAATGAGAGTTCACCAAGGCCTGTTGGACTGGGACTGAACGAGGACGTGATTCAACCAGATTCTCTGAATGTGGCCGGATTCTCTGAATGTGGCTGGCCCGGAGCCTTTCTGAAAAGCCATTGACAATGACACTGGGACTTGCTTCCTCTGCATATACTGGATTTTGGCGATCCAGTCTGTTTGGACTCTCACCTTCCCTGGACCTGGAGGGAGGGGGGAGGAACTTGAACTTCCCACAGGGCAGGAAACCCTGACTGCTCTTAGGGATGGAGAGGGAGGAGGAGAGGGAGTGGGGGGAGTGGGAGGGTGTTGGGAGGAGGGGCTGAAATGGAAGCTTTTATAATTTAATAATAAAAAAAAAGAAAATGGAGGATCTAAATAGTATCACGAAAAAACTAATTTATTAGGCATTGGGATCAATGATGCCATTTGCCTCTATTACGATTAAATATAAAGTCGGTTCTTCAACATGCAGCGAACACTTTTTATGGGTGCCGAGAATGTAAAGGTGGGTGGAATTTTATCCCCACACCTACCTGTAGTAGACAATAACTGTGGGCATATGAGCTGTAACTGGTATTTACTCTGCACTGAGTGCTGACGGACCCCATAAATAGTGCTAGAGAAATGCAAATGGCAGGCAAGCAGATTTAGTCTGATTAGAGGAGAACCTTTCCAGCATCGAACCATTTCATCCACGATTGGTGTGTTTGTGCGTGTATGTGCACACGCGCATGTGTGTGTGCTGGGAAGGGGACAGACAGGCTATCCTATGTAGCCCTAGCTGGCCTTGAATTTACTATGGAAAGAGCAGCCTGACATCAAACTCACAATGATCCCTCTGCCTTTGCCTTCCAAATGCTGGGGTTAAATATAGGTACCATCACTCCTAATTTTATTTTTTAATTAAGACTTATTTGGTTTTAACTCAGTTACTGTTTTTCTTTTTTTAACATTCAATGTGTCATATCACAGATTTGTTACATGCTTTCTTGTGTGTGTGTGTGTGTGTGTGTTTCTGTGTGTGTAGTGTATGCATATGTGTACACATATGTGTTCAAATCCATGTACATGGGTGTGTGTCCGCAATGTGAAAGCCAGCGAGGATCTACTTCTAATATTTGCCTCCATTCTTTGCCAATTAATTTATTTGAGACAGAGTGTTTCAGTTAACCTGGAGTCTGCTGTTTTGGCTAGACGGGCTGGTCAGTAAGTCCCTGTTCTTATCCCTCTGAGCTACCATTTGCTCGTCCCTTCCCACACTATTATTGCAGTGTTGAGATGCAAATAGTGTGTGTTCTGTGAGAATCCTATTTAGTGTGGTTTGTAGAGAATACTTTAAAACAGATTTCCTTTGGTTTTTAATTGTGTGTATGTGTGCTTCTGTGTCTATAAGTGTTTGTAAGTTATAGGCATTTGTGATCTGTCTGACTACAACTTCTCTGCTGCAGCGGCTGTGTGCTTTCTTTTCCTCCCTCCCTTCCCCTTCCTTATTTTTATTGAAAACAGATTTTTTTCTCACATAATATATCCTGATTATGTTTTCCTCTCCATCTCTTCCTCCAAACTCCCCCACCACCTCCTCTCCCATCCAGATCCACCCCTTTTCTGTCTCTCATTAGAACACAAACAGGCTTCTGTGGGACGGTAATGCAGTAAAACATAAGATAAAACAAAAGCTGGCACATCGGAATTGGACAAACAAATACACAGAAGGAAAAAAAAGCCCAACAGAAGACACGGGTCAGAGGCCCACTTGTTTGTACACTCAGGAATCCCATAAAAGCACTAAACTGGAAATCATCATGTGTACTCAAAGGACATGTAGGATAGAGAGAGAGAAGAATTATATAAATAAAATTACAATAAAAAACAATAAGGCAATTTAAAAAACAGGAAAGGAAGAACCTTGACAGGACATTATAAGGCATGGAGCCCCCAAAGATGCCATTGAGTTCGTTTGTTTCCCAAGGAGACTTCTTTGAAGGAAACTAAACTTTGATTTGCCAGAAGTTACACAATAGAGATTGCTTCTGAGTTGGGGATGAAGACGTGTGCCTGGTTCTTCTTTCAGCTCTAGGGCTCCAATTCCTGCAAGCCCTGTGCATGCTGCCTCAATCTCTTTATGTGCATGGATCCTGTTGATTTAGAGGGCTTTGTTTTCATGGTGTCCTTCATTTCTTTTCAGTATATGTTCTTAACTGCCAAGTCATCTTTCCTATTCACATGAAGAATACTTTTCTTTGTATATGTATATATATTTAATATAGATTTAAAACAGTGCACATTCCCTTACTTCATCTATAAAACTTATGAGGGTAGATATGATTCTCATTTAAAATTATTACTCAAACGCAATAACAGAGCATATGAACTCTGAGTTATGCAACTTTATAGGAAGGAACATTTCATCTTCCCCTGAAGAAGTATGCTGATGCTTATGGCAAATGGATTGGAAAGTATAGATTGCCATCAAACTGGTCTAATTAAACACCCAGTTACCGGCTTTGAGTGCAAGTTTGAGGCATTGCGCTATTGCTTAATCTTGAAATACAATTAAAGGCAGGAACTTTGGACTTGAAGATATCACTGTTTTGTAGATGCAGGATTCTGTGTTTGTTCTTGTTTGACTTTTTAAATTCTAACAAGGCCTATGGGGAAAAGTTTTGACCTCAAACAATGCGGGTCAGGAAACATGCTTAGAGTCTCGGTAAAATGCTCCTGCATTTACTGGTGTCTTTGATATGTTTAGCTGTCTTATTTATTTTTTAAGAAATTTGTGATGGGGTTTGAGCAATCAGAGTATTATTTTGTTGGCTGTGTATGGGTCAGACTGCTTGGATTCTTAATTTGGTTTTACAAAACAACGATAAATTGTGGACTCCCAGATAAATACAATTTTCTAGAGCTGGAATCTTATGTCAGGATTTGATTGCTCTCCCGGCTGTGCGTTTGGTGCCTATAGCCCATGGTTTTCCAGTGAGTGTCAGTGGCTCACAGTGTACACATGAAAGAGAATGAGCATCTTTTGCTTTTTTTTTTATAAAAGTTTATTGATTTATAAAAGTTTCCATTTCCGCCCCTCCTACCAACACCCTCCCAATCCCCCCACTCCCTCTCCTCCTCCCTCTCCATCACTAAGAGCATCTTTTGCTTTTTCTCGTTTATTTGTTTTACATGTGTCTTGTCGTGTAGCAGTAATTATTGTGTTTCAAACTAAAATGAGAATTGGTTTTTTAAAACCTGTGACTCAGTGTTCTGTTGTCAAAGAAGAAAGGTGTTGGAAAATCTTGGATAAACTAATTTCCATCTCATTACTTATTTAGAAAAAAAAACAAAAGAAAGCATATTTTCACACAGCCTAAACACACTTATGAAAAGATAGAATCTAGACTATTTCTTTATGCCTTTAAAGAAATGGCCACCCTAAGTCATGGCCAAGCTACCTTCCTGGACCCAAATGCACTTCTGAGCAACTTTAAATGAGCAATAACATCATATTAATTATGGGAGAATGATTCTATAAAAATGTAATATTCCATTAAGACATTAGCTGATTTATATCAGATTTATATAAAGGTCATTTGAACCTGTACCTCTGCATCCAGCTGTATTTTTTCCCCTAGATTAATTACAAAAAAACCTCTGAAAAATGCTAGACATTTGAGAGAAGTTGTGATTTTACAGATAAAGGGAACATGCTGGGAAAAGTATGGCCTTATGGCATAATAATGTGAACCCCACAGTTCTAATCAGGAGCCCTGCCTCTCATACAGGATTTGCCTCTGCCTTGCTGTATAATTTTCGACAAGTCATTTAACCTCTCCAGGAGAGTATTTTCCTAATAGTATTTTCCTGCCTGAGGAGGCCTCAAAGACAAATGCTATCATTCTATTTTTTAATCACAGTTTTAGAAATAATTTCAGTGGATTTCTTTTGTAAAATCATAATGTCGTTGGTCTTGGTAGTAAACAGACTGGAAAGATGTATTTCTTGTGCAGATATTACATTCCCCACTTCCAGGAACAAGATTTCGCACCCTAAAGTATTTCAGTAATATTCCCTTTGTTTGTCCCACCCTCCGTGCCTTAAGACTGCATCCCAGGTAAGCCGCAAACTGCTACGTGGTCAACAAAGGATTACCTGGAACTTCTGATTTTCCTTCTCTCCCAGTGCTGAGATTACAGGCATGTGCCACTCACTTGTTTGATCTTGTACTGGGTATCAATCCCAAGACTTTCCCACATTTAGCAAACACTCTATGAACTGAACTATATCCCCAGCCCTATTAAAAAAGTTATGTGAAAACCAAGTATGAACTGTGAGCCGGAGAGCTGTGTATTTTAGAGCAATACATTTATGCCTAAAAGGACAGTCCCCTGTGTCCATTTTTAAATTGATTTTTATTGAGCTCTACATTTTCATTGCTCCCCTCCCTGCCTCTTCCCTCCCCTTTAGCCCTCTCCCAAGGTCCCCATGCTCGCAACTTACTCAGGAGATCTTGTCTTTTTCTACTTCCCATGTAGATTAGATCCATGTATGTCTTAGAGTCCTCATTGTTGTCTAGGTTCTCTGGGATTGTGATTTTTAGGCTGGTTTTCTTTGCTTTATGTTTAAAAACCATTATGAATGAGTACATATGATAATTGTCTTTCCGGGTCTGGGTTACTTCACTCAAAATGATGTTTTCTAGCTCCATCCATTTGCCTGCAAATTTCAAGATGTCATTATTTTTTTCCACTGTGTAGTGCTCCACTGTGTAAATGTGCCACATTTTCCTTATCCATTCTTTGGTCAAGGGGCATTTAGGTTATTTCCAGGTTCTGGCTATGACAAACAATGCTGCCTGCTATGAACATAGTTGAGCATATGTTCTTGTGGCACGATTGAGCATCCATTTTAATGTAATAGTGTTGTCTTTTCCATTATCTTCAGGAGATTTAAAACTTGATAGGCTGTCTAAAATATAATCTCTTAGGAGTGGATCTCCCTTTCCAATACTTGATAAATGTGTCATTTTTACATTAGGTGTGTTATTTTACAATCAGAAGTTGACTTTAATCTTTTATTCTCTTCATGTAAAACAGTATCAACGTAAGCACTATAAAAGCATATGAAAACTCTCCTATGTACGAGAATTAATTTTCCTTCATCTATTGCATATTTTAAAAGCATCCAAGGAAATAATATTAACCAAAGCGTCAAGCTCAACATACTCCCTGCAGAATCTCACAGGTGTGCGGTCTTCTCTGGCAGAAACCACTTGTTCATGGCTTCTGCCCTGAGAGTCAGAACTGAGGCTGATGGCACTGCCAACAAATGAGTGTGGCCGTGTCCTGGGCTGCAGTTTGCAGACATTGGATCTTTCGAGTAATGTTGTCGACACACAGACCTGTGTTAGCCATTGGGCTCTCCCAAGTTCAGTTCAGTGATGCAACTCATTCCATTTTACACAAGCTGCAGGCATCTTAGAAAGCTTGTTTGCATTCATTTTTAATTCCATTTGGGTCTTTAACAGGTCCGTTGAGAGGGTGTTCTTTGTTTGAAGTTAAAATTAATAAATGAGCCTTTGCCTTTTTCTTTTTACCTTAATACTTGAGGACTCTGGGATTTCGAGCCCTGTAATTTGTCCAGGCTATCCCAAGTCCCCCAAAGCTTTATTTTCTTACTCCAGGGTTTCCCAGTATTCTTAGGGGATCACACTTTGCATTAGAATCTTCATCACCTGTAGATGCGAAAGTAAGCTAACCCTAAACTGGGCACGAAGTTTCATCGGAAGATTCTGAATTTATTTGACACATTCAAAGTAAACTTCCTTAAGGACGGCCCCCCTAAAACCCAAGTGAGCACACGTCCCCTTCAGGGCTATCTCTCCACCTGGAAATGTCCACAGCAGCTATTACTAGAATTAGAATTTTGAAATTAAGTTTTGAATTAAAAAATGAATGAATCATATCTATAAAGCTCAACGTGAACTTGACCTCATCCTGGTTTGGGCTTGGTTTTGAAGTGTGCCAGCAGAAGGCTGTGGGTTGAAGGCTCGGTCCCCAACAAGGGGTGCAGTGGAGGCTTACTTGGATTCTGAGTCCTCTAACTTTATCACAAACTACTTCATGCAGTCTCTAGCTGAATCGACTGTGAGGTGGAGCCATGCTGCAGTAGCCAGATAGCCTAGGACCCTTCCACTCTCTTTTTTGTTTTCCACTTTCTGGATGTCGTGGGATGACTTGCTCCGCTCTGCTATGTCATCCTTGCCACGATGTTGAGGTCAGACCTGTATGCTTATGTTGTGATATTTCTTCTATATTTTAATAAATAAAATTCACCCGAAGATCAGAAAAGCAAAGCAGCCAGCCACTGGCTCTTACCTCTGCCTCAGATGGAAATGGTGGTCCTGCCTCCAGGGAACCTCAGATTGAGACTGAGCTGAGACCGCTCTCTCCTCCCGTCTTATGTTCCTTTGTAGTGCTGGGATTAAAGGCGTGCACCACTACCACCTCTATGGCTAACTAGTGTGGTTACTGGGATTAAAGGTGTGTGCCACCACTGCCTGATCTATCAGGCTGACCAGTGTGGCTCTTTTCCTCCCTGATCTTCAGGCAAGCTTTATTTATTAAAATATAAATAAAATATCACCGCCTGCTTTGAGTTTAATGACCATGAATGAGAACCTTTGAAGCCTTGAGCCCAAATCTTTGTTCCCCAAGTTGTGCCTTTGGTAGAATCATTACCTTGGTCTTGTTGTTGATCTTGCTTGGTGGAGCAGGTGTTCATTCATGTCCCCGAAGGGAATTAACGAAGCAACAAAGCAACACAATTCTCTTCTTCTCCAATGACTAAATATAGCCCTATGGTTTAGGAAGTTAGCTCAGCTTCATAGTTTAGGTATATTTAAAATGTATTGGAAATTATTTCTGTGTAGCACTAATTCTAATTGGCCTTAATTGTAAAAACCCAGAGTCAGATATTAGGGGGTGAAAGCTGAAAGATCAGAGAAGCAGAGCAGCAACCGCTAGTTCTTATGTCTATGAAATCCTCAGAGCGAATGGGGTATCCTGTCTCTCCAAGTCCTCAGACTGTATCCTGAGCTCCTGTCTCCTCCCGCCTGATATTCCTCCCTTCTCCCAGCCATATCACTCCTGTCTCCATCTACCTAGTGCTGGCGTTAATGGCCTGTGATCCCGAGCGCTGGGATCAAAGATGTGAGCTCTGTTTCTATTTTAGGGTGGCCTTGAACTCATAGAAATGTCTCTGCCTCTGTCTCCCCGAGTGCTGGGGTTAATGGGGTGTGCCACCACTGCCTGGCCTCTGTGTCTAGCTAGCTCCACACTCTGGTCTTCAGGCTAGCTTTATTTGTTAAAGCACAAACGAAATATCACATTTCTGCTGTAAGGAGCAGGGTTATCTAGGGAAGGCACTTTCATGGTTTTCCTTGTTTTAAATCTCAAGTTAATACAGTGTCCACGAAGGGGAAGAATAACAAAGTGTTAAAGGAACTGATAGCACATTTGTAAGTTAAGGAAAGAGATCCGTAGAAGCACAGAGCTATGTTCAGTTTAAAAACTGTAATGTAGAGAAGCCTCTTCCTACAGGCATCTCCCCTGCCAGCAGGTGATAACTTACAAGTCCCCTGGGGTTGACCTGGAAGCACAGATGGTACCAAACCTTGTAGATCCATCCCCACATGTCATGATCTTTCTGCTTTAAGGAAACAGTCCTTGCAGTGTGGTCCTGGCTTTTGCCTTTTTGTTCTGGTGGGTCACAGTATAGTGCGCACAAATCTCATTTCTTTTCCACAATGCCAAAGGTCAAAGATCCATGCCTACTGCTGAACTTAAACCACGGTATACAATTTTTTCTCATTAAGCCAAGAACCTTTACCTTTTGAAGTGACCCTTTTATAGTTTTAACTGAATGTGTTCAAGAAATAAGCCTTACTCTTGTTGGAATACATTAAGGAAAATTAAATTATCTTCAACATAAATACTGATGTTAGGAAATATTCTAATAACCGCATTGACTGAAAAATGACTAAAGGTCAATAGTTGCAATTTACAGCTTACAAATTTATTGCTGATGCTTTTCCTTTAATATTTTGGGGGAGTCACTGCCAAAGAAATGCAGAGTAATTAGTACATGTTGTTTGGTGTAGAGACACAGGCCGCAGAGGGTGAATTGGGATCCTCATCTTTGGATTCCAACAGATGTCCAGTTGTTCGCTGTCCCTCTGTGAACTGTTTCCTTTACTGTTATGTGTTAACTGAGGCATTTGCACACTCGTTCATCTAACGTTAGATGCCTTCTACGGGCCGGTTCTTGCCTCGTTACCACACTCGGTATAAAAGATGACTGGAATCAAGTTCTCCCCCTTCCGGAGTGCCTGTCCTTGTGGGAGCAGTGAGATTTGTTTCTGTAAGAAAGTGATAATAAGATTATCTGCTTAGTGTCTCTTTGGACCTTGTAACAACTGAAGACCTGACCTCTGCTTTCTATGGTATTTTTCGTGTAAGTGGTACAAGTTTAAAACTGGAGAGCTTGGAGGAAGCAGAGATTAATGTAGCCTGGGGAAGCAAAGTTTATTCTGGAGATGAAGGTGAATGGCCGGATATTGGCAGCTTTAGGCCTAAATATGGGAATTAGGTTGATGCCTAGAAAAATGGCACAGTAGTGTTGTAGATACTTTGAAGTTTTGAATACTAAGAAAATATGGCTCAGAAAATATGGCTCAAAAGGTTTTGCAGTTGAATAGTAAAGATAGGTGGTTGGTTTTTGTGTTTTTTTTTTTTTTTTTGATTTTTGAGACAGGGTTTCTCTGTAGTATTTTGGAGCCTGTCCTGGAACTAGTTCTTGTAGACCAGGCTGGCCTCGAACTCACAAAGATCTGCCTGCCTCTGCCTCCTGAGTGCTGGGATTAAAGTCATGCGCCACCACCGCCCGGCTTGTTTTTGCTTTATTTTTTTTAATGTCAGACAACACTACCTTCAAGCCAGAGAGATTGTCGTCTGAGGAACTGGAGTTTGGCAAAAACAGAGGTAGTAAGGGTGAAATATGGACTTAGTGTTTTGATGACTAAAGCAGACATCCCTGGACTTAGAATGGAAGGACATAGTTTGGAAATACTTTATAAAATTATATCTTTATTTTTATTATATGATTGTTTTATCTACATGTATGTCTGTTTGCCTGTGAAGTTCCCTGTAGAGGTCAGAAGAGGGCACCAGATCTCCTGGCACAGGGGTTACAGGTGGCTGTGAGCCATTCTGTGGGTGGTGGGTGTCGAACCTGGGTCCTCTGCAAGCAGCCAGTGCCCCTAACCACTATATCATTTCTCCAGTCCTGCTTTTGAAACCTTCCATTCCTCCTCTTAGCTGTTGAACTCTGTGCAACACATTTATCCTTGAGTTCCTTAGGTCCCACCTGCCCTTTTTATGACAGACTGAATTCACAAAGTTGACAGATACTGCAAGTGTTTGCTAAAGAACTGCTCGATATTGTCCATATAAATCTACTATGTGAAATATTTGATAAATATTCATAATTAGTGTTGCTGCTGCTAATAAGTAATTACTAGCACATCCCACAATTGATACAATTAGAGAATGGAATGTTTCCTCGGCATGCCCGTCTCCGCTAGATGCCAGGACGTCATCTGGGAGGTGTAAAATTACTTAACAGGTGTTTGAATTCATTAGCCAATTATGTACAATTCTCCCTTTCCTCATAGTATCTAATTTCTCCCAGAACACTATGATAGAGCTTAATCTGTGTTCCCTTTACCATATCAATTGGATGACCTGCATTAGTTTGCATTGTTGAAAGTACAGATTGCTTTAAGACATGGAACAAAATAAAAACAAAAATGGGTTTCGTAAATACAATCCATACTGTAAAATTTCTGGCATGTTTAGTTTAATAGCCCTCATGGAAATTGATGAAAAAATAAAATTTCCTACTAATGGTGTTTGGGTCCAAAAGCAATACATCATTTTCATAATCTTAATCGGAATTTATAGTATAATCTATGTTAATGATTCACATCCTTTGTTCTTGTTTAACATGAGCTTGGCATGAATTGCACCAAATATTTGTATTTCTGAATATTGTTGAAATGAAGGTGCCCAGCAAGGCGTGGCACAGGGCACCCCGCAACTAAGGGTTTTAAACAAAAGTCGTTTAAGTAAATAGGTTCCCGTAAGGTTTTTAAAAAACTGATTCCTTCCACTCCCCTTTTGCCCTTTGCTTAATCCAAGCTAACTGCGTGCCAGTCATGTACCTGGCAACACTTCTTGCTTGTCTCTCAGCAGGGCTCTAAGGGCTATGAGCCAGTCAAAAAAATGATTGACAGTTCAGTCAGAGAGCGTCAGAGAGCGTCCACTAAACCACAACTGTCAAAGCAGACAGAATTCCCACTAGACCAATGCTGTCTGGACTTAGGCCAGTGATAATAATCTATTAAAACAAGTTGTCTAATCTCGTGAGTTAGCTTGAAAAGAGAAGTGGATGTGGGGTGATTTGCAAACTGTTTGCACGTGTAAGTTCAGTTTATTTAATTTTAAACAATTAGGGCATGGTAATGATTAGGGCTAATTGGAGCGGTTGTCAGGCTGAAAGAATTATCCGAATATGTCTTGAACGTTAACGAGAGACTTAGTAAATCTCGTTTAACGGGACCTTCAGTTGATAACATTAAAAAAAAAGAAAGGTATGAATCTTAATGAAGAAATACCAAGTTTTACCTTAATCTGAGATCACTTGAAATCTCGTACTTTAATGTTACCAGCAAAGGCATGATTAAAAAGAGAGAAATGACTAGTGAGGGTTTTAATGGCCCTAAAATTAGGTATTTAATAAGTGCCTAGGTTTTTTTTTGTTTGTTTGTTTTTGTTTTTTTTTTTTTTTTTTTTGTAGTTAATCTCTGAGGTAGTGAAGGTTCTGGATGACACTGAAGTTGTATTCAAATTGTGGTCAAAGCACCAAGTGTTATAGGAATCTCACAGTTTTCAAGTTTTTTGTTACCCCCATCTTCTGGGGAAGTTTGCCCATGAACTTTTAGAACATTAAAATTTCCATATTAGAATTTTTGAAATGAGTACGTGATCAAGTTTGAATTTTACATCGGAAAAAGTGCATGGAAAGAATTGGGTGCACAACAGTTACGGGAGGATTTTTTGCACTGAGGAGCTACCAGGTGCAGGCTCCAAAAATGTGTTAGTGTCATGATGCCTCTGACAAGGAAAAAAAAATATATGTATCCTTAGAGATGCTATCAGAGTAGAACTTGAATGTCAAATGTTTTATGTCTTTATTTGTCTCTAAACATCTGGCCCATTGCCACTTGGCAGCTTTATTAATATTTCCTATTGCTGTATAACATGAACTATGTAATTATTTTATACAGTGAGGGAATGCATTGTGTGACTTACCATTCATGATTAGTTCTGTCTGAGTAATAGAAGACACTGAAGTGTGTGTTCGTGCTTTGGGGATTTGGTCCCATTTATTCATAACATAAATATCATCTAGGATGACTGTTTTATGCTTTGAAAGCCCCACCTCCCAAATAACATGATGCCTCAGCCTGAAGGATCCTCATCCTTTCCGGCCGGTTATTGTTTAGTCTTTCCCCGTATTATCCATGCCTAGGTTTTGTTTTTAAGGCATTTTCTGGAGTAGCCAAGGACATCTCAGATCCATCCATACATGAGATCTTTGCTGCTCCTAATACATCTTTAGTATTAGAGGGAACGAACCAAATGGTCCACACTTTTATTTTTCCCTGTGAACCAGAATCCACTCACCAGTAAACCCTCTTTGTTCGACTGATGTCCTCGAAACTTTTTTTGTCTGTTTTGTTCAGCAGGGGGTTGGGGAGGGGATGAGGTGGCACCTCACTTCTTGCTTAGTGATAGGGATCACCTGTCCTCAGTAGCCCTGTCATTTCCAGTTCTGCCCAAGTCTGATGGGGATGACTAATTGCAAGGATGCCCCACCGAGGGTCGGAGCACAGCGCAGGAACTTCCTCGTAGGCAAACTTGCAGTCGACCGGAAGGATGAGAAAACACATGCTTTCCCATGTGAAAACCTTCTTGCAGAAACTCCGATTGCCTCAGTTAGACCAATCAAGATAACTATTGTTACTTTATAAGCTGATAGTTTGATAAGAAAGACAAGGTTTATGTAAGATGCTTAAGATGCATCCAAATGAAAGCCTACCGTTTTCATTTGTAAGAAACAGCAAAGTCACTTGGCCCTTAGATATGGAATACTCCGTATTTACCATCATCAAACAAAAAAACAAGGCATTGAAATTATGCTCGTAAGAACACTGATCAAGTAGCTCGGCATAGTTAGCAGTATTTGTATGTATAAAATTTTCCTTTGCATATGGTGTCTTTTGTATTTGTATAGGAAAACTCCCACACTCATTAAGTAGCTGTCTATTATGATATCTTTGAGAGAAGAGGGCTGTATGGCAGCTTCCCCACTGAGTTAAGTCTCATTATAATTTGTCTCTTTATGTTTGCAAAATGCTAGGCTCCCATGCTTACCTCACTAATGAGACTGGAACGCATCTCATAATGGGGTAGTTTGTGGCACAGAAGCCACACAGAGTTTTTTTTTTTAATGTTGCAGTTTAATTCATTGGCATTGGAAATGCATTTGCAAGGGGTTTCCCCAGTTGAGAGGAGGTAGAATTTCCCAATTCAATTAATTGTGAGCTCTTTTGATTTTATAATTTCCTTTTCAGTTATATTTTAAATATGTGGAAAGGGTCCAGTCCAACCCAAAATGTTTGGATTCTTTAAAAAAGGGGTGTCTACTTTTGTGTGAAGCATCTTTCTTTTCTGTCCATGTTGTTTCTTAGGCGACAGAGGGTATTTTCTTCATATATTTTCTTCATAAAGGCAGGATTGTTTTGTGGCTAACCTGATTTGACCATAGCGCACTGCCCAGTGGGAAGCGTTAAACCTCTTATTTGAAGCTAAACAAGATTACTCAAGAGGCTGGCATTCACAAGCCCGCTATTCGTGCAGTGGGTTAGGGGCTGTGGCACACCCGCACAGTCCCACTAATTGAACTCTTTGGGTCCTTCAGTTGCAAATAGTTAGCTGTCGAAGGACCTTGCCATGGGTACGCAAGCAATGTGCTAACTGCTTGATTTCCTTCCCCAAGTTAGCTTAATGAGGAAGAATGGGTCACCATGCCAACGGAAACACCATAGCAATAGGCTTAGAAGCGTATTTCCCCTGATATTTACCTTCGATTAGAATTCTACACTACACGGCAAATTCTGTAGAGTGTCAGAGCAAGTCGAAAAACAGTTTTAAATTACGGTCTCCTTGTCTGACATGTAAACAGCCGTGGTCAGTGAACCTGAATTCTACTGAAGTCCATGTAGGAAGCAGTAAAAATATTACTGCAGCATTAATTTATAATTACTTGTTTTCTTTGCTGACAGCTCTTAGATGCTGGTGTAGCAAAGCCTACCCATTGAATTTCATTTGGTTTTGAAGAGCTTTAGCTTTTACTTTTTTAAAAAATAGACATTATTTTAGGAGTAGATACAAGTTTACCAATAGATGAACAATTAAGTAAATAAAAATCTAGATGTTAAGTCACAGCCTCATGTACATTTTTGTATCCTCTGTCATTACCATCTTGCATTCAGCTACAGATAAAATAGTAACAACAGACTGTAACTTATTCACAACCCCTTTAATCCCAACATCCACGGCTGTTTCCCCACGCCATGTAAGAGAGAATATCACATTTATTTATCGTAGCTTCAAAAGGTCTTGATCATGACAGTTTTTGAAACTCTTGCTTTTGAAAACTTAGTTCTGAAGATTCCTAGTTAGCTATTTTGCAGGCTTCGTCTTCATTTTGAATTTGTCTTTTAAAAAATGAGTTAGACCGCTTTGAAGTTTGAGGGAGAAAAGTACAATCAGAGAGTTTCGTTGCATCATATCAAGGATATACGCTTCCAGCATGAGGTCATTGTTAGAGTTGACTTTGGTCACCTCTAAGAGACTGATTTTTAACGTTCCTCAACAGTAAAGAGTTTTCCTTCCAATACTCCTACTTTGGTACTGTTATGTGATGGAAAACGTTATGTCCAAGTCACATTTAGTTGTGAGTGACAATTATACTCTCCTTCTTTGTAGGTATGATATGCATACAACTTATTTAGAATTCCTGTACAAAAGCAGATCCATGATAAATGCATCATATTGACTCATCATATTTTATACTTTTGTTAAGTTATAACCTGATCCCATTTCAGCTTGTTTTTGTTCAAATTACTCCAGCTGGGTTCCTTCATACTGTTACTCTAGGATATATAGGATATATATCCTATATTGAGTATAGGTTGATATTGATATATTGATATATTGAGTATAGGTTGCTCTAAGCATATCTTGATTATTTTCTGTTCTAACTCTAGAATCAGTCCAAGAAGCGCTCTCTCTCTCTCTCTCTCTCTCTCTCTCTCTCTCTCTCTCAGAAAGTTGTATTAGAGGGCAAAGATCCAGATACAAGATAACAATCACTTAAGATGTGAATAGGCAAAAGTTTTGACCAGAATTTAAGTAAAATTATTAAACATTCCAATCGTGATGCTTCATGGTCCTCTTGAATTTCTTTTTCCCGACAACTTTATTTCAAACGAAATGATCATGGTTACATCTAGTGTCCAATGTATAGATAATGATTTTGAGGGAATTCACGCAGGCTAATAGTTTGATTATAATTAAGAGAAAGAGGACCGGGGAGGAATCTCAGTGGGTAAAGTGCTTGCTGTTTGAGCATGAAAACCAGAGTTCGGATTCCGGGGAATAAAATCTAAACATGGTGGCACACACCCACCGTCCTAGTTCTGAGAATCACATAGGGGGATCCTAGAGGTTCACTCTCCACCTAGTCTTGCTAATCAGTAAGTTCAAGTTAGCGACCCACTGTCTCAAACAAATAAAGTGTGGATTATTTTATAATATAAATAGAGGAAGACAGTGGATGTCCAAGTTGGGTCACACCCTGTGCACGTACTGATATTTGCTTGTACACACACACATACACACACGCTCATATACGTGGAAAACCTCAACTATTTTACTGAATCAAATATGCATAGTATTAGTCATAGAGAATCATGTTCCATTAACTCAGATGCCTTCAATGTGCTCTGATATCTAGATTTTTATGACCACGCTCCCCTTCTATGAAGATTTGTTTAATGAATTATAATCTCTAAATTGCCATAGGCGAATTTTAATCTATAATTGATTTATTATGCTAAATTCTATGTTTCACTGATGTACTAATGACTTCTGTTGTGAAACATTATTGTGTGTTATAGAGTCAGAATAAATAAATGCTCTTTAAATAAAAAAGTTTTGTTACCCCAATCTTCAAAGTCTTTCCTACCATAAGCTGACGAAGACCAGTTTTTGAGTGTCTTTGCTTGTCTTAAAACACCAGACACAGATCTTCTTTCATCTTCTCTGTTTATGGGTGTGGGGAAAAAGACTCCTCATCACACATAGAAGCCCTTTACTAGGGCAACTTATTTTTCATTTTAAACAGACTTCTTCATGAACAACTTTATTATATAAAACCTTTGATTAAGCACAGCAGTACATTCTAGGAGGAGATAATTCCAGATTAAACTTTTATACATGTCTCCTCTCTTGTCACATGCTCAAACCATGGTGCATTTATATTTATGTTTCAAGGTAAAGATCCAGTGAGACTTATTGGGGGCAGGAGAAATTCTAAGAGAACTTCTGTGTTATTGATAAAAGGAAAGCTGTGACTTCAGCGTTATGCCGGATACAAAATAGATGGCGTATGGTTTGTTATGTCTGCAGAACCTTTTCACTGTTAGGGCTTTCGGGAACTGATTTTTATCTACTTTATTCTTAGAAGCACTATCATTGCCAAGGGCTTAATTTGGAATTAAATGAGCCTTATGCTTAAGTAATTTATTCTCATTAGTTTGCCAAAAATGAGTCTCGTGATGGGTGTAATACTCCAAGGCAGAATGTTTACATTTTTTGTTTCACTGAGATTTACATATTTCTTTTCATTTTCTTTTATGTCCCCGAAAATCTGAGCTCAGAAGACTAGGTGGAAACTGTGTTCTTCAGGAGCAGTTCCCACATGAACCAGGGAGGGAGCTGTTTTAGATGGATTAAGCACATTTTCTCTCTCTCTTGTTTTCCTTTTTTTTTTTTTTCTCAAAGGATCCCAGGGCCCAACACAAATGAGCAGGTTAAGGACTCTCTATTACCTGCTCTTTGGGCTTCAGGTGATGTGATCATTTTGATGTTTCGAGATAAACTTCACAAATTTATCTATTAAGCTATAGCTTTGCTATTTATCAGTTCAGTGTGTCACTCAAGGGGAAAAGTTGTTAAGTGTAAATCTTACAGTCATGGCTTTTTGTCATTGCATGGCTTTTCTGTGTCTTGGTAGTTCTAAAAAAAAAATCCCTCTACAAGTTTTCCATGACAAGTATGGAGACTAGAGTTAATTTTCCTTGTCCATTAAAGAAAAGTTTCGAATGGATAAAGAGTATATTTTAATCCATGTTGTCAATCTTTGCCATTCTGGAAGCAAATAGGTGCACTAAATCTTATAGAAACCCTATCTGTTTCTTTGCTGGCAAAAACCTCTGTCCAAGTTGTTGGGTTTTTTTTGTTTTATTTTGTTTTATTTATGTGAGCATAGCTTGCATTACTTTTTCTGTGTTTATTTCTATCTTACAGTGGATTTGTACCAAGAAAGAAAAAAAAATGTTGCTGTAAAATTTATGAAACTGATTTACATGGAGATCAGGGACATGGGTAGAGGGGAGTGGGGCCAAAGATGGACAGACCCACAGAAGGTACACAGACTGTGAACATAGTCACCATACATTTCTGTGTGTAGCCACAGTCAAGTTTTTAGATTTGGTGTCTTCATATCATATGGATATTGTTTAAGAGACTTTCTGGGTGACATTGGGAATAATGATTTGACTTAATAAAGTTTAAAATATTGACGTAAATGCAAGTAGGAAATGGCTTTGAACAGTTTGAGGGTTGAAGTTAGTTAATTATTTATCTCAGTGCCTACAAATCTCAGGCTCTGAGGATTCCTAGATGTTTTAGTTGGAGGGAATCAGATGTAAAACAAATGTTTGGATTTTTCTTGTCAGTTTAAGGGGGTTTCTATCAAAAATCCTGGTAAGCATGACAGATTAGTTATATGTGCTAGTAGAACATGGAAAAATAAGCATGATGGCCCATGCTTTTTGTACCAGGAAATGTGAAGGAGAGACAGGCAGATCTGTCTCAGTTCCAGGCTTGCCTGGGCTTTATAGTAAGTTTGAAGCCAGTCAGGGATATACTCTGGGACCCTGTGAGCTCCCCACCAAACAATCATAAGAAAAGAAAATGTTTTAATGGGAAACTAGTATAAATTGTAAATGTTATTATAACTATAATAAATAAAATAAGAAAGTGTAGAACCTGGCGCATAAGATTCCTGTTTCAACAATCCCAATGCAGATTGTTGGCATTTTTGAATATTTTTAAAAGGCAAATTTGGGCTCTAGTTCCTATAAGTGTAAGTGTGCTGCTGTCATGTCGTTAACATTCTCAGGTTTTCTTCTGATCAAGCATGCTGCTACAGTATCCACTTGTACTTCAGCACCCTTTTCACTTGCCTAGTTCTGTGATCACCTATGTCTGTCAGCAGATGAGTGGGCTTCCACATGCAACTTTTATTCAGCCATAAGGAGTATGTAAATGCGTTGTTTGCTGGAGTGTGGATGCAATTGGAGACCAGCAATAGTCAAGAATTTGGACTCAGACAGATTTTTGAAATATGTGTATGTCCGTCATTTAATGCTCATATTTTGCAACTTGATTTTCACCTGCTATGCCGCTGTATACTGGCATGTTTTGTTTGTCTTCATTACTGTGGAGTAATTTGTATTGATTATGTACATGCATACATAATGTTTCTCTTAATTGCCTTGTAGCTTTAAATCAGAGTGGTAGACCACCCTTTGTTGCTATACTGCTCTATTGAAATTTTAAAAAATTTTCTTCCATTTTATTTTTTTTGATTTATGAGGCACTGCTTTGTTGTCTTTATATACAGGCATATTCATTTTTTAAAGATAGACACCTTTTCTTTTTTATATATATTTAAATGCATGAATGCTCTATTCGCATGTACACGTTTATGGAGAAGAGGGTATCAGATCCCATTATACATGGTTATGAGCCAACATATGGCTCATATGGCTCTTCCTCTGGAAGAGCAACCAGTGCTCTTAACCGCTGAGCCATCTAAAGATTCCAGGCATATACATTTTTAATTAGCTTAGATGTAACAAATACATATTACCAACATTTTTATCACCTTTTCTATCATTACTGACAAGGCATCCAGAGACGTGTAAGTTGCCAGACAATAGTTCAAATGTGGTAGTAAATCCCACAGCCTTGAAAGTTCTTCTATTGGAAGCATTTTAATATTAACTTACTGATTTATTGTCCCTTTAATAGTATTCTTTATGTCCCCATTTTCTTTCTTTTTTAAATTTTATTTATTTGTTTACTTTTTTTCTTGAATGTCAACCCCAGTTCCCCCCTCTCTTATTCTTCTGCTCTCCTCCCCCACAACACCCCACCATCTGCTTCTCAGAGAGGTTAAGACCTCCCTTGGGAAGTCAACTAAGTTCATCCCATCACCTTGTTGAGACAGGACCAGGCCTCCCCCACCCCCATCTGAGGAAGGGTATCTCTCCACAGAGAATGGGCTCCACAAAGTCAGTTCATGCATTAGAGTTAGATCCTGGTCCCACTGCTGGTGACCCCATATTCTGTCCAAGCCACACCACTGTCTCTTGTATTTAAGGGGCCTATTTTGTTCCTATGTAGGTTCCCCAGAACATCCGGAGGCATCACCGTCCCCGACTTCAAGCTCTGTTAGAGAGCTACAGTGATGAAAACAACATGGTATTTCCCCACTTTCAAACCTCACCACAGTGCTAGAATGAGTGTATCAGAACATGGGGCTGTACTGTCTACCTCTTCTATGTCCTTTACTCCCTCTTTGGATTTAGCTAGTTAGGTGCCACCCATGTTTTGCCTTGTTGCTTGCTGGGGATTAAATGTGTTTCTTAGCAAACGCACCACTGCTGACCTGCATCTCTTCCTTTGGTGCCTCACTGACTGGATCTGTGTAGCTGTAGCAGGCGGGTCTTGAACTTGGGACCTTCTAGCCTCTGCCTCTGTCTTTCTGACATTGTCAGAGTGCTTCACACTCAGCTGTGTTTTACTCTGATTAATTCTTAAGAACGTGAATTATTTTTCATTCCAGAATCTTATTTCTCTTAAAATATGGAAATACTTTATGGAAAGTTAGTTTAAAGACTGCTAACATTAAAAAGTATCCTTGTGAGGAGTGTTATTAGACATTGTATGTCTCTAGTGTAGGGAGAGTGTGAGTCGGCCATTGAACACCTGATTTATACATTCTGCAAGGAGATTCAAGACAGTGACATTGAATCTGGCGTGGATGTGGCTCAAGGGCTGGCTGCCTTAGCCCTGAGCAGATGGGACCGCTCTTTGCTTTCTCTATGAAACCTATATTAAAGTCATTAGGTGACTGCTGCATCTCACATACTGCTCCTTCCTTGTCACGTCATACTGAGAGGGAACTACGTTGAATTCATCTTCTAGAGGTCAGAATGCGGATGCTCTGGTCACTGGTATTTTAGAATGGGAAAAGTGGATGGAAAAGATATTTATGTAAAGCTTTGTACAACCGAGGAATCTAGACATTTTTGAGGATGGAAATTTCCCTAAGCATATTTAAAAAGAGATGCAAGTGAAGCTGTGCACTTGAGTCTGAAGGCTGTGTTTTATGTGGCCCTCTGCAAACATATTTCAGGTAGGAGTGTTAAATGAAATGTTCTCACGATGCAGCCATGGTGCTGATGCTGACTTTACTCCCTCTCTTTTGCTTTCAGCGGAAGAACTTATCGCTCTTCCTCAGCATTAGCTTGTTAACCTTCTGGGGGACCAGCCTCCTGGGTGCCCGGTTATACTGGATGGGAAACAAACCACCAAGCTTCTCCAACTCCGACAACCCGGCAGCTGACTCGGACAGCCTGTTGGCTCGTACACTCACCTTCTTCTATTTGCCTACCAAGAACCTCTGGCTCTTGCTCTGCCCAGACACCCTGAGCTTCGATTGGTCCATGGATGCTGTGCCTCTTCTCAAAACAATTTGTGACTGGAGAAATCTACACACAGTGGCCTTCTATTCTGGACTTCTGCTCCTTGCCTACTGTGGTTTGAAGAACCAAAGCGTAGACGGGGAGTGCAATGGGAAAGCCGTGTCAAACGGCAAGCAGAACGCAAATGGCCACAGCTGCCACTCAGATGTCGAGTACCGGAACTCAGACCTTAAGCCCAGCTTTACATCCAAAGCAGAGAACGGCATTAAAAATAACGTATCACAGAGAACTCAGCTCCCGTCCACGGAGAACATTGTTATTCTGTCCTTATCTTTGTTGATAATCCCTTTCATTCCTGCCACGAACCTGTTTTTCTATGTCGGCTTTGTAATTGCAGAGCGAGTCTTATATATTCCCAGTATGGGCTTCTGCCTTCTGATCACAGTGGGTGCCAGAGCCCTTTATGTCAAAGTCCAAAGGAGGTTTCTCAAGAGCCTGGTTTTTTACGCGACAGCAATGTTAATTGTCTTCTATGGACTCAAGACGGCCATCAGGAACGGAGACTGGCAAAATGAGGAAATGCTCTATAGATCAGGGATAAAAGTGAACCCAGCCAAAGGTAAATGCTTCATTTTCTGTATTTGCCTGGACACTTGACACCTTCAGCCTTCTCATAGCATTGTTACAGATGAGATCCTTTTTATGTGAACCCTGTCCCTTCCATCCTTATTTATGTAGAGACACAGGGTAAGACCATCTGAGACACATACTCAGCATTACATGCTTGCAATAGGAAACTATTTTTTAGCCTTTCTGGTTATGTTTCCAAAGAAGCAATAGAACTTGAATTGACTGGAAGTAAAAGCTGTTGTAAAAACTTAGAAGAATACCTACCTTCTGCACTTTAAAATATTAATAATTGTCTGTCTCTCTGGAGGATGAAAATCAAGCTTATCTCACATAAATATACGCTGTGACTGGTTTTTCAAGCTTTGCATTAGGAAAGACCACAGGAAAGACCACAGGACTTGGAGGCCAGCTGCCTCTGAGTCTTGCTATTGTGTCTTAGGTATAGGTGTGGGTACTGTAAGGTTTGCAGAGGTTAACTATGCTCGGGGCTGTCATTTAGTTTAATTTTAATTTAAGATTTTTAAAAGTAATTTAAGAGAAAAATCTTTTTACTATAGAAATAGAATATGGATCATCCCTTTCTTTATTGCTTTCATTGTAGAAAAATTATTTTAGCCAATGCAGAGCCTTGGTTTTGTTAAAATACAAAATGATGAACCAAAAGATGTTATCGCAGTTAAGACAATCTAGATAGTGGTGGAAACAAGAGAAAAAAGGAAATAGGATGCATTCTTATTAGTGTAAAAATACATCACAATAATTAGTGCCTGATAGTGTACATTTTTTGAAGTAATTTTTCACTTAGCCTATAAATTATAGCTATTGGTACACATTTGCACTTGGATCTTCTCTTTCTGACATAATCCTGCATCAAGATCCACAAATGTCAAATGGGGCAAAATGTTTCCAAATGTCCAAGAAATGACCTCTTAATAGATTGGGATATGTTTCCATAGATCCAGATCCTCAGAAGTGACTTTGGCATCCTTGTCTGGTTTTAGCAAATTAAGCCAAGAGTTCATTGAGGACAGACACAGGTCTCTATGCCAAGGAGTTATTTCTGTTTATAACTTTCAGTAACTTACAGAGAGTCTTTGAAAGAATGACTTGTTTTATGTGTATGTGTGAATGCGTACACCTATTTATGTACACCTTGTGCACGTCTGTTGAGTGTGGATGCCTAGAAATGGGCATCGGGTTCCCTGGAACTAGAACTATACACAGATGTGCCCTGCCTTTGCATGTGCAGGACCCAGATCCTCTGCAGCTGCTCCCTGCCATGCCATTCTTCTGTTCTCTTTGAGCAATCATGCATGTGGCTTTTCTAAGGAGTGGATAAGGCTCTAACCAAGAATTTGTAGGAGAAAAAGTGTTGCAGTTTTTGCAGAAGGCTTTTCGGCTAATTTTTCCTCGGTGGTCTATACACATTTAGAACAAGTCTGTGCTGTCAGTGGGTTCTCTTGCCATTTCAGTTTGATGCGTGTTAAGGCATTAAAACCAAATCTCCCATCATGTTACCTAAAACACAGTGTTGTTCTGGGGATTTATGAAAATTTTTGGCTAAATTTCATGCTAAACTGCTGTTACAAAGGGCTCAGATAAGAGGGGCTTTGGGAAGGTAGAGGCTGTAGTCTTTCATGGGGCAATCTCAGATGCACAGCTAGAAACTGATAGGATGGCGCCATGGCTTTGCGGGATCCCCACTCCTCGTTTGTTCCCCTGCCATCTCAAGGGGTCACCCTGCCCATGTGGTCCAAGATGGCTCATTCACACATCAGCACTTCAGCTGACAGGAAGTGGGGGAGGAGGGGCAGAATGTGGGTGTACCCATTCCCTCTAAGATATATTGAAGAGATTGCATATACTTTGCCCGGAGGTTGGTGATTACATCATTCTATGAGAAAGCCTGGGAAATATTATCTACGAAAGTCAAAATATCCAGTCAAATGCCATTACGCTGAAAGACAGGGTAGGCAATATTCAGATGCCAAGGTCAAAAGAGCTGTCTCTGCCACTCAGAAGGCAGAAGCATTTTTAACTACACTGGCCATTTTCACCATTAACTATTGTGGTGCCTGATTACGATTTTTAAACCAGAATTTTCATGGTATAGTTCAAGTATTGGTCATTTCTTGAACACTATTGTTCACTATCTGGTAAGTACCTTGATTTCCAAAGCCCCGTGCTTTCTTCCTAACACTTTACAAGTGGCGTATCATTTGGGCATTTTAATAAGAATAGTTAAGTGACTATCTCGCTGACCAGAATTAGTAAAGGTAAATGAGGCTTGGCCTCCTATGTTCCAGCCAGCAGTCTTCCATGTAGCCCTCGACATTTTACTTGATGGCAGCTCCATATTCCCAGTAGTGTGACTGTGAACCTGAGAGTTACTTGTGCCTGCCCTGTTCCTTTATCATTCCGTATCTGTTCTACCAGTAATTTCTCCATGCTGTGTCTTCAATCATATATCCAGCAACTGGCCTTGTTGTCCAACCTCCACTGTTATATCCACGGATATAATACGGTCATCACCTTTCGCTAGAGCAGTGGTCCTCAACCTTCTTGATGCTACAACCCTTTAATACAGTTCCTCATGGTGTGGTGCCCTGCAATCAAAAAATTCTTCCATTGCTACTTCATAACTGTCATTTTGCTACTGCTAGGAGTCACAGTGTAAATGTCTGATATGCAGAATATCTGAGATGTGACCCCTGTGTGGGTCACGACCCAGAGGTTGATAGTCTCTGCACTTGGATATTATTAAAAGATTCCTACTTGAATTCTGATCCTTTGTTTTCTTCATCATGCTCTGTCATCATGCCTTATAATTTTATTTTTAATTTCAGGTCAGACACGATGTCTTTTATAGCACCAATGGAGTGGTCAGTATGGGGTTCTCTGTTCATTGAGATTGGAGTTTTACTATATTTAATTTTTAAGTCTCACTGGTGTCAAATTTCTCTGACATTACATTTTGTCTCATTTACCAATTTTGGCTTTCCCTAAGGACTTGGTCTTTATTTTTGCGCATATTAATATTTTCGTATATTCTTCTGCTACACTGGACCCTTTTATACATGTCTGAAGGTGTTCTGTTTTCTCATGACTGAGTCTCAGTTTTTATAACTTTGACCTTGCCCCTCTTCTTTTCATTTATCCCACTCCGTGTTGAGACAGGGATATCAGAAGTGACTCAAGGCAGCTGCTTGTTCTGCTGCACCAGTCTGGTCAGGCTCTAGGAGGAGACTTTTGTGTAGAGGATGCTGTGTGTAAATTCCAGATTTAGTCTTCTCCTTTGTATTAGTTAGCATTTCTAGTGCATGATAGAACTCCATGACCAAAGCCTCTTGGGGAGGAAAGGGTTTTGTTGTCAGAGGCCGCTAGTTCATTTCCTGCCCACCCTGACTCGAAATAATCACACAGAAACTATATTATTTGCAATACTGTTTGGCCAATAGCTTAAGCACATCTTTAGCTAGCTCTTAAACTAAGCCATCTCCATTAATCTGTGTATCACCATGTGGCTGTGGCTTACTGACAAGGTTTCGGTTCACCTGTCTTCTGCAGGCAGCTACATGGCTTCTCTGATTCCACCTACTTTCTCTCTCTCTCTCTCTCTCTCTCTCTATATATATATATATATATATATATATATATATATATATATATATATATCCCTTTCAGCCTGGCTATATTCTGTTAAACCATTGGCCAAAAGCAGCTTCTTTATGAACCAAAAAAAAAAAAAAAAAAGAAACACATATACAGAAGGACTTCCCACCCCAGGGTTTATTTCATCTTACTCAGCCAGGTAACAGTTTATCAATAATGGAAGTTGGGACTGGAATTCAAACAGGGCAGGAACCAGGAGGCAGGAACTTATGCAGAGACCACAGAGAATGCTGCTTACTGTCTTGCTCCCCTTGGCTTGCTCACGTTCCTTTCTTATATACCCAGGATCACCTGTCCAGTGGTGCCAGTACTCATAATGGGCCAGTCCTGCCCATAACAGTCACTAATTAAGAAAATGCACCAAAGGCTTGACATAGGGCATCAACTGAGGTTCCTTCATCCCAAAGGACTCCAGTTTGTGTCAAGTTTCCATAAAACCAACCAGGACATCCTCCTATTACCTGAGCCACAAGAGTGGAAAGGAAGCTAACTTGTCAGAATTGTCAGTCACCTCCTGAGTGGTTTTCGGACTCCCACCATGCTGCTCCTGGAAAGCTTTACTCTGCTGCTCGCTCTGGCTTTGCCATGTTTCCAGAGTGCAGGGTGGTGCTCAGCTTTGTGAGGACTCCGCGATGGTACTGATTTTCACTTCATTTTGGGTTTCTTGTTGTCATGTGGGAGACCATTTCGGTTTCTTTACTGTCTGAGCTGACATCCTGACACGTTATTGTGACAGCCCTTTAGTTTTTACTTAAGCACCATCCTATTGAATTTTTGGAAATACATCAGGACCTGTGTAGTATTCCATACCCTACAGTTTCCTCCTCGTTCCTCATTTCTTTCAAAGCAAAAGCACACAATCACGGAGAAGGCATGCACGCCCCGCAGCTTTGCCTCCCCATGCTCCCCGCCGGTCCTGAAAGCCGTGTTGATACCTTCTGTTTGCCTGATAAGCTCTGAGCCCTGAGCTTGTGTCTTTGTCATTGCATCTGTGTGGAATGTGTTTTCTTAGCATTTCTCAGTGTGGTGCACTATGTCTTCTGCAGGGCTTAGAAGAAGGGTCCATTGTCAGTACAATGCATTATGTGAGCTTTTCAACCCTGTTTTATATGACAGCGGTGCCTCTTTTACAAGATCCCCTATCTTCTTTCTATTCTGTGCCTTTCTCATAACACTCATCAAGATGTTGCTAACTGAATGGATTGTCTATATAGACTATAAGATTAGGTGGAAGAAATTTGGGAGTTCTTCCGCGCAATATGGGTAGGGAAGAATGGCTAAGTCAGTGAAATGCTTGTTCTGCACATGTGAGTTTCATCCCCAGAACCCATGTCAAAGCATTCGTCATCCCAGTAACACTGGGGACACAGACAGGAAGAGCCCTGGGACTTGCTTGCCACCAAGTCTAGCCTAATCAGCACGTTTCAGGTCAATGAGGGGTGGTATCTTAAAGAAGGTGTATGGAGCTCCTGAGGATGACACATGGGGTTGTCCTCACGCCTCCACATGTGTGCATATACACATACTTGTTCAGATTCCTACATGAGCATGTACATTCTCTTCTATACGTGTGTGACAGAAATGCCACATATACAATAATGCTGGTGCCTCCTGGAGAGAAAATATTTAACAAATTAGACATTGAGCAGTAGATATTACGGTCATTGTCCTTGAGTTTTATATTCAGTTTATGAGTATACGCACGAGATAAGGAAAAGTGAAGTATTTTGCTATTGATGAACCAGATAACTCGGGGATGCTTTCAAACATGATTGATAGGATTGAGAATATAGTTCATTTTGTAATCTAGGACTGTTGTCATTGACAGGGCCTTCCGTTTTGAAACAGACAAATCTCTCTCAAGACAGGTCTTTTTCTTCCCCTCCTTTTATTTGTAAATTGCTTAGAATTCCAACTTCAGTTGCTTCCTCAGCAACTATGAGATGGGGAAGATTGTTCTGTAAAAAGACTTCTCTGAATTCGTCGCATTACTTAAGTCTAGCAAAAGATTAGAAACCTTTTAAAGCCGGTATTTCAGAATGATTTCCGAGACAACACATTGGGTTTGCTTCCTTTCTTCCTTTGAAAGCTTTTGAAAATTTGCGGGTACTTCAGTCTGCCATGTGGTCGTACAGCGTATGATTTTAAGCCTCATGAAGCATCATACATTAAAACTGCTGCCTTTATCATGAGTACTGTAGACAGCTGCCAGTCATTAGCTGATTGGATGCAAATGATGATGGGCGATGCTTGTCACACTGACTGTGTTGTTAATTTATGCTTTAATTCTGAATGGCAGAGACATGGTACTGACTTAGACAGTGGAAGCTGCAGATCCTGTCTCATTCTGTGTTTGATAATATCAGAAAAAGAAAAAACAACCAACCAAACAAACAAAAAAACCTACGGGACATGCTTGCCTACTGTGGACTGGCAAGTTCACAATGATTTTGCATTTCTGGGCTAAGTACGGAGGAGGATTTTCTATAATGTTGTCTTAATGGACAAGGCATGTTGGACTTGAAAGGTTTTATTTATTTATTAATTGCTGAACATTTTGTATGCTAGTTGATGCATACGTCCTTGCACAAAGCATCTCTTAATTCATTGCAAAGCAGCTAGAGGCAGGATTTTTTCCTCTTTGGCCTCTGTCTGTTTCTGATGCTCCTTGTCTCCATGCCTGTGTAGAAGTTGACAACATTAGCATCAGCTGCCTTGGCTCCCAGGGCCACAGTGTGTCTCTCACTTCAAACAGCTGGTATTCCTTCTTGGCTATGGTTCTGGCCTCCCCAAACCCTGTCTTGGCTTTTCCTTCTCTAGCACGTAGAGTGTCACTCAGTACATAAGTGATCAGAGTAGCGGTGGTGTCAGTAAATGTCATTGGCTTTCTAAAGGATGTCACCTGTGACCTCCTGCTCTAAGAGCGTTTCCTTCTGGGTGACCTTGCGGCATCTCATCCTTATCATGTCTGTGTTTAGGACCTAACTATTTACAAACGTCCTCTTAATAAGGCAATCATCACAGACTAGCAGAGATATTGCAGATAATGTGACTACAGAAACATAAAAATTAAAGGTAGCATGTATGTAATCCCATCTGTCAAACCACCACGAAAACACATTATAAATTTTAAGTGCCAGACTGAATATTAATTCTCCGAAACTGACAGTGTAACTTAGCTCATAGAGTATGTGGTAGCATGCACAAAACGTCTTAGATTTGGTATCCAGAAGCCTGGTGTGTCGGGCCTGTACTTCCAGCACTTAGGAAGTGGAAACAGGAGCGTATAATTCCAGGGCCATCCCCAGCTATACAGTTCAAAGCCAGCTCAGGCTACGTGAGACTCTAATTCAAGAAACCAAAACAAATATATAAAGAAGACTAGAGCTCTTGATTCTCCTTAGCAAACATATAACTCTGATTTTTGGTTGTTTTAAATAATTTTTTCAATTATGATCAATTAAGCAGTTTAGGTTAAGCTGAGGAAAAGGTCACAGGTTAAAGTTGGCTCTAAATTTCCTTTTTCTTATGCAAGCCTATGGGATGCAACTCTAAAAGATGGGCGTACAGTGGTCCTCATATTTGCAGATCTCAGTGACTAGTCAGACATCCTGCATTTGTTCTTATCAAAGTCAATATCAGTCTTTTACTGATGCCTGTATAGGAAGCAATGTACAAGATCCCAATTCTCAGTTCTGTGTTTGTTAAGTTTTATTCCTTTTTGGATTACTGTAAAAATGACTACTCTGTTTCAACCTTATTTGGTTTCAAAATAAAACACACATACATATGAATACATAATATACACATTTGCATACACACATATACATATATATGAATATACATCCACACACATTTGCAAACACACATCCACACACATATATGCATACACACATACACACTCACACGTATACACACACTATTTTGTTTGGAGAATAGCTGAAAGTTTACCTGAACTCTAAATTTCCAAGCCATGTGAAAATTGACAGTTGTGACTTTCTGTCTACGTTCTAAAGTAGGCACTTCTTTAACTCTGGTACTTTGCAATTAACCAGGCAGCTTTGTAAATGTGGAAGAAGTAGAGTTCTATTACTTCAGGAATTTCCCACGGCCCTTCAAAGGGAAGTTGAAAACTTTTCAAAAGAGATTCGGATTTTATATCAAAATTATCAATGAGGTCAAGAAGAAAATCACTTTTGTGTTTCAAGGTTGGCTGAGTGGACCACAACAAAAAAACAGAATAAATTTTGAACAGGCTTCTTAGAAGGAAGGTAGTGCAAATGAACTCACAGGGGCTAAGGTGAGATAAATGCTCAGAGACTAAGTCAGCATAGAGCGATTCTGTGTTCATCTTCTCAGCCCCTGTCTATTGAGTTACAAAAAGAAAAACATCATAAAAATAACAGGATTCATCTGAATGGTGGTGGTGTCTGCCTTTAATCCCATCACTCAGGAGGCAGAGGCAAGTGATCTCTGAGTTTGAGACCAGCTTGGTCTCTAGATTGAGTTATAGTATAGTCAAGGCTGCCCAGAGGAAGCCTGTATAAAGACAAATAACAAAAAATAAGCAACAACAGCAGCAGCAGCAACAACAACAACAAAACAAAAACAATAACAGCAACAGGACTCAGAAGAAGTGGCACTGTCT
Source organism: Myodes glareolus (assembly GCF_982192425.1). Classification (NCBI taxonomy): domain Eukaryota; kingdom Metazoa; phylum Chordata; class Mammalia; order Rodentia; family Cricetidae; genus Myodes; species Myodes glareolus. The sequence goes on from NC_142051.1 coordinate 25,929,304, forward strand.
CATTGGTTGGCATAGCTGAAACTATTGATAAAGGTTCTTCAAAAATATTTGATTCTTGAGAAAATCAAGAAGTCTTTTGGAATTGAGTGATCACACAGCTTCAAATGCTTTTACCATTCATTCCTTTAAGAATGAGACAACACATAGACAGAGGTAAGCAGAGCCGTGTGGTGAAAGCCAGCCTGATATATATATATATATATATATATATATATATATATATATATATCAGGAGATATATATCGAGAGAGAGAGAGAGAGAGAGAGAGAGAGAGAGAGAGAGAGAGAGAGAGAGAATCAGGCAAACCAGTGTGTAAAAGGAACGGCGGGCTGCTTTCCCGCCACCCAGATCCCAGCTAGCTTACCCCGAAATAATTACACGGAAACTGTATTCTTTTAAACACTGCTTGGCCCATTATCTGTTGCCTCTTATTGGCTAACTCTTACATATTGATCTAACCCATTTCTAATAATCTGTGTAGCACCACGAGGTGGTGGCTTACTGGGAGGATTCTAACCTGCAGCTGTCTTGGAGAGGAGAGTCATGGCGACTGCCTCATTGCCTTCTTTTTCCCAGCATTCTGTTCTGTCTACTCCCCCTATCTAAGCTGCTGTCCTATCAAAAGCCAAAGAAGTTTCTTTATTAACCAATGAAAGTAACACATAGACAGTTAGCCCTCCTCCATCACCAGTGCTACAGAGTAAGAATCTATCTCAATAAAGAAGTAAATAAACAAGTAAGAGAAACAACAGTGTACACGTTTTCCCCTTGTAGCTCTACTGTACGTACCCTTTTTTTGTTGACCAAAAGTAACATACCCTAACAAGATGTCATGCTCATCGCCAAACGGTGTTTTATAGATGCAGTTGTTGGTTACTATTGACTCTGTAGTTGTCCATAGTTTCATAATTTTGTTAATACAGGAATTAAAATGCTAATGTCTCCATTACACAGGCATATTGATTACTTATTTCATACAAACACACGTATTCTGCATTTTTCTTATTGTCAGTCATAATGATGTATTTAAAGATTCCTTTGCTCTTGACCATCTGTTATTTCAAAGCAACATTATAGGAGTGTAACGTCTCCCTGTCTTCATTGCAGGGTTATGATTCTGGGTCACTGTGGGTGAAGTTGATACAGCTGTCCAAGCTTTTACTGAACCAAATTAGTGTGATATAAAGCGGTTCGGTCCATATGTCATTCTAAGATATACTCACCAATTGTTTTTGTTAACGTCTTTTGACAGCGTTATTGACAACAAGGGTTTACTTAAACTTCTTGAGGAGAGATTTAATACTTGATTTCTCTCAAATTCCTCCCCTGTGGCCAGTCATTATATTAGAAAAATATAAATATATTGACTGTTTTCAACCTAAAGTACTATTGCTACTTAAAGAGAAACTTTTTGCCAGGTGGTGGTGGTGCGTACTTTTCATTCCTGCACTCAGGAGGCAGAATCAGGTGGATCTCCGTGAGTTCGAGGCCAGGGTGGTCTACAAGAGCTAGTTCCAGGACAGCTAGGACTGTTACACAGAGAAACCCTGTCTCGAAAAACCAAAACAAATATATATATATATATTTGTATATATATATTTAAATATATTGTATATATATATTTAAATATATATATATATATATATATATATATATATATATATATATATATAGAGAGAGAGAGAGAGAGAGAGAGAGAGAGAAACTTTTCATAGACCACATTACTATTAGGAAGAAGGCAGGAAAAAAAATGAAAGAGAAACCAGTGAAAAAAATCCATGAAAATGAGAAATTAATGAATGAGAGCAATGCAGGTAAAACCTAGTTTCAAGTACCATGAACAGTTCTGGTCATTTATCTTGGCTAGTGCTGGAAGGATGGCTCACATTTAAAGTTTAAATGTAGAATTTGGTAATGTTATTATAAAATCCCGAGGGGCCACTCTGAGGTAGTACACTTAAACTAAAACACAGAGTGGTATATATGACTATCAAAAGGCATACATGGATATTACTGTATTGCAGTACAAACACGGGTTTCAAGACTAACACATTGTTATACCCTGAAAGACTGAAATTTTTTTCAGTCTGAAATGTAAGACTGTACATTTTATTGCTGTTTAAAACAAGTATATATTTAGCAAAGTTCTATTTGCATACCCAAACATAGAGTAACAAGGGTAAAACTGCTTTTTATACATAAAACCACTAGAAATAAAATTTATAATTGCATCCAAACATATGGATTGTGTATTCTGGTATCAATGAATCATCTTACATCATCTCTGTGCCTTTCATTTAATATTTGAAATAGAACTGTTTTACCTGCCACTCAAATTATGCTGTTATTCGCAGTTAACCATGGCATAATTACTTTCGGAAAATAGTCTTGTGGGATGGAAGGAATTCTTTTGTTCCCAGCACCATATGAAGGGATGATTAGATGATTAGGAAAGAGATTAGGAATACTAACCTCCTCCATTGTCTTTGCTGAGAGCAGGAATGAAAATATCAAAACCACAGTTCACATTTCCATACGTCTTGATGTTCACACGTTTCCGTTGCTGTTCCCCTTCTCATGCTAAGTTCCAATTCCATTGCAATTGCTATTAGAAAGTTTAACATAATTAACCTTTTTGTTTGATGTTGATCTCTAAGTTATAGTCTGGATGATACTGTCTGCAGAACGTGTCTGAAGTCTAAGCCTTCTACAGAACCAGACAGGGCAGACGTGTCTGTGAGTTTTAGTGACACCCCAGGACAGCATATGTTGCCGTTACTTTAAAGACAGCTCAAATGCATACAAAATTTCACCTGATAATGATGTTTGATCTGAATAGAAACAGTTTTTATCAACATATTCAGCACAAGTTCTTTCCTTGTTTTCTTTTGTATTTTTTTTTCTGGCATGGATATACTGGAAAAATTCCAATTTCCAGTCCTTTTTAGGAAAAAAAAATAGGCTTTTGATTCTAAACAGCATACTCAAAATTGGAGGAATCAAACTTTGAGATTTTCCCTTTAATATACCAAAGTATTTTATTTTTTGATGATTCTTACATATTAGTGTTTTTTAAATATAGAATCGAAAGTTGTAATTTATAAGGTAAAAATAAATTTTATCTTGGAGCAAGAGTTCTTGCTAAATTTGATTCTGTTCATTTTTCCAATGAGATGAAAACGCTTTTACAACAACCCAAAGCGGCATAATTACTGTGTTATCAATAGCATGATGGTTAAATATTGAAAGACTAAATATTAATACTAGGAGATTGATTCATCTTTTTGGTAATATTCACACTAAAAATCTACGATAAGTTTTGAGATAACTATGATATTATTTTTGGCAGGTAAGTTTTATAATTTATTTAAATTTTGACACAAGTGACTACTTTTATCAGAAGCTCACCTTCTTGGATTGTTTTTATGAAGCATCAGAGACAGAAAACCTCAGTCATGAAAGTTGTTGTTCACTCTGTAGAGTACCTGGGCCCCATGCTGGGATGCCTCACTCAGCCTTGCTGCAGCAATGCAGCAAGAGGTGTTGCTGTCCCTGGAAGGCCTGCCTCTTTCTGAAAGGAAGCAGAGGAGGAGTAGGTGGAGGACTCATAGAGAGGAGGGGAGAGCAACAGGAGGAGAAGAGGGTGGAGTTATCATTTATAAGCAGGTTGTGGGGGACCTGTCCCAGGATGGGCAGCAGTGGGTTAACCAAGGCCTTGGCCAATCCCCTTGGTGGGTGGGAGACTACAGCAGGTGAGAGACAGACAGATATGCCATGCAGAGCAGAGAGAATTTGGGTATCGAGTTTATTTAGTGGGTTATGGAGGGGAAAGGGAAGGGGAGAATGGGGGGGGACAGAGAAGGAAAGAGAGAGAGAGAGCGCGCAAGAGCGAGCGAAAGAGAGAGAGGGTCCTCTTTCCTCAGAGGGTCCTGTGAGGGCCTTTGAGGTATAAGAGTGAGTTCTGCTTCATTTCCTGAGTTTTTAACATTCTTATTTATTTTGAAAGTCACTTCACAGATCTCGTTTTTTTTTCTCTCAAGTGTTTCCAGCTTTATGTAGAAGTATCTAGTAGCCATCCTGTAATATATTCAAGGTGGCTTAGTCCTTTGGAGCATGTTACACAATAATTAGACAATATTTATTTAATTGCTTGAACTGTAAGATCTATTCACATTGTATATAGGAGAAGACACTAGCCTGTGCTGTGGAGTTTCTAATCACAACTCTTTGCTGACATATTCTGAGAATGTTCACGTTTCTGGATATATCCAGAGAAATGTGAAATTTAAAGTTGTATTTCTGAAGAAATGAAAGGAAAAAAACCAATTGAGTTTGCTGTTGAGTTTGCTTTGATCTGGAAGATGCATTATTGAATATATTATAAATAGGGGGTACCAGGTAGCTTACTTTTGTTATGCCTGACTTCTTGTTGCTTCTAGTGTCTCTGACAGGATGATTCATTGGAATAATTTTACTTTGTATTCATGTTATCTTTTAGTTCCAAAATTATATACGTAGAAGAATTGTGCTCACAGCAAGGGAAAATTGTCCTAACTCTAAAAATTCAGATGATAAGTTTGAAATTAAAGCAGTTTTCTCCTCAAGAAACTGGCTACTGTTACTACTATATCACGGATGTTTTCAGGGGTTTTAAAGATTAGAACACTGTCAAGTTTATACCAATCCATAAGTGTCAACAACAGTAGTTTTCTCTTACAGGTTTTTATACTTCCTTTCAGCCTTTCCTTTGCTTCTTTTTGTTTGTTTGTTCTGAGACAGGAACTCTGTGTCATGTTTGGGGAGTCATGTTGGTGAAATGTATAGCTTTGCTGTTTGTAGGACACACAATCTCTCAGAACCTCCCTCATGTTGTGACTCTTATAATCTCTTTGCCTTCTTTTCCACGATGTTCCCTGAGGCTTAGATGCAGGAGTGTTTGTAGACATATCCATTGTAACTGGGCTCCATAACTGTGATATAATGTCTGATTTGTTTTCTTAGATATTTAATATATTGTTTTCAAGTGTGCAGTGACATTTTAAATATGAGTTGCTATTTAATATTTGTGACCCTTATTATGACATATTTTGAGTAATTTCAGCCTTTACAGATGACTCCAGTAACTTACAAGGACTAGTTAGCATTTACCTGGTGTCTATATTTCGTGACTGGAGCAATATATTTCATATAGTTTATCCAGTGACCTCTAAAAATGAAGGGACACTTCAGTTATTTCACAGTATTAGCCAGTGCTAAGGCAGTATCATTGAATACTCTTACAAGTTCTCTTTGGTAGGAATCTCTTTTGGTAGTGAAATCCCCAGTCACGCTTTATCTGACTTTGAATGACGTTTATTGGTTTGACTGGGCACTGTCAAATGACATAACAGACTGGCTGTCACAACTCCTACTGCCCCAGCAGTTCCGAGTCATCTGCCAGCATCTATATTAGATAAATTTTTGTCAATTTTCCAAATCTGATAGAATTTCTTCCGTGGGTTAGTAAGAAATCTGTTGACTTCTCTATTAACTTGTAGGTATAGCTAATCATATTTGTACTAGAATGTCTATGAATGTGACTTACCCCCAAATCATCAACTTACTTAAGACACTACCTTTTTGTGTGCATGCCTTTGCTTTGGGACCTCCATTGCTTGGTTCTCCAGCATGGACTTTGTAGATGACATTGTCTAATCACAATAGAATAAGTTGAACATGTGTGAATGTCTGTATTCATTTGACTTCTTCATATTTATTTTCCTCGTGACCCCCATGCAGCTTGTTAATGTTCCATAGAAGCTTTGTAGAAGTCTAATTTTTAAGAACTTCCTTTACAAATGTTTTAAATATCTTCTTTCATTTCACTATTCCTTTTCACGTTACAATATCAAGAAGTAAATTCTCATCATTTTGAGGTTGTCAAATCCTCACCCTGCTTTTTATCTACTGTTCTTGTTTCTCCTTTTCCAATGCCTTTTGTATGGCATCTAGGGACTTTTTGAGGGGTCCTGTTTCACTTCAGAGACAGCCTCCATATTCTTCTGTTAATTTGACTTTCCTAAAAGCATTTATTTATTTAATTTTTGGGGACAGTGTCTTCTGTAGCCCAGACTGATCTTTAGTTCAGTGTGAAGCAAGCCTAACCTTGAACCTCTGATCCTCTTGTCTTTCCCTCACAAGTGCTCGGGTTACCCACTTCCGTCATCACACTCGCCTATCTATGCAAATGTAACTTTGGAAACTTTTGGCATTTACTTTTATATTTGGCAAATATGATAGTACAATAGAGTTTCAATTTTCTCAAATATTATGGTTAATATAAATTTTAAGAGTTACTTGGTAAATGACATTAAATATTGATTGGAATTACATAGAATTACTAATCTTTATAGTCAGTTTTATTAATAAATATGACTTGGTTAATATGGTACAATTTTCCAAGTAGTTAAAAAATGGAATAAGCTATAGTGATTCATTAACTACCTTTCTCATTCTGAGGTGGAATTGTAAGTGTTTGAAAATTAATTTTTAAATATTCATCTTAAGCATTTTCCTTTATACTATAATTCACTTTTCTATACATCAGCTGAAATTTAAGTGGTTGTTCAGTTCAAGTATGATTTTTCTTCCACTTTTTATTTATCATTGTATCCTGGAAAATGAACATTTATCATGAAAATAATCACTACCTATTTGACGAATTTCTTTTTTTTTTAGGTCATGTTCTCTGGGCAGCTTTATATTTTCATAAATGAGCATCTTAATCATTTTTTTTACTATCATCTGTTGGTAACACCCATGACAAAAATGTCAATCACATTTCTCTGTAAATAGGTGGGAATGCTGACAGCAGTTTTCACACCAAAAATGTCTGTGATAATTTTACACTTTATTTTGGTAGCTCTTTCCACATCTGTTTTTGACCTACATTGAAGAGCAGTGATCTAAGGGAGATAGGAGTTTGAGAAGGAATTATGTTTGTCATTGAACGTGATGACAGCCCCTGTGTGGTTAGGTCAGCCAGAGACAGCAGGAGTAAAGGAAGTTGGTCCTGTTAGTTCTTGCAGTTTATAGAACATGATGTGGTCCTGAGCCTGGTATGTCTCAGGCTCTGTGCTGTAAGATGTTTTGCTTCATATGGCTGGACTGGAGGGGGCTCTAAGGAAGGATGTTTTCACCTGAGATTGGATGTGGGGATCATTTTAGTTTTTCTTAGTCTTTCATTTAGCAAGAAAGGGAGTTGTTTGGCATTTTGTGAACTGTACCATGGTCTCTGGCTCTTTTTGTTTGTTTGGACAGATCTCTGAAGTGGTCTTGCTTTGTTTGATTCATCCCAGTCTCTGAGAATCTGTCTGAAGCTGGGAGTATGTGAGGCTATGTCAAGTAGGACCCACCGGGCTGCTCCTGATGTTCTGGGTACCCTGTGTTCTTTCTTAACTTCCTTTCATCCCTTCTCTCTTTAGCACATAACATGGTTAAAATATTTCTAAACTATGTGGCTAATTGGGCAGTTTCTTTTTTTCAGATACAGTAGGCAATGGTTTAGTCATGTAGATTGTGAGATTTCCATTTAGCCAAAGCAAGCACTCCCAGCACAGCCCAGCATTGCCTCAGCTAACTTGATGTTCATCTTTAACTTCTAGACTGCATCCTTCCTTTGAATAACCCACCCTCTCTTCTGTTCTCATCTTCCTGGGAACCGTCTTCGTTTTGTCATTGGATTTACGCGGTGACTTTCTGAGTTTTCTCTTTCTTAGTTTTCCCCTTTTGTTTGAGATGGGGGTATCTTAAGACCTACACAGGCCTTGAACTTTCTTTATAGCTGATGACAACCTTGAACTTCTGCTTCGCCTGCCTCCGTCTCTTCCCTGCTCGGGCTACAGGTATATACAGTCATGCCTGATTTATGTAGTACGAGGGATCTAGTCTGGTACTTCCTGCCTCCTGGGCAAGGATGCTCGCAAATGACTCACATCTGTGTAGTCCCTTTTCTTGCTCCTGTTCTGCTTCAGTGCACGCCAGCCCTGCAGACGTGGATAGTGCTCTTCTCAAAATCAAAACTGTCACCCAACTCCTTCCTTGAAATCCTACCTTGACAATTTGAATAAAACGTACTCCAGAGTACATGCCGTGGCTTGATGACCCAATGTGTAGAATCCTGTTCATCTCTGTGATTTCATCTTGTCTTCTCCGTATCCATCCATCTGACTGGACAATTTGTAGTTGGAGAATATCGAGTTTATTTGTTGCTCTGTTTTTCATATTGGAATCTCCAACCTTTCTAGGATGAGACTCCTAATACTTTAGTTCTTAGCGTGCTCTAATTCCCCTACCTTTACTTTAGCCTGCTATGTTTTCTTCATTCTTTTATTATTTGTGATGCTTACCACAATGTTATATAGAATGCATTATATTTATTTGTTTGTATTATATATATGTGTGCTCATGATTTCTGTAGGGTCATGGAAATGCCGCCAATGCATGCATGATTGTCAGAGGACAACGTGTAAGAATGCATTCCCCTTTCCTACTGCATGGGTTCTGGGGATCAAACTCATATCCTCAGACTTGGAAGCAAACACCTTTACCCACTGAGCCATCTTGCTGACCCTGCAAGAAATAAATGGAATTTATTTCTATTGCTGTACTATTTAAACCCTACCTTCCTTAGACATTCTACTGTTGTGGTGTGATATTGCTCTCATTGCTATGACAAACATTGCCATAATTAATTCTAGAGGTTAAACGGTTGCCTTCTAGTATTAGAGGTTTTAGCCCATGGTGAACTGCTTCCATTGCTGCAAGTCCAAGGCAGGGCAGAGAATCCTAAGTGGATGAAGCCGCAGGGCGATTGGTAATGAAAAGTCCCCAGACTATCTTGATACAAAATATACAGCTTTATTAAACAGAAGTAAGACTTACAACAGCTTACACCAGAATCCAAACAATCCGTCCGGACGCAGGAGCCAGGCAAAAAAGGGGGCTAGTGGAGCGGTGCTTGCTAGGTTTATAGGCAGGCTTTAGACTGAGGGCGGCATGCCCCCAAAACAGAATGTGATTGGTTGAACTCCCCTATCATCTCCCCCTTTTTTTCTAAAATAAGACAGAACCAAACCAAATAAAACTATATACAATAGAAGCAAATAATAAACATAAAGTTACAAACAACAAACAATGTTAAGCAAGAAATATATAACAGAAGTTTTGCTAAATAATGTAGATGGTAACTACAACTATCTAAGCTGTTGTCCTATCAAAAGCCAAGGCAGTTTCTTTATTAACCAATAAAAACAACACATAAACAGTTAGCCCTCCGCCATCAAGTGGAGCATGTGAAAGAACTAAGGAGCCCACTTTATGTTGAGAATGAACAAGTATCTCATTACATTTGTGATTGTAGACATTGATTGTGGATCTATTGCTAGTTATGCCTGCTGTTGACCAGAGGGACACTTGTTAGCTATTGTTTAATTAAGACATAAGCACTTAATGAGAATTCCATTTATTTATATGGAAATATATCTTTAAAAATTTATATTTAGTGTGTCCTGGTTGCTATTTTCTCTAGCATATTCATTTGGGGATGTGGGCTAATTGCTTTTTCATTGTGTAAATTAATATTTGCATGTGTTTTCAAGAGTAAATTTAGTGTAATCTATTTTATTAATCTGTTATTATGCAGAACTTTGAGAGGGATGAAGTAGCTTGAAAGCAAGACTGAGTATTGGAAATTTCTGCAGGGCCAGACTATATTAATTTGAGATGAAGGGCACTAGATTAAAAAAATAGAGTTTTTGTCTATTAAATTTGAATATGACTTACTGTTTCTCTTAGTTTCTGTTTTCAAATTATTAGTTTACCTGATAATATTTCTAATTTTTTTTAATTGAATGCTGACATTTTCTCTGAATGCACCATGCCCTGGAGCAGTTCAGTGGGCATGAATCTTACTTTGCCACCAAAGGTGAACCTAGTATGCAAATGTTAATTAGAAGCTAGGGTAGGCTCAGGTTAATCAGGTTGGGATAGGGATTTCTGCTTCAGAATTAACCTGGCGCATCCTTTAATGCTTGTCCGCAGGCAGACTCAGTGCCGGTTTCACAGGTAGGGCTGTGTGGCGAGCGTTGAAGAGATGGCACATGTCAAGCATGAAACATGTGCTACGATTTGTTGGGAGATAATTATGAGCTCAGTGTCTTCCTTTGGCCGTGGAAGCATTTGCAGTGTGACATATCACTTTTCTCTCTAGATAACGAGAGGACACGAGACACGTTATATTTAGTAATCAAGGTTAACTAAGGGGTGCTAAGTTAGAGAAACACAGGGAAATTGGACAGGGAAAGATTCTCCATATTTTTAACGCATGAAAATTGATACTTTAGACACCTTTGATTCCTCTGGCCTTGTCAGTAATAACTCAAATGGATATATCTTAGTTGTATAAGCCTTCTTGTCTCTATCTTCTTGCTTATCCAAACATCCACTTTTAGAGTTAATACTCTATATTTATAACATATCTTGTGGACTTAACTATGGTCAGAGGCATAATATTCTACTCATACCTTCTCTTCTCTGTGGCATCTGTCTGGTTTACCTTTCTTGTGTATCTTATCTTCGAGTGTTCTATGACATTGATCAGTTCTTTCATAGCTGAATGAAATCTTGGTTTATTTTAGCATGAGTTCTTACTACTTCCTGTCCAATATGTATACAATAATTGCAGACCACAAAAGACCCGCTACGGAAACTTGAAAGAACATGGAGTCTTTGTAGGTGATCTTAAGACAACATTGTTCTTGGCATTGTGATGAACGGTATGCGTGCATCAGCCTTGAGGCATAATGATAGCTTTAATTATTTTAGACTTTGAACATATTTAATCTCCTGGCTTGATGAAATGTTAAAGTATATAGGAAATAAGTTTTCCATGTAAAATGTTTTATGAAGGGTTTTTCACCCCTGTGGTACTTCCTGACGGATGGATATTATGTCACATATTATGGGGTTGAGACTCAGCCTGAATATTTCTTTTTCTCTTTGCCAGCATGGGGTAACCTTGGAAATGTTCTGAAGAGTCAGAGTAAAATTTCTGAAGCTGAAAGCGCCTACAGAAATGCTTTATACTACCGCAGCAACATGGCCGACATGCTGTATAATTTGTGAGTATGCCTTGCTTTCTCTGGTTCGGTTCCTCTTTGAAACCTGCTGTGAGAGGGACTAGTGAGTTAACTGATGGGAATGGAGATGTTGATCTCTGGGTTTTCTAAAATAACTTTTCCTTCCTTTATGCATCTGAGATCAGTAGGCGAATGGCATTTATGATTTCCCTGTTTGAGGTCACATCATCTGTATTTATGTTTATTGGTATATGGTTAAATCTTTTTGAAACACTATGCCATATAACAAAATGTTGGTATCAATGATTTTCACTTAAAAAATACATGTTCTCCTCAAACTGAGATGAATAAATACAGAGTTTCAAAAATAAGCCTTTAATGTGACATGTGTAAATGGCACATTGAATATTAAATGACACATTTTTCCTTCCCTGAATCTTTGATTATGTCAAAGTATATATAAAATATATGTTCAACCAGGGAAATAACAGAAACATTCTAGATGCTAACTAGAGTTTCTCCTTTATCATCTTGTCCACATCTTCAAATGAGTATAGGAATGTTTGTGTAATTTGAAATATCCTTCAGTATTAACTTTGAAAAAAATCTCAAGGACTAAATCAACTTTGCCTTTTGAATGGAAGGTTCTAAGAAGCTTTGCGTGTTTGAGTTGGTAAATGAAAACTAAACTTGAATTCTTTCCTTTGTCATTTACATTTGGAACATTTTTATATGTAATGGAAATCTAGCCTAAAGACAAGGCTGTCTAGTTTATTGACATATAGTTTATTTATATAGTAGCTGATATCCCAGATTTTTTCAGTCCTGCTAGGAAAGCCTATCAGTCTCATGGCCTGCCCTTCCCCTCCCAGGTCTCATCTGTCTTTTTGTCTGCTTTCATCCTGGAAAGTTTTCTCTAAGTGACTCATGAGGCCATATGCTTTCGTGGATGAAATTGTAGGCAGAGTGGGCAGGACTGTGCGGCACCCGTGAAAGCCTTTTCAGAGTTGCTGTGGAGTCATAGAAGACCAGTTCCTTTTCAGAATGCTACCCCCCTTAGTCAAAATTTGTCACCTACTTTCTGTGCTTTTTGAGTGTTGTGTAATAAGGTATCAAAACGCAGAAGCTTGAATTTTTGTATGCATCTATGTTCGTGCTATCTAAATCTTTTAGTCTAAAAGTATTGATATGACATGTTATTAAAGATAAAACTAAATGGAAAAAGGGGTAGGCATTTAAAGTAAACCATAGAAGCTCTATAGAATGTTGTATTCTGGTGTTCACATAGACTTCACCCTCCTAGACTTTAACATTGGAATACAAATCTGTTGCCCCCTGATACGCGAGTGTCAACAGGAAGGTTTTGTGTGGACTTGCATCAGGTGTGATTTTTTTTCCTTTATTACCTAGAATTTCTTCTCATACAGTAAAGCCTTTGTACAATCCTGCCTCTCTTGCTCATGGTTCATGCATCCCTGGGTGCATCTTCATCTTCTTCTTTGCCATAATTGGAATGCATATCTTTTTTAATGACATACTGAATGAATATATTTAGATCCTCTTATAGCATATCATGACTTCTTCATTTAAATTATTTTGTGACTTTATTACTGATGTGATAATTTTATTTCATAAAAATTCTTATGAGTTTTAACATTTGTGTACATACTATCTCTATGTATGTATACATTAATATAGATCGATAAACATAGATATATTTTTCAAAGGACCTTTTTCCTACAATATGGAATAGAGTGGAATAGAGGGAATTAAGTAATCTGGTGTTAAGTAATCTACTTCTGCATTGAGTTTATTTTCTCTGTTAGCCACATCTATAGTCTTTGCTTAATTATTATCATTCCTATAATATGGTATGTGCTAGACAAGTACTCCTCCATGATACTGTATCTTCAATCACCAAGGCAACTGGTTACTACTTCACTTTCTCATTGGTGGTACCTGCTGGGCAGGACTTTAAAGGCAATGTTTTATTCCAGCTTATGCTCTACTTATAACATACAAATAATCCAGTTGGCCATCCTACTCATCTCAGTTCGAGTTTCTATTGCTGTATTGAAACCCCATGAACCAAAGGCACGTTGGTTTATATTTCCACATCATAGTCCATAACTGAAGGAAGCCAGCACAGAAACTCAATACAGTGCAGAGATCTGGAGGCAGGAGCTGATCCTGAGGTCATCACAAGTTCTGCTTACTGATTTGCCTCTCATGGCTTGTCCATCCTACTTTGGTATAGAACCATAACCACCAGTCAAAGGATGATTGCGTCTATAATGGGCTAGGCTCTGCTCCATCAATCATTAATTCAGAAAGTGCACAAGCTTGGCTACAGCTCAATCTTACAGAGGCATTTCCTCAGTTGGGATACCCTCTTCTAGATGTCTCTAACCTTTGTCAAGTACTCATAAAACTAGCTGGCATACCACCTTATGTGTACTTTAAAGTGTTCATCTTATAATGACTTGCGGGTGCCTGTTTAACAGAGAAAGTGCGTGAGTAGCTCTCCCAAAGCTTTACTGAATTGTCCTTCTTGAAGAGCTGATTATCCTTTGATTTCCCTACTAATTCAAATAACTTCAGTAATTGATACGTGCAGCACAAAGTTGCAATATATTTTGAAAATGACATGTAACTACCAGAGTAAATGAAGAAGCATAGATTTCACTGAAACATGTTACCCATGTCTAGGAAATAATGAAATATATAACTTACATTGTTGACTGGATTTCAATAGTTATTGTTTTTAAAAATGGTTATTTTGTTCTATGATTTACAGTTAAATCATCTGTAAATAAGTGCACAGAAATAATTTCATAACCTATGATATAAACAGGGTAAATGATTTTAGTACCAAACAATAGAAAACTTTTTCTATTTCTTTTTATTAGAAAAAAACACATTTTTCCTGTGACTAGTCTAGAAACAAACTCTGAAAAGGAAAATTAATAGCTGTTCTTTTGGTTTGCATAATCTTATTTCTATTGCATAATTTTCTCTCATGTCCAGGGATTACTTCTTGTTCTAAATCAGCTCTTAATAGGAAAATGAAACAAAAACAAAAACAACCCCCCCCCCAAAAAAAAACCCATGATTTTCTCAGTCTTCGTAGAGAAGTTAACCTAAAGGTACTCCTTTTTGGCACAAGAAGCACACTGAGTAGTGCTTTTCTGGTCATGGTGCAGGAGTCTTCTCAAGGATGCTTCGTACTTCAGCCAGGCGATGTGATGCTCAGTGCTACGACTTGACCACTGTGCATGACATCCCAGGGTCCACCCTCACAGAAGTGAGGCAGATGGTTTGTGTCAAACAATTGAAGTTGATGGACATTTGTACATTGGAAAGAAACACCTGTGCTTCTTCATGAACTTTAGAGGCTTTGGGGAAGCCTAGGTGCCCACTGTAAAGTATCAGAAATATTTCGTGGCACTTGAACTTTTTATTTAATAATATAATATGCAGTCATTCATAACTACATTAAAAGGTAAGTAGCAATTGCTGAGGTGATAACCTATACCAGATACAAATATGATTCTAGGTGACCAGAATTAATATTGTCTTCAAGTCCTGTATTTTTTACTTATACTTAAAAATATTAACCAGTGATTTTAAATAGTACATCTGAACCTTGATTTGTGTAACATTAGAGGAGAAAAGTGTGATATGTAAAATATTAAGTAATAAAGGCCTGCATAATATGGAGTTATGTCTGAAGTTGAGTGACCATTACCTTAAGAGATTGCAAAAGCTTTAGAAAACACATTGGGGGAGGTGACTGAGTAATGTTATCAAATCACATCAGAGCTACACACACAGGGTTATGTTCTGCTTATGAAACGATGTTTTCAGTTTTCAGTGCAGTAGGTGCACAACTTTCTTTCGTTCTTTTATATGGCATCCCAGGCGGCCTCTGTATGGAGTAAAGGAATGAGGAAGCTGAGACTTTCAGGCAGCTAAGGTCGCATACGTAATGAACTGCCATTTGAACATACACTCCTTTCAATCTGTATCATTGCTCCATTTGCACGTTTAATTGACAGGCATGCAAATGAGGATGGCTCCCACAAAAACCCTTCAATATGCATATTTCCAGTTCCAAAAAAAATAATTCAAATCACCTTTATGGCAGAAATATAATATTTGTAATTAAATCTATTAGTGTATGGCTTTTTATCACAGTTACTGACTTCCTTGACCTTTTGTCAAAACAGTGTGATTGAGTTGGTCGTGGGATTGCGTATCTGTCCCAAGATTTGTTTTTTAAAAAATACTTCAGAAAGCATTTGTGTATCTGTTCACGATTGCATCTGATATGATGTCTGTCCATGATTATAGACAACAGCCACAGAGTGTGAAGTTTAAGGCAGCTGCATCTTATTCTTAACAGACACCAATAGCACATAGCAGAGCATATATTCAATTGTTTATTCATATTTGCATGTCACTAAAGTTGCATGTTTCACACAAGAAATTATTTTAAGATGGTTTTAGCAGATCAGTATTTGTATGTTTGCTTTTCATTTGAAGTGTATTTTCAGAGACACAGCCCTTGGGCTATCGTTCAGTGATTCACAGCATCACATTTCATAAATACGTAGTTGACTTTCAACCTTTTAACTGCACGACTCACTTGTTCCTGAAATATAATCATGCTTTTGCTGAAAAAATAGTTGATCTACTTTCGTTGTTGGTATAGATTTGTCTTCTTTTAAACAGGTGATTCAGTGGCACATTGAACTTTTTCATTATTCATTCAGTTTCAGAAGGCAGATAATAAATTTAAGACAGTATAATCAATTTTTGATTATTTTTTCTAATGGAGAGATCATGTTTGAAGATAATTGAGATTTTGCCCTTGTTCTGTGTTGTTAGAATCCAAGTATCCAATCTGTGAAGCATGAAAAGGGGAAAAAAGGAAGCAGCTTTTAGATTCAAGGGAAGTAGAAAGAAAATATCAATGAATTAGAATTTGGAGAAACATTGGACATGAATATGGAAGGATCTGAAACTTCTGGCAAGGGGATACTGGACAGAATAGAAAATCTCACTTGCAGCCCCGAAAAACAGAAAGGGATTATTACAAACAGATACCTGAATGCTTAAAATAACACAAGAGTAAACACATATACTTTCTTGGGAAATAGTACACTACATATTAACTATCTCAGGAAAATACAGCTGATCTGTTTTGGCCAAAAATATTTGCAATGTCAATTAAGCACTTTGAGAAAGTTCAAGAAACACTATTTTTTTAAGGAAAGAACGAAATCAAGGCACTTTGCAAGTGGTTTCTTCCACATCCTCAAAGAAGACATAATTTCTTCACTAATTACCATTCTTGTTTTTAGGAAGTTAGATTATAGGAAAAGCAAAATTTGACTAAATTAAATATGCATATATGAAAGGATTATGTCCCAGCTCCTCCCTGAAATCACAATAAGTCCCAAACAGAAAAGAATAAATTAGAAACCACTATAGACAAGTCATACTTACAAGTACATTTTGCATGTCTTGGAATTAATATAGTGGATATAAGAACATATTAAAGATTAAAACACTGCAGGCAGGTAGGATTTAATCTGGGATTAATGGCAAGATGTTTAATATTGCAATTCAATTACTGCAGTCTTAATTTAAAAAGTCAGGAGAAAAAAATGTGATGTATTGATATGTAAAAAGAGCATTTGATCAGCAGCTACCTTAGAAAGTAAGACTTCTGAACAAATTAAGAACAGATTAACACTGTAACATAAAATAAAGCATGCCTGTCAATTCTTTATTTAATGAAAATCACGGTACCCTTGCCTCTAACATTCAGCTTCTTGGTGTTGTGGCAGTGGCTTCATTATTATAATCTTCCAGAGGACTTCTAACTCCATTTGCTGTTTATTTAGATAAGTCGTGGAATCCCTAGGAGAGTAGGAAATTCTGTGACTCGTAATGGGTATTCATAACCACATTCTCTGAAGCATGCATTTTGATGAGCCACTAGATAATTCTATCTTACAAATAACCTTCTTACTAAGTGTGATCGTGTACTACTGTAATCCTAGCTCTCAGGAGGTGGAAGCAGGAGGATTAGGAGTTTAGTATCCTCTTCTACAACACAGCAAGGTTGACATGAGTCTGCTACATGAGACCCTCTTTCAAAAACATAACCAAACTAATGAAAAGTGCCTCTTGACTCAGATGTCTACTGAGGGGCTATATTCATTTCCTTGTATATGTATATTAGTGTTGATTCAGGTATTCTTTTGTTATTTATGGCTATCGTGGGCAAAGCACTTAAACGGAATGAACTAAAAAGATGGAGGTGTATTGTCTCATAAGTTCATATTTAGCTAGAGCGAGGAGCTGAAGTGGGCAGGTTTCTTGTCCCTTTCTGTGGTTTGCTGGGTATCTTTGGTGCACAACTATGTTCTCACATGACCTTTCCCTTCTACAGATGCCCATCTTACTCAAGCAATTTCTTTTTTAGCCAATTACTTCTGTAATGGCCTCGATTCCACATATGTCCACATATGTGGTCATACATATTAGAACTTAGCAGATGCTTTTAGATTTGTTTGCAAAAGTTTTATCACACATCTCACTATTAGGAGACTCAATTCCATTGAAGCAATGATTTTTAATCTGAAGAAAAGTGGTCAACAGGCAATAGGTTGTTTTAGAAACTAAAATACTTACATGGATTTCAGTGGTATATGTTTCTCATGATGTCCCAAACTGCCTTAGGAGGAAGTCATTTTAGTAGGAGCATCAGTGGAAGAAAAGGGATGTGGCCTTCACTACTTTTTCATTGCTGGGATAAAATACCATGATGAAGGCCACACACAGAATGAAGAGTTCACTTTGGCCTAAGGCTCCAGACAGATAAAAGCCCATCATTGCATGGATTCATGGCATCAGATGGCAGGCATGGTGGCTGGAACCAGGAGCTGAGGAAGTGAGGTGCGACCATAAATAGTTAAAGCCCTCCTTCAGTGACGTATTTCCTGCAATGCGGTTCCGCCCCCCACAGGTTCCACAGCCTTCCCAAACAGTGCCACAAAGTGGGTACTCAAGTCTTCAAACCACTACATTGGAGTATCATGTTATCGTTATAGATCCAATAATAACAAGCATATCAGAAGTCTGTATATTCAGGGCTAAGTCTGAAGAACCTTTGTAAGTTCACAAAAGAAGAGATTGTAGACTCCAGTTGGTGTGACTAGGTAGAGAAATAAATCTTGTCGTCTGAAAGGTAACAATTGATGGATATAAGAAGAAAAATAAATAGTGGCCAAATGTCCATAGGTCAAAACAGGGTTTCCTGCCAAGTGTCATTGGAGAGGGAGAGCACAGGGATGGAGGAAGATGGCCAGTGAGTGCCTGAGCAGGAGACTGGCATCCAATGGTAGAGAACTTCTGATTGCTGACAGGGATTCCCAGAATTGCTTCCTGTGTTTATGTAAAGGGAATGGGAGAGGGATTCTCTTGTTAGTTCACTGTAACACAATTAGCAAAGGCTGTGGATGAATAACTCAGCTGGCCCCTGATATTTCCCCAGAATAAGATGGTGATTACAGAGACTTGCTTTGTCCTATGGTAAGGGCAAGCTCCAACATATATCTTCCATGTTGTTTTACTTGATAATTTCATCACACATTTAATAAACACATGTTGTCTTGTAAAATTCTTGAAATATCATAGACCCTATTCAGTAACACAGCGAAAAACCTAGTATTGTATCTTTTTTATTTCCTCCGGTGTAGACTTATCTTTTCTGTAAGCGTGTATGCAGGTAGTTAGATATATTGTGTAGATTTATTCCTTAGACATTTTCTGTTCTAATTTGTACAGTTATTGTAATTCTAATGTCCTCACAGAAAAAAGATTTAATAAAAACATATTTCTTGCATTGATTTGGCATAGTTTAGACATTTAAATAAGTGATTTTTGAAAGTAGGGCAGGTTGACCATGCTTAATGATTGCATCACCCAAAAGTGTTCTCAAGTATATTTTACCACTCAGTCATCCATTCTTGAGTTTCGGTTAAGATGTACAGTATTCAAATATTTAGGTAAGTTTATCTTGTCAAAATGACAGATATAGATTCAGACAAGAGAATTAATAGATAATGACCCAGATGTTTGTCCAATGCAAAGAAAACAGAGCTGATTAAGTGGAAAAGATGGCCTTAAAAAGCATTCAGGTTAATTAAAAATTGCATTATGAAAACTTTTCTGTTTTAGTTTTCATGGCTTTATACATCAGATGATCACGGGTTGAAATCATAAATTGTGTATAACATGGACACACACTTTGGAGAGTTCAGAGGTATTCAGGTAGGTTCTATGGGGTTCTGAGGGAGGAACATGGATGTGTCATGGATATGACACTGCCTTAAGCATTAGTCCCTAATAGACTTATGTACAAACAATAAATAAATTGATAAAAAATTAAATAAATTATAGATGAAGTAAGTCCTTGTGTACCTGTGTTTTCCTGGGTTTTTCCTCCTTGTATAGTCACAGGCAGTGGAGAGGATCAACAGGTAAACAATTTGCATAGGAATTATTCATTTATTTTGATAATATATCTTTTACATTAGCATGCTGAAAACTAAAGTTTAACTTATGGTATCATCAATCTGAGGAGTCCTGGATGATAAAGTCCTAGCCTCAGGTGGCCCGGCCCTGTAAAACCCTTTCCAGGAAGAACGCTGGTTGCACTTTGGGTAATTTCACCGGTAGATCTGCTGTTATGTTCTCATTGTCTTCTCTCCCAGGTACACGTTAGCACTTCCACTCTGTTTGGACCTTACAGTGGTCAGCTGAGTTGCAGCTCATGCCACAGAGCCATCTTTTTCTGCAGTTCATTTGCACATCTGTCCTGGGCTTCATCCTGGGTTAGATTTCATGGTTCATCTGTTAAAGTGAAAGCTCTTTTCCTAATACTTAAAATTCCCAACTTAAGTAACACCTATTACAAACATCAATGGTTTGTACACGGTTTTGAGAAAGAGAGGCTGACTGTGAAGCCCTGCCTTTTACTCATTGATGTGATCCTATCTGCAGATCCACCCAGCAAATACCAAGTGTTTGCAGAATAGCAGCCATTGGGTTAGGAAGTAAGAATTAGCTCACAAGCAAAGTATAATTTCTGTCTTCAAGTAGCTTGAAGTCTGGATTTAAAATTATATGTTGGTGCTAGGGAGATGGTTCCCTTGCCAAACAATTATGTCGATCAGAATTCAGATCAAAGAAACCTCGTAGATGCAGGCTGGATGTGGCAGCTCTTTGATAATTCCGATCATGGAAGGCCGAGGTGAGGAATCCCCAAAGCAATTAAGCTAGGGGAACTTGCTATATTGGTGAATTCTTGATGGATAGAAACCCCACCTTACAGAAGAGGTGGGAGAGCAACTGAAGATGATTTCTGACATCAACCTCCATGCATAGAGAGGTACATGGACCCACGCAGAGGAGAACATTTGCACACACACACACACACGAAAGCTATATATAAAATTCTAAGCTGGGAATTGTAGCATATGCCTGTAATTGCATGTTGACTTTGAACTCCTGATCCTCTCTTCCATTACCTGAGTGCTGGGATTCCAAAAATGCACCACTGATGCCTGGCAAAATGTCACTTTTATTTCAAATAGTCCCCATGTGTTGTTGCAACAAGGCAGACAATGTCTTAACTCAGCCTGGAAGGAAAAAGAGGGAACGAAGATAGGAATCGTGATAGAAAGACAAGGGAAATGATAGTAGAAGGGAAAAATGAGTTTTGATTGAGTAATTTTAGGTGTTTTCTTGCTATCCTGTAAGCATTCTGAATTCATTTTTACATCTTTTATAAGGACATTTGGAGGTAGAGTGTATAGATTTTTGTGTCATAATTATATACGTGTGTGAATGAAAACTGACTTTCAATGAAATATATTTGTATAATATACAAAAGGTTAAATACAAGGACTGTTAATGCACTGGAGACCAGGGTCTCGAATCTGGGATGTCTGGAAGGCGAAATAAATTCACAA
Organism: Myodes glareolus; assembly: GCF_982192425.1. Lineage (NCBI taxonomy): Eukaryota > Metazoa > Chordata > Mammalia > Rodentia > Cricetidae > Myodes > Myodes glareolus. Next base: position 25,950,471 of record NC_142051.1, read on the forward strand.
ATCCAGGATTCTGATGCAAGCTGACAGGCTATCAGCTGCAGGGCAAGTTCTTCTTCTTCTTCTTCTTCTTCTTCTTCTTCTTCTTCTTCTTCTTCGTCTTCGTCTTCGTCTTCGTCTCCGTCTCCGTCTCCGTCTCCGTCTCCGTCTCCTTCTCCTTCTCCTTCTTCTTCTTCTTCCTCCTCCTCCCTCTTCCCCTTCCCCCTCCCTCCCTCTTCCCCCCTGCTCCTTCTCCTTCTTCCTCTTCTTCCTCCTCCTCCTTACTCTTTTTCTTCTCCTCTTTGTTCCTCTTTCTTCTTCTGCCCTGAGCATCAAATCTCAGTCTCTTATTGTAAATTTTACACAAGGTTAATCATTATTTGGGCAAAGCACTTCACAAGAAGTATAAAGATTCTTTGAAATCAGAACACCATCATTCATTATGACGTTTTCCCAGTTCCCAAGCCCCATGCCAGCCACTATATTCTTAATTCTTAGCTGAGTTAATCATAAAACAACTTTGGAGACTTTCACCTTGAGGCTAGCTACTTGCAGTTTACAGAAGCACAGTTGAGGGGGTTTTACTCCATTGTCATATCTTTCCCATTGTTGTTCCTCACCATTACAGTTTTGATTTATAAGGCCACAGGCAGTCAGCCTGCCAGGTCCTACGTTCCTCAGAAACTTTATTCATCATAGCCAAATTCTTTTCTGTTTCTTTTTATGTTTCTGATTATAATTCTTTTGCCAAGTTTTATAATCGAGTAAGAAACAATCTCTGCATTTCCCCCAAATTTCCCCAATTCTTTCATCAGTCAGGTTTTTTCCCCATAACCTGCTTTACAGCTTCCATGCCTGCCCACTTTATCAGATCAGGAATACTCGTATTATCATACAGCACATCTGTATTTTCAGAAGGCACTGGTGTGGAAAGAGAAAAAGGACATGAAGAACAAGTGCACTAGTTGAATTGCTGTAACCAGAATCATCTGTAACATTGCCAAATGCATATGCAGACGCCAAAGATGCGGTCCTCAGGGCATGTAGGTGTTTGCTCCTTGGCCCTCAAGTAGCATGCTCATTTAGCTGCCACTGGGTTGCCTGGAGGGAGTTGCTTCCTGCATCTCAGGAAGTACTTGAGGAGAGGGACTGTGCTTGGCCATCTCCAGCACTAATGGAACCATAGATAAAACCAATATTTCAGCATCACGGTACAGGTTGTATAACTCTATGTTTCAGAATTAGAAGAAGAAAAATATACCCACAGTGTGAAATGTCAGTACCTGGGTCTTGATTCTTCTACATAAAGTGTTCAAAGTGGGCTGGAGAGATGGCTCAGCAGTTAAGAGCATTGCCCGCTCTTCCAAAGGTCCTGAGTTCAATTCCCGGCAACCACATGGTGGCTCACAACCATCTGTAATGAGGTCTGGTGCCCTCTTCTGGCCTGCAGACATACACACAGACAGAATATTGCATACATAATAAATAAATAAATAAATAAGTAGATAAATAAATAATAAAGTGTTCAAAGATGACCATTTTGCACCAAGAAAGCCACAAGGCGTCTCCGAGAATGATATAATCTTCTGAGCTATATATGGGCACAATGACCAAAGAACTTAGATGCACACTAAAACCTCCATGGCAGTTGGAGATGTAAATTATTTATATTTTCATTGTTAGTGAAGTCTTTGACACTTCTTTGGTGCTCCACATAGACTTTTAAACAGAGCTGCATCGAACAACATACTTAACACTCGTTTCTTTTACATCTATGACAAGAACACATGAGAGTTTCAGTGTCTGCCCTGTCAGCCTTGCCTTCTCCAGCATGCATCAAAACTGGAGTCTTTTTATTAACTGTGAGCCTGGTAAGAGAAAGACAGAGGCTAGGTCCTGCCCATTCCTATCCGTGTTATGTGGATCCTGTTTCAGATGCAGTTGCAACATAGCACCATGTGGGCTTGTCCATACTGTCGAGAAACAGTCTCATTCATATTCACTCTGTTGAAAAAAAGACATTAACCTAGATTCCACCGTGAAACAAATTGAATGGAGGCATTTTTTTTTCTGAAACATCATTGAAAGATCTTTAATTTTGAAGTCATTTCCCTCCACAGCTGTGGAGGTGAAACCAAGGAGGTGTATTAGAGAGTTCGTACAGCAGTTTACAGTGACACGCTGAACTACTGAGTTTTGTTCACTTTAAAATGCACTGAACGTTGCCTACAGGGGCAGAAGCCTTCCTCTTGTTCTTCCTCAAATTGTGTTCACGCAGAGGGTGCAGATGATGCAGGCAGAGTCTTAAGGAAATGCATTTCAGTTTTCTCCTAAGGAGGTTTCTGCCTAGTGAGAAGAAAGTGCCTTGCAGTCTCTGCTCTTGAAGAAAAGCGAACAGATGTAAATTAGTTATTTGCCTAGTCCCAATCAGTCGGCTGCAGAGTTTCAATTACTGAGGCTTAAGAATTATTTTCTAGACCCACCAGGAATTATGGTAATATTGTCTGACGCTTAATTTATTCTCTCTGGTATAGAAGGTTTGGCTTACGTGATTGTAAAGTTGCTGAAAGTATAATTGAAGTTTGAGGGCATCTGGATATGTCGATGATAATGAATTGAAAACTAATGTTGTGTCATCTGCTGCTTACTTCTTATGTATTTTATTTATGTCAAATAGCACATTATTTCCGAGGCTGAATTATATTTCCTATCGCTTCTTTCAATTACTTGCTTCTAGATTACCCTTTACTGAGATAAGGCTTCCTGGCTGAGGCTGACTCTACAGCAAAACTAACTCCTTGTACCAATTCTCCCCCTCATTTCCTCTTTTAAATTCCTTTTGTACATTGCACTTACTGCTATGAAATACACAAACTCCATGATGTAACTATAAATGTATGTATTTAAAAGGAGTACAAATTCCTAGTTCATTTTCTAGAGTGTTAAAGAATGCACTTGGTGTGCATTCTAAAAGTACGATATATGCTTAACATGTCAAAGATCCCAGGTTACATCTCCAGCATATCACATACCACACACATGCACACAGGCACACACCCAGACACACACCCAGAACCACCCCTAACTATGAAGATGTGAACTCCAGAATGCATCGTTTTGATATATTTGCCAACTTTCTAGAGCAGTGCTTAGCACACTGTGAGAGTGCTTTGTAATTTTTCCTAGAGGTATATATATATATATATATATATATATATATATATATATATATATATATATATGGTACATTTATTCTCCTCAAGTATTCAAGTGTAAAAGATATGCCTTAGACTGTCTGTATCCTCCTTCTTCTTTCCCTCACCCTAAAAGAAGAGCAGTAGTTGCTCAATGATGCCCTTTTGACTTCACACCTACATCTCCTTGAATCATGACTCTCCATGTTCCATTTTGACCCTATGGTCCTTTAAGCTGGGACAAGTCATAGAGATTGGATGAAAGTGATCCCATCTCTGTCCTGTCGTAATGAGTATCATATAAGGAAATGCCCACACCATCTGGAGGAGACCCAAGCCTAGTCTGGTTGTTATAAAATTCATGGTGTGGAAGTGAGGCAATTTCTTAGTGCAAAGTGTTGGTTAAGGGACTGATGTAACCACCTAGCAGTCTGAAAGGACACTGGACTTTATAGATATTTGGCAGCTTTTGTGATTTTCCCTTCATAGTCTCTGTGTGTTTCTTGCTTACTTGTCCTTTGAAGTAATATCCTTTAGAAGAATCCCTGAATCTTTAAAGATCAGTTTTAGTGCTGGCTACCAGCCCAAGATGGAAGCTGTGGCCTAAAACTCGGATTATGCAGTTCTTATAAAAATCATTAATGGAGCTGGGCACAGCGGTGTGTGCACCTGTAATCCCAGAACCTCAGCTAGGAGGATTGCCATGAGTTTGAGTGAACGCCTTTTTCCTAACCACAGAAATAAAAGTAAAACAATGAAGCAACAAATGATGACTCAGTGAGATCAGAAAGCAGGGCTACACCGAGAGTTACTGAGGAAAGCAGGCTTCTTCCTGTGCCTCTTGGCTTCCTATGTGGCAATGGGACCCCAGCAATTGACAAAACTGCCCCTTTCCAAACTAATTAGACATTCACGTTGGGTAGCCTCCATAAACAACAAAGAATTACAAGCAAATCTCTGTGTAGACTTAAATTTAATCATTAGTGCACAGTGCCTTTAAATTGTGCTAGAAGCTTCCGTGTTCTCAGTTTTACTTTAAATTCCAAAACGGGCTTAAAGGGAAGGAAAAATATTTGTAGGAGACTTGACTATATATAGGCTTACAAGAATAGTGCTTGTTTTCATGGGAAAGAGGACAAAAGAACAAGAAATGTTTCCTTTCATAAAAATTGAAACCACTGTCATTCCGTATGCCTTGAGGGCAGCTTAGTAAGTGGCTCAGATGGTGAGCTGGTCATTATAGAGACTTAGGTTCAGATCTTCCACTGATGGTTCCCATGATCGGCTGTGGGAAAATTGCTTAATCTGTCCTCTTCATCTGTAAAATTGGATTATATTAGTGTTATTTTGGAAGGATTAAATAAAATATGCTTAGAAACTTGATATAACCCTACAGTAATAGAAGTTGAAAAGTTTGTCGGATGTTAATTTTATGCTGTTTCCAATTACTTCCTGGCTGTTTCTTTGTGAAGCGATGGCACCATTCACAGGCAAGTTTTTTTCTATAAAAAGAAATCGATCTAGTGTTCAAGGATGACTCCCCCGGCATCCCCCAAAATCCCTTTCTGGATGTGTTGGTTTGTATTTAATTTTAAACTCAGTAAAGTTTGTCATTGGAGGATGAAGTTTACTTGCATATGAAGCAACTCACAAATGTTCCTGTGTTAAGAATCATGTAGGAAGGAAGCAAGGGGGGGGAATCGAAGAGAGGGAGGGAGGGAGAGAGGGAGGGAGGGAAGGAAGGAGGGAGGGAGAGAGCGAAGAAGAGAGAAAAGGAGGAAGGGAGAGAGGGAAGAAAAAGGAAGGAAGGAAGGGAAGGAGGAGGGAAAGAAAGAGAGAAAGAAGGAAAAAGAGAAAGAAAGAACAAAAGAAAGGAAGAAAGAAAGAGAAATTACAAATGAAAGAGAAGGAGGGAGGGAAAAAAGGAAGAAGAAAGAAAAGAAAATGAAATAGACCCTATTTTGAGTCTTTTCAGCTGAAGTAGAAACCACAGATTATTTTTTTTCCTACAGAGATAGCAGCTAAAAAGTTATAAAGTTCTTCTGCTCCTAATTATACGGATGGAAAGAAGTAAAATCAAAACTTCCCACCATAGACACAGTATCAGTTCTCTCTCTAGATTTCTATTGAGTACTGTTATCTTATTACCACATGGATATATCCATACTATTCATACCTGATGTTATTTTTGACATATAGAGGAAAATGTAGCCTCGTTACACTCAGAAAAGAAGTATGGATAATATTACTACTGTTAGCATATAGTACAAGCCTGTGAATTAGGGATCCGACAGTAATCACAGCTATAAGAGTTAAAGTTCCCCAGGCATTCTAATCCTTGAGCCCCTCTTCCGAAGCAAGTATGACCCTTTTGTGTGTTTCCTGTAATAATTAATTAAAATTGTAATCATGTATCATCTGTGTCAAACCTACTATGATAGACTATAAAGGTGTTTAGATTCATCAATCAAACTCAACCCCAGAAATACCTTTGTAAAAAATGCTCTGTTTGACACTCCCCAGATTTTTACTTTGAAGGCAAAGACAACAGTGAGGATATGTTCCAGCTTTTTTTTTCTCTTCTAATATAAATTGATAAAGGCTTTGCATGTTATGCCTAAACAATTGCTTTTGATAAGATGTCTCCTGCGTCGCGTTTGACAGGTTATAAGAAAACATCTTTCTCATGAAATAGATGTCCTACTTGTACTTTACGGAACTGTCAATGTCTAAATGAAATTCAGTTTAGAATAAGCAGAGAGCTCTGTGTCAAAAGAAAAAGAGCAAAGAGGAAGCTAAGCTGTTTTTTTCTGGAACCTACTTGGCAGTTATATGACACTTTAGAGACAACACACTTTGACAAAAGTTCCAACTCTGGAGAGCCATGGAATAGAATCCTATGCCCTTGTCTGTTCATTCTGTGACACATGATTGTTTTTCCTTTCATGTCTCTTTTGCATTTTTTGCCAGGCAACGACAGTAGAATAGGAGAACAGTTGACCTCTTATCCATACGTGGAAAACTGTACCTCTTCTTTTAGTTTTGCCCGTTGTTCATATGCTGTACAATAACCAAGTACAGTGACAATAGCTTAATATCCAATTACGTTTGTCAGAAACCATGTGAAATATTTTCTAATAAGTAAAAGGTACATGTTTTGTGAAAAATTCATTGGCATATATTTCCTCTTCTAATACTTTCTACACCAAGAAGTCTTTGTTAAAACGTTATTCCCTCGGTGCTGCAGTCTTCACACTCAGTTAATAAAGAAAGGTGATAAAATGGAACATTTGATTTGTAGAAATGTGTGAGTCAGGAGAATCCTTGTGTTTAGACATCAGATACAATGTCTGTTCTCTAAAGGTGATCTGGTGACCACAGGATGCCATTCTGCAGAAAACACAGGTGTGTGTAGCGGTCCCCTCAGCTCAGAATTTTTTATCTGAAGCTCATTGAATCTTTTTTTCCATATAGAAAATTCAGATTGTTTCTTTTCCATCTGATAGCTCCCATAAGTTTCCTACTTTTTAGAATTTGAGAGTATTAATTAAAATTAAAAATATTATAATGTAATTATTTCTTTCTGCAAAGATTAGTCTGACCATGCTTATGTCTAAAAACATAATTTGAGTGTTTCAATTTCATGCATCTATTTTACTCAAATCATATAATTTTATCGAACTATTTGGCTTGATTTTATATAGTTGGTTGTTGCCCAATCTGGTTATCACTCAAAACTTGACAATTCATTCTTTGTATGCATCTAAGTACTGTGAAGAATTTTTTTTAAATTCCCTATACTATCCATATGTGTTATTATGTTTGACTTCATATAATTTATAAAAACTTAAAGACTAATGTGTATCGCATCTCATGACCTGGTAAGAAGTTGATTGGTCAGTGATTAGAAACTAGAATTGGCAATAATTTTCTCTGTCATATGACCAGAAGTCCAGGGAAGGACAGTTGCAGCTGGCTAGGATAGCTGCGGCTCAGGGTCTTGGGCTTTTTTATTATATCCCCCACTATCCTCAGCACAGGACGCTGTAGCACGAATAATAACAAAACTTGCTGTCCATTGATTTGGTCCTGCTTCCTTTTCCTTACTCAGTGTCTAGCGCAGTGGTTAAGGCACGGAAGGTCCATGCCTCAGTTCTGATGGCCTAGAAACTTAGGAAAGAAGTAATTGAAAGGCTTGAGTATCTTTATTACAATCTGTACTTAGAAGGACTTTAAGTTTAATTCCATTTATAGCCGTGTAGGTATTTGATAATTTTGCCCGCTTTCTAGTTTATCCAGGAGAATATGCAAGCATTTATGTTTTATGACTATATGCCATGCAGTTAATTATCACTTCATTTAATAATACAGATTAAGGATTCATTTTTAAGTGACATGTTATACTCATTGCCTAAAAGTGTAAATTTTGGGGGAAAAAAGAGGAAATTCATCACTGGCTTCATGGCATAGTTAAGTGATATAAAATTTCACTATTATAGGCAGCTGAATTAGCAAATTTGATTAAGAAGTATGAGTTAATACAAAGTTCAAACATGACTCTGACTTATTAATTAATTACTGTTAAGAAATTTCACACGTGTAAATTGCTCTGGGGAAAAATAAATCAAAGCTCCAGAATTTGGTTTGTAACTCGGAGGGGGGTAAACCATTAATTTTAAAAGTTCCTCTGTGTGTTAAAGGAGGATCACACGAGATAAATCTCAGAAGCATAGTTCGTCTGCAGACGGATATGCTTTTTTCCTTCACAATTGAGCTTAGTGTTGCTAAAACACTTGGTGAGCTATTGTGAGTAAACTCTGTCCTCTGACTGATGGCAGGGGCGGCGCGAGACTCTTCAGCACTGCAACCTATTCTCAACTGTACAGTTTTAATTGTCAGTTGTCTTGGCCTTTCACGTTCCCAAATGCTTCCTCCTACATAGATTATGTCATTTAATTTTCACAAAGCCTATTATTATTGCTATTGTTAGGTTTAAAAATGCCACCCTTTGTGACTCTGGCGTTTCACTGCCGTGACTGTTCTGACTGGAATGCTGCTCTCATCCTTCTTGGCTTTGGCCTCTATTTCTTCTCTAAGAACTTCACCTGACTTGTTCCTTTTTTGGGCTCCCAAGAGGCTGCTCTTTCTCATGGCCCAATTTGCATACTGTTGTGATCATTTACATACTGTTTTCATAACAAAACAATTAACTCAATAATTATCTATTCATTGTTTGATACTAGGTTGACTGGCACTATCTAATATATTAACATAGTGTAGGAATGCTATGGATTTTGCCATAATTTTAAAATATGAAAAAGCTGTTGATTAGTTGTCCATACTATTTCTCCAGTGAGAATTGCAAGACTCTCAGTTAGCAGTGTCCTTGTCCTTTTGACTTTTGTGTAGCTATCAGCCCAGATGCTGGGCTCTGTTTTATTGGATACTTCACTTTTCGGCTGTTCATATACTTCATTTATTCCAACCTTGGGAAATCTCTTCTTTCAAGCGTTTCCAAAGACCCTTATGAGAATTCAAGGCAAGAGGTCACAATTGAAGAGTTGATGTTTTTACATGTTCATTTTATAATTTGTTTGAAGAGGGGGGGGTCCCTTGGCATAGCATGGGTCTGAGAAAAACATGAGGAAGTCAATTCTCCCCTTCAACTATGTCAGTCCCTGTGATAAAGCCAAGTCCTTCAACTTTCTCTAAGTGTTTATCCTCACTGAGCCATTTCTATGCACTGTGATGTAGAAGGTTTTTTGTTTGTTTGTTTTATTTTAGGATGGTTATCACAACTTTGATTGACTTTCCTTAATCAAATTTCTAGACTACTGTGGTTTCAAACAATGGGCATGGTAAAATTTTTTAAAGTTCAGTTTATACAGAAAAATAACATAATCTGCACTGAGTATTTCTGAGTATTCCTTCCATAGATGAAGCCACTAGATGACATCATTCAGAAAATATCAAACTATACTGAACTCCAGTACTTAGCACAGGCTGTCATATAGATCGGGGCATTCTTAATTCTTTGTGTAGGTGAGTCTCGCCCCCAACCTCTCATCCTCCTTCTCTGCCTCTTGAGTATTGAGATTAAAAGCATTTGCCACCATGCCTGGCTCTAAACAGACATTTTCTCGTTATTCCCAGGAAATTCAGCACAGCAGCTCCTTACATTACATCATGTTAGGCATTACAAACCCTGTATACAAATTGGAGAATTTAAACGCAAATATTTTATCACCATGTGTAAAGGTCCTAGGCTAATGCAGCTTTAGGTACCCAAGAGGAATCCGGAACTAATCCTCCACTGACACCCAAGGATAACTCGGCTGCACGCATTTATGGAGGGCAGTGTGATGTGATGATACACGGAAGCACTGGGTAGTCTGGCATGTGTGTCTGGAAGTCAGCCTTGGTACAGACAAACCCTGACAGTTTGCTCGGATGTACTGTCGGGGCGGGAAGGACATGTCTTTTTCTCCAATTTTTAAAATAATTTCTCTCTTCTTCATAAAAACACCAAGAATCACGATAGGTTGTATTTTTATTGAAAATATCCTTTTAGTTTCCTTTCTGTATTTTAGGTTTTTTTTACAATGGTGTATAGAGAGGACAGGTATACAAAGGAACTTTTCTAACAAAGAAATGTGTTATAGTCACTTACCCTGAGAAACTAATTGTGTTTCTCAGTTTCTACACTTCAGAGGCGGTCTTGCCATTTCATTGTAGGATATATACCTACATTCCCGTCTTCTACCCAGTTGCTGCCAGTGACCAGCACCCCTGCCCTCTATCCAGTTAATACTGGTGGCCAGCATCCCCACCCACTGCTCAGTTAATGCCAGAGGCCAGCACCTCTGCCTTCTACCCAGTCAATGCCAGCGGCCAGCACCCCTACCTGTTGCTCAGTTGATATCAGTGACCAGCATCCCCACTTGATACCTAGTTGATGCCAGCTGTCAGTATTTACACCCTCTACCTATTTGACGCCAATGACCAACATCCCTGTCTGATACCAGCTGATGCCATTGACCAGCATTCCTGCCCACTACTCGGTTTAAATCAGTGGACAGCATCCCCACCTGATATCCAAATGATGCCAGCAACAAGCTTCTCTGTCCAATACCCAGTCGATGCCAGTGGCCAGCACCTCTGTTATGACAACCATGAATTTTAGTCTCTAGACAGTGCCAAAGGCTCCCTGGGGAGGCAAAGTCACCTTTGGTTTAAACCACTGTGCTAAATAAATGTTTCCTTCTGTCTCTGTCAGGGTTTAGGGTCAACTAGAGATTTGTGTGCCACTTATATTTAATTGCGCATTTAATTCTGCCCAACCTGCTGTAGTTATTCTTTTGACTGGTTTTCATTAATCAAGTTGCATTACTACTGTGATCATTTCTTAAGTACTACTTTAGAAGAAAGGCTGTTACAGGACACTAGAGGAAAATATGGATCAAACTTTCTCCTGGAAGAAATTAGGCACATATATTGGTAATTCTTACGATTATCAGTAGCCACCACCAACAAAAACTGACGTGTCTTAAGAGAACAATCTGTTACTATTGTTGCTTCTGCTGCTGCGGCTGCTGCTACTGCTGTGTGTGTGTGTGTGTGTGTGTGTGTGTGTGTGTGTGTGTACATACCTGTGTCTGTGCATCTCTCTACATGTCTGTATGTGAAATAATTTCCTGGAATTTATGTGTTACCACTAATAGCTCAAATGTTCGTGTGTGTTTTCTTTGACTGGAACAGAGTTGTTCTTTTTCCCTCTCCAGGCTGGATAATTCATTGCTGGCCTTAGTTTGAATGACTGTCCTAAGAGCATGAAAGAATGTGAGACATGAGAGAAGTGAAATATTCCTTAAATATGCCATACTTCACAGTCCCCCCATAAATATATAAAAATAACCCTTCTTTCTGCCATTTCAAAGATGTAATTTCATAAATTCTTTTCAATTTATCACTTGTATGGTATTTTAATTCTGTGTTATTACATACAGAAAGTCCACTCACTTGCTCTCACAACAGCTTTGCACTTATTATATAAAACTATTTCTGACTATATTTTTTGCATGGTGGTATATTAAAATATGTTCTTCTTTTTAATATATTTAGAAGCTAGAAGAGTTTATTGTCATGGCCAGTATGTAAACTTGTCATGTCACCAATTTGAACAACCATAGAAAAGCCTTGGGTGTGAATAAATTATTTTCTTACTGCTATGCTGGCATTTTGATGTACTTGTCTATATATGGTCAATCCTTTGTGTGTTACTTTATTAATGTCTTCTTATGTTACTGGGTGTGGGGGGTGCTCTCAGGAAGCAGAGGCAGGAAGATCTCTGAGAGTTCAAGGCCAGTCTGGTCTACATAGTGAGCTCCAAAGCAGTCAGAGATGCATGGTGAGACCCTGTCTCAGATAGATAGAACAATAATTATATAGATATAGTTGATTGATAGATGACTGAGATAGATAGATAGATAGATAGATAGATAGATAGATAGATAGATAGATAGATAGATAGATAGATAGATACAGATAGGCAGGCAGGCAGGCAGATTACTCAATATGTGTGTACTAATATGTAAGCTGCTTGGCATGCTGGAAATGCTGAGTGAGTGCAGCTACTCTTATCATTGTTACAAATGCACCACAAGATATTTCTGTTTCTCTACTATGTTTTTAGAAAAGCCAAGTGTACGTTTTGTAAAGGTGGCTTGGTATTAACCACGTTTTAGGATGGATCTAGAATCAGTAAGAAATTTCAAGATGAGAGATGTCTTTTCCTTCTTTCAAAACAAGCTAGAGTTACACAAACTTTGAGTTTTAGAACAAAGCAGTGGGTAGTCGATGTGCATCTAGAACTGGATATCTTTTTTATCTTTATCAAGAACACTCCGTCTGAAACTCATGACCTCTTTAATTATTATTGGCACATACAGAAGCACCCTTTTATGTAATATAACCTACTGAGTCCATTAGTGTTGCTACTTTGTGTATGGACTTCACAATGTCCCTTGGGGGTGAGGGAGAAGGCTGAATTTCCCTCTTAGCAGCAGCTGTCTATAGTTATCTGTCTAGGCAGGGGTTCTTGCGAGATTTCCCCGATCCACACTGGAATGTGAATTGATTCTGACTTTGTGCTAGACTTATTTAGGGTCTAGTCCTGTTGAGATTTCATGGGTACAGCTTGCTTGTTATGGCTACAGGACACGGTCCTGTAGAAGGTACCCTCCCCGTCTCTTACTATCTTTCCACTCTCTCTTCCTCCATTTTCCTCCATATATTGCACATGTTTCAGTTGGGTTTGGGAACCCCTCTCACCTCACTCAGTTGTCTTCTGCACTGTGACCAATTTTCGATTTATGTAATGGTCTCTCTCTGCTACAAAAAGGAAACGTCTTTGACAAGGGTGAGAGATACACTTATGTGCAGGTATAAGAATAAATATTTGGCATACAATTAGGATTTTATTGGTAAAGGTCTATGACAGTGCCGGGTCTTCTTTAGGTTCCATAGTCTCACCACCCAAAAGAAATGGACTTGTTTTATAGGAGTAGACTTGAATTCCTTCCTATTAAGGAGGCTTTAAGGTTAATTAAATGACTTTTTAATCCCCAAGATATAAGTGCCGCTATTGCACTCTTTAAGATATGACACTCTGAGGTTGACCATTGTCATAGTTCTCAGCTTTATAGCTTGGTAAGACTATTAAATGCATTTCTCACTTGGCAGGCTGCAGGTTTTCCATGTGTTGTTATGTTTCACGTAGCACAGACTCTCCTCAGATTCCATATGCAGCCCAGGATGACGCTAATCTCTTGATCCTCCTACCTCTCTCTCAAAAGTGCCAGGATTGCGGTAGAAGGAGTGGGGCCCCTTGTTTGTTCCGGCCACCTGGCTAGCATAACCCCCAAAATAACCAAACAGAAATTGTATTAATTACATTACTGCCTGGCCCATTAGCTCTAGCCTCTAACTTTCACATCTTGATTAACCCATTTCGATTAAATCTGTGTATCACTATGTGACTGTGGCTTACTGGTAAGATTCTAACCTATGTCCATCTCGGGCCAGAAATTTATGGTGTCTGCCTGACTCTGCTCTCCTTCCCAGCATCCAGTTCTGTCTTTCGTGCCTACCTAAGTTTTTGTCCTATCGAAAGGCCAAGGCAGTTTCTTTATTTAACCAATGAAAGCAATACAAATACATAAGGACCTCCTACACCACCAGGATTAATTGTATATACCACTCTCTGCATCTTTGAGCATGGAATTCATTATCAAAGAAACAGTATCCAATTCTGCCTTTGCTTGCTTTTAACTAAAAACCCCAGTTAGTTTGTTAAATCTTAGACTCTTATTTCTTCTTGCGTAACATCAGGCTGATGACAATATTCTTACATTTTTACTCTGTTTGTGTGCATGTGTGCACACTAGCGTTTAACAATGTCACTTGCATGTGTGCCTACTTTTTGCCCACTCTTGGATTAGAATGTGTTATCAGATTGCCTCAAATGTTGTCGTTTTCACCATTTTTGTTTTCCTTCTTGTTATTGTGGAACACTGTATGCATCTGAATCTTGCTTCCTTTCTGTAGCAAACACAGCAAGGTAAAGTGATCAGGGAGATCCTTATCCCTTGCAAATCAGTCACAGTGGCTATCTGACTCAAACTCACTCCTTAGTACCTTTATGACACAGGGCAGGATCCTGAAGGTTTTATTATCGCACTGTGTGCTCTTCTGTGCTCTATGTGTATTTTATGAATTGGAAAGTGACAGAATATAATGTATAATGTGTCAGCAGAGCTGATTCCAAGAGGCCGAGGACATCAGTCTCCAGACAGACATGTCAGCTTTAGGCCCCAGTCAGATCCATGCAGGTCCCCAACCCGTTCACTCCCATTTATCCTAATAGCATATTTGCCCTGTAGAAATGTAATTATGTAGAGACTAATTAGTGGGCTCTTTCAGTTACTTGCAGGCTAGAGAAGATAAAGAGTGTTCTGACAGAGCTATAAAGATGTGCCTTCAGGGACAAGTGAAGAGCCATAGCGTATAAGAGTCAATGGCTCTGGAGAGTGCACAGAGCCTGTAACTATCACTGTGAAAAGCAACAAGGGTTCAGGCATGGCAATCAGCTCGCTGGTTTCAGCAGCTGATTCTGATGATGCCGTCAATCTAAGCAGAGGTGTTTGATTTTTATTTTATTTTTCCATTTATCTGACTTCGGGTTTAATTTTGTGCAGGCGCTACTACGCCTTTTCCTTTTCAGATGACTTTGGGAATTCCGGTTAGGTCTCAGGTGGCTCAGTCAGCCGATAGACACGTCTGGGGTCAGGAGAGTAATCCTGATTGTAATGGTGAAGGCAGTATGCTTCCATGCAAGACACAGGGCCAAGTGGTGACATGCAAACCGCGTATCAAGAGTGGAAGCAGAAACAACCGTGGACCACCACCTTCCCCTAAGGCAGTGTGAGAGTGAGGAAGTAGCCAGGGTTTTCATTGTGTACAGGATGGTGTCACAGATGGCAGAAGGCTAAACCTGATGCCAAATCTAAGGGAAGATGGAATCCAGGAAGGAAGATGAAGTCAGCAATTTTGAAAGCTATAGTTGAGTGGGCAATTTACTTACGCAGACACTCTATATAGTGAAACATGGAACCATAGCATAGCATAACATAGCATAACATAACATAACATAACATAACATAACATGGGGAGGACAGCCTCAGTTATTTGATTTTTAAATAATTAATCTCTTCAGAACGTAATCTAGGAGATCAGCATTAGCAACTTGTTAGGCAGTGGAAGACAATTAATTCCTCCCGCCGGGCCCATTCCTTAAAGGTCTCATCACCTGCCAACAGTGCTCCATTGAGAGTCCCCAATTCCTAAACATGAGCGTTTGGCAGACACTCAGCCATTCCCTAACCCTAACAGTACTCAACAAACGCATGTTTTGACAATAGCTTTTTCTTTTCTCAGACCCCCATTTTACCCCTCTTGCAATAGCCAAGGAAGCTGCCAAGTTGAGTCTGCGATTGGCACCGTCAACAGCCGTCCTAGGCCCACTAGATGTATCTTATGTCTGTAAGATACTGTTTACAAGAGAATGGGCCCAGAGCAAAGTCCGTCGGGACGCCTTCTAATTAGTTCAGTTTCCTAACATCTTATTTTCATAGAAATGGTTATACTTGATTTTCACTGATGTCAGAAGGGTGGGTATTGGCATGGCTTGAGTAATCCATGTGGGTACTATTTAAGGAGGCTCATAGAGGGGTCCCTAAAGTCTGAGGGTCTGGAAAGGGAGATGTGTTTCTGCCTGGTAGACTGACATTTGCAGAGTATCCTGAAATGCAAGCTTATTTGACCAAAGCCAAGCAGCATAGACATATACGGCCTTCACTTCTTCCTTTTGTTTCTTTGCTCCTCTGGATCCGCCTTTGCCATTGAGTTAGACTGCTTTTAGCCTTTTGCCTTTGGGAGTGTTGTGAACAAATATCACCCAAGCAACAACTGGTGAGGGAGACATCTCATGTTTCTCTATATTTATCCCTGCCTTCCCCAGGTTTCCTTGGTAAAATGAGGAGGAAATGTGTGTGTTCCCAACAGAAATCCAGGTGGCTGGCAATTCAAGGGGGAGGGGAAGAAGTCTGGTGAGGGGAACATTTATTGGTTACAGAAGTCCGTTTAAAAATCCTTCTTAATACTTCTCTCATGGAGCCAGGGCCCGTGGATACCTGTGTAGGATTTTTCCTCCTGAGAGATCATTTCCTTCCATTAGAATTTAGTTTTATGGGACCAGGTCAGCCTTTTTATTGGGCCGTTGACCATTTTTACCCTTGGAATATAGAATGAAAATGTGTGGGTTTCTGTTTCGTGATTCAGCCCCTCTCAAGTGTCTCTGTTCTCCTCATGCAGAGGCTTGCTGCTCCAGGAGAACAGCAGGTTGACTGAAGCGTTGCATTATTACAAACTGGCCGTCGGGAGCAGGCCGACCCTGGCTTGTAAGTAGTCCTGGAGCTTTGGAGTCTTTCAAATATTGCCTTTCATTGGTAACAATTACCCCTGTATTGTTGAAGCCTTTCCAAAGAAAGCAGCTACGTGTGGTAGTCATATTTCTAAATATTTGTTAATATTAGCAATTCTCTCTCTCTGAATTTCATTCTTCAATGCCATTTCCAGTTTTTCCCAAGCACTTTGATAGTGCAGTCTTCTATTTAACTAGATTTTGAGCTCAGAAATCTGTGGTATTCAGCTGAATGAAAAAATAATTATATTTTTAGAAATACTTGGGGGTTATTACTACCGTTATTGATCCTGTGTTTATTCCACACACATTTATTTTATTTTTCAATAAATAAGAAATATCCCTTGGAACAGAGATGAAGCCAGTACACCTTTTATCCACGGTGCCTAGTGCCTCAACTTTCTGATTCTGGTTTCTCCTCGCAGCTGCGTATTTAAACACGGGCATAATTCTGATGAACCAAGGGAAGACAGAAGAAGCCCGGCGAACATTCCTGAAGTGTTCCGAGATTCCAGATGAAAACCTGAAGGACCCTCATGCACATAAGAGCTCTGTGACCAGCTGTCTGTACAACCTGGGGAAGCTCTATCATGAGCAAGGACACTATGAGGTCTGTCCACCCCTCCCTGCCCTCCTGCTCTGAGATAGCTTCAGTGTTGTCTCTTCTACCTTCTTCTTGGGGGCCACTACAGTCTTTTGAAAAGCTAATCTATTCATATTCCAGTGTATGTTGGAGGATGTAGTGGCTGTTAGCACACACATAGTCCTCAATTTGGATCTAAGGTATGGTTTCTAGAATCCTTACCATTTTGCTTCGTGTTTGATGTTTTTATAAAAGGATATTGTTTGTACTCTGAATATTAAGAATGTAACTTGATCTCAAGGCTACCTAATTTTCTTAATTCTTTTAAAAAACAGTCAAATAAAAATAATGTGGTTTTGATGGTGGAGGAGGTTGTTAAGCAAGCTGCTGCGTAGTAAACTTGATGACCCCCCGCCCCTTACCTCCTTACTCACAGAAACCATGTCTGTATAGCATCCTTCTCCCTTAAACTGTCCTCTCTCACCATATGCCCACATCCCACCGACATACTCTTAAGCATCTTAAGGCTGTGCTATGAGCTGGGCAGTGATGGTGTAAACCCAGCACTGGAGAAACAGAACCAGGTTGACTCTGAGTTGGAGGCCAGGTCGGTCTACAAAGAGAGCTCCAGAGCTTTATTCAGACAACAAAAACAAAAAGAAGACCCTGTTTCAGAGAACCAGAAAGAAAAAAGTCTTCCTCATATTGTAATATGAGGAAGAAGATGCGCCTTTAGAACAGTTGCATTTAACACTGTCAGTGAATCTTGTCAGGAGGGAGATCTATTTGCTAGCTGGCACTTTACTTCTACCCCACGGGTTGCTTGAGTTAGAGCGTAGACTCAGGATGATGACTAATGAGTAACGTCCAAGTGCGAATGTTTTTTAGCTCTTCTTAGTGAGTAATTGGTGAGAGCTGGAAAATTTGTATTAACAGCATCGGCAACTCTCAGTTCCTTGTTAAGCTAAATTTTTCTGTGACATTCCTCACCGGGCTGTTTTCACTCGTGAAATTAAGGCAGCGTGATATCAAAGGACAGCTCAATTATTTTCCTCTAGTGAACCATTCGGAAGCAGAAATGGGTAGTTTTAACTTTGGAGAGGCGTCATTATGTTACTCCCAGTGCCCATCCCTGTCCTCTAATGATGAGTTATCTTTCTCTTTGTTTCTTAAATTAGGATGCCCTGAGTGTATATAAGGAAGCAATTCAGAAAATGCCAAGGCAGTTTGCCCCCCAGAGCTTATATAACATGATGGGTAAGTACCACTCTACGTTTTAATTGGCATCAGGGGTTGCAGAGAAGGAAGAACCCGTGTTTACATGCAGTGGGCTTCTACTATCTTCTTAGTAATCACTGAGCAATGCTGACACTCTGTGTTGTCCAGACTGTGGCAGAACCTTCCTGACATGGGCAAAGAGATGAATGAATACAGCGTGTCAACACATTTATCAAATTTCATAGCTTTTACAAGGGACTCTCAATGCCATTTGGGTACCACATACTATTGAGCCTCTATGGAATGAGAAAACAATATATTGTATTTGTAATATGTGTACTTTTGGTTATACTTAGATAGATAGATAGATAGATAGATAGATAGATAGATAGATAGATAGATAGATAGATAGATCGATAGATAGATAGATAGAATGTACTTACTTTAGTGAATTTACCAGATTTATAATAATTTTAGTATGTTATTCTCTTTATCAGAACATTCTCAGTACCCAGCCTGTAGTGATGTGGAGATGCCTGAACTTTGGTGCTTTTAAAAGATGAGACTATTGAGTCAGCATGTGTTGCTTTCGTGGAGGAGGCCTTGGGTCCCTATAGTGTTTGTTCTTCTTTTAAAGAGTAATATTTGAGACTAGAATGAACCTGTGAACGTGGTAAATATGCTACTTCAATTGTTTATCTTCCTGTTTTGAGTAATCTCTAGCAATCAGAATGTATATAAATCTAGGTTATAGATCCTCCCCCCCCCCAATTGGGTTCAAGAAGTGAAGGGCGGGAAATCCTAACCACGCTCTTATCACCTGTGATTAATCTGTTCCTGCTCAGGAAACGGTTGTCACAGCTATTTGATGGTAGACATAACTATTACCCGTTAGGCATGAGACTCTTTGGAAAACCGCCAATGTAGTCTGAATGCCCTCTTGATGGGTTCACACGACTCTTTCCGGGAATTGGAGATGGGAAGGTCTGCTCCTGCTCTCCAATCAAATATTCCCTTTTCCCCAAAGCAGAAATTGCAAACTCAGACCTGCCATTCATTAAATCCGATTAAGTCCTTTGATATTGCAAGACCTCCCTCATAGAGATGAAATAGCTAGGATTAGGCTGTGTGACCTACAGGCTTGTATTCGTTCTAAGTCATATGATTTGGGAAATTTAATACTAGCTGCTTGGTTCTGCATTCACACAAAACCACAAATGCTACATGACTTGAACATGTTTATCTGCCAAAAAAAAAAAAAAAACCAAAACAAAACAACAACAAAACGATAGCCACAAAACCTCATATTCTTTCCTTATACAGGAAGTGTAGGCATGGCTCAGATATGGGATAAGGCACAGTACAGCTTTCAATAAACCAAAAAGAGAATCTAATCTAACTCAGAAGAGGTTGATAATGCCATTCATGTCTCTGGGAGGTGCACCTCCAGCTGTCCTACCCAGTATTAAAGTGATTGAACGCCCACATCAAAAAGGACACTGGATATTTCTTTCTTCTTTGACATAATTCCTCCATGCTAAAGATTAGCTTCATTAAATATACTTTTGCCTTCAAGCTTTTACTGGATTAAAACTGTGTCTCTTACTTTCAATCATTTTACCATCTGTCCACATGGTAATATACACAGGAATATCACATGTGCCTAGGCTGGGTGGTTTCCGTAAACCTTTCCATTTTGATGCTGGGTATTTTTCATAGCAAAATAATACTAAAAGGACGGCTTCCTCTACCTTGATCTGAAAAGGCAGTCATTTTACTTTGATTTTATTCATAACTTTAGCTGCCAGTTTTTAATCAACTGTCAAATGAGATATCGTTGCTGAAATTAGGTTTAGGTTTTGAGTTCCTTGGTGATAAACCGCATGTGGTCTCTTTATTGCTAATGGGAACTGCTAGTATTCTCAACAGTTAGTGATTTTTTCAGAAAATTCATTCAATTATTTTATGTAAATAAATTGGATTGAGGATTGAGCTGGTACCTTGGGATCTGCCCTCTTTAGGTTGCACGAACGCCGAGCTCACCCAGGCAGAAGACAGCTGTGTCCGTGGAGCCATTATCTGGTTCTTTGTGTCATTTTCCATTATGGAAGGAGGGAGTCTCTTTGCTTAGATTCTGAAAACCTCCCTGACAGCTTTCTACGGGAGGACCCTAATATAATTTCCAATAGCGGATTCGCTCTGTAATTATGGTGGCTGCCTTCTGTTTGATTTTATGGGAAGATCTGTCAGCTGGTCAGGTTTTCGAGTTTTCGCCTGTTCAGGAAACTGTAATTTTCTCCGAGAGCGAATTCACCTCCTAATCAAATGGGTTAAATCCCCCGAGTGTTTGCTTTAACTCCTAATACATTTTGATTAGCCTCCATTTGACAGGGAAAAAAATGGCCTGGGAGATAAGCTGCTCTATCAGTTCATCAGTTTCATTAGGCTGTCAGCATGTGCTGATTATCCTATCAAGTTTATCAACAGCCTTGCCTGTGTTTTCCAATTCACACATTTACATATTATTAGTGCCCTTTAGGGATCAGTGATGGATTATAATGTCTGGCTAGATTCAGCCAGCAAGTATTCATTTTTTTACAGGCCTCAATCATTTAGCCCTTCGGGGCCACTGGCCCTAAGCCCTTGTGCTTGCTAGTGTGTGTGTGTGTGTGTGTGTGTGTGTGTGTGTGTATGTGTGTATTTGTGTATGGGTATTCTTTTTTCTATACTTTAGAATGTAGGAAACCTATTAAAATGCGTATAAAAATGCAACTATATTGCAATGTTGCTGTATTAATTTCACTGAAGCTCTTCTGAAAAAAATTCTCCCTAGCCCTGTAGATTTTTCTTTCTTTTGATCATTTCAGCACTGTGTGCCGCATGCCATTTCGCTTGCTCTGAACACCAGATGGACATATTTTTCCCACTTTCCTTGTAATTCAAAGCAGGGTTGATTAATTTGTTCCACAACTTCAGGTCTCCATACTTTAAGACTCCTTATTTAGTTTTGCCGCCATCATCATATGTAAGCACACAATTAATCTAAAATAAATTTTTATTATTCACTTTGATTCCATAGGACCAAGGTGTGGTAATAACTATTAGGAGAATGTCTTCCTTGAAGAATTATGTAGACTGGAAACATTCAGAAATATACCAAACAGATATTACATATCACTTTGCAAATCAAAGATAAACTTTT
Source organism: Myodes glareolus (assembly GCF_982192425.1). NCBI lineage: Eukaryota > Metazoa > Chordata > Mammalia > Rodentia > Cricetidae > Myodes > Myodes glareolus. The sequence goes on from NC_142051.1 coordinate 25,971,683, forward strand.
TATTAAATATTAAATGAATAAGGTGTGTGAACTTATAGTATGTTAACAGATTGGGTCATAAGGTGGTTGTTGTGTGATATTAATTTTGTGAGACTTAGTTGACTCTTGAGATAAGGAATTGGTTTAGATGACAGTTCATATGTCAGTGTAGGGTAGGCTGTGAAATCAGAGAGCCTGGGTTCATATTGACAATTTCTTGGTACATATGCCTAACAAGATACTTAATTAGATAGCTTTTGTGTTCTTGTTAGTAAGCTAGCTGTGATAGTAGCATCCATTTGAAAATTGATCAAAATAATGAATATAAAAATATTGACCTGGATACCTGACTTGGTTCATGCTTTATAAACTGGCCTTCCATTGAAATGTCCATCATTTCTATAGAGCTCACACCTCCAAGAGCGAATGGTTGTATTTACTGTCAGATCTTTCTCTACTTAATTGAGTAAATATTACACCACAGATAAGATTATTGTCATAATAGAGAGTTTGAAGCCATCAAAGTTCAAGATAAGAAAACTCAAGTGACAGTTCATTTTCTTTACAGGCCCATGTCCCCATTTTTGTCATCAACCATAGTCAAAATCTTTCCTTTACTATTGTCTGTAATAATTGAAAGTAAAACAGCACAATTATTAATTCCAGCTGATTTAATTCTACCTCTCTAAAACATCATAATTATTGCTGGATGGTGGTGGCGCATGCCTTTAATCCCAACACACGGAAGGCAGAGACAGGCGGATCTCTGTGAGTTTGAGGTCAGCCTGGTCTATAGGAGCTAGTGCCAGGACAGACTCCAAAGCTACAGAGAAACTCTGTCTCAAAAACAAACAAACAAACAAACAGCACAAGTATTAATTCCTGTTGATTTAATTCTATCTCTCTATTTTTTGTTATGATGTGTTTTCCCTTTACTCTTAGTAAAAAAAAATCTGTTATTCTGGCATCATTATAGGTATTTATTGGGTCTCCATCCTTCCCTTTATCTCTGAAGCATTAGGTAACTACCAGTAGCATGGATTACCTGGGGTAAAAGACTTGTGTCTTAAAAGTTCTAATAACAGAATCTACTTTATTTTCCAAAATATGAAATTAACTCCCAAAAAACCAAGTTCAGTTGTTGCAATTGCAGTTTACATTGGAGGCAGAAACAGTTTCTTGATGTAAATTCAGAGCCTTTCTGTTTACCCAGTTGGTGTCACTGAAATTGGCTCACCCTTTCCTTTATGAGATCCCCTTGCCCCTATCACCCAAATGCCAGAATTATAATTATGATTTTAAAAACAAGTAAAAATTTCTTGAATTCTTTATATATTTTGGAGATCAGTCCTATATACTCACCCATAAGTGGATACTAACTATAAACAAAGGATATTGAGCCTCTAGTTCACGATCCTAGTGAAGCTAAGTAATAAGGTGAACCCTAAGAAAAACATATATAGATCCACCAGGAAAGTGGAAATAGACAAGGTCGCCTGACAAAATTGGGAGCATGGGGGTGGGGGGAGAAGAGAGGAAGAAAGGGGAAGAGGAGAGGAGAAGGGGAGGTGTGAGGAGAACTTGAGGGAATGGGATAGTGGAGAAGGAGGAAGGACAAAGATGAGAGCAAGGAAAGAGATATCTTGACTGAGGGAGCCATTATAGGGTTAGCAGAAATTCCCAGGAATCCACAAGGATGACCCCAGCTAAGACCCTAATCAATAGAGGAGAGGAAGCCCCCAATCGATCTTGACTTGCCCATAGTCAGACTGATAAATATCTTAAACGTCATAGAACCTTCTTCCAGCAACTGATGGAAGCAGAGGCAGAGACCCTCATTGGAGCACTGGACTGACCTCCCAAAGTCCAGTTGAAGAGTGGGAGGAATGAGAATATGAGCAAAGGGGTCAAGACCATGGTGAGTACACCCAGTGAAACAGTCTACCTGAGCTAATGGGAGCTCACCAACTTCAGCCAGACAGGGAAGGAACAAGTGTAGGACCAAACTAATCCCTCTAAATGTGGCTGACAGTTGAATAGCTGGGGGCAGACTGAGGGACCACTGGCAGTGGCACCAGGATTTATCCCCACTGCATGTACTGGCTTCTTGGGAACCTATTCTCTTTGGATGTATACCTTGCTCAGCCTAGATATAGTAGGGAGGGCCTTGGACCTTCCCCAAAGCAATGTGCTATACCCTTTCTGAGGATTGGATGGGGGTGGAGTGGAAAAATATGTGGAGGGAATAGGAGGAGAAAAGGGAGTGGGAACTTGGATTGGTTCTTTGAAAAAAGATAGTTTGTTTTATTTTTTAAAAAAATAAAAATAAAAAAATAAAAACAAGCAAAAATGAAAACACTTAGCTGTAAAGGATATGACACCTACCGACTTGTGGTTAATAGCTGTTGCATTAAATATGCAACCTGTAAAGATGTCAGTGCAGAATACTTGTGAACACCTTCTATCTCCTCTTCATCCCTGGACCTCTGCAGTCGCCTTATCTCTGCGCAGGAACTGCGGTTGAGCAATTCCGAAGGATTAGAGAAAGCTCAATGAGCTTGTAACTTGCTATTGTTTTTCTATCAGTTTGAGCTCTTTCAATCCCAGAGGTCATTTTAAGCCTATTTGCCATCGAAAATAAAATTACTGTGCATTCTCAATGCACAGTAATTGTTTAGTTAATTATACCAGTGATTTAGTCCATTTCATTTTGGTAATACAGCTTGGAGTAAGAGAGAATGAGGCTTACAGTCTAATCCGTGCAGTCTGTAATCACTGTTTGAATAATTAGGATCACTTAAAACACCTCTTTACTGTGCTGTGCTGGCCGGAACAAACAGAATACATAAGAACAACACAGCTTTAGACTCTGCAGTGTGGTTGTGGAGTCACTATTGCTGTACACACTCACAATTTCCATCCCTCTAAGCAAGCATCTTAGTAAAATGTCCGGCACATTTATCACCAAGAAGAAACTGCCCGCCTTTGTCCATCAATTTCCCGCTCCTGCTTCTTTGTTCCTCTCTGTCCGGTTCGTCATCAGTTTTGTCAATAACATTTAGAACATCTACTGTTGTGTCCCAATTTTATTTCTCTTATGCCTCAGATGCATAGAACATTTTTTTTTAACCTTAGGCCTTGTGTAACAAATCTCTAGCAGAAAGGAAACTTTTGATTTAATTTTCCACTCCTAACATTGCCCTTTTAGATCCTTTAGCTATGAAAGCTGCATCTCCAAATGCATTGGAGTATTCACAGAGAGTACAAGAATTGGCAGTGAATTGAAAATACAGTTAATTTATTAGAGAAATTTGGGGTACAAGGTAATTTGTAGAATGAAAGAGTCATAATAGCTCTTAGTGACCATTAGGCTATTATCTGCATAAAAAACCCAAAATCCTCAAAAGGGGAGGATCCTTTAGACCTGTTGGTGATGGGAGGCTAACATTACTCATAATTTCCTGAAATATGTAAATTATATGCTGAGTTAGTTTAGTAAAATTTCGATAAAAGTTCATTTTCCACTTAGACTTCTCTACTGTCTATTTTTAGCTTCATTAAAAAAAATTCATGGGTTGTAATCTAACTCTTCCTCTCTCTCCTCTTTGCTTATCTCTTTCCTCCTTGCCCTGTCTCCCTGGCACCTTACTGTGTTGCAGAAGGCATTCAGAGAATATGCAGATTGATGTTTATTTAGAACACTTTGCATGTTTCATTGTCCATGATGGGTTCTTCCTAAGAGGATGGCTCCACATGGTGGGCACAGGGAATGCGAGGGGCTGCTTTTCAGCTGCAGGACACAGGAGACGTGAACCTGTTCACTTTACCAGTGGAAGCATTAGCACACCAGCGTGGGACAACTTCTCTTGTCACCTGATTTCCTGTCTGTAATTCTGCAGGTTTTTCTCATGACTGACTCCATTGGCACTCTTGAGAACTGTACGTCGGTCCTCAATATTTAATCATGATTATATAATATATAATTGGAATATGTATTAATCTCTACAACTCCCTAAATAATATTCTAATTTCTAAAATAAATAAAGGCAAGTGTAGGTTTGAAAGACATGCAGAGTTTCCTCAGGAAGTAAAATAGTCAGCAAGATAGGAGAAGTCATAAACTTTTGGCTGTGTATCAATCCGATAAATTTACAAAATTTATGAACAGAAAACTCAGATGTTCATTTCTCATTTTACTGTAGGAGTCTAAGTTTTACTTTTTTTTTTTTTGCTTGACATAACATCCACATCGTGCACTGAGGTTTCAACCCTCAATTTTGCTAGGCATTACTCTGTACACTACAAAGGGCAGCATCCAGTTCAAACTGCATTAAATAGGCAATATATTTTGTTTAAAGTTTCAATTAAACACGGGACAGCAAGATATATAGTCCCTTTGGGGAGTCTGAACACTTGAATGTCAATAGGTGTGTCTGCTTAAGGATCTTGCTTAGGTCTCAATCTCACTTGCTTTCCTGGAAATATGATATGAGACAGTTGATTATATTTCATTGCTATTAAAACCACAGAAGCCCACCTGTTACATTAATTCATACTATTGCCAGTTTGTGGTAAAGGAAAAGAATGAGACTCATTTTTTTATTTTACAATCAAATTATAAGGAAATGAATACACCTAATACCTAATTATAGTCTTTGGAGTCTCTGATTTCCAAAAAAAAAAAAAATTTACAATGTGTTCTTTTTGCAAAAATCAGTTTTTTGACATGTCAACTGGAGTAAATGAGGAAAAAGTATATTTTTAAAACTTTTTCTGGATAATAGCCATAGGGTGAATCTTTTACCCAGTGGTAAACACAGGTTGGACTGCATTTTAAAATGGAAGCGCTATTTTAACTGCAAAATTCATTATATTTTCAAAATCTGGCATTCTAAAAGTTGCAGAGTTTGATGTCACTTTTCTAGATAGACACAGTGTATGGACGGGATTTTTGTGTGTGAAAAGATACTATCTTGAAAACTCAGGTCCAAAAAATGAAAAATTATTGTTCAGGCATTTAGAATAAGCAACTGCCAAGGCAGAAATATGGGGTCCCTCTCCTCACCTAGAAGAGTCTATCAAAAGTAGAGGAAGCATTTTGGTCAGTTGTGTATGACTATGGAGCTTCAGAAAGAAAAGCCCATAGACCTAAGGGAAGTTATTCTTATGCGGAAGATTGGTGAATCTAGGAAAGTCATACAGAAATGCAATCGGACAGATAGACCATATGCAGTGGTTAATCATTTAAGAAAACCCATTGGCATAAGATACGTGTTATATTCTTCTTGAGGTTTTGTTGTTGTTGTTGTTTGTTTGCTTGTTTGTACAATTCCTTCCATTTATTTGATGTAGGCAGGCAAGGGTCTTTAGTGATCACAGGAGAATAGAGAGATTGGCTTTGCTAAGCACATCTTACGCTGGCCTAGGGGAAGAAGCTGTCTTTATTTTATGAGCCATGCTAGGGAAAAGGAATGCTGGCTTTTCTGTGACTTAGGGAGCCAGAGGCAGAGAGGCGAGTCCTCTGGAAAAAGTCAAGAAGATGATGCTTCCAAGATCTACTCAATCTCTCCTGTGAAAACTTCAACACACAGAAGCCTCAATGGTAGCAATAGAACTGTGGGTTAAAATAAAATACATTGCTAATTCTCTGTAGGCCATGTGTGTATTCATGTCTGATTTTCCAAATAGGTTGAAAAAAGTTGTTTCTTACAGAAAAATATCATTTAACTTTCCCAATGATCTTTTGTTTCTTTGTTTGTTTATAATTTTATCTACATGGATAGAAACCATTGCCTTATTCACATCAGATGAAGACAGCAAATAGAATGTGTAGTGTTTTATTCCAGACAAAAGGTTGTTACAAACACATCAATTATGGAAAGGTTTGGGAGTTGTTATAGGATCCTATTCTTAAGTAGTCAAAAATGGGAAGAATGTTAAGGTTCTTCTATTTTTTATATCATCATAACTAATACGAAGGCAATTTATATTATAAATAAAACATCCCGTGTTATCGATAAATATTGTTTGTTCAGGAATATGCATGAAACACATGTATTTAAAAGTCTTCCTAAATTGTTAAAATGTTTTGTGCTGTTCTTTTGGCCATAGGAAAGTCCTTTCTCATTTCCTTAACTATTTTATCCCTGTTTTTCACTTGGTATTACATGTATTACTGCTCCTCCTGCTAGCGCACTGTTTTCTCTTTTTTCCTGGTGTAAATCTGGTTTTGTTTTTAAAACACTAGTTAGCACCCCTTTGCATGTTTTCTTTTCCTTCTTTTTTTTTCTTTTAGAGTATTTTGGTAGTACATAAGTCTGAAGGGAGCTGTATTCTAAAGGGAAGGATTTTCACCCCCCCTCAACATATACAAGAACACACACACACACACACACACACACACACACACACACACACACCACATGTAGTATTGGAAGGTTCTGAGCACTGGATAGGACTGGCACCAAGCCAATAGAATTGATTGTTTTACTGATTTATTTCCTTGAAAGTTGAAAGGAAATTGATTGGCGTAAAGAACATCAGGAGCTCTAGTTGGAAGTAGAGAAATATTGACACAGGGTTTTGGCTTCTTTCCAAGTTCAATTTTGACGGCACATCATGAGTTTCCTGTGTTTAACCTCACGCTACAAATTAGAACCTTTTCAATTTTTTTCTGAAGTTTTAGCCATGTCTTGATGATTAAGTAAACCTAATGTAATTCATACTTAGCTCCACCCCAACCTCCCACACACCCCCTGCATATTTTCTCTGATGAAAAACTACCTTTCAGGATTTAAGGGTTCTCTTAGATTTAATGCTGTTAGTTCCATGTTTAACCTGTTCCAGTGACCTCTCAGCTCCCCACCTGGAAATGTTTCATTTAACTTCCATGTCCTCTATCCAATTCTCAACAGTTCAACATATTGTCAGAGAGGAAGGAACCTCAATTGGAATCATGTGAATTTTCTTTTCCTGCCACTGAGAATTTCCATTCAGGGATATAGTGTCTAGATTAACTGGACTATGTTGCTTTTATGTGAATAAGGTTGGGAGAAGGTTCAGATGGAAATAGAGTCACAAACACCAGCAATGAAGAATAACAGTTAATTTGTGGCGTAGAAACATTAAAAATAATAACCACACTTTCTACTATTCTATCGCTACTTTTGACATTAAAGGAAAAACTGAAAATTTCGGCTAGTGACATGGCTCAGTGATTAAGAGCACTGACTGCTCTTCCAGGGGATCTGGATTTAATATCCAGCATCCAAATGGTCACTGAAAATGATCTGTCATTCTAGGTTCAAAGAATCCAATTCTTCTTCTGGCCTATGCAAGCACACATGATACAAAGAGATGCATCCAAGTAAAACACACACACACACACACACACACTCACACACATGCACACACACATATACACACAACTAAATGAATAAATAAAAACACTGAAAATTAAAATCCAAATAAGCTAATTTTATCTAAATGACATTAATGTCATTTAATTTTATTTCATCAAGATTCTTAAAAAAGAAAAGGGAATTTCTTGGAGTTTACTATATTCTGACACACTTAGCAATAATATAATACCTAAATTCAAATTGATACATAGCATAATCAATTATTTATCAGATATGAATTGGGTATTATTTGGAACCAGAGACTTGGACTTAGGTTGGAAGACATGATGAAGGGATGAATGACTTTCTATCTGATATCATGAATGAATATCATTGTATTTATTTGGGAGAAGAAGGATTATTATCTCTGGAGAAGGAGAGAGAACAAATACAAAAAAGAATAACAAAAAAGAATACACAAAAACCTCAGTTTTGCTGAATTACCTTTTAAGAGAATTGATTCATAAAATCTTGTGATTATGTCTTATGATGTGTACTGCATCATGTATGTGTATGTGTGTCTTAGGTGAGTAAACTCACTACATTAACTCCTGAGACAGTCTCTCTTGAACCTGGTACTCACAGGTTGGCTATTTTGCTTGTCTCAGTTCCCAGTCCTCTAGATTGCACTGGGGAAACAGATGTACACATATAACCACACCTGGATTTTATTATGTGGGTTCTGGGCACCCAAACTCACCCTCTCCCTTTCCTGATTGAACTGTCTCTCCAAGTCCCAGAACCAAAAATTTTTAATGCAATCACAAGAAGTATTTTCAAAAGAATTTGATCAAATACTTTGAGGGAAGTCCTTAAGTTTGTTTGGATATAATCAGCAGGAAATTAGTAGAAGATTTAAAATGAATAGTGGATGTTATACCCTACTTCATGGAAAAAAATAGAATAATTAGAAAGCAAGTGATATAAGAACAAGATAAGGTGGCCTTGAATTAAACATTGGTATGAAGGGAATGTTTATAAAAGTTGATTTCTAACCATTTAAATGTTTTAGATAAAAAAAAAAGAAGAAATGTGTCACACCTCACAGCTCTATGTGGGTTAGGTAGTTTATTCTTGTAATGAAACTATATAATTTAAAAGAGAGTAGACATTCATATGAGACAGTGATGAGGGAATAGTATAAAAGATATCCCAAGACTTTCATTGCTGTTTTTTTCTTTCAATACCACAATAAATCAACATGTTTTATAGTTATCTTTTAAAATAACAAGACAATTGCTGAAGAAGTGGCGCTATGTGAAAAGTTGGGGAGTATTTTGAATACATAGTAAGAAGGTCATGATATTTTGAGTGTCAAAACTAAAATTTTGATCCAATTGACATAGTTTTCTTTCAAATAAAATATAAATGGAACAAAATGCTTTAAATTAGCAAAATATGTCGCAGGATACAGGTTCAGTTGCCAATACCAACAGCAGGTAGCTCACAATCACCTATAACTTCTGTTCCAGGAAATGCAAAGCCCTCTTCTGGACACCTTGGGCACTGCACACACTTGGGGCACACAAACCATTTCTGTCTCTCTTTTCTCCCCCATATGCATAAATTAAAATAAAGCAATAATGAATCACTTTTCTTCTGTTGTGTGTGTACACCTAAAATCAAGTTAGGAGACATCATAAATTAACTTACCAAGAGATTTTATACTCTATGAAGTTAGCAACAAATTCTAACATGCTATATTGCGTGTATATTTATTGTAGTCTACACTGGATAGTGTAAGTTTATATGAAAGATAGCAAGTCTTTAAAAGGCCTTGAACAATTATATTGCTCTTGAGGAATAGGAAATCACTTTTGTTAAGAGTGACCAGAAGAGTTCTATAAACTCAGCAAAACCTGTCCAGAGTCTTAATCATTTATTCATCCTACTTCCTCGAACCCTTATCCGCACACAGGAGCTGCCAAATAATTTGAAACGCAGACCATGACGTCACTGATAACCCAGTTTGTTTTCCTCAAGAAGTTGGCCTTTGCCTGGGTTGTTTAGAAATAACTCTGATTAGGACGAGTGGCATTATCTGTTCTACTTATGAAACTGGGTTATCTCTGCCGGAAGCCAACCTGGAGACAGCCAAATCCCTTTAGTCTGCAAGGGAATTGAAAACAAGTCTGGGTGATGAATCCAAACACTACATCATCACACAGAAAATCTTATTCTCATAAAATTGCCTATATTGCGTCAGTGTTTAAAGAAGAATGAGGAGGGAAAGTAGTCATTGTTGCTTCTTTGCTCCTGGGTACTAAAAACTTTTTTGTTATTATAACTTAAAATTTATAGTCCTAGAGAATATGACTTAACCTTCCTCCAACCAGACTGTTTTTAGCCATCTAGCTCTATTTCTTTCTTTTTTGAATTTGCTGAAGTTTCCTTTCTTGGGGCCATCACCTTTCAGCAATTCTAATAATTTCAATATTTCAATCAATTTAAAAGATTCAGTGTGTATCACTCTCGTGCCAGGGAAAATCCTCTCCTGGTACTTTTTGCACGTCTTTCATCTCATTTGTAATTATGATTTTTAATCCAATTTGTGGAAAATGGTATAGAGAAAAGAGTGGGGAAACTGTTTCTAAGATTTATAATTTTGTGTGTGTGTGTGCATGCACACATGCACATGCTCATAGGCACACATAGCAGGGATTGAATTCTCTGGAGGTGGAGTTATAGAACTGAAGGTTGGTTCTCTAAAAGAACAGAAAGAGCTTTTAATCTCTGAGTCTTCTTTCTCGTCTAAACCAGAGAAAACACATACTTCCTTTTCTGAGTATGGCACTATTTTTACTAAGGTCTGGGACACAGTCACCTTTGTAAACAAAGCCTTTCTCAGTGTGACAGCTCACATGTTACCTCTTCGGTGGTCTGGGCAGGAATGGAAGAGGGACTTCCTCCTTCCTAGCCTTCTCCTATTCTCATTGCCCCACCTCTACTTCCTGTCTGACTGGCCCACCTATACTTTCTGCCTGGCCAATCAGCGTTTTATTAAAATACATGATTGACAGAATACAGACAATTCTGCCACACCAGGTATTAATTTAAGTATAAGGCTGGTATAAGGATATAAAGGTTTTAATAGACTGTCAATTAATAGTAAATATTATGTGACTGGATGCTTAGCAAAATAGAAAACAATGACTCTTGAGGTATTCAGTCATTAAGCTCAAATTATTTTTAAAGTATTTGTTTTTACTATTATGTGTATGGGACTTTTGCCTGGATGAGTGTCTGTGTACCTTGTTCTTGGACTGCAGTTATAGACAGTTTTTGCCACCATTTTGGTGAGTGGATTTGAATCCAGGCCTTTTGCAAGAGCAATAAGTTCACTTAAGTACTGAACTAGCTCTCCATTCTCAAGCTATGTTTTATAATTCTCCTATACATATCCCTCACAACCTATGAGGTTTTCCTGTTCCTCCCTAAACATCCATGTTCATTTGAGACAAGAACTGTAAAACTCTAACTTTGCCCATACCAGTGATGTGGCAAGTACTTGTTTGTTGCGTAAGTCTTAACTGAGTTCTATTTGGACGCATCTCATTTATCCTGCATTTTTTGGATTTCAGGTTTTGCATATTGATTTTTTTACATTCATTGTAGACACTGCATGATTGGATATGTGTGTGTGTGTGTGTGTGTGTGTGTGTGTGTGTGTGTGTGTGTATGTTTGCTTTTACTGTAGTAGACCAAGTGTGTCTTATGTGTCACACATTTCTTTTTTTTTTTTTTTTAGTAAATTTTATTAAATTATAAAAGTTTCCATTTCCGCCCCCCCTCCCAACACCCTCCCACTCCCCCCACTCCCCCCCTCCTTCCCCTCCGTCCCCCAGGGCAGTCAGGGTTTCCTGCCCTGTGGGAAGCTCCAGCTCCCTCCCCCTCCCTCCAGGTCCAGGAAGGCGAGCGTCCAAACAGACTGGATCCCCAAAATCCAGCATATGCAGAGGAAACAGGTCCCAGTGTCATAGTCAATGGCTTTTCAGAAAGACCCCGGGCCAGCCACAGTCAGAGAGTCCGGCCAAATTCCGAGAATCTGGCTAGATCACGTCCTCGTTCAGTCCCAGTCCGACTGGCCCTGGTAAATTCTCATCAGATCCATTCCCTTGTATCAGTGGGTGATAGCATCCCTCGCAGTACTGATTTCGTCTTTCATGTTCCTCCTCCTTCCGCTCCCCCTCCGGACCTCGGGGGGGCTCAATCCGTTGCTCCAATGTGGGCCTCCGACTGCATAGCCGTCCTTCGCCAGACGAAGGATCTATGGTGATAAGCAAAATATACATCAGTATGGTCATGGGCCACGGCCGATTCAGGCACCCTCTCCTCTGTCCAGAGAGTAATCTGGGGGATTTCTCCTTGGACCTGGGATCCCATATATAATCAAGTCTCCTGTAAACCCTAAAATGGCTCCCTTAGTTGAAATATATTGTTCCCTGATCCCATATTCATCCTACCTCCCTCTCCCCCCATCCCCGGCCACCAAGCTTTCCCCGTTCCTCCCCTACTCCCTTCTCTCTAGCCCTCTCCCCCTCCATCGACCCTCCCACCCCCCCATGCACCCGAGGTTACCTGGGACTCTTGTCTATTTCCTACCTCCTGGTGGATAGCTAAATAATCTTCATCAGGTTCATCTTCTTATTTAGCTTCTCTAGGATCACGAATAATAGGCTCAAAGACCTTTAATTATGGTTAGAATCCACTTATAAGTGAATACATACCGTGTTCTTCTTTTTGGGTCTGGCTTACCTCACTCAGTAAAGCGTTTTCTATTTCCATCCATTTGCATGCAAAATTCAAGATGTCATTGTTTTTAACCGCCGAGTAAAACTCTAATGTATATATGTTCCACACCTTTTTTAACCATTCTTCTATTGAGGGGCACCTAGGTTGTTTCCATGTTCTGGCTATTACAAATAGTGCAGCTATGAACATAGTTGAACAAATGCTTTTGTAGTATGTTAGGGAATCTTTAGGGTATATTCCCAAGAGTGGTATTGCTGGGTCCTGAGGGAGGTTGACTCCCAGTTTCCTGAGAAACCGCCACACTGATTTCTCTCTTAAGAATTAAATAACCTATGAGTATGAAGACTTCCTTCCTTTTTTTTTCTTCTTTATTCTTTTCCTTTTTTTTTCTCTTTTCTTTTTTTTGGTTTTTCGAGACACAGTACTGGTTGTCCTGAAACTCACTTTGTAGAATAGGCTGGCCTTGAACTCACCAGAGATATACCTGTCTCTGCCTTCCAAGTGCTGGGATTAAAGGCATGCACCATGTCTGGCTATAAAGAATGTTTTTAAGATCAGCCGCACCTTATTATTACTCATCTTTATTTTTTTTTAATTAATTAATTAATTTATTTATTTTTTGGTTTTTCAAGACAGGGTTTCTCTGTGGCTTTGGAGCCTGTCCTGGAACTAGGTCTTGTAGACAAGGCTGGCCTCGAACTCACAGAGATCCACAATGCTGGGATTAAAGGTGTGTGCCACCACCGCCCAGCATCATCTTTATTTTTTAATTTAGTAGGTAAACCAAACGTAAGGAAATATATTACAGATAGGAAATCATTTCCCATTAACAAGAAGCAACTGTTTCTTCCTAAGTTTGTTTATTCTGTATTTGCTGTGGAGGGCAGGTAGTGCTTGGTTTAAATTGAAACTCCTCCAACTATGTATTTATTTTACTTAACTTCTCTGTTTCTCAGTTCCTTTAATCTGTAAAATCCAGTAGTGATATTCTTTTACAGGCAGTTAGAGGGATCCATAAAACTACAGAATAGGTTTCATCTGCAGACCCACCATGAGTGGCTATGTTCAGATTCCTTGATGAAAGTAAATTAGGAGAAATTCTACATGCTCAGATGTATAGACTAATCTGACACAGTGAACATGTGCCAGACATTTGCCAGCTTGCTGCCCTAATTTATAGGATACTGAGTATTGTCATCACGTGTTAAGATCCAATGGATGATTATATAATATTTTCTAAATTACATAATATTATAATGCATATACATACTACTTTAACATTTCTTTTACTTGCCATGATTATATTATACATATTTTTAATGAATCTCTACTATTTTCCTGTATCTTGAGCCTTGCAAATTGATGTTACTAACTAATTCTTAGTAAAGAAAGTAGCCGTACACTGATTATTGATACTTACAAAATCAGCATTTTTATTTTAAAGTATGTTTTGCTCACATTTCTAAAAGGGAAATAACATGTAACTTCTTCTGAATTTTTTTATTTTTGTCTGTGAATAACATAAATGTAATTTAAATATATGATTTAAATCTCAAAACAATCAGGACTTGGGATCCTTTAATACTTTTCTGTAAGACCTACTCTGTCTAAAAGTTAAAATTTTAATAAACAAAAACAGGTGCCCTAACTGATGAAATGGTTGTATTTCATCAGTACTGACATGAAAAACATGATTAACCGAGGTAAAATTTCAGGTTGATTGAAAATGTAATGTAAGCCCATATTCATTCCGGCTTTATAATTCATTTGCACAGATACAAGTTCAGACATACTTTATTATTAATTGCATCCAGGATTTCAATACTTTGCACTATTCTTGTTATATAAGCCATGTCTATTTTTTCTTTTACTGGAAGGTGTGGTTCCTTATTCAGAAAGAAAAATATCATTGTTTTATTTGAAAGGAAGCATACATGGAAAGGAAAAGAAAAAAGCAAATAACAGAAAGAAAATAAACAAAACTTAGAAAGTGTCAATTTTTGTACATCTATTATAATAAAATCAAGAAAGTTATTGCCAGGCTTGATGGCACATGCCTGTAATCCTATCCCTTGGGAGGACAGAGCTAGAAGAATATGCATTATAGTTCAGAAAAAGATACAGAGGAACACCTTAAAAAAGGAAGGAAGGGAGGGAGGAAGAAAGGGAGGGAGAAAGGAAGGGAGGAAGAGAGGGAGGGAGGGAGGGAGGGAGGGAGGGAGGGAGGGAGGGAGGGAGGGAGGGAGAGAGGAAAGGGAGGAAGGGGAGGAAGGGGAGGAAGGAAAGGGAGGAAGGAAAGGGAAGAAGGGAGGAAGGAAAGGGATGAAGGAAGGGAGGAAGGGAGGGAGGAAAGGGAGGAAGGGAGGAAGGAAGGGAGGAAGGGAGGGAGGAAAGGGAGGAAGGGAGGAAGGAAGGGAGGAGGGGAGGAAAGAAAGGGAGGAAGGGAGGATGGAAGGGAGGAAGGAAAGGGAGGAAGAGGAGGAAGGGAGGAAGGAAAGGGAGGAAGGGAGGAAGGAAGAACTCAAGCTTTAAAAAGATAACTATTTCAGAAACTTGGTAATGTAGATGGCATTCATCTTGTACCCTGCCACTGCTACTGAAAGCTTTTCTGATCTTCTAATCTAGGCTCTAAGGTGGGTGCCACTGTTTCTGGGCATTTTACCCTAGTCACGTGACTTCATCCAGTCACTCTCAAATGACAGCCTGTTAAAATTTTATGCTTCAAAACCTCAGCCATTTCTAAATGATCACTTTTGTGTTAGTTGAGTCTAAGGACTGTCATTAAAACTGGAAACAAATAGATAGGCTTGGGTAGCTACATACAGGTTTTGCATTTTGCATACGGTTTGACACCAGTACAACTGCCTAAAGGGCACGCAAAGGTCAAGAGCCAATTCAGTTTATGAGATATATTTGTCATAACAGTCATGTGCAAAATAAACAACAAAAATGCCCAGAGAACAAAAATCAATTAACAATAAAAAGGGAAAGAATGTTTATTTGTTTTTAAAAGGGAGTACGTTCTTCTCTTGAATTAAACATGCATAGCCACTGTGGGCAACATGCTTAGGGAGGCACTTGTGCTTCTAAATGGAAATACCATTATGGTTATGGCTAGTCATAAAAGTCTGCTTGGTGATAAAGTAAGTTACCAGTCTCGCCTGTTCTCTGCAAATGGACAGCATCTACGTTCACCATTAGCATTAAAGCTATATTATTTAACTTGATTATATGTTATCTTAAAGTGCAATTTCTCTAGCTACCAAGCTTTCTTTTATACTCTAGCATAAAGAAGATAGGGATGAGAATAGGAAAATCTCTTACTATGCTTTTGGTTTTTATTTCTCCTTTTTCCCCCCTCCCTGCTTGGTTGATAGTTAGTTATAAATTTTAGTAGCTGAAAAATAAATTAATGGCTTAAAGACCCTGATTTTGTGTGTGTGTGTGTGTGTAAAAACTAGTCTTACTTGTTAATCATTATATTTTATTTGATTTTCCAAATGACACTAGTAAATTTTATTTACTTTTATTAACTTTGAAAAATGATGAAGAAAAATAAAATATAGCCACCTAGATTTTCTTTTTTTTCCAGACACGGTTTCTCAGTAGCTATGGAGCCTGTCCTGGAACACACTCAAAAGACCAGGGTGGCCTCAAACTCACAGAAATCTGCCTGCCAAATGCTAGGATTAAAGGCATGTGCCACCACTGCCTGGCTATTATGAGAAATTCTTGCTGTACTCCAGGATAATCTATAATTTGTAATTGTCTTATTTCAGCTTCCTCAAGGCTAAAATTGCAAGATGGTACCTGGCCTAGCAGCAATGTTTAATTCAAAAACATTTTAACTCTTACTCCTTCTGTGTAGCTGAAAGACTTTAGAGGGTGTATCTTCCTTCCTGTAGCCCCACATGAGACTAGCCATGTAGTTATTCTCAAAATCAGTTTCTAAAGAATAAGTTAATCCAAATAAATGATGTAACTGGTTCAAATGCATAATTAAGTGAGTTATCACTATAAACTAAATGGTGAGGAATGATCTAGATTTGGAAATTTTGTGTTTAAAAGTCAAAGCTATACTATGTAACACACTTTTTCCCTTTCTCTTTCTTCCTTCCTTCCTTCCTTTTGCATTTATTTTAGTATGTATATGGAGGTCAGAGGACAACTCTCGATAGTCACTTCTCTCCTTCCTCTATCTGAATCTGGAGTCAAGCTCAGATTGTCACTCTTTATAATAAATTTTCCAGTTGAGTTATCTCTGTACTTCTTGAGTCTTATTTTTCAAGACAGTCTCTACTCAACCTGAAGATCTATAATATACCTAGGGTGCTTGTCCAATGAGCTCCAGGTTCTAGGCTGGCACAGTCATACAGAACTTTGTATATGTGTGTGAGCTTCCAGTTCCAGGCTCTCCCTGCCCTGCTTGGCCTTGTATACATGAGTGCTGAGGATCCAAACTCAAGAGCTCTTGATCACATGGCAGACACTGATCCATCTCTCTAGTGTACCCTGCATTGTTTTAGTCCATATATGCACTGCATACTGTGTAAGTCAGATATGTCTACTTGATGACTTATGCATTCCCTCCTGGTGAAATTCCAAGCTCTTCTGGACTTTTGGAAGTTTGCCTGTCATTATCCTAGTGTGTATTGATGCATGAGAAATTGCAGCATCCTTTTGACTTCAGTAATTCTCTCTCCAGGTGAAGCATACATGCGACTGAGTAAACTCCCCGAAGCTGAGCACTGGTACATGGAGTCACTGAGATCCAAGACTGACCACATCCCTGCTCACCTCACCTATGGGAAACTGCTCGCTTTAACAGTAAGCACACGTCTTTTGAATTCTTCAGAAATTGGGTTTTTCCCATGTGTACAGGGGGTAGCAGGAATTTAAAGTACTGATCCTTGACCAGTGAACCCAGTTCATCAGTGATAATGATACTATTATAGCCTAGACAGACAATAGAAAAAAAAACCTTTGGGTCTTTCCTATAGACTGTGAGATATAAGCATTCCTAATGTATCAACCAGACAAACATCAATGAAGAATCTCAGTTATGTAATCACCCATTCATTTTGTCTTAATGGCAATGTTTGTATAAATGATACACTTTGCAAATTTGTTAGCATCAAGTTGGCTAGAATTAGAACTAAGGCCTGTTTTATCAAATAACGGGCCATATAAAACATTACAATTTTGTAACACCCGATTCTGTGTTACTCCCTCGGTACAGTTCACATGCCACTGTACCATATGCGAGTCCGGGCAAGGGCCTGGAGATTGAAAGAACATACAAGAGACCTGGGTCATTCGAAAAAAGATCAGCAGAATGCTGTTTATTCAATTTAGGGGAAAACCTATTATACATGGCTGCTGCGTAAGGATTTCCTCCCAGGCAGGTGGGAAATTACCATACTAAAGATGAAACAATGCCCTTCAGCTAATCACCAGGCTAGGTAGAGGGAGCATAGGAACAAACAGGATGTTTTAGCTGGCTGACCAGAAACTGTCCTCAAGATGCACCCCAGGAGCAAGGGTAGACCCGGGCCCTACACAATGTTACAGGGCTATAGAGATGGCTCAGAGGTTGAGAGCATTGACTGCTCTTCCAGAGGTCCTATGTTCAATTCCCAGCAACCACATAGTGGCTCACAATTATCTATAATGAGATCTGGTGGCTTCTTTTCGCTTGCAGGCAAGCATGCACACAAAACACTATTTACATGATCAATCAATCAATCAATCAATAAATGTCTTTAAAAACTTTATACATTTGGAATTCCTTCTAGTTAGAGGCAATCTATAAGAGACTTATAGACTGGCATCAGATCAGGGAATTCTCAGTCCCTGGAGAAATTAAGTAAAAATAAATACAAGAAACCTCTACTGAGAACATTTGTTGAAGGTATTCTTCCAAGAAACACAATCTAGAGGAAATTACCATAATGTGCAAAAAGAATGGCTGACAAAATGTGATAACTATTGGGTTAATCAGATGATCTTTTGTTACCAAATAAGGCAGGTTCTAATGCTGACAAACATGAAACAATAATGAGTAATTTCAATAAAATAAAAACTTTTGGGTTAATCAGATGATCTTTTGTTACCAAATAAGGCAGGTTCTAATGCTGACAAACATGAAACAATAATGAGTAATTTCAATAAAATAAAAACGTGGAGAAAATGCTATTGCCTGCAGCAGCCATAGAGTTATTTCCAAAGCAATGTTCTCTTCATGCAAAGTAAGCATTGGGATTGTACTAGGAATTCTATACATATTCACATAAAAAATAAAACATTTTGTGGGCAAACACATTTCTTGAACATAATCATTTTAAGGCCACTGCTAAAGAACAAAATATCAGAGATAAATTTGAGGGCAAGCTTTGCTCAAATTATGGAGTTCAGATGTTATACAGAAGTTCTTGGACATGTTCAACCTGCACCATAAAGATTTGGTTAAAAAAAGAATGACTCTAAAATTTGGTATTGTGATACATACCTTTAATCCCAGCACTTGGAAGGCAGAGGCAGGTGGATCTGTGTTAGTTCAAGACCAGTCTGATTTACATAGAAAGTTTCAGGATAGGCAGAACTGCATCTTAGAGAGTCCTCATCTCAAGCAAACAAACAAACCAAAACAGCTGCATAAAGAATAATGACTCTGCAAACTCTGACTGAAGGGAAAAGACACTTTGAAGACACATCCACCCCTAACGTCGCCTGTACCACTGAGTAAAATTGACTGCACAGCAACAATTAGGGGAAGGGGATACATGAACAGGAGAAGTATGAACTGATCTGGAAAAGAGATCAGGTAGAGCTACAGTTGATTTGTCAAAGATCACAGTCGAAGGAAGTTTGTTCCATGGAGATAACAATGAAAAACAATTTGATCCAAGGAATCCTAGAGAAGAACATGAACCAGAGCATCTGGCGTAGTGCAGGGCTGAGTTTAAAGCTTTGCAGCAGGATAATAATGTGCATGGTATGACTGTAGGGGTTGGGTTTTTCCTCTGCGTACACAAATGCTAGGAACCCGCGCCCTTCTCTAAGACAAGAACAGAGACTTTCGATGGTAAAGCAAATGAGTCAGCAGTCCGTGGTGCAGGTGTAGCTCACACAGGTGTGGCTTCATATGCTGAAGGTACGGTGAGGGGAAAGTGTGCTTTGCTTAGCGTGTGGATTAAGTCTGTCTCCCAGAGGTGCATATGCTTGAAGCTTGACTTTTCTTGTGGTGAAGATCCTAAGTGGCGGCCAGTCAGAAAGGGGCTGAATGTTCTATAATTCCGTCAGGGCAACATCACCTTCACAAGGCGTTAATGCTAATCTCGGAGTAAGTGAATTCTCGAAAATGCAAGGCTCCTGATTCTCCCTGGCTATGTATCTTGTCATGTGATTTTCCCACTGTGATGTCATCTGTCATGTTGTGGTATACCCAGAAGACTCTTCCTTCCACAGCAAAGCAGGAACTGGTACATTGCCCATAAACATACCAGATCCGTGAGATAATTAATCTTTTCTTTGTTAAATATTCAGCTTCAGGTATTTTGTTTGATCAACAGATGAGGTACAACAGACTGAGGGAGAGTAGAATAGGCGTCGATTCAAAGTCATCTCTTTTTATATTTTGTGTTTTTTTTTAATTCTTCTCTCATGCATTACATCCTCACCATAGTTTCCCCTCCCTCTATTCCTCTCAGCTACCCAACTCCCCTGTCCACTTGCCTCCTCCATTTGCCTTCAGAAAAGGGCAGGCTTCCCAGAGATATCAACTGAACACAGAATAACAAGTTACACCAGGACAAAGCACAAGTCCTCATGTCAAGGCTGAGCGAGGTCACCAAGTAGAAGAAAGGGGTCCCAGGAGCAGGCAAAAGAGTCAGAGACATACCTGACTACCATTGGTGGGAGTCCCATAAGAACAAACACAACAATAAGGTATACACACAGAGGACCTAATACAAACCCAAACAGGCTCTATGACTGTCCCTTTTAGAGTGCTGAGATATTTATTGTTTCTCAGTCACTCTGCAGAATATCAGCAACATAGACAGTCTCTGTCTTCTCACACACCGTTTCTCTCATCTCTTTGCTTTGAAGAATTCATTGACTTCTCATCCCTAAAACCACAATCTTTCTGGGGAAAGATTCTCTGTCTACATCAGAAGTCACTCTTTAATGGTGTGAAGAAGCAGGATGAAAGCTTTTACTAACTCACCCATAGCTATGAATGGTCAAAATTGGATCGTCAATCCTATGATGAGAAACAAATTGGTACCATGAGAAGTCTGAAGACTCTTAGGGCGGAATGACTTTTATTGGCAGAGATTGTAACACACAGCATTTATGGTGTCATAGGAATGGAAATGTTGAAGGGGAAAACCAAAGTTTTACAGGCAGAAACTGTGACAGAACTGTTTTCTTTTGAAGGAAGAGAAGTCTCCCTGTGTGCAAATGCAGATACAGGGAAACAAAATGTCTAAAAGACATTTGGAACTTTTGAGATTTTTCTCATGGTGCACAGACAGCCATGGTGAACTTAAGATTTTTCAAAGAACCATTTCAAAAATGACTATAAAGGTTACAGCTCCCTAACTATGGTAGTGCTGATGTGCCTAGACCCAATACTGCGTATAGAGAGCATGTATCCTGTTCTGTTAGATTTTCAATGCAGAGAACGATAGGCTTTCCATTTTAAAATAGATTTGAAAAGCTGCATTGAAAGTTTGTGCTTCACAGAAACTTGTTGAAAAGAAAGGCTTGCATATCACACTATACATTTTAAAATTTCCCTCCAGTAATATTTTTATAGTTTCCTACTTGATGATTAGATGAAATGCAGACTTCCATGGAATGGCTTGACCATAGCCCAAAATCCCTCAACCATCTTTAATAGTTTCTTCTAAATTAAATGTTTTGCTGATTCAGAGTCCAGTGTATTGCATTCGATCTATTACGGGTTACTTGCTCTTCTAATATACCACTGAATTGACAAGGTGGAACATACCACATATTTTGACTTTTGAGATCGTGTGTGTTTTATTAAACAGAACAGGCTACTACTCCAGGAGAAGTAGAAATGGGGTGTTGTGTTTCCCTGGTGTCAAAAGTTGCCAAAGGTCAACTGTGTAAAAATGTCTGGCAACTATATCAGAGTTCGACTGTAAATGATGATTTCATAGGAGAAATCTGTTTTTATGAGAAAAATTAGGAAAATTTGATGATTGCTACTTTGATTCTAGTTAGTGGACTGACTCATTTGGAACGATTTTTCTTACACTTGTGTCTTTAACAAGCTCTGTTCAAAGGGATTTAAGGCTTCCCAGCATGCTTTTGCACATCTTATAGACCATGTTCACTTTATTCCTCTGAAGAAAAGGAAAGGAAAAAGAAAAGAAAAGCCATCTTTCTCCTCTCTCTGCCTGTTGAAATTGTATATCCTTTGTGAAGTCTGCCCTGAATTTCTCAAGAAGTTATAATTTTTTTAAGGTCTTGATCATATTCAGTCCCTCTTTCTGGACCTCTATAGTGTGAATTGAACGGCATATAAACATACGTCTGTCTTTTGATATTAGGCATAGAACAGGGACTCTAATCTTTTTATGGCATTTCAACATGTATTGGCTTGGGTTGACACTTATTGAATCATTAACCCCTTCATTTGGTCCACACATGTCCTTGGACCTACTGTTCCGCACTGACCATTGCGTTCCTTCTCATGGATATGTGCTAAAGTATTGGATGAGCGTGGCCTGGCCGCACAGTAGACACACGCCTGATCTTCCAAAGCACTGAAAAAAAGGTGATGTTAGAGGGGGGGGGTCCATCACCTGTGTCCTGTGCTGGATGCTTTTGTTTTATTATTTCTTTTATTTTTATCTTAATTTTTTTTTCCTAAAATAAGTTTTGAGCAGATTCTTTCCCCTTCCCCCAACTCCTGTCAGATAGTTCCTGCCTCCATATGTACCCGACTTCATACTTGGAGTTTCCATCTCCAAACAAAAGCAAGACAGGGAAGCAACAACAAGATCCAGAAATCAAAACAGAAAGTCAGGAAGACAAAAATTCAGACAAAACAAGAAGCCCATACAAAGCAAAGCGAAACATGAAGTCTGTTTCGTGTTGCCCAACTACTGCTGGGCATGAGGCCTGCCCTGGAGTGTAGTTGACATACCCATTGGCATTGCATTGGAGAAAATCGATTTTCCCTTTCCCATTAGGTATCAATTACAAAGACCTTTGTGGTTAGGGGTCGGACTTTGGGTTCACTCCCCCCTTTCCATGCTAAGATGTTTTCTGGTTGCATCTGTCCAGGTCTTATGCATGCTGCCGCAGTGTCTAGGAGTCCATGTCAATGTTAGTCCTCTTGTGTCCTGGAAGGCACTGCCTCCCTCCCAAAGGTACAGAAAGTCTTCTGCCTTTGTCTTTTCTCTCACATGGGTCCCTGAGCCTAGAGGGGAGCGTTGTGACAGAGATATCCTATGCCGGACTCAGTGCTCCAAAGTCTAACTTTCTGTACATTGTCCAATTATAGTCCACTTTATTATTTTTTTCTTCCCTCGCGGTCCTGATTTCCTTTTTCATGTTCTCCCTCCTTCTGCTCCTCATTTGGACCTTGGGGGGCTCAATCCAGTGCTCCAATGTGGGTCTCCATCTGTTATCGCCATCCATCGTCGGATGAAGGTTCCCTCTGGTCCTGCCTATCTTGCTCACGTTTTCCCTCCTTCTGCTTCTCATTTGGATCTAGGGAGTTAAGACCAGTGTTCCAGTATATGTCTCTGTCTCTATCTCCATCCATTGCCAGCTTTATTATTAATTACAATCCTTGCAACAAGAAGCTTCCCTGATGAGGGTTGAGCAATGATCTGCTCTATAGTTACAGCAAGGTGTGTGACGAGGAGTCATTTTATTATTATGTGCCTTGAGGACTGGTTATTTCTTGATCATTCTTAGAGAATGCCATTCCATTTTATGAATGAAGAATCATAGCAACCAAGATTTAAATAACATTCCCTAAAAGACATTTAGTAATTAAATCGTAGAATTAAATACAACTATAAGGTTTAGGTGTTATTAATTTTTTATTCTCTAGTAAATAATTTTAAGTGGATTCTTCCCCCATTGAGAGGGCATCTTTAACTGATTAGAGAGTCTCGGAAGAAAGTCCCTCTATCTTTCTATTCATCCCTTAAGGTCATTTTTTGATATTTGTTTTAAGTATCAGTTTAGAATGTATGAAAGATTAAATGTATTTTATTATCAGATGTGAGTGCTCATGGACAGAAGACTTAAGGCTATGGGCATATTTTGATTCAACCTTATAGCTGTAATACAAACTTCCCAGGGTACCCTAGGGGACAGCTCTGCCTCAAGGTCACATGTAGGTTCCATGTTTAAATATAGCAGGGCTCAGCTGACATCTCTTTAAAAATATATGGGACTTTTATACTAGTGGAATATCCAAATAAAATACAAAATACAGGCTGAGTTTAAATTTTTCTGCTTAAGATTGTGATTTATTTCTTGTTTGAACTTTGTTGCCTAGGGCTAACTCCATGCATTTAAAATTGGTCATGCACTCAGAAGGGCAACAAGAAATACCATTTCCATTATTGTATTTCAGGTGATTTTTTCTAGTTACTTCTAAAACTGTTGTGGGTCCTGAAGCCTTGTCTGTGCTTTGTTTTTTTTTTTAAACCTTTGTTCTGTTCCATTTATTTTAGCCAAATATTTTGCAGTTTTTGTCAGCCTGTAAAATTAATATTGATTTAAATTGTAATAAAACCTTCTTGGCTGTTAGCTTATTTTCCAGATTTAGGTTAGTGGGAAAGACAGAAAGATATTGGAGACTCTAACAGTAATTCTTGACATACAAAACCTTTATTTTGGCTACCGCGTGGACACACTAAGCCAGACTCCTGTGTCTAGCCAAAGTTAATTGGGCTCCATAAAACTCCAGTTGTGAAAGTACTTGATGTTCTCCAAAAAAGCCCTCCCCCGCCCTGCCCCAAGCTGCTTGGTGTCTCTGTGTCTACTGGAAGTCCAACACACTGTCCTATACTTCTTTTGTAATTATTATTATTACTTGGAATTGAGAATTCTCTTTCCATTTGGCTTTATTCAGAGCAAGGCCCTTTCCTTTTGTGTGCTGAGCAACATCTGGCTTTCTGGATTTGTTTTTTTGTGATTTCTGCACAGCCATGTTTAGATTGGAGAAGTCCTCGCAGGAGACAGTTCTCTGTAATCCTGATTCTGTGATTAATATAAATGTATTCAATTCATAAGCTAAATTTACTTCCGCAAAAAGGGAAAACCTTATATCATACGTAATCGGCTGCCTACATTTTAACTGACATATGGAAGGAAATTTAATTCAATATAATGCTCAGTTAAGCTTTCCTATAAAGTTGCCTTATCTAAACTTTATGATTTATTGTTCTAGATACAACCATCATCATTGTATTGTGTTTACAGAGAATCAAAATGGATATGATAATTTTATTAGGACCCCTTTCCGTAATTCAAGATGAGCACTTTTAACCTAATATTAGCAATAAAAGTATTATGTTTACATCATTAGGTGACACGGGAATCTGAAATATGTTTCTCTGCCTTTGTCTAGGAGAGGTCAATGTGAGGGGTGTTTCCTTTTGCTAGATCGCCTCGGGAGCCATACAAATCAAAATGCTGACATTCTCTAGCTTTCAAAGCTGTGCAAATGCAGATAGAAAACAGCTTTTTTCCCTTGTGCCATTTTCATGTTAACTTTTAATTTCTGGGAATAGAAGATTATATTGTTCAAAAATGACCTGCCTTTTATTAGTTTGAGGTGGTTTTTTGCTTTTGCTTATCTTTTGTATTAGTCTATAGTTTCCATTTCATGCAATTAGAATAGCCTGTTAACTCAAGGCTCCCCTGCCCCCTGAATCCTTCAGGCTCTTGAATGTCTCCATCTTTATTTGTTTATTTGTTTTTCCGAGAAAGGGTTTCTCTGTGTAGCCTTAGTGCCTGTCCACGGACTATCTCTTGTAACCAGGCTGGCCTCGAACTCAGAGATTTGCCTGCCTCTGCCTCCTGAGTGCTTGGATTAAAGGTATGTACCACCACCACCAGGCAAATGTCTTCACCTTATTGGAGTGATGAAGATAAAGAAGCAATGTGGTTCTAAATGTAATATAGCATTCTCACAGAACTTTTAAAAACAAGTTTTAATGAAAAAAACCTGCAGTGAGCTGATGTTTGTTTGCTGCCTCAGAGTTCCTACTGAACAGTAGTGATTTCAGGGTTTCAGAAAAGACTTAGTGACTTTTGTTCAGGAGACACTAATTGCAAAAGTCAGTGTCCTGTACTTGTGATTGTGGGAATGGCTTTTGTTTCAGAAAGCGTAATTATGTAGTTTCCTAAATTGTATCCAGACTCTTGTATTGCTATGATAGAAATAGGAGTCCACATCACTTTGCAGGCATCTCTTTCCCATTTTATATTTCTTAAATTTGTTAATTAAGTCTCATTCATACGCTATGATACTTGCCTTGGCCTTACAACCTGCAACTTCTTGATCTTTCCCAGCATTTTTGTTGAGTCTCCTGTCATGTAACCTAGTATGAAAATGTGTGGATGTAAGGCCAATTGAGTCATTAGTTTTTACTGTATAATTCCATGCTGACTGCATTCTGTGGCTCTAATAAAATTTGCTGACCAAATATATCTTGGAGGAGGAAAAGGTTTATTTGTATTATACTTTCAGGACACAGCCCACCATGAAGAGAAATCAGTTCAAGAACTCATCAAGCATGAACCTGAAGCAGAAAATATAGACCAATGCTGCTTATATGTGTGCATGTATGTGCTCGTGTATGCATGTTTGTGCATATATGTGTGTGTGTATGTATGTATACTAATTGCCATTTGTGCTAAGTGTGTGTGTATGTATGTGTGAGCTTGTGTGTGTTTGGATGCATAGACAGATTAATAGAGACAGACAGACAGACAGTCTCATGCTTAACTAATTTTCTTAACAGCACAGGACCAGTTGACCAGGGAATGATGCTGCCCATAGTAGACAGGGACACTCCCCACATGCATGTACATTAATTAACAGTTGAGACAACTCCTCAGAGACATGATCCCAGCTGAAATGCCCCTTTCAAATGATTGTAGCTTGTGTCACATGGATTGTTAATGCTAACTGAGAAAATTTTCTATCTTGATATTTTTATAATAATTGTATGAAATATAAGAAAATCTGAATTTCTTTCTTGCTAAAGTGTTGACCTCCCTAAACACACATTTAGTATCAGGAAAGGTGATGTATACAACATACCCTTTTAAGATATATAACTTTTGTCTTCAGGGGTTGGGACAATTTTTTTTTCCAGAAGGAGATTTTGTTTTATTCTGATGACATCTAAAATGTATTGTTGTACAGACGGTCTTCAAGTGATGGTGAGGGTTCTTGTTGATGAGCCCTTCACAGATTAAAAGTACAATTAGTTGAGATAGGTGTATAACTTCAGCTTGTTTGGAAGGTAAGGCAGGATGGATGCATGTTTAAGACTTGTGAGGCAATTTATTGAGGCAGTGTCTCAAAAAGCTTGAAATAAAAGTTATTAATAGAGCACAGTGGTAGATATAGCATGGTGGAAGATAGAATGTGATGTTAGATACAGCGTGGGTAGATTGATGTCAGTGGTAGATACAGCGTGAGTAGATAGAGGGCGGTGGTACATAGAGGACTGTAGTAGGTTGAGTCCGGTGGTTGAGCACAGTGGTAGATACAGTGCAGTGGAAGATAGAGCACGGTGGTAGGTAGAGGGCAGTGGTAGATACAGTGTGGGTAGATAGAGTGCAGCGGTAGGTAGGGCAGAGCGGTAGTCTTCTCTAGGTCCTAGGTCCAACCAGTAGTACTAGAAAACAATTGGAGTTGAAAATACTTTTAATATACATAAACTATCAAGAATATTAGCTAGCAAAAAAGACAGTGTAGACGGTTGAGTTTTTTTTATAATAATGTAAGAGAATATGACACTGCACATTTACTCCCAAAAGAAAATGAAAATAAAATATCTGAAATTTCTTCTGACTGCATGCCCACTTTACCACCATTAAAGTAGAGCAATCCTAAGTCGTATCGTAGTGAGTCAGGGACAAGATGTACGCATGTGCGCACACGCACACACAGAAATACATGTACATGCCCATATATACTGGATTCTGCCTTAGTATATTTTCTGTTGATTACTGTAGTAAAGACCTTGACCCAGGCAACTTGGGTAAGAAAGGGGTTATTTGCTTTATACTTCACAATCACAGTCCATTATTGAAGAAAGCCAGTCAGGAACTTAAGCAGAGACTGTGGAAGAATGCTGCTTACTTGCCCCTCTTGGCTTTCTCAGGTTGGACTTTTATAAAACACAGAGCCATCTGTTCAGAGGTGGCACCACCCACCATGGGCTAGGACTTCTATTAATCACTAGTCAAGAAAATTCCCGATAGGCTCTTCTACAGGCAATCTCTTGGAGGCGCTCTCAACTACAATTTCTGCTTTTGAGATGACTTTAGCTTTGGCTAAGTTGATAAAACCCTAACCACAGATGCTATGAGTTCCAAAATATTAAAGTATTCATCACCATAGACCTTCGTTGTAGTTTCTATTTTTCCTTCCTTTGATTTGCTATGGATTGATTGTATCCAGCATGTTACGTATGGCCCACACATATTCTATCTCTAAGCTGTATCCCCAAGCCTCATATTTGCAGACATTTAAAGTGGTTCAAAGCCAGCCCAGCTGTGAACACGCTCATAAACACAACCCCCTCCTTGTGTTTACCGCATTACTTTTGAGGCTGTTGGTCCAAGCAGCTTGGAACTGGAGACACACAGAGTTGTAGACTGTTAGTCATTGAGATGCATTTGTTCCAACACAGTTTATTCTAGGCTTGGCCCCATGTTTCCCCTCATATCTTGAGTTTCTAGGACCATATGAGCTTGCCATGCATCTCTTTTCTTGCTTTGTATGAAATTTTATTGTTTCCCTTACAATTCAACCAAGCAGATATCAGTTTTAAATTTGTTCCTTCCATTGCCCCTGCCCCTTCAGTGGTCTCTAATCTACCCCACTATCTTCAGAGTTTACCTCACACTCCTTAGCACACATCAAAATAGTCACTGTGTGCATGCTGTCCCAACAATCCTGTATGTGAGTGAGTTACCCAACGACCAAATCCCAGCTGTAGCGATTTATTTCAGTACGATAAACAACCAGATCAGCTCAAGAAAAACAGATATATTTTAATAGTTGAAAAGGGGAAACTCACGTTACAAGAGGGGGAGATCCAATGTCCTATATATCCGGCCAGCACCATACCGAGAAAGCACATGCTTGTGCCCTACCAGTTTTGCTACCTGGGCTACAGGTAGCCACACCCTAACTGGATGTGATTGGTGGATAGTTTCCCCATCACCCAGCTGTATGAATGAGGAAGTCGGGACTCACAGAGCTTGAGTGTAAGGCTGTGTCCATAACCTATTATATTATACTCTCCCAGTGTGCAGCTGTACTGTTCAAATTGCTCTCTAGCCTTGGGTTTTCTTTATTATGCTCGAACACACAGGTATTCACATTGTCTAGGTAAATCCCTAAATTCAAAGCATGTGAGAACTTTACTTCAAAGCTAAGTCATTTAGCAATTAAGTTTTCACACACAGTTGTGAAGTGGGGAGGAAGTGTTTGTGTGTGTATGTGTGTGTGTGTGTGTGTGTGTGTGTGTATTTTGAAGTAAAAATTATTATGGCATCGCTACTGAGAGTGGTCATCAGTCTATGCAGAGTGACAGAAACGTCGTAGTAAAGCTTAAGGTCACTTGGAGTGGCCACGTGATACGCACAGTGTCTCGTGTATTTGGAGACTTTAAAGAATCATGGGATGAGGCAAACTCATAGGAGTAGGGTGAGGAACAGGAAGGCCAAAGAGATGAGAACTCAACCTTTAGCTAGTAAACATTTACCTGAGAGAAGATCGAGATGAAGACAGAGCATTTAAGCACGTCCCTCCCTAGTCATTTATTTCTTCTGCCAGTAGAAGGCATAATTCTTGTGAAAGGCCTAAAATTGCAGGCTTCTCTTTGGTGAGACATAATGGAGGCTCTTTAGAAAATATGACAGGGTGTGGCGCATGCTTGAGCACATGCTGTAATCTAGTGTCGGGTGATAATAATCTTTTAGGTTGAAAACAGCAGTGTGCAGGAATTGCACTTCAATGGGACCTTCTGGAAGGTTTGGTATTGACCCTCTGGTGTAGTTACTGGCTCTCATATGTAAAGCCATGCATTTTCATGCCCTATAATGAAGAAATAGGTAACATGGATGCAACAGTCAGGCTTAGATTTTTTTTTATCCCCCCAATAAAATGGACAGTGTCATGTCTAAAACCATTTATTAAATTGGGCACATGCTGCTATCACCTGGATGTAATATAACTATTTTCAGAGGTTGAGGTGTCCCTTGTGTCCGGCAGGGCTGGTGGGCAGCAATTGGGTAAATAGAGTCAGTGCCATATTCCAAACAAATATAGTTCTCTTGGAACCCTGGTTTCTTGGGAAAGGTTTGTTAAAGAACAATACTGGGCCACTTTGTTCTCTGGCTGTTTGTGATGTCATGTGTTCTGCCAGTCTTGCTCATATTCCTGTTTGATATCTGTAGGGGAACATGTTCCTGCTGTGGAGCTGCAAAGATATCCTGACTTAGTGGGAAGCCAGGCTTTACTTAGAGCTGCAATAGGACAGCTCTGGAGGGGTGTTGTAGGAAGTCAGTTGTTCGTTTCCCAGCCGCCCAGACTCCCGAAATAACCACACAGAAACTGTATTAATTAAATCACTGTTTGATCTCTTAGCTCTAACTTTTTATTGGCTAGCTTTTATATCTTAATTTAACCCATTTCCATTATTTATATTTTACCACGAGGCGCCTGGCCTACCGGCAAGGTTCTGACGTGTCTGTCTCTGGCGGTGGCTCCATTGCTTTTCTTCACTCTGCCTCTTTTCTCCCAGCATTCAGTTTAGTTTTCCCTGTCTAGCTCTGTTCTACCCTATCAGGCCAAGCCAGTTTCTTTATTAACCAATGGTATTCACAGCATTCAGAGGGGAATCCCACATCAGAAGGGTAGAGCTGCAATAGGACAGCTCTGGAGGCTGTACCCTCAATAAGACTGCTCATCCCTAGAGAGAATATGTCCTGACTTATCTGGAAGCCAGGCTACCTGAAGCTGGGGTGCGGTGGGGGATGATCTCCCTGCGGAATATAACAATCTTGCTCTTCTCCTGGAGAGCCACTACAGCTGTGCTCTGCTCTGTTCCCTCAAGGGAACGTTTTAGCAGCACTATTGGTTTCTTCTTCTGCCCAAGATGTTATTTCTTTTGCTCACACTCTGCTAGAAGGGAAGGTCCTGCAGAAATATAGCAATCTTGTCCGGCTCTGGGGAAAAGTTGTTACTTTTTCTGCTCAGTCTTGCTCAGCCCCCTTAGGGAGCATCCCAGCCAGGATCTTCTATTCAGCCTGGCAAATGAAAGTCCTTGCCCAAGACTCTTTTGAGAAAGAGATTTATTTGGGAAGGAGGAGTCCAGGAGAGTGGCTGCCTCTGCCAGAAAGGGATAAATGGCAGCCTCTAAGTGAACAGGCAGCGAGGATTATATATGGCTTCTTAGTGGCAGAGTTTTCCCAGGGAGAAGAGAGATGGGTTAGTTTAGTTGGTCAGGGGCAGAGATGCCTCTGATTTCATGACCTAACTGTGATTCTTTCGTTGTCCCTTTTTAACCTTTTGACTTTAATCTTAGGACCAGGGCATATTTCCTTCACTGGCTCTGATTCTATGGACAAAGTGTCTTTCTTTGACACTGTTTTCAGAGTCAGGGCATGTTTCTTTGATCCTGGGTTCAGGGATAAAGATATTTCTTTCTCTGCTCAGGTCTCAGATCCAGGTGTTTCTTTCACTGGTTCCGGGTTCAGAGTCAGGGTGCTCAGTGATTGGCTTGTTTCCTGCTCCAATTGTCCCTTTTGCCCTATAGTGCCTATGGTGCAATGCAGCCAAGGACGCCTTTATTACTGGTAACACCATGCCATGTGGGCTTTTGGTCTCCAAACTGTATGCAGCTCTCAGCCACGGGTATTTTTGTTATAGCAAAAGAAAATTGACCAGCATAATACATTTTATTTGACTCTGAACAGTAGCAACAATCAGGGAATTGTTGAACAAACACTCACCCAGCAAGTAATGTTGCATAGTGTAGCAGTCACTTCATGTCACTATGATGAAATGCATGACATGGGATGCTTATGAGAAAAGCACAAGTTTATATTGACTCATATTGGTTCAGGTTTTTGATTGGGCACTGCCTCTATGTTGGACTTCTGGTGACAATGACAGATCGTAATGAGATCATATGTTGAACAAGAGATTGTATTTTGACAGGATGAAGAACTAGGAGAGAGTTACTGAGTCCCACAATGCCGTCCTAGGTATGGCTCAGTGAATCTAGGACATCCCAATAGTTCCTATCCTTAAAAGGTTCATGGCACCTCCCAATAGTACATTCCAAAGGGTACCAGACATTTATAGAGAAGTTTTTGAAAGATTTTCAACATTTGAACAATAGCATGTGTCAAAGTTTGCTTTCTAAGTCTAAAATGAGAAATTTCAAGTGTGAATGAATTTGAGCAAAATGAGATTTTTTTACTACTACTATTATTGAACTGGGAGTTTCTTCTAAAGCAGCGTTGCTGAAATGAGCAAATTGTTACTGTTGTAAGCCAACAGTTACCCTCTGACCAATGGAGTTTTAAAAAAAAGCAGAACATACTCTGCCTTCATTCTTCTATAGCAGTATTTGTTTATGTGAAGCTAAAATGCTAATATTTTTCAATTTTTACATTATAACTTTT
Source organism: Myodes glareolus (assembly GCF_982192425.1). Lineage (NCBI taxonomy): Eukaryota > Metazoa > Chordata > Mammalia > Rodentia > Cricetidae > Myodes > Myodes glareolus. Next base: position 26,003,758 of record NC_142051.1, read on the forward strand.
GCATTGGACTGTATCCAATAGCTCTCTTTGGGCACATGTAACCCCTGTGCTGTGGATTCTACATGCCAGGCTACCACTGTATGCCATCTAAAATTCTTCACCTTTAAGTGACAATTTGGTTGGATATCAAGTTCTAAGTGTATGAGTGTTTTTAGGCTTTAAAGAGTTCACTGTTGTCGTGTTTAGTGGCTTCTAAGTAGAAGTCTGCTTTACTTCTTACCTTGGTTCCATTCTAGGGAAGATACTCTTCCCCTACATAGTCACCCATTTCAAGATCACTTCTGTGGGTTTGGCATATATACATAGCATTCCTACATTTAATACTTCCAGAATTGTGTGTGCTTGGCATTCTCTGAGATTTCTGGTCACATTATTAGGTGTTTGTCATTAATTTTTGGCAGACACTTTTATTCCTATCCAGCGGTATTTTCTTTTTGATACTTCAATTATTCTTACTGCATGTGTGAAATCTCCACCCAGTGCTTGTATACCCTAGACTTCTCATTCTTTTTCTCATGGCGTGCAGTTCTAAAAGTTCCTCTTGACCCACTTCCCAGCTTGATGAGTTTTCTCTTATTCTTATTGAGTCTTCTGTTGAACATATCCAAGGTATTCTTGATGTCCTTTACAGTACTTTTGATTTCTGGCATTTCTTTTCTTTCTACCATATCATTCTGCCGACATGACCCATTTTTGTTGCATGCTCTCTCTGTTTTAATTGGAGCTCTCAACCTATGAATCACAGTGGTCTTCCAGGTTCCTCATCTGATAATTCCAGAATCTGCTTCACATCCCCACATCTGAGTTTGTGTCTGTGGCTTGTTTCTTTCGAGACTTCTTTTGGGGCATGCCTTTGTTGAATTTGATTCTAGAAACTGAAACCAATAGTCCCTTATTGAGAGGATGTGCACTAACTTCACTAGGACTTGGGCGTTGTTTGGTGTTGGTGCTAGCTAGAGAGATGAGAGGCTTCACATTCCTTCAGTGGCTTCATTTTTACCCTCGTTTTCGCTGCCACACTTTTTTTTGCGGCATCCTTTTAGCTCTTAGTTTTGAGCTCCTTTAGGTATGCTGCAGCATCAAGTCTCAGTCTTTACGTGGGCTTGTGTGTCTGTCCTGTGTCCTTCACCAGGTTTGATGCCTGCTTATTAGCACCACCTACCCTTCTCCCTGCATCATCACCGTCACACCTCACGTAAGGCAGAGAGAATGGAGCCAGGCATGAAACAGGAAGAAACCTGTTCCTCTATAGCAGCTAAAGGTATCAGTGCTAGTCACTTACCCTGAAGAGCAGGTGTTTACTACTGGAGCAGCTGGGCTGGAGGGATTATGGTCCTCCGTGGGTAGTCTTCTCTTCCCCTGCCATTATCAGGAGGAAGTCACATTTTGGGTTTTTACAGAGGACAGTTTGGAAGTCCTGGAAGACTGAGTGTCTCTATGACTTGACTTTTCAGGGCTTTTTTTTTTTGCCTCTAATGGAATTCATACTCAGGCTCCTCCAACAAGCTGTCAAAACATCATATACATGTATCTGCTGGTTTAGTGGCTCAGTTGACTTCTTACTAAGAAGTGTGTCTCCACTATGGCTTTCCATAATTGGTTTTCCCACATTTCACAGTTTCTCTGCTTTTTCAGACTCAGTTCATTAATGGGTCCACCCGAAACTAAATTGTCAGGCTGTTCAACTGTGAGTGGGGGGCGGTGCGGGTGTGTGTGTGCACATATGCGTGCACGTGATGTATTGTGCATGTATGTTTGATTTTTTTGTTGTTGTTGCTGCTTTGTAAGACATGATCCATGTCTGTGTATGTGTCTGACTATATCAGACATCACACGTATTTATGGAATGTCTTTTGGGTTCCTTTTCCTAGTACAAAAACTATAATGTAGTAGATATACTCCTAAGATTTGGATATAATACTAATATATATCTCTACTACTATAGGTAAAATACTAAGACTTTTTCTTAGTATTTCAAAAGTATAGCAAAAGGCATTTAGAAAAATATATTTAGTCACAGAGCTTCTTGCTTCACAAATGCTGTCATCTTGGAGGAATGCACGTTGATGAATGCTGCCTCCCACCTGCCTGGCTTGTTCCATCCATAGCAGATTGTTGGTGCTGGTTAGACGTAAGCTGTTTAATCAATACGACCCCTTCACTCACTTGTCTGTAAAATGGGAGAGCAACAGTTTCTAGTGGAGAGGATAAGAGGATTGGGAAGGTTAAAGGGGTTCGCACTGGTTTGTTAAGCATTCAGAACACATTATCCGGTGGCACAGCATAGCCTGAGTAGATTCTAGCCATTGTGACTAAGGATAAGGTTATTGTTGCTGTTTTCACAGTCATGTCTGCATGACGTGGACCACTGTTACTTGGATGTGGTAAGTATTCCTGCAGCCCCATCAGCCATCACTTCCCAGGGTATTAGACTTCTAGCGATTCTGTGAAGATGCCTTGTTCATCTATTCTTTATTTTTTTTCCCAAATCTTCTGCTGCCTTAATCTAGGATAATCTGGTTCCGGTGTCTCTACTTGGCAACTCCTACCCATCCATCCAGCTTCATCTCAAACATGCCTTCAACTAATACCTATTAATGCTTTAAGGCAGCCTGAGCACTTGGCTTTCTATGTTCTTAGGTGATTCTTATATGAGTTTACTTATTTTTTTAGGAGTAAGTATGACTTCCATCGATCACCGTTACCAACTTGGTGGTAACACTTGATTCTTCTCTATTAACTTTAGTTTATTTTTGAATTTTTATATTGCTTTAATATTTTAACAAAATGAATGATCAAACCCATCCCCCTGCCCCCATTCCCTCCCTTCAGTTTCTTCCCTATCCTTCTCCCCCCATCACTTATTCCTTCCAATTTCATGAGCTCTTTCTTTTTAAGCCCACTGAGTCTACTTAGTTCTGCACCACATGCATGGGTATAGAGCCGTCTACTGCAATGGTGATAGCTTCTCAAGGTTCACGTCCTTGAAGAAAACTGACTCTCCCTCCCACAGCAGCTGTCTCTACCAATCTCTCCTCAGCTTGGTGTACAATGTTATGATGTCCTCCCCCATGCACGCATGGACTTTGTCTGACACTATCTTATAACACTTAGTTTGCATCACCTGTCTGTGTTAAAGGCATGTGCAAGAGTGACTCAGACACAGATAGATCTGGTTCATATATAAGTTTCCTCTTAAAATGCTGCACTAACACTTATACCCACTGAGTTACTTGCTCTATAATCTGTGCTTCCTGAAGGCAAGGGCATCACCTTTGAAATCTAATAGCTACTTTGGAGTCTGTATCTGCCATTGGACAGGCTATGTAGGATATTCTTCTTTTGAAATGCCAAGAATAGGAATTGCAGTTTAGCAGTAGCTACTTGTTGAATGAATAAGTTATTTTGATATTACATAGTAGAAGTGAAAGATGAGCCAAGGAAAAGCCAAAATTAAACATTTGACTGGATAAATAACAACAATGTAGGTGTATGCAAATGATTGTGTAGTCAGAGAGAAGATGGTGCTGGGAGTGGGTCAAAGCAATGAAAATGGAAAACACCAAGTTAGCTTTTTTACTTTTCATTTTGTTAGCCCAATCTGTTGATAGAGATCCTGAGCAGTAAGGAGGGACTTAAGAGTGTTGTTCCCTGGTCAGGTATTTAGACGGCAACACTTTGGGGCAGAAAATAAGTTCACTTATATTGTATCAGTGATGTGATATATTAACAGGATATAGGTATGATGACCAACCTTGGGAATGAAGAGACCCTAAATCGATTATATTCTTCCTTATTTATAGTATGGCATCATTTAACTGACTGTCTGTTTTGCTCTTGTAGCCTTACAATGGAACATAACACAAGTATAATATGAACCACCCACTTTCTATGGTTGAATTTGTATAATGTCATGAATAGAAGTTATGATAATAAATGTATACCTTCTGACAGGTGTGGCAGAATGCGGATCACTCTCTATCCTTTGGTTTTGTTTAATATGAGATATAAAAGTCAGGAAAAGTATGGTTTTATATATGGATTTAATTTTTTTATGTTTTAGGGTAATTAGCTTGCCATGTAATTTTGATAGGAAGAGATTTATAAGAAGTATATGCTATATGAAGTGACTGGATGAAGTGTATTGATTCTGCTGAAGCTCATTATGATCTTAACAAGTATCTTGTTATTTGGACTTGGGTTATATTTAGGAATTTATGTATATACGTATTTACATGTGATAACAATTACTGAAAAAAGGAGGCATGAAGGAAGCATGGAAAGGAGAGTTTGGAGGGAGGAATGGGAAGGGAGAAACGTAATTATATTATAATCTCAAAAATAAAATTAAAAACCCAATAATTGAATGTTTTTAAAGGCAAAAAAACCATTCAATTTTTTCACATGATTCTATCTTAATTCCAGACCTTATCTTAAAAGATATAGACAGTTACTGTGGAATATGAATTTAAGAAATTTTTATTTTAAAAAGTATCTCAAGAGTATTTTCCATAATATTGTACATCACTAAACAATTGTCAGGTAAATGGATTTGAGGGGCAGTTTAGCCAAACCCTTCTGAAGGTACACGCTCCAGAATCATGTGCCCCCTAGGATAGCTCTCCTGCACCTTTATTAAGGCTAATGCATCCCTTTAGTATTAACCTGCCCTTCTCATGGATTCTTAGTTCATTTTCTCACTAGTGCTTTCAACCACTAATGCCACCTTCTAAAAAACTGTGTGTCTTGCTTATTCCTCATTGTAAAAATTATACAATGTCTTTTCTGTATTTTCTAGCCATAACTTTCTTTGATGACCTATATAGGACTTCTTGTTTTATTGTGATATTCTTCAAAATAAAGTCATTCATAACCCTCATCTATAACTATAAACTTTGTTTAAAAAAATTCTGCTACGTTATAGTGGTGGATGAAAGAATATTTTGTTAGCATTTTTCTATGAATCAGCCAGTAACTGTAATATCATAACCAATTATAACTTTCCCCTGAGTGTAAAATTGGTAGCATTTTACGCCCTGCTCATGACTTCACTGTGAGCTTGCCAAATCCTGTCAACATTTCCAGCAGAAAATGGGCCGTTTGGAAAACAAATTTTTTAGGGGTTGTTAGGGAGGTAGCTGAAGAATCTTTAGACTTCCACCAGTATTTATATGTATTTCCAGTTTGATCAAGATCAAACCTATAGTTGTTTTAATTCCAAATTCTATTTTGAGCTTAAGTAATCTTTTGGCTTTCTTTTCACTTCAATTTTCTAGACTGTGCAGGCAAATTTTGCCTGCAGTCTTCTGAGGTGTTCCAGAACAAGAGACAATGTGGTTGACAAAAGTGTTTGGGATCCCAAGACTCTTCATGCGAGTTTGTTATAAGAAGGCTATTTCAAACATAGCAAAACTAATCCTGTATATCTCTGGTTTGCCTTCGGGTAAACAGATTTGGTATAAATGCTCCAGTTAAGAAAACCTACATAGTCCTTCTTTGGTTGAATGCTCACAGAGTCACTGCGTTGTGCTTTTCAGATGTCCTTTACATCATCCAATCCTTTTTAAGCATTGCTGCAACTTGGTACAGGGAGATCTTAAAAGCTAGCGTTGGTTGACCACATAGACCGTGCAATCCTTTTAAGAGTTCTCTATGTACTTTCTAAGTTACAGAACTGATTGGGAGCTATGACTATAACCCTGTAAGGAACCGAGTTCCTGGAGATACTATCAAAATCTGCTAAGAATCGTGGCTATCCCAAGGATCCTTCTTGAGAAGATTCTGATTCCCAAGCTAGTATCCTGTCCTTTGAGTCAATGCCTCTCTTTTTAGAACACATGCACTCCCGTCTGAAGACAGAAATGATTTTACATGAGTTAATTCAGTGGCCTGGAATTTTCCACAACCCTTCAAAGCTCCACATCTGTCCATGACATGATGTCATGGAGCTGATATAAATACAGTCTTATACGTTGAGGGGCAGAGCAAGTCAACACGTGTCTTCCGAAGCTCTCTCTGTTTTTAGCCTCTGTGAAGAGAATGAGGTCATGTTTCTGAACTGTCATCCTGCATACCTGCACATGGTGTTTGTACAGGAGCTCTAGTGGTAGAGTATGCGAGTTCCCTTTCTCTTGCATCCCAGAGATGAACTTGCCAGCACCAGCGACAATTTAACCACACAGTGTGAGGAGGACAGTGTGGGAAGTGGATGTTTAGTGAGTCACGTGCAGCCAACGTCACACATTTTTTGCTAGCAGAGTCAAGAGGGTCTTAGAAGTTGACAGCGATGATTTATCCCTGAGCCAAATTCCTATCAAGTTGTGCATCCAGAGGAAAATACTTTGCGAGTTTTTAGACTGCGTAACACTGATGCGTCTGCACTCAATATTTTCCTATTAGTGGTCCATATTTTCTTGTGGAATTACACATTACTGTCAGAAAGAAAGGATTTTATTTTGTAATAATACCAAAGCACATGTGTGTGTGTGTGTGTGTGTGTGTGTGTGTGTGTGTGTGTGTGTGTACTTCAACCAGAACACTGTGATTCTTGGACTTGGGAATGGTCCAGTCCAACGATATGCTTGTCATATGTATTTATACATCCAGCCACATTCTGCTGGCAAGATGCCAGACTTCAGCCATTTGCGTGTTTTCTCCCTTCCACCTAGTTTAAAGGTTCCTATAATCTTTCATGTCCCATCTCTTGTGAGGCCATAGAAGGAAAGGTAAATTAGTATTGCTTAACTGATATTGTGTTCAATAGCTCTTCCTCTCTTTGTAAGTCACAGAAAGTTAATCACAGAAGGTGACTCAAAGATTTCTCCTAGCAGAGTAGAAAGTCAGCTAGCTCTAGTTGTTAAATACACTTATTTTATTTTCAAGTAAATGTTCTGAGTTGATTTTTACCCTGAAGAAGAAGGAGGAGGAGGAAGAGGAGGGATAGGAAGAGAAGGAGTAGGAAGAGGAGGAGGAGGAGGAAGAGAAAGGAGAAGGAGAAGAAGAAGAAGAAGAAGAAGAAGAAGAAGAAGAAGAAGAAGAAGAAGAAGAAGAAGAAGAAGAAGAAGAAGAAGAAGAAAAGAAGAAGAAGAAAAAGAAAAGAAAACCAAGCTCTCATATAGGCCAGGCTGGCCTCACACTCACTGTGTAACTAAGTCTGGCCCTGATCCCCTAATCATCCTGTTTCCACTTCTCACGTGCTAGGATTACAGAGAATTTTGTCCCAAATTAATCTTTGTAGAATGCCAACCCCTTAGGATGTACTAAACTAATCGAATTTCTAACTCGTTTTCTTAATTTGAATTTTGGAGAAGGAGATTTTCGTCAACCCGTTCCAGCACTGACTCGAAAGTCCATGACTTTGAGACTTGCCCAGCTTTTCTGCCATCTGTTAGCTTTTTATGCCACCTCCTCTTGAATCCTGCCCTGACTCACTTAGGCAGAATTAATGTCCTAACATCTTTTGCTGTTCTTATGTGCTCACCATGCATATGTCTTTTGAGAGCCCTCCTAAGAATAACTTAGAGTTGGTGAGGCACTGCCTCGCCATGATGTAATATTATATGTAAAAGCAAGAATAATCTGATTTCATCTTTATTTATTTAGTACACCATGGTAGCGGCCCTGTGACTATTATTTCCTCACATGTGATGAAGAATCGATGGGTAGATCTGTGAATTTAGCTTTATAAGGTCTAGTGGTTGGTACGATTGTGTTTATGTATGCATACACGTGTGTATCCATGTGTCTGTGTGTGCAGGTGCATCTGTGTATATTCGCATGCATATGGCAGCAAGAGGCCAACTTCAGGTCTTAGGTCTCAGAGGATGTCCAGGATGATTTTTGAGATAGCCAGGTAGGCTAGACTGACTGGCTAGTAAGTCCCAGAGACCCACCTGTACCTGTCTCCTGGACTGGGTGAGCATGTGCTTAAAACCACTCTGCCTATGGGATAGAACTCGGGTCTTTGTGTTTGCATAGCGCTTTACCAAGTGCTGGTCTCCCTATCCTATAAGCTGTGCTTTAATAAACCCCATGGTCCCTGGAGGTGATCTACCCAAAGCTGTTTGTGCTGTCATAGCACGAACTTTGCAGCCAGATTGGCTCTAAGCTTTGCGAGCTGCATGTCTATACCTTGGGCAAGGTACTTAGCCTCCTTGCGCCTTGGTTTCTTCCTCGACAAAATGGGATTTAATATGATCTTAGGAATGTTCTAAAGATGGAATGTGGCAGACAGAATTTGCAAAATGCTCAGTAATGTGCCTGGCCGAGTAAAGTCAGTGTGCCATGACAATAGAGCACTTGGAAAAATGAGTTTTGGCAAGCAGAGGCGATAAATGAAACCTAATTCTTCCTGGCAAATTCCCAGGTCCTGAGCAATGAAAGATGTCTTTATGAATGCCCTCATTGCTAGGAGTGTCAGGCCACAGGAAGATCTCAGGGAGGCTTCATGTGGTGGCGTGGTGACGCTGTAAGAGCCATTGTTCATCCTCCTGATTCAAGTGACTGCTTGTGAATACTAAGAATTAAGGCAAATTATAAAGTTTGGCTAAACCAGGAAGTAGTTGTAGGTAAAATTTCATTGGAAAGCTGAACATAAATTGCATTTTTGGGGAAAATTGGAAATTGCTTTAGGACTATACAATATATACTTTCAAAATAAATATGGCATGTTTTTCTAAGAACTTTTCCAGAATATTCTGCTTTTGAATGGGCAACATTACCTTGAAATTGCTTTCAGAAGAATGTAAGTAGTTCAGTTCCCGGAGTACTAGTTTTATGCGTCAGTTCATTAGTACATCAAGTTTGTTGGGTTTCAGTTCAAGTAAATTTTCCCAGCCTTAAATTTAGTTGAGCAGACCCGAAGAAATGGGCCAGTTTTCTTATGTATTATGGTCTTGAAAACAAAATAAGCAAAAGAAGATGACATAAAAAGAACTTGGAGCCTATGGAGATGGCTCAACATTGAAGGTAGTTGGTGCTCTTGGAGAGAACCCAAGTTTTGTTCCCGCACCCACATGGCAGCTCACAACTATCTGAAACTCTATGCCCAGGAGTATCATGGCCTCTTCGCCCACTTCTGGCCTCCATGGGCATCACACACACATATGGCGCCCATATATCCATGTAGGCAAAGCCCTCATACACATAAAAATACATCTTATAAAAAACAAGTAAAAAGTAAATTTCTTCTAAAAAATGCTTTCTTTAATCTGAATCTTTAACTACTTCTCTTGAGACGAATTCTGTTTTTCTGAGGATTAGACCTATGGAGTTCAATTAATTGGATCTTTGATTCCCAGCAGAAGAGCATGAAACTCATTCAAATCGGTGACTTCCTCTGGCTGTTTACCTCCTGGGGACTCAGGTTTCTGTTTCTGGATCCGGTGCTTTCTTTTAGTGTCCTGGATAAATCATCAAAGAATTTTATGTCTAAATAAATTAAGTGACTCCCGCATCCTTTATTGCCGAAGCTTTTTACCAAAAGAAATGAAATGAATTGAAATTGGGGAATTATTTACATCTGGCTTTGTCCTCTTGGAGAGCGTTTGGATTTCCGAACAGGTGGCGCCCTGCCAGTGACAAATGGAGGCTCTGAGATTGCCCCGCCATCATCCGTTACCTTTTATGGTGTCCAGGGATTTTCTTTCTTTTTTTTTTTTTTTTTTTTTTTGCTCTCCGTTTGTGACCCAGCTGCAAAACAGCTGTTGTTTGGGCTGTTGTCTTTCTCCTCTCACAAGACAGCTTTTCTAACCATCCCTAAGGGGCTTAAACTTGTACACCAGTGTCAAATCTGAGCCTTTCTGAGTTCAGAAGAGCCCCCTGAGGGTCCACGGAGCAGAGAAGCACCCCTTTGCTCTTGCTAAGCTGTTGACTGGAGGTACCCAGTGAGCGCTTAAGACCTTGCTCCAGGAACAGACCCAGTACTCCAACAGGCCTGTTAGGTGTTTGGATTTGTTGCTCTGAGCTAAGATCTGAGGCTTTGCCATTTTCATTGGGTCCTTAAAGGCATTCCCCTCTTTAGCCATGGAGGTCTTCCCCCCACTGAAAGCCACTCTCATGGTGAACTTTTGATACCGTCTTGTGGATTCCAGGATGCTGATTAAATTTGCAATTTCTTGCTGTTCCTTTTGGAGACAAATTGTTGCCGTGGATGGCATTAGGCATGGAATTCTGGATGTCAAACAGGTCTCTGTGCTGTCTCTCATCCAGCATATTTCCTAGTAAGGGTATGCATCTGTGTACTAAGTGGGGGACTTTCCGATCACCTAGCTGTGAGAAATAAATTTCTGTTGTTTATATTTAAAGGACTTGTGTTTTGAGCCCTCGCTTTTCTAAGGTATTTAATATTCTTCCTGCCTTTCTCCTCTTTCCCGCTCTTTGGCCTTTGGCTAGCTGTTGATTAAACAGTTCTTCTGAGTGGTTTACAATTAGAAAGGAGATTACACATGGCAATTAGAGTACAAAAGGGTTACAACAAAAGCAGGAATCAAGAGTCAGAATACCTAGGAGGGAAAGATGCAGCTTGGAGAACCTAAGCACTTGTAATTTGGCCATGGCCATAGTTGGGAAATTATGTTGGAAGGTTCAATGTTCAAAGTACATTTTGGGGATTTACCTTGGAAATTTTCAATTTTCCTGAGGAAAAACTATTGTAATTTATGTTGTGGTTTTCTATGTTTTTTTTTTAAATACTCACTGTGTCTTTTCTCATTCAAATGACATTCTTTACACCACCCTTCATGGCTAGACATACACAAATGTAATAATCATCTCTAATTTCACTATCCATTTTTCTTCTCTTCCCTCCATTCGGCTTCAAAAATTACTTAACATGCGTGATACTCATGGCCTGTGTCGCCAAATCCGCTGACCATTTTAAATACTTGACACAATTTCCTACCGCAGTTTTCGTGAAATGTGTTTCACCTTGCTTTTAGCTATTTGCGTCAAAGTGATTGACACACATATCTGCCATCCCAAATACCTCAAAAATCCATAGATAATCACTAGGTAATCCCTATCAACCCCATTTTTGAACTCTTAGTCTTAGTCCATAAGCCTGCACTTTGTCCTCCCTTTAATACCTTCCCATCGCTGTCACTGTCTGTCTCCCTTAGTGCCATCTGCCCTTCCTCTCTGCTCCTCTGAGAAGATATTCAATTCTGTTTTCTCTGATGCCAGGCATCCAGTCTGAGCGTCTGTACCCCCTGGCATGTCCCATCCGCTCCCTGCCCACCTTATTATCCTTCTCAGCTTTACTGCTGTCATTGGGAGGCAGGAGAGAGCATCCCCATGTGACTTCTGAGCGCTGTACTCTGCTCAGACCTCTCTCAGACTGATTTCTGTCCTGTGGTTTGTTCCTCTCGCAGGCCCTTCCTTGATGCTCCCCTTCTTAGCGTTCCTTTCTGTTTACCACACAAACAATGTACTGCGCTTCCTTTGATCATTAAATCAAGCATTGATTCCCTTGGAAACTTTTCATGTGTGCTTTGACTAGGTCAAACCAAATGTTTATTACTTACGTTAGTCCAGCCTAATAACAGCTGCAATTTTATACTTTACCAAGACAGGACTTATGCCTGTTAGCAAAATCCTTTTTTACCTTAGTGTTTATCAGTTCTAGGCACATGCGGGTGTTCCATAAGTGGTTATAAAATTAAGGCAATTAATAAACATATTGAATGTGTTATGTAAATTTTATGTATGTATATATAGCTTTAAAGTAAAAGGTGGGAGTGTATTTACCTATTTAATTATAAAGATTTAAATGAAACTTCTATTTTACTGGAGCTTTGTTGGGCATTTTAATTGCATATCTAAATACTGCTCTCACAAACCAAGATTATGGATGAATAAGATTTAATGTTGAGACTTTGGGTTTAACATGACTCTGAGTTTGGTTTAACAATACAATGGAATAGTCAAAGTAATTTGCCCAGATGCAGGTTGTGATATGGTTGAATCCTATCAAATTAATTATCTCCTCTAACTGTTATTACGGTATGTGTGCATGATTCCTTTAGCCTTTTGAGGAAGATGTACTAATAACCATATGTCGATGGGAAATTGGCTATGGAACACAACCGAAAGTCTGACTATGTTAAACACCTTCAATTATGAATCATTTATAGATGTTAACCACCTAATTTTTTTACCTTAAGAATTTTAAAGGTTTACTTACACATAGTTTCTAAGTCATGTGGCAAACAGAAAATCCAAATATTCAATATTTTCTGGTAGTCTAAATACGTGTTTTGAAAGGTCAAGGCTGTAGATTTTTTTTTCCTAGAGAGTTATGGAAATAAAGTCTATTGACAGCAGACAAGAAGCTGACAGACCAAGAAACAGTTTTGCCCGATTTAACGTGATAAAACCATAAGTATTTTGGAATTAGTTATAGGAAGATGTGTGAGAGGTTACTTCCAGCATCATGAGTGACTCTTCGGCAGCCACAGCGCTGGGAAGTCCCACCCCTAGCTGGACCACAGGTGTCATCTCCTCAATCTACCACCCACTCTTATATACCCAACCTCTCTGGCCATTCACAGCTGTGGGGAGAACAGGGGGACAGAATAGTCGGAATCTCAGATGAGGGACTGAGAACTCTCCCCCACTTCCACTATGGATTGTGAATAGGCAGGCTCTTGTGTGATTCTCCTGTACCTGGCACTTTATGGGGACCTCCGGGTGACCACGGCTGTCCTGATTTCAAGAAGGCACAGCAGTCATGTCATGCGTGGAAGCCATTACAGCAAGCTTGAAATCATTTGAAATAGCCGCTTAAAATGATCCTAAATGCTTACATTTAGTGCTGTTCTTGATATACCTTTGTCTATCATTAAAAACTTTACAACTGTACGTAGGTGATGTGGTTTGGTTTTGATTTTATTGTTATAGTTTCCTCTCGTTTGGCCTTTTTGCAAGTTTTCTTTCTTTCTTTTCTTCTAAGGCAAAGCATCAGATATCTGGTCTCCTTATTTCCTGTCCACTCTTGGTGTGTGGCCCTTAATGCAGCCGGTCTTTATGACTTAGTCCTCTAGAGTCTGTGTTGCCTTGACATCTCAAACAAATAAAACTCTAATAGCCCTCTACACATGCTTGTTCCTACTGATGCGCTCACAAATCTTTCCCAGAAGAATAAATAATTCCTTCATTTGTCCGAGTGACTGCAGAGTCATTCTTGAGTGATTTTTAATGCTATACGACACCCAGACCTGACGCATCAGTTTCACATTTTCTCAACAAAAACAAAAAATCTGCCATCTTATTACTTCTCAGCTCTTCCACTGTGGCCACCCTGATGCAGACCACGAGTGTAAACACTCTGGAAGTGCAATGGAATGAGTTCTCCCCTCCAGGTCTGGAGGCTTTGGGTGTAGCTTCAGTCGTCTACTTAAAGCACTCCACTGTTTTTTCATTGCATTAATTAATGAATTGATGGATTGATTAGTAAGGTAAATCGTGTACGTGGGAGACGGAGGACACTTGTGGGAATGAGTTTTCCCCTACCACAGTGTGGACGCTGAGGACTGAACTCTGGTTGTCTGACCTGGTAGTAAGTGCCTTCATTCATTGAGCCTCCTTATTGGACTCAGTGTTGTGTTCCTATGTCATCAGAAGATACCCTGTGTTGGCTCCAGCAGCTCAAACCCCAAAATGGAAATGACCCAGAGTGAATGAGTATAGCCCCTCTCCAAAGTATACTGAACCATTTTATGCTGTTCCCAGAGCCTACTCAACTTTTGTTAGCTAATAAGAGCAAGGGGACAGTAGAAATCAAAAGATCATATGGCATCCAGAATTGACTGTGGTTTTTAATACCAGAAATGTACAGAATAAAGATAGAAGCTACAGCGTCAACATGTAGGCCCCGTGAACACCGTGCAGCGCCATCCCTCTTCTAGACATTCCTGTGACTTTTGTGGGATTTACTCAATCCTTTGCTGCTATATCATGGTAGTGCCTGTTAGTCTATACCTGCTGACTCGCTGGCCTGCTTTCTCTTTGTTCACTTTGATGACTTCTCATGTGTCACTAAGGCACTTGGACCACTTGATACTCCTAACTGGATATTCCTCTGCCTGTTTGCTTGTATTGTTTTCTCACCAAACACTCCAAACTGACAGTGTTCTGGATTTTCTCTTACCTGTTTATTCCATAACTAGATTGAGCAGCCCAAAGGCAGAATCTTACTGTTGATTACATTGTTCAAGACACTCCTTGCTATAGAATCTGTGACCACTTCCTTTTCCCTCTCAGTAGCTTTAGACAGACTGTGTTTATGTGGCCACATCTCTTGACTGCTAACAAAACACTGGTGTTTTTTAACATTCTGCTCAAGATGAGTACCTCATCCTTCATCAGTCATGAAATACCAATGGACCAATCCTTGGGTTCAACTTGCCGTTGGACTCTCAACTGCAACATGAGTCAGTGATAGAGGTGATATAATTAAGACACTATAATTAGGTTATAAACTACAATTTATATCCTGTCTGCAACATGTAGTAGAATATTGTCCTGACCTTCCCACTCTTAAAGATTTCTTCCATGAAATCATTTTAATTGAAGCACAGTATTCAAGTCCATGGTGGTAAGCACTGAGTTTATGTAAACAAGGCTTCAAGGAAGAGAGGGAACAACTTCAAGTATCTGCTTCTGTTTCCCTGGAACTAATGCCTATAAATATGACTGACTTACGGAATGTAACCACAATTTAAAGCTCCGTTGTATCCAGAAGATAGCCTCCCGGGAATATTTTATTATATTTTAATGATGTATCATATGAATTCCTATTTCAGAAACAATTATGTTTCATTTTTGCAACTTTATTGATAAATGAATGATATCATCTCAGTAGAAAATCTCAAGGTTTTACAGTGATTTTAATATATTCTGGCTTTTATTCTTGGTGTCTTCAAACTGCTTTTTCCCTTTTGATCACATGGTGTGACTGATTTTCAGAACGGTAACTTGGCTGCATGAAGGTGACACACTTTCAGTGAATAAGATTCACCTCCCTTCATTTTGCCTTCTCTCAATTTGCCTATGATTTAACACCTGAAGTTGTGACTTTGTATTCTCTTGTGGCTTCCCAAGTAATCCACAACTTTTGTCTGACGCGACTACAAATTGGTGGCCCTAAAACTCCTTACTGGGAGCTGTTTTGATAGAGAGGCTCCAGAAAACCCATAATGTGGTTTTCTTACTGATGCCAATTATTTGATAGACCTACGTGAACCAGCAGATGAAGGGATATGTAGGTGAATTTTGAGAAGGATCTGGAGTGTCTGTTCTGGCAATGCTGAAATTTTTATGTGCCTAGTCACCAAGGTGGAAGCTCAGCATGCCCTGTAGTTTAGGATTCAAGGTTTTTCTTCATTTGAGGCTTTATCACATTGGCATAATAGATTATTAATTCGCCCTCCATCCTATTTTCCCTCCCTTGAGTATCAAGCATGAGACTAAAACCTCCAAGCTAGAGATAATTGCTGGGTCTTTCTGTGAATTGTCTCTTACCTAGGAATCCACTGTCATTGTCCTTATGGTAACAAAAGATGATCCCATCACACAATAAGTTCCAATGTATCTTTTTGGGGTATCATATTACTCAGAAAGTATAAAGGTTTGTTGAGCTCTGTGCCAGGAAATAATTGGAAGAAAGTCAAAACACAATGCAAGAGTGCAAAGTCTTGTCATCAGGGATTTTCAGGGTAATTGCTATTCTGAACTATGGTATCAGGGCACCTTGTAAAGTTCATCTACTATGCCATGAATAATTTGTCCCTAAAGATTACTACAAAAAATTGAGTATAATTTTTATTATAATTTTCTAAAGCTTTTGCATTGCATTTATTGTACAAGGACTTGTATTACATAAGGGCGTTTTCATATACCTATGTTTTATGATCTCTCCCATACTCTCTCCCCACCCCCACCCATGTCTCCTCTGTGTTCCCCTAGAGAGTTTTGCTTTCATATCATATACATACATGATGGATTGTATGTATCTTCCTAAAGTTTAGGAAGCACATATCAGAGCAACTGATTTTTCTTTAAAAAATTAATAACCCTAAGTAAAGCCATATATGATAGTCTAATTCTAATATCTAATATGCATACAGTATTCCAAGTCCTGTAAGCAAGAGATTCCATAAATATTGTGGCAGTTTATGCATATCTGTGTGTAAAAACATATGTCTCTACTATTATGGCCATACAGGTTGTACTTGAAAACCGTTGGTTAGCTTTCGGTAGAGATGCCGTGGGCTTCACATCCTCGCAGCTTGCTGCTTCTTCCTGAGCTGCAATAGTGGTAGCACCAGTTTGATGCATCAGCAAAATAACTGGAAGTCCAAACCATGATGTGGAATATGCGATATGAACTGAGTTGAATGTTTTCCTTCATATATTTATTTCATTGCCCACAAACAGATGAGGGCCGGACTGGGGCAAGGTTTGGAAGTGTGGGCTACTGTTTAATGTCCCCTTGTTTGTTTCTCATGAATTTGAACCATGCCTGTGTTTAGTACTTAACACAGTCCCTTTTTCTTGATTTCTGAACAATTCATTTTATTTCATTTTTTATATTTGTCTACTTATTTAGACAAGGTCTGATATATCCAAGACCGAGCTTAAACTTGTTGTGTATCCCAGTATGGCCTCAAACTCATGATCCTCTTGCCTCTACCTCCTGAGTGTTAAGATTATGGATGGGTACCACCACACCTGAATTGTATAGAATGGTGATTGAACCCAGGGTCTTATGCATGGTAGGTACATTATCGAATGTGCTATATCCAAGTCCTACCTCCCCCCAATTTATTTTTCGCCTTATTTTAAAACTACCATTGCTTTCAAACTAATAGTAGTTGAAATAGTAAATTTGATTGTATACACTATTACTTACCAATGACAAACTTTTTTCCTAGGGTTCAGTGATGCATCTACCTGTCAGTTCATTGATTCTCAAGGTTAGATGCTTTCATGAGGTTTTCCTTTTCTTTATTATTTGGTATTTCTCTGAATAGTAACCAAAGCTGATGGATTTTTTAATAGTGCAATATTTCCCCCCAGAAAGAGGGATCTCCACGACCATCTTGTATTGGAGATTATGGGTCTTGGTTTCTTTTAGTAATCAGTGCCTCTTGAGTGCCAATGCGTGTTTTTATAGCTGCCTACTGTTGTTTCACCAGTGAATGATACATGAGGATTTTACTGCTCATTTTACTGGGACATTGATAAATGAGCTAGTTTCTTCTTTATTGTCCTTAAAACCTTAAGTGGAAAAAAGTTCAAAGCCTCCCCGCCTTTTTTTAAAATCTCATATACCATTTTTATGGGCACTTTACTAATGATAGATTTTATTAACTTCTTCTATAAATTCCTGGAATATTATTTTCCTGATGACTTAAAGAATGAACATGTGCTTTGAAGCTGTGTACCCATCAAAGCGTGTTCTTTGTTATTTATAACAAAATCCTATTACACACGCAAGTGTGTGTGCATATATCTAAATAATGAGCAACACTGGTTACAAGTTTCTAATGTACCTACCTAATATTATCACTTTATATGTATCATCGTTGTACAATTCAAAACTCCCATGAAATAGCTTTTACTTTAAAAGAAATTAGTACGCTTTGTTTTTATAACAGGTTTCATTTACAAAACCCTTGTGATCAGAAAAATCAGTATTTCCATGAAGGGGAGAGTGCTTGCTTCCGACACACAGTTCCTCTTCATAATCACCTGGCTAGCATTGGTAGTGCAGCTGTTTGATAGTTCACCCTTTGGGCTGTACACTTTATGAGTTTGGACAAATGGATCATGAATACAGCCATGAGGGCAGCATCACGGAGAGTGGTTTCTCTGTGCTCCCTCTAAATCCTCCTTTCTGTAATAGCACAGAGTACTGCTAAAAGACAGGATGATTTTCTGTGAGTCATACAGATAAACAAGTGTGGAATTGCTCTGCTCGTCTAGAATCCGTTCTCCTATTTCAGACACCAGGCTGATTCTTCCGTTAGTGAAATGGTGAAATTGCTGCTGTTACCTTATGAAATCCCATGGACACGTATATATGAAACTTTGCTCCGCGCTTCCTTCTCTATTTTGAAGGTCCGGCTTGAGACATTACTCTTAAGGAACATTGGGGTTTTAGTCACTGGGTAGTTGATGAGACTTACTGTTAGAGAGTGGCTGCTGAATGCAGTGCCATTATTGAAGTGGAAGAACTTCGGAAGTCCATTTTTCCAAGCATGAGGTTATCACTGGTTACAGGTGATAGAGACTCAGGGGTAATGCATAGCAGTTAGGAAAGTGAATGCATGGAGGATGTAGTAACTCATTTTTTAAATGAGTGGATGAGAAAAAAGTCTGAGAAGATGCAGACAAATTATTCAAAAGTTGCCAAGATTGAGACTAACAAAAGATTTGCACACATTCAACTTAGAAACATTGTTTGCAGTAACCTTGGTTTAAAAGATATATATGAACAAAGAATGAAGCATTGCCTGAGGTGTATGTAGTATATAAACAAGGAGGACCATACAGATAAAAACTGTCTAGACATACTGTGGTACTTAGCTGTCACTTAGAGTTCACATAGATCTTCATTCCTGCCATGTCAAACCAGAGAACATTCTGATAAATTTCTTCCTAGTGTTCTCTTATTTGTTACTGTGGATAATTGTGTCGAAGCAATAACCAGGTCAAGATCGTACTGCTTCATAAGCTACCTGAATTATATAATTTCAAGAAAAATAAAATTGTTTCCTGAAAGCATTTCTCTGTTGTTGTTGTTGTTGTTTTATTGTTTTTCTGTGATGTCACTATTTGCTTAAAACTAAAGCTAAGAAGGTAAGCTAGTTTCTGATTAAGTCCTGGGTTAGCAGAGCTTCAGATCTGAATGAAAAATACCTGTTGGAAATTCTCCACGTTGTGACTTTATTTCTTCCTTGGAAGTAGATAGTAATGAGATCCACGAGAGAACATTTGTCATAGTAAGAGATTAGGAAGGTCTAGAAGAGAGCTAGCGTCATCTTCATTGCTTGGGACCACTGTTTGTTCCCCCTGCACTAGCGCCCATGACTCATTGTCTTTGTGATCTCTCATTTAACCCTTCGCTGTGTTGTTTAACATTCAGCATCTCTGAGTGGTATCTGGGGGTTAACTTTCCCAAGCATGATGTATGCTTGAAGGATCGGAGAAGAGAATGGCCATGGGAAAGCGCTCTTCTTTATCACAGACCAGAGCTCTGTATTTCTTTACTTTGAGTGTATGTGAGGTGTGTGTGTGTGTGCGTGTGCATGTGTGTGTGTGTGTATGTGCATTCCTGCATGCCTGTGTTTGCTGCTGGTAATTGAAATTGAACCTAAGGCCTTGTCCCAGACCACTGAGCTACATCTTCCTGCATTTTCGCTTATTATTTTTTTGAGACAGAGTCTCAAATGAGAGTTGCCCTGGTTACCCATTTGGTAGCCAACACAGGCTTGTGGAATTTGTGGTCCTCAAGTTTAAGCCTCCTGACTACAGGAGAACTCTTAGAATTATAGGTCTATGTCCTCTGGTCTGGCTTGCTTGAGAAGTTAACAGTATTCTGAATATTTGCTTATAGCCTCAGGCATGCTCTGGACTCTTCTCTCCAGTGTTAAAGAGTTGTACAAGCACTTTCTCTCAATTAAAATTCTGTGTCTAAGCCATTCCTAGCTCATCTGCCTCTGCATGAAATTAGTGTAAGACAAGCAAAATGGAACTTGATGGTTGGAGCTATGCTACGTTTTCACTCACACTGCATAACTCCTATTGGCAGTAACTACTGTGATGTGAGCTGAGGGAATACTTTATTAGGATAAAATAATAAAGACAATAAAACAGAGAGTGAAAGGGCTTGACAGTAGCTCAGTTCGTGAAAGGCCTTGCAAGTGTCTGAGCTCAATCGTCAGAACAGAGTCTGGGGGCCTGGAGAGGCAGCTCAACATTTAAGGGCATTTGCTGCTTTTCCAGAGAACCCACGTTCTGTTCCTAGAACCCACATGACAGCTAGCATGAAGTTTAGTTAAGGGGATTCGATACTCCCTTCTGGCCCCTGCAGGCTCCAGGCAGTCACATGGTACACATCCATACACTGCAGGCAAAAGCTCTCATTCACATGAAATAAGAAGTAAATATTTAACATCTGAGATCATCTTTTGGCCTCTACATTTATGTGCATATACGCATACTCATGTAATGCACATATACTACTCAAAGAAAAGCTAAAATGGCAATGGTGTTTCTGTAACTCATTTTATCCTTTTTATTTCTATAACACTTATAAAATCCCTTTCAGCTCCCTAACCTCCTCTTTGATCACATGGATGGACTCAATATCACTTCTAGTCTTCTCTTCTTGCTGCTTCCCAGGATCCTGAAATCAGCCTTTCCTCCCAACACATGCTCCTGGGTCATCCTCAGTTAGAAGAAATAAGGGCTTTCCCTCAGCACTGTTTATCCATAGACTTTAGTGTATTTCGTTTGTGCCCAGAGGTAAAAAAATAATTCATCATGATCCGCTGCTGAATCATCCATTTTCTCTGTTTTTCAAGGGTCGTAAGAGTGAGGCCGAAAAGTTCTTCTTGAAGGCCATTGAGCTGGATCCCACCAAAGGAAACTGTTACATGCACTATGGTGAGTGGTGATGCTTTTCCCATGCCCCCACCTCTGCTGTCCATGCTGAAGGGAGATTTCTGTTCTTTGCTGGTCAGGGACCTTTGGGAGGAGGTTGACTTCTTCCTTCCAGATTTAGCCTCCTGCTATATCCTTCCGTTTCCATTTAAAACGTCACACTCACGAGGGCTCCACACACTATTTTCCTTCAGCAAATTTTCCTTGGCCTTTAATGGACTAGGCAGGTTTCCAATTGTTTCTTTCAAGTTCAGCACAGTTTTTTAAATGAGATCCCATCAGGAAAGCATCTAGCTCTTTGTCTGAGGCATAGTTTATAATAAAAATATTAGCTTCTTTTTTTTTCATCCTGCCCAGTAATGTATTGCTCATGGAGCATGCCAACTTGATGTTTTAGGAGTTTACATTTTGGCCTCAACGGTTTGCTTTCTGGAAGATATGTATGTGTACCAGGCTGTGAATACCTAAGAGCGAGGCCAAGCATAAGCTATAACAAGTATAAGGAATGTCTGTCTCATGGTATTTAGCCTTGGTCTTAATCAGTTCAGAATGAGCTTACATAACACTCTATCATTATCGTGACTCATGTGTTTAGCCACCAAAGTATACAGCTGGCTGGGGTGGGAGAAGATGTGCTGGGTCTACCAGATTGGTAGATGGCCTGTCTCTCAAGGAACAATAGAACAAGCATTTTTTTTTTGCTAAGCTCATGAGAAACAAAATAGTGATTATTTTTTTTTTAAAAATTACTGCTGACTTTAATGTGTTAGGTATTATTGGGCAGTTTGAAATGTAAACATGTTCAGAAATGAAATCCTTAGGAAATACTGCTATTATTCCTGTATGGTACTGGTTCTTCTTCCAACTTTTAGCTAGAAAGAAAGAAGCAGCTTTGATGGCTAGGAGTGTAGAAGAATAGAAATTGTAAAATGCAGAAAACACTGAGCCAACCACACCTGAATCTTTTTGTGTGTATGTTATTGTATGTGTGTGCATGTGAACCTAGTCACATGATGCTGTTTTGGGCAGAACACAGGATATAAAAGCATATGATGTACTATATGACCACTCTGTATTTGCTCGTTTACCACTGTCTTCTGATAATGATCGAGTAATTCAACCTGTCTGCAGAATTTATTTTTATTTTCACAAGTTTTCCTATTTGATGTATTCAAAATTAGGGTGTTTCTCATACCTGCTGGTTTGGGGTCCCTTACCACACATCAAATTATCTTCATGAGTATTTAGCTAGAGCATGAGAGGACTGTTGCCTTTTAGAGGTATTTTAGGAAATAGATGTACCGTTCTCTACCTTTCTGCTTGTGTTTCCTTTGTTTCAAACTGGTCCTGCTTCTCCTATCTTCAGAGCTAGTATCCACCATCATTATGTAGTGAATAGGGATCCACATAGTGAATTCCCTTACATCCCACTACTGCTGCCCTTGAGACCATTATTAAAAATCACTATTACAACCAGGGTTGTGGCTCATTGGCACAGCCCTTACCTTGCACAGGTGAGGCCTAGTGTTCAACCATGCTTCTGTGAAAGCCAAAGGAAAGGAATCTAACTTCAGACTTCAGTTGCTTTGAGAATTCTTTTTTTAAAAAATACCCTTTTTATTTTCTTTTTTAAAAGTAGTTTTTTTTTATTTTACATACCTATCCCAGTTCCCTCTCCCTCCCCTCTTCCCACTCCTCCCACCTCCCCCCCACCCCCACCCCTCATCTACTTCTCGGAGACAGTAAGTCCTCCGATGGGGAGTCAACAAAGTATGTCATATCACTTTGAGACAGGACCAAGTACCCTCCCCCCATATCTAGGCTGAACAAGGTATCCCTTCATAGAAAATGGACTCCAAAAAGCTAGTTCATACACTAGGGATAGATACTGGGCCCATTGTCAGTGGCCCCACAGACTTCCCTAAAAAACAACTGTCACTCACATTTAGTGGTCCTAGTTTCATCCTATGCAGGTTCATAGGTCGTCAGTCCAATGTCAGTGAGCTCCCATTAACTCAGATCAGCTGTTTCTGTGGGTTTCCCCATCATGGTCTTAACCCCTTTGTTCATAGTGTCTCTCCTCCCTCTCTTCAACTGAACTCTGGGAGCTCAGCCCAATGCTTAGCTGTGAATCTGCTTCCATCAGTTGCAGATGAAGGTTCTATGATGACAATTAAGTTAGTCATCAATCTGATTACAGGGAGAGGCCAGTTCAAGCACCCTCTCTACTATTGCTTAGAGTCATAGCTGGGGTCATCCTTGTGGATTGCTGGGAATTTTCCTAGTGCCAGGTTTTTCGCTAACCCCATGATTATTCCCTCTATCAATATACCTCTTTTCTTGCTCTCCCTCTCTGTCCTTCACCCATGTCTACCATCCCATTCCCTCATGTTCTCCTTCTCCTCCACATCCCTCTCCTCCCACTCTCCCAATTTACTCTGGAGATCTTATCTATTCCCTATTCCCAGGGGGGATCCATATATGCCTCTCTTAAGGTCTTTCTTGCTAAGTAGCTTCTCTGTGGACTGTAGGCTGGGTATCCTTTGCTTTATGTCTAATACCCACTTATGAGTGAGTACACACCATGCTTGTCTTTCTGGGTCTGGGTTACCTCACTCAGCATGATTTTTTTCTAGTTCCATCCATTTGCCTGCAAGTTGCAAGATGCCATTGTTTTTATGACTGAGTAGTGTTCTATTATGTATATGCACCACATTTTACTTAAAAATGGTGATAACTCATGTCTTAAAATGTTTGTGTAAAGATTGATTTTTTTCTTAATTCTATGGGAGTGTATTTAACATGAGGGTTATACAAATAATTAGAACTACATTTCCATCTCTGAGAAGGAAAATGCATGATTCAACATAATTTTATAAATTACAGTGTTAGTTCTTGTAATAAATTTTACAACACTCAGCATTTACATGTAAGTGGAAAAAACTCAAGATGAGACATCAAAGAAAAGACTAATTAGGGCACATAGTCTACAAATGCACAGAACCCCGTAATTAAGAACTTGAGACAATATTAATATTTGACTTTTATAACTGAAAAATTGTTTTCAATTTAAATCTATATCAATCCTCTGTTTTGCAAACAAATAGAGTGAAGCCTTGAAAAATGAAGATGATTCAACCAAATTTAGTGTAGTTGAGCAATTTCTGCATCTCTCGGTTACTCATTGTTTACATTTTATAGCATATGTTCTATTTCTTTTTATAACGTTGTAGATTGACAGAAAAATAGACATTTTTTAAATCAGGTCTTTCTATACAGAATTTGAGAATATTATGACTTAGCTTCAAATTCTTAGAGAAGGATTTACTTTACTTTTGTAAGATGTATCTACTTGGCACAAGATGTTGTTTCCTACTCAGAAAATTCTGTGAAGGAATAAACACCATGATGTCATATTTACAAGGCGATCTGTAGATGGAAGTTTCTGTTCTGCCTGGTCCTATAGCTGTTCTGTCCCAAAGAAACACACAGAGACTTATATTAATTATCAACTGTTTGGCCTATTATTTCAGACTTATTACCAACTAGCTCTTACAACCTCCATGAACCCATAATTTTTGTCTATGTTTAGCCACATGGGTTGGTAACTTTTCTCAGTGCAACATTCTCTTGTTTCCTCTTTGTCTGGCTGATGACTGGTCTTTGTCTTTCCTAGTCCCAGAATTCTCTTAGTCTGTTTACCCTTCCTGTACTTCCTGCCTGGCTACTGGACAATTAGTGTTTTGTTAAAATAATAGAGTGCCAAATCTTTACAGTATACAAGAGCATTATCCCATTGCAGTGATAATGTAGAAGGTAGAAGATTTGTTAAAAAGAGTAGCTGTGTCTTACATCTATGAGTGTATGATGTGCGTCATCTCTGAGAACATGCCAACTATTTGAAAGCTAGGTGTCAGTAGGAGACCTGGAAAGTTCAAGCATCCATGGCCAGAAGAAGGGTAGATTCAGAGCAGTGAAACAGAACTCATGTGACTGGAGTTGAGTAAACCAGATGGAGAAGTGGAAGATGAGGCTGAAGAGGAATTAGATAGAGGACTATCTAAACAAAGCTAAGGGGTGATTCTTCTACAAGTGCAGGGATGGACCAAATTGAGAAGACAGGGCAGAGATAGCAAAGTACGAAAAGGAAATGCCTTTAGAGAGTGATTACTGTGTGTTGGGCAAGGAATGATGATAGTTTGTGATTGGGAGATATTGGGAAAACAAATACATTAAAACCATTCCTCCTTTAGATAATTCTATATTGAGGGGAGAATTCTGGTTCCTAATTTCTATGCCATCAATATCTAGTGTATTGTCAAATGCCCAGTAAAGTCCCATGCTAATAACTGAATCTGGAAAACAAATTCAGTGAAAGGATGTTCTGCTTGAATTTTTATTATTTATATCCAAGAAAATTCATACTATGTTTCTCATATCAGTTCCTTGCCAACTTGCTGAAATATATAGTTTATCATCCTGCCTTAGGGTGTTTATACCCACAGATTGAATGGGTAAAAACACACCCACAACTTGAAAATAAATATTTAAATGAAATGTATGTGTTCTGAGTCTCTTTAAGATGCGCTTCACATGCCAGCGAATCTTGTTTTTATGGGAAATCCACCCTCTCGTGCAATTATGTGCTTTTAATTTGCTTGTTAATGATATGAGTGATTTGGAATATATCATTCAGTTGTGACTGGGTAGGGAAGACATCTAACCATGCTATCGGTTCCTTCTAGTTTAGACCCTCTGGTTTCATGTCTGAAGGAGAGAGTTGTAGGGAAGATTTATTTTCCCTACAGTTTCATCTGAAAGTTTGAAAAATTGGGTACAAGGAGATAATAAAATTTTGGCCTCTGTTAACCTTCAGTCTCTGGATGAGAAAAAGAGACTCAGAATAGGAGCCTAGGATGAAAATCTAGAAAGTTGTTGTTGGCTCCTAGATGTTTTCCAGCATTAAAATTTTCTATCACTTTAATGATTTATCAAATACTGTTTTTAAATATTGGATCAATTTTTTACTTCTGATAAATGTGCAGGAAATGGGTTTCAAACTATATCAAGATATCGACTACAGTATAGCATTATATTCATGCATTATAGAAATGAATGTTTCCGTGCCTGTGATACCAATTACATAATCTTGGTAAAGTTTGATTTACGAATCTCAGCGTGATGTCTATTGCAGATCAAGAGATTCTCCATGGATCTGTTTATCTCCAATAGGAAGTGTTTTCCAGAAAACTCAAAGACAAGTGTTCTCTAATAAAAACTAAAATTGCTGTTATAGAAAAGCCACGTAGTAAGATAAAATATATTTTATATATTTTCTTTGGATGCATAGAAGCAAATGTGATGTGACTAAAATACGTTAGTATATATCTCAAAGTACCTACTAGGTATAAGTTAGTATATATCTAAAAGTACCTACTAGGTGTAAGTTAGTATATATCTAAAAGTACCTACTAGGTATAAGTTAGTATACATCTAAAAGTACCTACTAGGTATATGTTTTAGTCAATGTTCTGTGTCTGTGAAGCGACATTATTACCAAGGTAACGCTCATAAAAGAAAGCATTTAATTGGGGGCTTGCTTACAATTTCAGAGGGTTAGCCCACAGTCATGCTGTTGGACAGCAAAGAAGCATGTCGCTAGAGCAGTGTCTGAGAGAGCTTTATATAAGAGGCAGCAGGCAGAGAGAGCTCTCTCTACTTTTAAGCATATGAGTACTTTCTCATTTTTACCTCTTTTAAATACCTGTACTGATGCGCGCTCTCTCTGTTCTCTCTCTCTCTCTCTCTCTCTCTCTCTCTCTATATATATATATATATATATATATATACATACATACATACATACATACATACATATATGTATATATATATATATATATATATAAAATTTTTAAGACAGGGTTTCTTTGTGTAGTTCTGACTGTTCTGGAACTCACTCTATAGACCAGGCTGGCTACCTGCCTCTACCTCCCAAGTACTGGCAATAAAAGCATGTACCAGCACTGCCCAGATAACTTTTAAATCATTTATAAATGGAAAAGAAACCTTAAGATACATTCTCAAAAAAAAAGGTACTGAGGATAGCAATTCGACTAAATTACGGGATCTCATGGTGAATAATTCTGGCTCCACACGCTGAAAGAGAGCTTAATGTGGTGGCTCGTGAGGAAAAGCACGTCTTACACAAGCTTGGTCACTGGATTTTGTTTTCCAGATCTTGTGTTGCCTGTCACAGTGATAATGGACTGAGTCTCTGAAACTGAATGGGAGCCCCCTTAATTAAAGCTTTTCTTTCTAAGAGTTCCTGTGGTCATGGTGACTCCTCACAGCAATAGAAACCCTAACTAAGACACCAACTACAAATCAACGTAATCACAGCTGTTAAATGCCTAAACTTCTCTGTTTAACAGGAAGACAGGATAGCTGATGGCCAGCTTCAGAACGCCTAGGTCCAGTCTTCTCCTAGTTGGCAAACCTTGAATTTTCCTAGTACCTTTGTCGTCTCCACACTAGGGGCTACTCACTGGGCACTTATTTCATTACTGGTCTCTCATAGTTTGGATCTTCTTCATTCTCTGGAGCCAGAGTTAGTTATTGCCCTAGTCTGTTTTTTACTACCCCCAGATACACACAATGCCTTCTGTCTCAAGCATTTTCTCTGTTTAGTTTTCTCTATTGTGCACCCAAATTTCTATAATATAGCATGCTGATCTCATGTTCATTTTTTTGAGGTTTTAGCAAACAGTATCCTAATGGGCGTAGTTTTTCCTAGACTCCTATCCCTTGGGTTGACACCCTCCAATTAAGCTATTTCTCCTTAAGCTTAGCAGCGATGAAGTCATTGTCTTTTATGATTTGCGCCTTTTCTACAACCGTGCCCCAATATTTAACATCATGCATGATAAACACATTGCTGGAGAGTGGAAGAAATTCAAGCTTATCACTGTAGAACTGAAACCTTGGAATTAAGTAGCATAAGCCATCAATAATAAAGGCAATGGGGCTCCAGGCTTCCCTCTTTGTTAAGAAGTGAATGGAGAAAAAAGAAGCTATTCAGCATCTAAGTAATTTTTTTCAATGGTCATTCAAGTTGGTATATAAAAAGATAGCAGAAAAAGAATACTACAGTAACAAATATCTACAGTGATTTGAAAGAACTCAGCATATAAACTTTATGAGCTGAGGAGATGGCGCAGACAGCAAATTGCTTAAATTGAAAGCATGGGGACCCATGTTTGATACCCAGAAACCATATTTAAAATAAAATTTAATTAAAATTTAATACATGCATTCACGGGGGGTGGTTGTAGTGTTAGGCGGATCCCTGGGAGGTGATGGACAAGGCACACAGCCTTGTTTACTTTGTGAGCTCTGGGCCAGTGAGAAACCCTGTTTCCACTTTCAGCCAAACAAAACAAAAATTTATAGTCCTTGAGAAAAAATGTGAGTTTTTTTCTCTTTCTCTCCACATAAACACAAATAGAAACATAAGCATATATGCAGACACATACATACATTCAAAACATAGGCATCAAGAAAGAAAAAATAGAGGAAGGCATTTTAAATGAACTCTTTATTAAATAATTTTCATGATGATTTTCAAAAAAATCAATACATTTTGATTGTTATATATTAATCCAAAGTAGGATATTTACATAAATATTTTGGAGTACTTTTGCTGAGAAATTCCCATGTAGGATCTCATTTAATCCCTCAGCAGACAGATACACTATGGAGCTGGTTCTGTACTCTCAACAAACTGAGGAGTTGAAGTCCTTTAAGCCATTAGGAAATTATCCCAATTTCACTGCCAGCTAATACCATTGACATATCACAGTGCTACCTGTGCCAAATGTAATGTCATCACCTCCTACGCCAATATGGCAAACTCTCGTAAGAGCATGCTAATCGAGTCGAATGGCATTTAAAGATGACATCAGTTCCCAAAACCAAATTTTACTTTGTTTTTTCCAGAATAGGGATCGGGATGTCTATAGTGGGGACCAGAATGACAAGGTGCCTGATGGCGATACACGCACCCAGAAGGCTGCGATTATGAACAAAGAGAAAACTGTGGCGCTCTCCCTACTGTGTTATCATGGGCAGCAGGGAAAGGGGGCCGTGCCTTGCGGTTGTCACAGTCTGCAGAGAATCTGCACAGTGTGAGGGAGAACAAGGGAAGGACACCAAGACAAAAACAAGCAGGCTCGAGTCAGGTGCCCTGCGTGGATTTCTTCATAATATCCCTTTTACTTTTAAACTTTTAAATGTTCTCTCATAGCTGTGCTCCCTTTGTGAAGCACACATATAATGTAATAGTATACAAAAACACAACCAACTTTCTGTTTCCCGTGTATGATGTAGAAAAGATACCAGAAAAATGGCAGCAAACAGTTATACCTATTTATTCATAAGTATTTATTTGAGATGGAAGGTACACTACTTTCTAAAATTTAGGAATACAGAAAGATACTTGCATGAATTCTCATTTAAATGCTGCTTATGTGATGAATTCATCAGATATGTATTTAATCAGTATCATGTGTACTTTTTGTTTATCAAATACAATAGCTGTATAAATATTCACAGTACTTTTTTTTTTGAGTGTGATGCTTAGATGTTTATCAACCTGACATAAGGTAGAGTTGTTTGAGAAAAGAAACCTAGGGTTAAGATAACACCCCATTGGAATGATCTGGAAGTAGGCTTGAGGGGCATTTTCTTGATCAACGATTGATGTGGATGTGGCAGTGAAGTAATTTCCACCATGGTGAGTGGCTTCAGTTCCTCATTCTGTTAAGTAGGCAGAACCAGCTCCATGCTGTATATGACTTTTGGGGGATTCAGTGAGATCCTACATAGGAATATTTCAGGACAAACTACTCCAAAAATATACATAATTACTGTATCACACATCATGGGTGATACTGTCCCTGGAATGGGGCCCTGGGATGTATAACGAAGCAGGCTGAGCAAGCCATGGAAAAACGAGCCATTCAGCAGCAATTTCTTCTTGAACAAAATAGCAAACAGGAAGCCAGGTGGTGGTGGTGCATGCCTTTAATCCCAGCACTCGGGAGGCAGAGGCAGGTGGATCTCTGTGAGTTGGAGGCCAGCCTGGTCTACAAGAGCTAGTTCCAGAACAGGCTCAAAGGAAAGAAAGAAAGAGAGAGAGAAAGAGAGAAAGAAGGAAGGAAGGAAGGAAGGAAGGAAGGAAGGAAGGAAGGAGGGAGGGAGGGAGGGAGGGAGAGAGAGAAAGAGAGAGAGAGAGAGAGAGAGAGAGAGAGAGAGAGAAAGGGAAAGGAAAGGAAGAAAGAAAGGAAGGAAGAAAGAGAAAACTAGACTACCAAGGCATTCACAACATATACCACCTCACATGTTCTAATAACACAAGAAAATTACTGTGTTTCGAGTCTTGACTATAGGCATTTGTGTCTCTGCTGGAGATTCCAGACCTGTCCACAGTAGCACATACAGGAGCAATCAACCTTACCCAACACATGAATCAGTGAGGAAGTCTAGACCGCACTTCAGTTAGCTTTGTGTTTCCTTTTCTTCATATTTACTTCCATTTCCCCCCTTGTGGGGTGATGCATTGTGATTTTGTATAATTTAAAGGCTTTATCGGGCCAAGGTTTGCTAAGGGGTGGAATTAAGCACTATGCATGCAAATCCTTTTGAAAGTGACCTCCTATGGGATTTAAGCAACTAGTAAAGCAAGATAAGCATTGGACGGGGAAGCAAGAAGAGCAATGGATTTAGGACAGTAAACAGAGAAGAATTTTGGTGTGAGATTGAGTAGCAGCTTAAGGAGGATCTTCATGAACTGGGTCCAGCCTACCCTGAACTCTTGTCTAGTTTTTGCTGTGAGTTTTCATTGTTTTGGTTTTATCAAGATGTAGTTTTTCTGTGTATCCCTGGCTGTCCTGGAATTCATTTTGTAGAACAGAGTGGTTTTGAACTCAGAGGTTCATCTGCTTCTTCCTCCTGAGTGGGATTAAAGGCTTGTGCCACTACACCTGATTCTGTTCTAGTTTTTACTGGCTGATTGTAAAGATTTACTTATTATCTCATAAAATTAGTAGTGTGTAACCTCCTAAATAGGTCCTAACAATGGATACTTACTCCTATAGTGTAAAAAGTAGGATTTTTCTGGACAAGTGAGCTGTATAGTCACTTCCTTGGCGGCTAAAGAAGGTGCCTTTGGATCCTTTTGTCCTCCTGAATTCTTTCTCTCTGGCTCCCTTGTGTAATGTGCAACATTTTTTTTAGCAAAATGAGGTTTCCCACCAAGGTATTCATTGATTAGCTAAGCCCCTGCCCAGTGTTGGCCTTTTCTTTATCTTCTGAAGATAAAATATGGCAGATTGTCGAAAAAGTTCTTCATGGACCTCTATTTTTTGTTCCTATTTCAATTTTCTTATTTTTTTTTGTCTCACTCAATCCCTATCGAATCTATTAATCATTTAAACAGGATGGGGCTCTCACCGTCCCTTTTGTCTCCCTTGTCATTTCCCGTCCTTCTCAATTCCACTCATCTCCTATGCCACTCTGATCGCCATTTCCCACCAGACGGCCGTAACGACGTGACTAGCTTTTGGACATGCCATAACCCTTTTGGAAAGCATCATGGGAGACATTAATCTGGCTATGTAGTTCACCTTCCTGACCTCTTTTCCAATGGAGCCCAGGACCCTGGCCGGCCGATTCTCTAATCGCTTTTGCACTGGACACTTGCCTTGTTACATGTCCAATTAAGGATGGATTCCTGGCCTCGTGTTCACCGAGGGACAAATCCAGGGCCTCTCAACCTCATGATACGATGTCCAGATTGTTCTCCTGGGCATCTTTTCCTTGTTACCTGGCCTCCATGGTCTCCTTGCCAGCGACTATGGCTCATTCATCACATCACTTCTGTAACCAGAGCTTTTGTTAAACGTGGGCTGCCAGGAACATAAAAAAAAAGCAAAGCAAACAGCTAGCAGAGAGAAGGCTAGAACAGTTGGTTTTAAAGAGACACAACATTAAACGGAAGGGTAACTGGTAGCTCACAAAGATATGCAGCAAGGTTTGACGAGAGAAAAGTCTCCATATTTTCGATGCGTCCAGTTAACAGGCACTATGAGCATCATACGCAACCGCTTCTCCTTCGGACAGCTAATCTAAAGGCTGACCACTGCATCAGCATCAACTCTCACAGGAGAACTGCCTTTCTTTCCTTTAGGATGGAACCACCCCCATGGGAGACTTACTTGCCTCAGTTCCCTTTGCCCGCTCAGCTTCCTGCCACTAGATGTCAGCAAATTCAGTGAACCTGAATAGTTCCACCTGTTCTCCCGGTTTCCCCATCCTCTGAATTCATTAGAAAAAGTCCTGAGGTGCACATGGTGCCACTCAGGAGCGATGGTCCTGTTTTGTCCCCCTGTGGATACTGCTGGCGACCCTGTCTTCTCTTGGTGAATTCAGTCAATGGTATTATTACCTCTGCCCTTTGCTCTTTGTCAAAGATAATGAATTTAACCTAACAGCTTTGCACCCATCCCATCCTATGTGTGTGTTGAACTGTCTGTACTTTCTCCTCCCTACTCTAGTAAATGAGAATTGTTTCAAAATCTAAGATTTCATTTGCTTTTGAGCAGCCTCTCCAAGTATAGCTATGTATCTTATATGCAGCAAGGATAATGTAGATGCCTTGAATAAACTTACAGGAGATACTATTTTGTGGTTTTGGATTTATTTTCTTTCTGTTCCCAGATTATCAATTTTTTTCCTATAATACAGCATTAAATGTGAAATATAATTGCCTAGTTTAAACTGTTTTGGCTCTAAGATGTCTTTCAAGTGATAATCAAGCTTGTACTATTTTGTTATGTTCTAGAGGAAATTCAGAGGTCACAAACCATTACACCCCATCCAATTACCTCACTTCAAGACATAATGTCATGGTCCCATCACTATTGTTATTGTGATATGCCCAGGGTTTGTTGCCGTTTACCGTAGCTATCTCTTCAGAACTATTACTGAAGACAAAGCAGTAGGTACAAAGGCCTGCCATTCGTTCATTTGGTCCTGTCATTGAACATGTGTTTGTTTCAATACTCTTCTTTTAGGAGTTAAGAACAGCTTAACTCCTGTATACCTCGTGTGTATATCCAGGGTATACACACAAGGGAATAAAATTCTGGTGGAGGAAATGACATAGAAAATATTTTGGAGCAGCAACCATTAGCCTCCTGGGGTGTTACATGAACAGGAAGGCAAGAGAGAGTAAAAATGATATTAACTTGTGTAGACCAACTTCAGAATTTCCTTACCAGCCATGAAATGATACAATTGAGCCTCCATTTAATCAATACTGCTCTGAATACTGCTCTTTAGAGTAATGGGGACCACTTAAGAGGTTAGGAAAGTAATTCAGAATGAAATCATGCTTTGATACATGGTGGTATCAGTAAGCATTAGATGATTCTGAGTCTATTCCAAGGATCGTATGCCTTTTTCAATGAACAACTATTTTGCTGTAAATGCTGTGATTTAGTTTAGTAAATAAAAATCCTTGCAAGCTATATTGTCTTCATCATCATTATACCTTGTACATATTTTTGTGGGTCTTTAGTTGAGTTGAAATGATCTTAAGAATGAAATTTTTTTGTGGTGTTTTAGCAAGCCGTGCCAGTTCCAATTAATTTAGGGAGTCTGTATGTGAAAGTTATACAAAGCAGCATTGATCCTGATGCTTTCAATTTTACCGATTTCTACTTCACAGGCGGAGCTTTTTAAATCCAGGAATTAATGAAGGATTGATCTTCATAAGCTTGTCATATTAAAAATCTGGTCAAATCCACCAAGTAGTTTAAATGGTTCAGCATGTGAGAAAAATGTTCAAAGAGGAAATTGTTCAGTTCCTCCACTGAGAGCTCTGAGACTTGGGCAGTCGCTTGCTTTCATCTGATATTAGCCAGTGTGGTAACTTACACTCTCTGTCTCGGGATCTCTTGAGAATGCATCCACTGTTTAATCATCTTCTGTTTTCCCCATGCACAATGACTTTTTCCTTGTAATTTCTCAAGTTGGGTTTTCATTTCCTTTTCTGTCCCCTTTTCCTTTGATTTGAGACAGTGATATAAAAGGAAGATAATTCACCTCAGTAAGACAACTTACAAACCAAAGAAGTTAAAATGTGGTAGGCACGAAATGATATCCTGGAGTCTGTTCTTGCATTTGTTATCATTGAGAGTAAATGTCCCGTTATTGACTATTTTGTTCACACATGTGTATCCATCTATCTGTGTCTGTATGTGAGAGCTGGCTATTGTGTCCCACAATATAGGGATTATTGCTACATGTAGGTTATTTTCAGCATAGCTCAGGCTATCTGCAAGCTAGCCCTCTATTTAGTTGGAATCAATAATACGATGGAAAATGTTTTGTTTTACCATAACACAGGGATTCTCAAAGGATGGGCATGGCCTCGCAGCATCAGCATCAATTCCAGTCCTGTTAGCCATGCAGATTCCAAAGTCTTTCTCAGATTCCTACATGTGAAACAGTCAGGATAGGATGGTGATGCACTAAGCT
Source organism: Myodes glareolus (assembly GCF_982192425.1). NCBI lineage: Eukaryota > Metazoa > Chordata > Mammalia > Rodentia > Cricetidae > Myodes > Myodes glareolus. The sequence continues at coordinate 26,038,024 of NC_142051.1, forward strand.
AGAAATCAGTGGCAATATAAACTTCCCAACCTTTCTAGAATTTGCCACAGTAGATAGATTTATTGACATGACCGCCTTCCCCATTTTGTTGCCCTTCTTTGGCAGGCTGGTTCTATCACAGAGTGAGTGTTCTCTCAGTCTGAGCTCTAGTAACCACACTGGTGGACTCAAGAACTTCTTCAGGGAAAAGCAACTTTGTCTCTCCTGCTGCTACCATCAATCCTCTGGCAGTGACTCGGGGCACTGTTTTGTTAATCCTTCACTTCCCAGTTGTGACGAAGATGACAGGGTTGGGATACCCTCTCCCCTCGGAACTGAAGCAGCCATATGGGGACAATTCTGACGCTCACCCTTGTCCCAGTGTAATTAATATCAGTCTTTTATACTCTTTGAAATGCCTTGGTTTTGATGGGAAGTTAGATTATAGTGAATGTAAATCAGAAGAAATTCTGGCAACAATTGGAAACTTCTCGGAGAAGGCTTCAATGAGAAAAGCACATTTAGGACACAAAAAACAATGGAATAATGGAGGTACAGGGAGTAATCAAAAGAGAACTAGAGGTTGATGTGCAGTAGCCTTAGCAGTCAAGAAAACTTGGAAGTGGATGTTCCCGGGGGAATAAATGACTGATCTGAAGCACAGATCACCATATGCGCAGCTGAAGCAGTTTGGAGGGTTCAGTCCTTAGGTTGGTAGTAGATATAATGGTTAAAACTCACAGTGGGAGTAGTGATGGGTGGTAAAGCATCCAGAAGTGATACTAAAGAATTTTACTTTGGTGCATGCCTAAGCAACATGTCATTTGAGATTGTTTGGATAATTATTCGAAAGAAAGATGCTTTGACTTTATTTCCTTTTTGTGGTGGTTCTGTGTTTGAAAGGTTTACCATGCGATTTCCCGTCAATTCTAGGCAGTATCCCAAAGAAGTGATCTTTGTGTCACGTATCAGACTAATTTTGTTCAGTTTTGTCTCAGGTATTCAAATTAAGTTGAAAATACCAATTATTTACATTTAATAATTTATACTTTAATCTTATTAGAATGCTAGTGGTGGACTTTGGGAATTTGTGGCCTGTGGAGGCAGAATTATAAAAATACATAGCTAATATGTTATTATACTATTTTTGAATAGTAATACAAATATATTTTAGCATAAAATGTTCAAATGAGAATTTTAACCATAGTTTTCTATATGGCTAAGATTATGCATTTTTGTTAGTTTATGGACTTTGTAGACAGTTTGAAAAATACAAATTGTATGACAAAAATAATTTGAAGATGAATATTGTTGCATAACAATAAAGATGCATATCTGAGTTCACATAATAATATGTTGTATAGATATTTTGTTGTAGGTTAACAATATGTGTGTCCAAGATGAAGCCTGAAAGGCTTTGTCTACGGCATGGTGCATAAACTGAGCCTTATGTGTTACTGAATTTCACTGTTTATTATATTTGACTGCAAACCTTTCTATGTCTCTCTTTCCTTTCTATTTTCCAGTGGGGTTAATGTAATTCCTCTTATTCCCTTTCCAACTGTAAAACAAAAGCCTTTCTCATTCAGTGAATTGTTGTGGTTTCCTAACTCTTAATACATACAGGCTATGCTTCAGGGTTGATTGTCTGGAAAAAACCAAAACTGATCAATTCTCCACCTTGCACTTTGTTTAAAGTGTACATTAATAATTAATATGCACATAATTCATTTATTTAATTGAATATTATATTGAGGGTAGATAACAATATGTTTTTCTTTTATGCCCTGGCAATGCTGAAGCATGCATAGGCAGCCCTTTTATGGTGGTTCTGTTGAACTTGTTCATATTGGATTTCATGGTCTAAGTTGATGAGAATTGACCAGGTCTCTTCCTCAAGAGGTCACCAGATCTCATTACAGATGGTTGTGACTTACCATGTGGTTGCTGGGAATTGAAATCAGGACCTTCAGAAAAGCAAGCAGTTCTCTTAACCACTGAACCGTCAGATTCTCATACCCATAGTTAACTGAAAGAAATTTGGCCTGGTTCTTTCATAAAACCATACATGAGGAGATATTGTTCATCGTCTGAAGATTATTTCATTGTTTCATGTTTATAAACTATATTCTTTGAATCCCCTGTCTTTTTCTTTCCATATACTTAGTATTTGCAGGAAACTTATGAGTACTGTGTTTTCTATGTATAATTCTTAGAACTCTCTCTGTAATGATCTTGAAACACTGTCTTGCCATGTAACCTCAAATTAATGATCCTCCCGCCTCAGCCTCCCAAGTGCTGAGAAATGCAAGCATCCAACCACCACAACAAACAACTAGATTCATCATTGCACAAAATTGATTTTGTTTTTTGTCATTGTCCTTTCAACTTTCTTCAACCAAGCAGTGGCTATTAATAATTATAATTTCTTAAATCTTGGTTCTCATTTTTTTTTTGTTTCAGGGCAGGTATTTTAGGTTAAAGGCAGTGGTAACTATTGAATACTTGACAGCAGGCTTTTCCAACAGCTACCCAAGCATTGGTCCTATTAAGCATTTTTTCTGGGTTTTTCTTTTTAAATTGGAATTTCTTGACTTTCTAATCATTTCTATCATTAGTTCTTGATTTCAAAATTTTGATCCCCAAGTAAAACAAATAGTTCTCAACAAGAGATAATAACTAGAACATCAACTCATAAGCCTGCAGGTGCACGGGTGGCTTCAACCCAGCTCCACCCCCTTCTGATTTGATTTTAACTTTACTCTCTAGGAAATCACACTTAAATTAGTATTTCAGTTAATAAATCCCCATCTTTCAAGAAATCCCTTTTGTCTCTCTTCACATATCTATAGACTTAAATGTCAACCTATTTTTACGTGTTATTTTTGCTGGTATAGGGAGTTTGTAGGCTATCATATCACTCTGAAGTTGCAGTTTTAGAGAATTGGATGGCATTAGCTGAAGCAATCTTATTCTTGCAAAGCTGATATACAATAGTCTCAAAAATTCAAGCTTGTTAGTACTTATTCCACATCTATTGCAGAGCGTAATTCAGAGTGAGTTACTGCCAAATCTACCTTTCTATGTCTTTTCGATAATTTCAGCAAAAAAGAAAAAACTGATTGCCTGAGAACGGATACACCTGTTTGCTTGAATAAATCAGGAATGAGTGTTATTCAAAGTCCTACCAGTTAAAATAGATGCAACTTGCACTTACTGTATTTCCTTAAGTCTTCGGTTTTTTTTTTCCTGCTTGAGTAGATTATAGAAGATTCCTCTTTAAGAAAAATACTTTGTGCACACAGAAATCTAGAGTGTTTATTATATCCTGTAATTATGGGAAAGGCATATAAAATATGACTAAAGAAAGAGCAGGACATTAAATATTGGCTGCAGATCAGTATTTCCACCACTTATTTATTATTGTAAGCTGTTACCCCCATTTCTAACAGAGCTTGCTTTACTTTCCTTGGCAGGTCAGTTTCTTCTGGAAGAATCTCGCCTCACAGAAGCCGCTGAGATGGCAAAGAAAGCAGCCGAACTTGACAGCACCGAGTTCGACGTCGTCTTCAACGCTGCCCACATGCTCAGGTCAGTCCTTGTTTCTGTATCATACGCAAATGATGCTCCCGCTTGAAGAACGCAATTCATTATATTAATTTCCCCGCCGTACCACCATAGGCTGCACTTTTAGAATGAATCACACTGCCTAGCAAGCTAAAAATTAATAAGAGCTACTTCATTCATTATAATCTATGTGTCCATTGAGCAGGGAAGATGAGCTCTCAGGGCCCAGAAAATTATCCAGATATTTCTATCCACCTTTCCTCTTCCCTTCAAAGAGTACTGCAAAAGGAGAACTGTAATTTTAATAACTGTCTACTTGAATGTCCACAAATACAAACATCACATCAATTAATAAAATATGTTTCTATGTTTCTGTTATTATAATAAGCATTACTGAATGTGACATGGGGATATCTTTCAATGGATTTGACCTTGCAAACTATTACCAAATACAAATGTACTTAAGATACATAAAATACTCAGAATGGCTCTGTAATCAGCACTATTGATGTCTTGAAGAGATACATTGTTAAACCATTAAGGCTTGCATCTTCTCAGACTGACTACAAGTGAGACTTTAGCAGTCTAAATATATCACGCTCAACAGGTAGCAATTTCTGGAAATATTTTATGTAGCTTTCTCTTTTTCAACTCAACGAAATGCAAGTATTTGTTGTCTATCAGTTGAGATTCTCTAGAAGAACAGACGTGTACACACACACACACACACACACACACACACACACATACATACACACACACACACAGTAGATATTAGTTGGCTTCTAGGCTGCTGTCCAGTAGGTCTAATAATGACTGTCTACCATAGGAAAAATTCAAGAATCCAGTAGTTGTTCAGTCCACAAGTTTGAGTATCTCAGCTTGTCTTCAGTGTACAAAATAATCCCAAAGAAGTAGGTACTAATTCCAGTGAAGGAATGGGCTTGCGTGCCAGAGCAAGCAGGCAAAGAGAATGTGCTTCCTTCTTCCATGTCCTTTCTATTGGCTGCTAGCAGAAGGTGTCGTCCAGATTAATGGTGGATTTTCCCACCTCTGAAGACCTGGATTAAAAGTTGCCCCTTGAATACACTTTTGACAAAATACGTCATAATTCATCAATAGTTTGCCTAATGTCATTTGGTATATGAACTAGCCTAAGAAATTCTAAGCTGGTTTTGAAATCAAACCATTCCTCGGTAGCATTGTGTTTGGTAAGCACTGTGCTTCCTAGCCAGGAGTAACACTTGATGACCCTGTCTGCCTTTGGGCTCAGCAAATCTTACTATGCACGGCCTGTGCCACCATCGCTCAGAGAAGGAAGAGCAGAGAATCTGAGCCTCAGTGTCCTCCCGTTGTCCTGAGCCTGGAATTCCATTTTCTTGAGACTGCATCTTATTGGTGAAACCTGAGTCCTATGCTAAAAAGAAAGTTAGAAGATGAAAGAAGTCTGAGTCTCCTGCTTCTTGCTTGGGACCATAGAATCCCCATTGTGACTAATTAGTGACTCTGTTTACAGCCGGCGATCCTAAGTGTGCAGTCTCGCGGTAATGAACATCGACAATACATGGCGACACTTTTAGGACTTCAAATAAGACCTAAAAAATAATAGATGCTTCCAGATGAAACCTTTTCTTTTCTGTTGTTTTTAAAGCAGATTGATTATCATCAAAGGGAAATATCAAAGGCACCGACCATGTTTGAACTCAGTGAAATCAGGTCTACATAGTTTTGTGAGAGGAAACAATTGAATCAAACATTCTATTGAAAACATTTTGTAGGAAGGGATGTATTCAGTTCTCTGCACCCCTCTCCCCCGCCACCGCCACCCCAGAACTGGAAGTTGGAACGAGAGTATGAATTTATTTGGTATCTGAGAAGAAGTTAAAAGGCAAGAAAAACACATTTCACCTGGCTCCTAGGCTTTGGTAGGAGAGATTTGTTGTCCTTTCTCTTAGTGAACTTACTTGACAAGGGCTAAAGGCGGTGTTGATTCCAGTATCTCCTGCCTCCTTGGCACTGTGTTCTGTATGCATACCAGACACTCGGACACTCTCCTGTTTCTCCCTGCACATCTGCAGAGGGTACAGTGATATTCTTATTTTATAGCTGCAGCCCTAAGGGTCCCATCCTGGTTTCTCAGAGTTGGCAAAGATGAAATCTGAATGCAGTGTAGTCTGGCTTCATATACACCTCTTTTCTTTATCACGGGTGCCCTTCATCTTTATAGCTATGTGACTACCCAGAAGTTATGATTCTTACTAAAGGAGGAAGGCTTATAGAAGGTGGCAGATTGTCACATATATAAATCCTAAATGACAATGCCTCTATGGGGGTGTTAAAATGCATTGTTTTATGGTAAATCTTGGAAAGTGTGTTTATGAGTTCACTGTGGAGATTACTCCAACTTTGTATCACTGGAATATTAAACTTCTAAAAATGTGACCATGGACCATGTCTGTCTTTAGTCACATGACTTAGGGAAATATGCGGTTATTTTTTTTTTCTTTTCTCAGGTATAAGGGTACAAGCTTCCAATGCAGTGAGAAATGTGCAACTGTCATACCACCTGATTCCCATTGCTTTTCTAATTTACAGAATAGAATGAATATATGAGCAGAAACATTCTACTGCATTTTTTCTGGTCAAACAGCACAGTATTAAAGATTATATCCTATACCAACATAGAATTTTGAGGTAATAACTTCTTTATTAGTTCTACTGGAGGTGACACAAAATTTAAATTCTTATGTGAAAGCAAAACAATTTCAAGGTCTCTCTCTCTCTCTCTGTGGTGTGTGTGTGTGTGTGTGTGTGTGTGTGTGTAAAGTTAGCCTTCAATATTCCTTGATTTGACATCCGTAAACTCTAATATCTACAGGCAAAATTTGAATGTGGTGGTGTGTTTTGTATGTATTCTGGTTTGTTGAGAGAAGAATGACCAATGAATGCATCCTAGCACCTTCTGATTGCATTTGTGATGCTTTGAATGTTATAACCGATGTCAGATTCATTTAAAGTATATGGAAGACCTGCATAGACAGTTCTTTAGGTAGTAACGTGTAGGAAGAGAATAAACATGTAGAGGTTTTATTTGGTATCTGAGGGAAAACAATTTAATCATTCCTTCGAGGATGTCTAGGTTGTGCGGTTGCTCCATTAATTTTTTTTTTTAATGGAACAAGACCATTGAAAGGTTCACGGCATTTTTAAGTTATAGAGTCAGCAATGTTTTGAGGTCGCTCCTCTTGCATGCAGGTTGGCCTTCAGTTCTCTAAGTATCAGACTCTGACTTTGAGTGCCCGATTTTCTTGCATGTAGCTCCCTGTCCTGGAAGCAGGCCTGTGCCACCCAGCCATTTTTTTAAAAAGTAGAATCATGTTTATTTCATATTATTATTTGTAAGGTCTTTAAACATTTGGCAGATGAAGTTGATGGTGGTGGGTACCTTTCAACTCAATGCTTCTTTGGTATTAGTGAGGGAAGAAGTCACCCAGAGTCCTTGAGAAAATACATGTTCTGATCTAGTGGGTTTGACTAGTCCCTGAGTTTTTACAGTTTTAACAAGGTCCACGTGATGCTTACAACATTGATTCATCCATCACTACTATGGGCGATTTGCCCTCCTCCTCATCTCCTCACTCTTTCTCCCACTAACTTCTCCCCTGCCTGAAATCCATCCAGAACATAGGTGATAATTCACCGTGTATGAACATAATGGTTCACTATCAACCAATCCCTCCCCTGTAAATTTTCAATATAAAACATCATTTAGTCCTCCTATGTCCAGGCTTGAGTCTGTCTTTAGCAGTCCCTGAAGGGTCTGAGACCATGGAGAAAATGGACTCAAAAGTTTATGGGACATGATAAAATGTGGGACCCATGGGGACTATTTCTAAAATTACATCCTGAGCACTATGGTAGGGTGGCTCAGCAGGCAAAGGCTCTTGATGCCAAAGATGAGGAGCTAAGTCCATTCCATGGGACCTGCACAACAGGAAAGAATTGGCTCCCTCAGGTTGACCTTCAATGTGTACATGTATGTGTGTCGCACATACACACACACTAAATTAAGTAAATGCAAAATAATTAAATTATGTCATTTTTAAAAGCACATATAGTCTCTTTACTTGATACGTTTCCTCTTCTCTGCTCTCTTTTTTTTAAATACAGACAAAGATTTATAGGTATTATAACTTTTTGATGCTTTGACAGAGTTCTTCTCTAAGGAGTTTATAAGCGATTTATTTCGGATTTTATGTCCCATTGTTTTACATGAGTGAGATTCTGGTTTTGCTATTTGAAGATGTTCCATACGTGTGTGTGTGTGTGTGTGTGTGTGTGTGTGTGTGTGTGTGTGTGTGTGGTGTGTGTGTGTCTTCTGTTTCAGGTTTATTTCCTTTCCTTCTATATCGCTTATAGATGATTGGAATTAGAGTGTAGTTCTTGCTTGAGTGGCTTACAGGCAAGCATCTGGTCATGATAGACAAGAATCTGCAAAGCCAAGCTATTATCTCCATATACATTTATGTTACATGAGCAAACATGTCTTTAGTTTAAAAAAAATTCTCAGGTGACCCTTTGTAATATATTTAATATGAAACAGTGGGAACTAAGCATATTAAGTGATTTTTTTTTAATTCACAACTATATAATTGTGATTACCTTATCTTTTTTACATATCATATTATGACTAATGGTCTTAAACCTGTTTCAGAAATATATTTTTCTATTACAAAGTAACATCAGAGATAGAAATTAATTATATATAATATGTATGTATTTTTACTGATGTTTTATAGTCTTATATATAAAATGGAATTCTGCAGTATGCAAATTATGAACTTCATGACCTTTGTACTGTCTATTATTACTCTGCAGCTAGAGTCTCACTGATGACAGAAAGATTACTCCAAAGTCAAAAAGAAATCACCTTAGGTGATCATTTATTGAAAATTCAATTACTCAATAGTCTAGTTAAGACGGAACACCTAAATTTTCTCCTAGTCCTTTAACATTTTTGGCCCTCTGGGTGAGAGATTTTGTGGAGGGTAGGGGTTGCTCAATATTTATGATGACTAGAAATTGTTACTGAGTAGGGGGCCTCCGTCTGAGTTTCCCCTTCATTGTGTCTGCTGTTAGTTTAGTTATTCCTTTACTGTCTAGTCACGTGTTTTAACACGCTGCTGATTTGAAGACTGAGGGAGATGCCCATCTGGATGAGTGATTTTCTGGCTTCTCATCCCCATCAGCATTGGCGATGTAGAGTGTGCTGTAGCCAGAATGAAAGCCTGTCTGCATCCGGCCTGGGAGACTTTACTATTTGAGTGTTGTACTTGTGGAAAACCTTGTGAGATTTTATGGTTATCATATCTAACTATGATCCCCTAAAAAGAAAGATCAGAAATGAAGAAAAGTATCCAGTACTATTTTTTGTTTTCCCTTATGTTTATGTTAGTGTTAATAATAGCAATTACCTCATGGCATTATACATATTAGATAAAATTTTAAATTACTGGATAGAAGTTGTATACTTTTGTCATATTAAAGACATAATGAGTGAAATGACCTTAAGCATGTAGGGAAAAATATGTATTTTCAGCTACTTTAAATGGGTGTGTATCAACAGTCCAGAGATTCAAGTCTTGCACCCCATCCCTATCAATTTTACCCTGGAGGTGCCTGACAATATTTAAGAAATTCCCCAAATCACAGAGCAACGTCCTACTCGTTTCTTCACCCTTAAATACTGGTTAATGATTTAGTCATTTTTGCAATTAGTACTTGATAACTATTCCAAGGAGTTCTCTTTCAGAGGGAAGTATAAAATATAACCTATACACTAAAATGGGCTTTGAGAACTTCCTCATGAGTTTTCTCTCTGGTCAAGGAAATAAATCAGGAATATAAATGACCATTCTGTGCCTAGAACTGAAATATTCTTCCCCTGGTTTTCCATGTGGTGCCATATACTTTCTGATCAGTAATAAAAAAAAAGACTTTTTAATAATCAAAGCAAAGTTCTATGGTGGAAATTAACTTTGTATGTATATGATATATAATAAATCCTGTTTTTTCATTTCCTCTACAATGTTAGCAGTTATAATTCTAGCTTAAATTAGCTCTTCTTAGTATTTATTTTGAGCATCGCCCCACTGAATTAGTCACTTTTTTATTGCTGTGCTAGAATGCCCAGCAAAAAGTAGCTCGAAGGAGGCAGTTTCCTTGGCTTGCAGTTTGAAGAGTTACCAACTATCACGGCTGGAAAGGCATAGACCAGCAGGAGTTTGCGGTGCTGGGCACACACACTGTCTCTGTGATGTGGAAGCAGAGAACTGACAGGAAGTTCTTCAGTCGTAGTTATGTCCGAGGCTCTCCCCAGGACATACCACCTCCTGAAAGGCTCCTCCTCCCAGAGGTTCCTCAACCTTCTGTTCCACTGGAGGAAACCAAGTAGTCACACATTAGCCTACGGGGAAACATTTCACATTTACACAAAGCTAACAGTTGAAAAATCTAATTACTTAAAAAAAAAAAAACTTCTGAATTGTTTTTAAAATTAGTTGCTTGATATCTTAGAAATAATTTCATCTAATGAAGACCTCAGTTTCTCCTTTGATCAGTATCCGCCTTACAAATTGCAGGTTGTAAAGAACAGCGAGTAAGAGCCATGCTTCAATACTTGATATCTCTTGTCTGATTTCACTTTAGAGCGATGTACTTCCTCGTCGTTTCAAGTTCTTCTCATTTCCTACCTCCATGTTTTTTATATCCCTCCAGAGAAAACCTTTCCAGGGCATGACCTAAAGAATTCAGGCTCAGATTTCCAAGTGAATCTGAACCAAAGCGAATCTGTAATTTGGTGGAGGGCATCTTTTTTAAGTACCCTAGAGAGGGAAGTTTTACTGTTTCATACCAGACTTGGGCACATTTCTTGACATGTTGAGGTTGAACTTTAACATTTATGAGATTATAAACCGCAGTGACACATTGTAACACACCATAAGTCTAGCTGAGCCTTGGCTCAAGGTTTCATTTTGTGTTTTGAGGTTTTCCTTTTTTTTTTTCTTTACAACTTCCATTAAACATTAAACATAGTAGTGTTTCTGCTTGTTTTTCCTTCAGACATTTGCAAGATAGGCCTGATTCTCCAGAGAGATGTTATCTTCAGTTATTCCTATAATTTATATGTCTGCATGGGGTATGTCTTCATGCCTTTTATTTGTCTTGACCAAAGTGCAAATTCAATTTAATAAGTGAGGCTGATTGGCTTTTTCTTTTAAAACCTGACTGTGGTTCTCTAATTGAGAGACTTACTCATGGATTCTGACTGTTTCCTTTTTCGCTGTCTTCTTGTTGTCTCAAAAGTTGATTAACATTACAGCTTTAAGGGAATACTATTCCTCTATATTGAGGGAAGATATCTTCCTTGAACACAGATCTAACTAATTTGACTAGTCTAGCTTTTTCTGGATTTTTCTGGAGCTCTTCCTCATCTCCTCCTTTTGCTCTCTGGGATGACAAACAGACTGACATGTCCACCTGGCATTCATGTGGGATCTGAGAAGCCAGACTCCTATCCTAACCCTTCACCTACTGTGCTTTCTCCCAAGAACACCATTGCCTTGTAAAGCAGACCCCATAGCCGGGTAATGGTATTGTCATCCCGTTGTTAATGGTTTTTATGCCATTTGAAATTAAACTTTGCATTTTTCCCATAGCTTTAAATCTGTAATCTGCATATGTCTTTACTAGAGAACAGCTCAATTCTAGCGTTTCTTGTATCTTGTTCTCTGCCATCTGGCAGGTCTTCCGAAGCTGCATGGTCAAAGAAGAAAAGAAAGAACATTGTGTTTTGATGGCAAGCTGACGTTTGGTGTACCCTGCTGAAAAGCTGACTGAACCTAGTCTTTGGTGATGGGCAGCAAACAAGTTTACCTGTTAGATTCAGTGTGAATTCTATTTCTATAACACAGCTGTGCTTCTCCCGGACTTGACTACCAGCAGGAAAACCATCTCTGTCTATAGAAGAGACTTAAGAATCCACTGCTGGCGCTGGATAGAGTTTCTGCCTAGCATGGGGAAGGCTCTGGTTTAATATCCCAAAAGATATCTCTATGGTTTTAATTATCAAAATACAGTCTAAACCCAGTGACTACAAACTATGATAAACTATTATATTATTAACTATTATATTATTGTAATTGTTTGTAGGAAAAGTCTGCCCTGGGCATAGCCTCATTTCTTGTGCTATTGTGAGTGAATTCTGGCTCTCCCTTCATCGTTCTTTCTTTATATTTTTCTTTATTTCATCTTGTTTTTGTCTGAATTAAAAATCAAGTGCAAGCATCCAGTTTTTTTGAGATTAGGCCATGTGCCCTCACTGGTGACCAGAAAGCAAGGAGAGAAATAGTCTGAGATCTGCGTCGTGCGTGAGCTTGTGTGTGTTTATGCCTGCATGTGTGCCTGTGTACATGCATGTGTGCATGTCTGTGTGCGTGTGCATGTGCGTGCGTGTGGGGGGGGGGAGAGAGAAAGAGAGAGAGAGAGAAAGACCAAGAGACAGAGAGAAACAGAGAGAAAACAGAATGATTTTCTACAGAGAAATACTCACATGCAGTCTGTGTATATGAATGCACACATGTGCACATGGGCAAGTGCCCATGTGCACACAGACAGAAGCCCAAGGAAGACATCAAATGTCTTCCTCTACCACTCCCCACCTCAGTATTCAACACAGAGTCTCTCACCTACTGCGGAACTCACCGCTTAGCTAGACTGGCTGGCCAGCAAGCGCACAGCATCCTCCTGTGCCTGCCTCCCATGCTGGGAACACAGACAAGCACTGTCATACCAAGAGGGTTTGTGGGTTCTAGGAACCTGAATTCGGGTCCTCATTATTTAACAGTACGCTCCTTACCTGGAGAGCCATCTCGAAAGTTTAATTACTTTGTTTCTAAAATGTTATTAATTTTAGTTAGCATAAACCAATTGGTTTCATGATATTTTCACACATATACCATATTTTGTTTCTATTTATTCCTGGCACTACCATTTCATCCTCAACTCTCTCCCTGCATAGTTCTCTTTATGTTTCTATGTCTTATATATAAATATATGTGTGTGGGTAAGAGAGTGTGTGTATGTGTATGTAAAATGAATATATAATTTCTTAAGTCTCACAAATGTTCACTATGTTTATTTTTAAAGTACACACCTAGGGGCTAAAGAGATGATGATTTTGAGTGTTTATTGCTTTTGTTAGGTACCTAATTTAGGGTCCCAGCACCTATGTCCTATATCTCATAACTGCCATAACTCCAGTTCCAAGGAATCTAACATCTTCCTCTGCCTTCTGCGAGAATCTGCATGCACACGTTGCACGTAAACTTAACTAAATATTGACAACTGATTTTTTTAATCTTTTTTTTTCTGGGTTGTCGTTTCATAACTGGAGAATCTAAATGTGTTATTTGAGTTATCTTGAAAAGGAAATTACTTTTTCCTATGACAAACATGTAAATATATATTAGCAATACCTAACCAATGGGATTATGCTAGGCCACCCTTTGCAATACTTTAAAATAATAGTAAATTCATTTCAAGTTTATTTTTATGGGAATTTACTGTTTAGTCAACGTGGTTGTAATTCTTTTAAGTTTCTGTCATTCTGCTCCTCAGTGCTTCAGTTTTAAAATACATAATATAACTGTATTTTATTTTTTCTTTGACAGACAAGCTAGCCTCAATGAAGCAGCGGAGAAGTATTATGACCTGGCAGCTAAACTGAGACCTAATGTAAGTACTTTCTCAATGAGCACCATAGTTGAAGACACGGTCCTAGGGCCTTCAATGGTGATTTTCATCTATGGTGCCTTCTTTTGGCTTTTCCTCCCTGATTTCTCAGTTGAAGGTTCACCGTTCGGCTCCTTTAACCTACAAACAATCCAAATTTCTTTGTCTTCCTCAGAAATATCTCTCCTCCCCCACCCCGCCACTTGATAGATCATCATTTGCTTTCATTATCTGATATGGGTTTGATCATTGTTAAATAGCTTTTGTTTGGGTGAATCTTCAGATTAATTCCGTGAAGGGCTTTTCTGTTCCTCTAGTGATAAATACTTATTCTTCGTCTCCCACTGCATTTAAACGTTCCGCTGTGTGCCCGTTTCAGATTAGAAAATCCTCACTTTTAATAACTCGGCCTTGCAAGTTTATCAATAATGTTTTCATTGCAAGTTTTCCCAGGGTAGTTTCGCTTGCAGAAAGGAAGATGGATATAAATTAGATATCATTACTGTTGGAATGGAATTACGATTTATAAAAAGCCAAAAGCTGCTTTTCCAGCAGCCTGACAAGCAGGATCTTTCACTGCACCGAATTTCAGTTCTGAACATTTATTCTCATACACATTCTGCACCACTGCCCAACAGCAAAGCCTTCTCCCCTTCTCTCCAAATGCAGACCATGCATTTGAGAAGTGCAGTCTTCAAAGAGTAATGAAAACACATGTGTGGCCACAGTGCACATACGAGAATCAGTCTCATTTCTTGAGAGTATTGCATCTATTGGGAAACTAAGTAGAGAGGGGCTTCTTTGAGAAGGAGGCAGAGATTAGAGACCATGGGGTATATTAGGGAAGCAGTACACTCAACTAATTGACATAGTAGCATGACTCCTTGGAGGTGTAGTCTTGTGAGACTAGAGACCCATGAGGGACCAGTGTGTGTTTCCCTCAGATTTAACCATTATGAGCTTAACCCTGTATATAAACCTCAAGTTCCATTTATAGTAATATATTATAATATACAGAACTATATTAAGGTACCATAACAAAGGATTTGCAAAAGAAAAGCGTATGAATTAATTTAAGATGTATGACAAAGGAATCTTCAGAAATGAAAACCCAAAGAGGAGGAGGAATGGTTTGTGTGGTTTTTGTTTTATTGGTTTGGTTTTGTTTTGTTTTTAATGGCCATTGGTGTTGAAATACAACTGGCAGACTGAGGAGAGGGATGCAGATATAGTAGAGAAAGTAGGGCAGACTGAGGAGAGGGATGCAGATATAGTAGAGAAAGTAGATGAAGAGGACAGAGGCAGGCACAAAAGTAAGGGATGGAGGGAACTACAGCATCCTGCTCATTCCCATCATCAGAGATAAGGATGTAAAGACCTGCCTTAGCACTCCCTTCACAGGAGAGCACAGAGAAAGGCCATAGGACCACCGTGCTTCTGCACTCTTCTTAATTCTCTCCGTCTCCACATATTCGGTTTTCCAAGGTGCCATGTTCCACAACGGCTGCTCTGAACCACTTCCCGTAGTTACAAAGCAACCGAGGAATTGGCAAGCGTTTACAATGGGAGGAAATAATCCTAACGACAAGAGCAATGACGGCTAAAGTTTATTGTACACTTATTTGTCCCTCTCTTTTCTAGACACTTCATGAGAGTTTGCTTATTGCAGCTCGCAGCTGCTTCTGTGGTCTCGGTGGTGCTGAAGGGTGGAGAAGTTAATGCTTCACCTGACAGCACAACCTTATAGAGTCACTTTGTCATTTAACCTCCTGTCTGGGAAAAAAAAAGAAAAGAAAAGAAGAGAAAAGAAAAGAAAAAAAGAAAGCTTAATGGATTTTGAAGGGGGTGGTGAGGAGGACGCTGTACCACAAGAGGAAACACACATCATTTATCTAGAAAGCCACGTAGCAGTCAACTCGTTTACTTTGTATGTTTACTAAGTATCAAGTACTATGCTAGGCACAAGACACAGAGTCTATCAGGAACTTAGTGTCTGAACAGAAGAGAAGAAATAAATGAGAAAACTATGCCATCTTTCAGGCAGTGGTATGTGTTTGGAAGAAGATGGAGCAGTTTCGGGGTTAGGAATGCTACACAACAAAACATTTGTAAGTGTTTAAGTTTGATCCCATTGGATAGTTTTCCAAACAGAAGTGTTAAATAGAAAGTCTTAAACCTGCAGTAGTTTTGAAGGCAAACAATCCAGGTCTTTGTTTTCTTTCTCTATTGGTGTTATTCAATATAATGTCTTCCAAACATATGTAAACTGCATGATAATTAAGATGAAGTTTTATCCATTGAGAATCACTCCCCCCCCCCATGTGTCACTTTTATTTTTGCTGGGTGAATGGTTGAGTGGTGGCCTTTATCAGAGTATAATGGAATAGGGAGAAACAAATGTCTGAACTACCGAGCCTCTAAAACAGAAAAAGGCATCTAGGTAGCACAGACTGCAGGCCAAACTTGTTTTTTTTTCCCTAATGACTAGCAAAATCATAAAATCAATATTTAATCTCCAATGCAAAACCTTTTCCCCAAGAGATCCCCAAATGTTTCATTCCCACGTATGCTACAGATTGCTTTTGAAAATGCATTTTATTCAAACAATCCTTCCCATATCTGGCAAGAGTACTTTTTATGGGATTTGCGATAAAGTTCACATTTGACAAAAAAAAAGCAAATGATTCATAATTAATAGATCAGCAGCTGTGCATTTTTCCCAATTAATTTTCTAATCATTTGGGTTTCCAGCTGATACTCTTAGTGTCCGTTCGGTGTCACTGAGGCCAGGATGATGGAATTACAAACCATACCAATAGTATAATTCTACTCTGAAACGGAGACCTGTCTGAGCAACTTAATCCTGCATTTGATCTAAATAAAAACACCTGGCTAGCATTTATCTTGCTGCTTATTCTCTTTGTTCATAAAAGCGTTCTTGTCCCTGCCACACTTCATTGAACAAATGCCATTGTCAGTTACCTGATTATATGGAAGGAGAGCTAACGGGTATCAATTCTTCTTGCCTAGTTGAACAGCTTCATTTCCTGTTCTTTTTTAGTTTATGCATCTGTGCAATCGGTCCATCTTTCTCTTACTTGGCATAGAATTTCTTTTCCGTTCGCTTGCATAATACCATGGCCAGTGTATTCCTCAGGGTGCTGTAGGAGGATAACCGAGAATCTAACGGTGCTTGTGTGAGGTCGTGGCTGTGTAGCATAAAGTCTGTGCCTTGTGTAATGACTCTTATTGTTGCCATGTTTAAAAAGTCATTGATGGGGCTAGAGAGACATTTCAGTGAATAAGGACATGACTTCACCTCCTAAAAGCCACTTCAGCACCATCTCTAACTCCAACTTCAGGGATGCCCTCTCTTGGCCTCCATGGGCACTGTGTTTATATACGCAACCTCTTCTTTCCCCCGCCCCCTCATGTGCATACACATAATTTAAAAAAAGAATCTCTTCTTAAAAGATTTATTTCTGAGATATACTTCTATCTTAATAATGACCTGATTTCATTACTTTTAATGTGTCCTGCAATTTAATTATACAAAAGCATATTGTTTACATCATTTATTTTGAAATGAATTGACCTTTTATAGTGTAGCGCCAGAGATAAAACGGTAAAATAATGAAAGAGGACTAGATGGTTAAGAACATAATATAGTTTTTTTATTGATTTATATTGAGCTCTACATGTTTCTCTGCTCCCCTCCTTGCCTCTCCCCTCCCCTTCAACTTTCTCTCAAGGTCCCATGCTCCATATTTACTCAGGAGATCTTGTCTTTTTCTACTTCCCATGTAGATTAGATCTATGTATGTCTCTATTAGGATTCTCATTGCTGTCTAGGTTCTCTGGGACTGTGATTTTTATATTTAGGTTTGTCTGCCTCAGCAGTGTTCAATATCCTTCCCTTATTGAATTGCATAAGTGGAGAATTGTGTTTGTTGACAGCACACATCATAGGCATGTTTCTTGCAGCACAGTATACTCTGTCTTAAAATTTTATTCTGTTGCTATTGTGGAGAAATTGCTCTAAAAGTAGATTACACTGAAGCATTTTTACAATAAGAAAAGGTTTTATCAATGTCGTACTTTAGGGCTTGTCAGTTTTCGTTTTTATAAGCCGGCTGAGCTCTGAGAGAGTGGAATCCACTGTGTGACAGTCCTTTTCCATCTGCTCCCCCGTCCACTTATGCACATCAAGAACTGCTGACTCCCGAGAAGTAGAGGGAACATTGAAAGGAAACTGCTTTGTTCTTTGATTGGGAACGAAGCCAAAGTCTGCATTATCATAGGGATAAAAGAATTTAATGTGAAGAATGGGGGTATTTGCATGGGACAAAGTCACCTGCTTTTGCTTGACTTCTCATCCACCCTGAAGTCCAGAGGATAAAATGACTTACTTGTGCTTGGGTTTTCAGGGTAGACTTGTTTATGGGCTATACTCATTCCGGTCATTTTTAATTCAAATGTCAGCATTATATATGACTCTATGTCTAATGAAATGGAGCTTCCAAGTTATAAAAATTTACCTCTGACCTTGGGAAACATACAACCTAATGTAGGAAAGCCAGGGGAAGGGAGAACATGTAAATCCCAGTCCTCGAATATCAGAGCAATAAATAATGCTTTCTCATAAGGGCTTTGTGGGGGGCATAAGCTGGGTGCTAAATAAATAGGAGAAATTACTTTCATCTCGGTTGAGCTAAAAGGGTTTTGAGTTGGATTAGGAAAACGTAATAAGGCCTGTAATGATAGAATTCTTACAGAAGATTTTAGCAAGAAGAATAGAAGGAAGAGAATTTTGGCTGTGGGATTGGGTCATGAGTCATACTCATACATAGGCAGCGAGAATGGGAGGAAGGTGATAACTCCTATCAGAACAGGTGAGAGACATTGAGTGTTCCACGTAAAGATAAAGAAGTCTGGGTTCTGTAATTTTGACAACCAATATGACATCATGAAAGTAGTAATTAAGATGACATGAAAATCCGTATTGTGTTCAGAAAAGAAGGATTGGGAGACCCAACCTTGATAGGATCAAATAGAAGATCATTGTAAGAATAAGGCAGTCAAGAGCAAAAGCAGGGATAGAACGGAAAAAAAATATATAACCTAGCATGTGAGTAGGAAAATTAGTTTTTCACATAAGTGCTTCAAATCTTGAATTTAGGTAACTTGGAAACAAAAGAAATACCGCCAACAAGATCATCCAAGGATGTGTTTGTTTTAAGAATACAATCTTAAATTAGACTTAGCACATTCTGAATGAATGTATGACTGTGTGTCTTTGTGTCATTTTATATGTGCGGTACATGCAGGTAGAAGTGTGTGCACATGTATGGAGAGGTTGTGGAGGCGAGCAATTGATTGCGTGTGCCCTCTTCTATCCATCCCTGCCTTAGATACAGAGGAACATTCTTTCACTAAACCTAAAGCTCCTCAGTTTGTCTGGGTTAACTGGACTAGCTGGCCAGCGGGCCTCAGAGATCCTCACGTCTCCACCTCCCTAACTGTGGCATTATAGATGAGCACAGTCACACTTAAGTTTTTACATGACCGCTACAGAAAAAAGCCAGGTCTTTGTGTCCTCTGGGCAAACACTGCCCTGGCTGAGCTGTCTCCGGAGCCCTATTCTAGATCTCTGCTAGACATTACTTTCAGGAAGCTATCCAGAAAACGTGTATAGGTAAGGATGAAGATATGGATGTCATCTGCAGAAAGTAACGTTGTACCAGCAAAATAAATAAAACCACCATGGAAGAGAAGCCATGAAAGGGAGGGAAAGGATCAAGGTCAGCACCCTGGGAATTGCTACATCTGGCTGTGAGGTGATAGAAATATCAAAGACGGTGACAGGATTCAGAAACCCTAGCTGATAAGCACAAATACTGCTATAAAAGGCAACGAGAAACAAGGACATGGACGTCCACTGAGTCAGAGAATAAGATGCCTCTGGTGGCCTTCAACACTCCATTTCCATAATAATGATGGAGAAAGTTCTCAGGTGTGTAGAGAATGAAGATTTTGTCACAAGTCTCATTAGACATTATCCTGTAAGAAAGTTCTAGAGAGAAGGAAGAATGGATATAAAAACGTATAAATTCACTAAAGAATAAAGAGAGTTGTCTGGGAGTGTACACACTCAAGTGTGATAACAAAAGGAATCTGTTCAAATAGGTGAGGGAATGAAGAACATATTGAAGTCTTAAGGAATTTTTTTCTCTCTGGGAGACGAAAGAGAAAGAATGTGATCTGCTGAGGTGTACTTGGATGGCGAAGCTGGATGGGAGAGGGGCTGTGCTTGCCCAGTAAGGGAGGAGGTAGAGTGCAAATTAATGCAGTCATCATCATTTGGCCATTTGTGCATCCCAAGTAAAGAAGGGCTGAATCTGAGATTAAGTTCTCGTGGCTTTCGGCGAACTTTGAGGTGCACCAGAAGTTGTATTTCTTCGAGGTCTCTAGTAGTCATACAAAACAAATAGCTGCCGGGAGTCATCTCATGCCTCTAAGTGGATTTCTGAAGTCACTGATGGATTGTCCTTTGGACTCAGCCTTCTGACATATGCTACATGTTTTATTCATACTCTACATTTCTCATTGGTATAATATTTCATAAATATTTTACAAGTGTATTCATTGTATGAAAATTAAAGGGAAAATATGTCCCCTAGATTATTTAATCAAAAATATCATGCCTGAGTTTTACTTTTCCCAGGCACTTAAAATTTAAGAGGATCCATGAATTTATAAGCAAAAGCTGAAGCTATCCTCTCTCCCCTTCCTCCCTCCCTTCCTCTCTCTCTCTCTCTCTCTCTCTCTCTCTCTCTCTCTCTCTGTGTGTGTGTGTATGTGTGTGTGTAATTATATGGAAAATGTTCAAAATGAGATATGAAATGTGTTTACTATGACAATGTGCATTTGGTTAGATAACCTAACTATTCTGTAATATATTACTTTTCATTTTAATTTATAATACCTTTTTATTGTACACATGCTTATAAGAGAAGGTGGATGGATCAACATTAAGCACCAACACTGGAACTCAAGGAGGGAGTATTTAGAATTATTTTGGGTTGTTCTGATATAAGGAGTATAAAATACACTGGGCATATAGTTGCTTTCTGTTGGGAATTCTATTTCTTAGCCATTATTAGATCAAGAGACCATGAAATTAGGTTAAGCTAGACCGATTCAGATTTGACTATATAAGGGATATATTTGGAGATAATTATTGAGATCACTGCTTTGTTAGGGGAAAAATGACAGGGTTAATAATAATTTGCCTGGGAAGCAGTTAAACCACATTCAGGCTTATAAGTGAGGGAGGAACTGTCTGGCTGCTCTGATGTGGAAAAAATATATATCCGTATCTCTGCACTTTTAGGCACTGATTATATATATATATATATATATATATATATATATATATACATATATATATACATATATATATATATATATGGAAATCACCAGATCAGTTGTGCAAGTCAAAACTGTTTCAATATTGCACATAAATCTCTCACTCTCACAGCTTTTTCCATTTCAAATATATCTATATTTTATAGTTAGAACATGAATGATGTAATGCATCAAACTAAGAGGAAAAATGCAAGTTCTCATCAAGGAAAAAATTATTAGTTTGCCCCATATTTTAACCTAATTATATTCAATTGACCAGGAGATGTTATAAAATGAAGACTTTGAGAGACTTTCATTTTTCAAATGTAGGTACCCATTTTTTATTATTTTTTCTTATGCTCCGTTCTTAAATAGCTCTCCTCATATTTGTATGGTTATACGTTTTAGAAATCAAATAACTAATTCTTGTCTAACTTCCGCCGGATCAGAATCACTGTTGAATTCTCTGAAAGCTGCTTATCCTGGGATCAATTTTAATCTGACTGCACCCGTATCTCCATGGCGACTTTTCTCTCTGGAGATCACTTTTTCCAAATCACACTGTGCTGCGCCTTTATTCCGACAAGTTGCAAAGTCTAGCTTGCTGGCGCACTCATTTCTCTCTGCTTACATTTTCATTTCTTTCTGTTGCACACAGTTTTGCAAATGTTACATAAACCAGAACGACAACAAAAAAATATGTACCTCTGAAGTGGCTACAGTTCTTCTCTTGTTTATCTGATTTGTCCCAGTCACGTAATTAGAAGACATTGGTGGTAAGCAAAATCCATTTGTTTGCTGCTGGCATGGGCAAGTCGCAGCCACTCTGCGGCAAGATGACCTGAGTTCATGCTACAGTTCCGGAGGTATTGTTGCTTTTTCACCGTCCACATGCAATCAATTTTAAAGACAGTTTGAAAAATGTGTATGTGTGTGTTGGTGTGTATTGTTAGATTCACAGCAGAAAAACCCTTCAGTGGAGATAAGAAGTGGGTAGGAGCTTACGTAGCTCTTGGATATAAAGAAAATCGACTAGAGTATTCTAGTTTAAGGAGCATCAAACCTTGGGGGATTTCGTTTAATTACATTCTCCCCGGCATGTTTATTTTTACTGCCATTTCTTTGGGGTGGTACCCTGCATGTGGAATTGTTGCTGTCACCGTGTGAGTCATGGGACCACACACTAAAATTACATCCAGTCCCGTCTCTTGTGAGAAACCTGACTCCTGCTTTCTTTGAAAATTCAAGTGTCTTAACCACACTGGCCAACACTCCCACCTGGGAGGATGAGGGGCGATTATGGCTGCCACCTGCAGAGGTTCCTTACCTTCTCCATCATTCTCTTTGTTTCCCTCCACAGCTGCCTCCTTGGTCTCCTTGTCATTTTAGGTATTTATCCTGATCCTTGATTGACTGGAGAGAGCTTTTTCCCCCTAAATGTGCACTAAAACAGGAACAAAAAGCTGTTGGAAAGTCTTCTCTCCCACTTCTTAACTATATAATATTAACTCTTTACTATATAGTAATAAGTATATATATGTGTGTGTGTGTGTGTGTGTGTGTGTGTGAGTGTGTACAAGTAATAATTATACCATATAGTATAGAGTCAAAACAGTCTACTCTCTGTTTCTGAGTTTTCCACTAATCTTCCTTATATAAATTCTAGTCTAGAGAAAAATTATACTTAGTACAAAAACCAATAGATTAAGCAGATTCTAGGAAAGTCGTAGATTGCTAGTTTCATTTTCTTTTGGTTCTATGTCCTTGATAATGAGAAAAAAAATCATACACTTTAAAATGTGAGGGAAGACTATTTTTTTAGTATTTATTAATTGTAGGAAATACTGGATTTAGTTCAGCGCTGAGACAGTCAGAAAACCCCTTCTGCACTTGCTATTTCTCATTTTCCTGACATGGTCTTTAGTTCTATCCATTTTCCTGCAAACAATATAATATTTTGCCTTTCCTTATGATTATGTAATAGGTCATTATTTATCTCTGCCATGTTTCATTTATCCATGAATCCACTGGTGAATATCTATGCTAATTTCACAGCCCAGCAAGCTATGCTGAAGGTGCTCTAATAGACATGGCTTCCACAATGCATGCTGACTTTGATGAAAGGAAGTCTTCATGTAGGACCATTGGGTTGGGTGTCGAGACTGTTGTGATATAGGTGAGAGAGATCAGACTCAAACCAAATTTAACAAAGATGTCTCAAGATTTGTTGCAGCGTGGTTCCAGAAATACTTCCCCGGCATAAGGCAGTTTGTCATGCTGAATACATTATGCTGAAGCAATGTGAGAAATGGCATGTGTGGAAGGGACTTTCTGACACCCCCAGCCCTGAGTTCATCAGATGTTTATATGAGAGCACCCTCCTCTCCAAAGAGGAAGCAATGTGGAGAATCTGAGCCAACAGGCCTTGCAAAGTTTCCCCTACCCCTTATTGTTGGGCTTGGTGCAAATTCCCCTTTCTTTCCTGCCTTGCTTTACATTGTTCACTCTTCATCAAACCTAGCATCAAAAACACTCTAGTTCTGTTTTTCCCAGCAAGATTGGGCCAAATGAATAAGTGGATTCTCTTGTTAATCTATCTTTTATTGCAAGGGTCCCTACAGATGAATTACGATAAAAGGAAAAGTTTTCCTTCTTCTACAGTAGCTGTCAGTGTCGGGATGGGAGTGAACTGAAGATCACTAGGCAACTATAAGCCTAGAGGATTCCTGCTTCTGACTTAGTGCGATTGTTGCTGAAAGCATTTCAGGTGCCTAGGTACCCAGCATAAAGCTGGGAATTTAATCAGACACCGAAGGTGATCAGATGCACGGGAAACATTCCTACTACAGGGAATTGTCAATACACTTGCAACAGCTAGAGTGGGCAGGCAGAAAGTAAGACTGAAGGTGAGGCTTAGTCCAAAGGGAGCTCTTAGAGGAGCCCATCTAAGGTTTGGTCCAAGACTGTCTTTGTCGTCCTGGATGACTGTTTTCCCAGACAGTACTGTTAAAGTCCATGCTACTTGGAAAAGAAATAAAATTTGTGCCCTGGCAATGCTGAAGCATGTATGGGCAACCCATATATGGCGGTTCTGTTAAACTTGTCCATATTGGGTTTCATGGTCTAAGCTGATGAGGACGACTGACCAGGTCTCTTTCTGACAATCTCAGAATTAAATATTTATCTTTTCTTACTTGAGTTGGTTAGGTGTATGACAGTAACAGTTTTAATAGTTCCTAGAAGAGAAAAAGAGCTACCTTTTTAGGAAAGGTTAAATTTGTATCACTGTAGTATGTTCTGTCGTTGCTTGTACATAGCCATTGCTTCTTTGGACGTCAAAGCAGTGGGGCCATAAAACTGCCATAAGGAACAAGGGAGATGGCTCAGTTACTAAACTCCCTACAGCCCAGGCACTAAGATCTGAGTTCAACTCCCCAATTCCCAGCCGGCTATAGCAGTATGCACCTATAATCCCAGAACTAGTGAAGGAGGGACAGACAATGCAAATTATTGAAGCTCACTCACCATCCAACTCCAGCAGAACCTGTGAGCTCCATGTCCAAGGTGAGATCCTAACTCAAAATGTAAGGGTGGTGGTCAATGGGGGTAAGATGCTCAAACCTGCACACTAAGTTCCACAAACACATATATGTGCACACACTCACACTTACAAGTATACATAGCAGACATCACACCATACATACACACACCACACAAATAAAAAAAATATGTGATCAGGAACTTGTATTATATTTATATCCCAAAGTGAAAGCTACAGGGGATTCAGCTCCTTTGTTGCTGAACGTCTTTTGAGCAGCGCCCATTATTCCCGTGGGGTTTTCATCTCCACTTGGGGCGTCTGTCACTTTCTTAAGTGATCTTCACTGAAATCGCTCCTAGGAGTGCAGCTTTGCCACATGTGTGCGTTTCCGTTTTGAAGTAGAAATGGCCAGTTAAAGAAGAGTGAATGTGGTGCCATTAACGAGCCCGTGACAAGAAAGAATTCGCAATGGCCCTCTAATCGCTAAATTGCTTTCATTGGAAAATAACTCGCCGAGGTCAGTAATGCGGGATTTTCGAGAGGAGCAAATTTGAAAAGATGACGGGCTAGATTGATTTCCTAGATGACAGGTGTGGCCACTCTCAATAATTCCTCACTGTAAAACATTAATCGCTTATATCACATGGGAAGGTGATCGGCCTCAGTTTGGGAACTGGGATGTAACTGACCTTAGCAAGTTCTAGAACACATGGATGTAAACAGGAATTATTTCTTTTCTCAGCAGTTTAAGTTACTGTCCTTGCTGCTGAAGTCTCAAAGCATGGAAGAGGTGGATGGATTCCTTTACGGAATCTTTCCTTGGATGAGTTTGTTTTTCACTTTATTAATTAACGTGAAACCTGACCTGGCAAGAAATGTATAAAAATCAGCATCTAAAATCCTTGCCAGATACTAATGTTGTTTCCCATGAAGAAAGTAATCTCATGTGTTCAATGCATTTAACACTAAAGATCCAGAAAATAAAGGTCGTTTATCTTTTTTTAAACAGTTTTCAGCTATTTGTTAAATTTAAGTTTTCTCTAGTATAATTGTGCTCTTTTTTTGACCCTCACCCCAGCCCTTTATTTTAACCACATGAACCAAACTGTCAACAAATCAAAATTGCTGTAGTGTTTAATTCCTAAAAATCACTGACATTTCTTCACTTTGGTGGACATATTTTTAAATGATGCCAGCAATAATAAAAGTTATATACTAAGGGTATTAGTTCGCAAATGTTAGAGGACAAAAGCATTTTTTAAATGAAGTTATGTGGCTCAGTCTCCTTAGAGAGCAAACCTGAGATACATGGCTATCCTATTTTATCAGTTTTCATATAGGAAAAGAAATTTATATTTAGAATTTCTAATTTCTCACCTCTATTGCGTCGTCTTTCCCCAGGCTGTTCTCTCATGACTTTGTATAGTTTTCTTAAGCTAGTACTAGGAATAGTGGATTCCTTGGGTTTTAAAGATGAAATTGTTTTGCTACCCAAACAGGATTCTGCTCTTTAATCAGTCTTGGAAATCTTTACTAGAAACATATGCCTGTGCTTAGGGATCCCTTCATCGCATAATAGAACATTATCATTTTATTTTCCAGTATGCTAATTGGCACCATAACTCCCAAACATTTCCTATATCTTAGGGAATGCTTATGAAGAACAGATGATGGATTATAACCCTCCACACGGCAACACCATATCATTGCTTTAAACGTGTTATCATTACATCTGAATTCATAAAAACCATGAACACTGAATGATGAAAAAGAAGGGAACATTCACCTAAACAAAGAGAAGGATTTTACAAGCTCAGCGTGATGGATGGTACAGGACTATTGACTCACCACTCAGGCAACCAAGGCAGAAAAATTGTGACTTCAAGACCAGGTTGTCATCATAACCAGATTCTGATTCAGAATCTGAAAAGAAAAAGGGTCATTTAGTAGGTTGTTTGATTAATCCTAATAATATATATATATATATATATATATATATATACATCTATGTGTGTATTATGAATTGTTACACAGAATAAAATATGAGTATGATGGACAACAGAAAATTCCCAGCGTTTTTTTCATTAATGAATGTCAAATCAGGAGGAATGCACAAACCTTTAATGCCAGCATTTGGGATGCAGAGATACTTGGGAAATCTCTGACTTCCAAGCTAGACAGTGATATATAAGAAGACCCCATCTTTTAAAAAAAAATCAATATAGTATTATCTGTATTGGTTTAGTATTAAAATTTAAGTTTGCAGGCATTGTGATATAGCGTACATCCGGAGTTCAAGGCTAGTCTGAGCTATATAATGAGTAGTGAATTTCAGGCAGGCCAGTGCAGGCTATACAGCAGTCTTATCTTTTTTTTTTTAAGTATATGCCCAATTTTTGTATATGGGGAAGATGTGGCAGAGTAACATGCTTGGGCTTCTACATGAGATGCCATTCTGAAAAGGTAGACAATCTAGTGTTAGAATGTGTGCCCCTAAACCTCTTCAAATGATTATTCATGAAAAAATTTATACACAGCCCCAGGCATTAAAATAGTGAACCACTTCTTGAATAAGATGTGGTGATCCAAGTTTTGACAATGATTGTGTATTAACAGTCTTGGAGGGACGTTCAGTTGAGCAAATTGATAGACCCTTGATGTTAATTCACAGTCCCTTAGCTTATGCGTATGTTCATCTCTGTTAGACATGTGTGGCAAATACCCGAGAAAAGAAGTTTGAATGTAGAACTACTTACTGTTTTAGTCCCCAGTTGGCTGGTTCCATTACTGGGAATGATCATAACTCCAAGATATGGAGGAGGAGAGCTATATGTCTCACTGTAGCCAGAAAGAGAAGAAAGAGATGCAGAAGATATATCCCTAACAACCCACTTCTAACCAGACCTATTTCCTAGCCCATTCAGCATGAACTCATTCCTTATGGAGTTAGCATCTCCGTGATCTAACCACCTTTCAATATTGGCCACAACTGCTGACCAAGTTCTCAGCACGTGACTGTACCCCCATAGCACATGATTCATGGATCCTCTTCACAATGACATTGGGAAATGAAATGGCATAGACTTAAAGACCCGAAAGCATTATCTATGATATCTACTATGTGTCAGTTTCTGAGGTATAGCTGACAGACATGTTCATGGGACAGACTGAGGTTCCCGCACTCCTGTGTGTAACAAATGCATATTTGCCATTTTCAAAAAGCATAGCACTTATTTTTTATTAAAAAGTAATTATTTTTTAGGGATTGTGTGTGGAAACATGGCATCTTTGGCAACTTAGACAATGCCTAAAAATGTAAGAAATCAATCATTTGCTGTATTGCATCTTCAAAGAACAAGGACTTCAAAAAACCTAGCACTTAAATTATTTTGGGTTGCTTGAAACATATTGCTGTTTTTTTTTACAATGACTCATGCAATCACAAGAAATGTGCTTCTCACAAGAATTCTTAGAAATAAAATGTATTTTCTCTTCTTTGCTATACCCTCAGAAAAATCTAAAGTTGACCGAAAGGTTTAGTTAACGTGGGCGTAGTTTTTGAAAGGGAAGGTACTTGGTACAAAGGATTCTTAGCTAGCTCTTTCTTCGGAATTGTTGTTACTGATAGAATGGTCTGACTCTCACATCTCATTTTCTCCATATGTTTGCTATGATAAACCAAGAGATACATTTTAGAATAAGTTCATATGCTAAACGATTTTGGGATTTTACATATGGGATAAATGTTTAAATATACAATAATATACAAATTGATACACAATAAATACCAAATATCCCTTCAATGCAGATAAAGTGGGATGCATTTACCTTTTAAAAATTAGCCTATGAAAGACAGCTTCACTTATTTAGAAATATACCATGGTTATTTTATTGTTGTTGCTGTTTTGTTTTTCTTCTATGATGTTGAATATTAAAACCATGACTTTCTATATTTTAGATGAATGCTGTCCCACTAAGCCATTGTCCGCCCTAGAATATGCTAACTGGTTATAGGTTTTCAAATCATTTCAATGAAGTTTTGTTATTCACTGTATTCTAAAAATTTCACTGAGTCTGGGTTGGCATTACTTGCTCTAGGTACTGTGTACTTAGTGTTCATCACTCTAAGTGCTGAGTACTTGGCAGTCATCATATGCGGATGCTGAAGCTGCTGAGTGTGGGGAAGGTGTTTGAAAAACAGGATGAAGAAGAGATAACATGAAGATGTCAGACAACGTCAATCCTTTAAAACTTTGTAGGAATTTTCATCTGTCTCAAGCGAAATGTACTTCTCAAATGTATGCCGATCGCTTAAGGTGATGCTAAAAAATGTGCTAAAAAAATGTGACAGTCAATAAAAGATCCGAAGCTCTGCCAGACGAGCATATGTGAGTGATGGCTTCAGAATGAGCCAGGGTCAAGGGTGTAAGCCAAATAAATGCCAAGTGTTAGAATACACTCTGTCACTGAAGTTTGACCATCAAAGAGTAATTCATCACTTCAAGTTGTCAAAACCTATTTGGGTTTTCTCTTTCCCCATTCAGTAAACCTGGCCAGGGATCAAGTGCATCAGATCTATTTTGCACTATGTATTTTGACACAGTATTAGTACATAAAATAATGCGAACCTTGACATCCTACATTAACTTTTGGATACTTTTATGAATCGTCGTAGTTTAGCCTGGATATGCTATATCTCAAATAGCCAGTCTTCTTTGTCCTGTATGCGTGAGTGGAATCTAGTTTACGAAACAGTTGATGGGGCGAGGTCGATCGGTAATTAAAAATCAACCAGACTAGTTTAATATAAAAGATACAGCTTTAATAAACAGAAGGAAAACTTACACCAGAGTCCCAAGGGTCCATCCGAGAACGCAGGGGCCAAGAGAGGGCGGGGAAGCGCATCCACCAGGTTTATCGGTAAATTTTTGGCTTAGGGCAACACGCCCCATGGACAGAATGTGATTGGCTGAACTCCCCTATCATTTATGTATGCACTTAAACTGTCCACCTCTGGCATGACATCTCACGCAAAACCCTTTATTCCATTTCTGAAAATACAGCATTTATTATTGTCTGCCTAGTGAGGATTGCTGTAAATAGCTTGCCTAAATCATATCATATTTTTTGAAGATCTTTCTGTACCATAAACTCCTCATAAACTTATATCATATGGATGCTCTGATAGGCAGTAGAACTTAGTAGGTGAGTGTGGAATCAATGGTTCAATAGATACTGCTGGAGGCTTTGTCTTCCTTTAGCTTTGAGGCCTTCTAGGAACTTCTTAGCATGCCTAGGCTTTCTGTGCCCATCCTGAAAGTGGAAGCAATAACTGCTTCCTCAGAGAGTTTGTCACAGGAATTGCTGTATGCATAGAACTTAGAATATTACTGGTCCCATAGAAAGCACTACACCATTTACAGTATAGGAATTTGTATTTGTTATCTTAACCCAGAATGACTTAAAAGTAAATTGCACCTGCCGAGTTCCAAAGACAGTAAGGAGATGGGAATTGGCTCAAACAACCCCTCCCTTTAGACCTAGGGTTCCCAGCCTTCCAAATGCTATGACCCATTAAACAGTTCTTCATGTTGTTGTGACCCCCAACCATAAAATTTTCTATTGCTACTTCATGGCTGTAATTTTACTACTTATGAACTAATATGTAAATTATTATGTGACCCCCCCTGTGAAAGGATTGCTTTACCATCAAAAGGGGTCACAACCTACAGATTGAAAACCCTTGCTTTAGACACTTAAACTTAGTGGTTTCTCCACCATCCAAAAGTCGGTTGGCTTGCCCGGCACTGTCATCAAAGCATGCTCAAAAACCACTTCTTTTCAATCAATCTTTACATCCTAAGATCCCATTTGTTCTTACGCTTCCCAGCATCATCGCTATCTGTATGTATTCTTTGTATTTCCTTACATCTTTGTGGGATCGGCCACTTATCTCTCTAACCATGAGTCCATGCTGGCAGAGTCCTGGTTCTCTCTACCACCCTTCCCTGAACACACCTGGTATGCTGTAGGTCCTCTCTTATCAGCAGTGAGGCACTCATAGGAAGCCGTTCTCCACTGTATGCGGTCTCCTGTGCTTTGTGGTGTAGACTTCTTGTGGTGTGGAGTGCAGATGTAGCATTTTAAACAGGCTGTGCATACCCTCTTGTCCCTCAATAAAACCTGGCCTCGGAAGTAGAAGCCAACCACAGCATGGGATGCTCAGCGCCAACATGGTGATTGTTTACAGAGCTGGAAATTAAACCAAAACACAGCCAAACTGACTGCCAAGAACACACTGAGAAGATGTGCTTCACGGTGTACTTCAAGGGAGATTCAAGTGATTTTTAAGAGGGCTGCAAAAGTGAGGTTGGTTTTCAACTCTTGCTAAATGTAAAAGCTTGAAATTCTCTCTCCTTATCGTGATGTTTCCCCCGGGTCTCTGGCCTTTCTCTTTCACCATCAGGAGCTGTCATGGCAAATTGAATGTGGAGCCTTGGCTCATTTGAAGTGATATTCTTTCCCCCTGAGATCTCCCAGTGTACCCTTAGACTGTGGTCCTCCTGCCTCTGCCTCCCTAGGGGTGGAAGTGAAGGCTCATGCCACCAAACCTGGGTGATTGGAAAGCAAGTAATTGTTGTGAGATTTAGAATTATTCATATGGCTCACTCTCCTGTTTGATGTTCACAAATCCAGTTTCCCATGGCGGAAATCATAACAAATCCAGCAGAATAAACAGATATATGTCATTAGGTATGCTATGTAGGGCTGTGCAAGCATAATAGAATATACTTGTTTATTATCTGGAAAAGTATGGTCTAGTGAAAAACAGAGGCCCCATACCACTCTGGAAAATAGAGTTTACTACAGCAGAGGTTGATTTTGTTATTCTCCTGGATGATTTTAAATTGGCCAGTGGTTTATTTTTTTTAAACAAGTAACCCCCAAAAGACACCTCAACAGGCAATTTACCTCATAAAAGTTTTTTTAAAAGCACAGAAACAGTCTAATATAGTCATAATATTTACTTTCCATGTTTTATCTATATGAAAATTTGAATAGGAATAATGAGCCAACTTTTTAAAATATTCATTAGCCAGCTTTTTGAGAGAGGAAAAGTGTAGAATCTGCAGCTTATTTCCCTGTGTTAATGTCAATGCATGACCTATTTTGAAATTTGTAGCCACAATAAGGGAACAGCTTCAGTTGAAGAAGAAATGACAAAGATGAATGATATGTTAAGACACAGGGCTGAGAGAAAAAGTATGCCCGGGACTTAAGTCCCCAGCTGATAAGCCTGAACATCAGCGGCTTCCTCCCAGCTTGAGGACTGAGAGAAAATCCGGTACTCTACAGAAGAAATAGCTTACATGTTAAAAATATGATCATGAGCTAGATGAGGTGTTTGCTACCACTATCTCAGCACCTGGGAGGTTGAGACAGAAAGATTACACTTGACCCTAGTCATAGCCAGTTGGTGGGTTCAAGACCAACCTAGGTTACACAATAAGATCCTGGAAGGGAGGGAGGGAGGGAGAGAAGGAAGGATGGGGAAGGGATGGAAGGAGGAGGAGAGAAGGAAAGAACTATACACATTAAAGTAGCAGGCTGACTAAACATGCTTGCTGTCTAGGAGAATTCCGTAGCCCATTCTGTGGCTAGCCGATTAGTGCACCTGCTAGATAAGATTGCAGGGTCCAGGGTCTTGTTTGCGTCTCTATATGGAGGGGGCTGATGGTGGTGTCTTGATTTAGTTTGGTTGTCCTGGAACTCACTGTGAAGAATACATGCATATTAAATCTGCAGACATCCCTCTCCTGCCTCTACTTACAGTGAGCTATGTTTACAGCATCCGCTACAATACCCGATTTTATGTGGTGCTCAGGGCTGGAGTGGAAACCAGGACCTCTACTGAGCTGCAGCCCCAGCCCTATCTATCATTCGTTCTGTTCTTTTCATTTGTTTTTCATTTCTTTTTGAAACAGAGTCTTACCAAGCCTAGCATCATAGTCTCTGTGTACCTGAGAAACATCTAATGCATCTGTCTCCACCCTCTGATTATTAGAATACACCATGCCAAGTATCTTAGGTGCTGGGATGAAGCCCCAGGCTCCTTGCGTGCTTCCTTAATAGAGTCATTGACTAGGCAGTCTTTCTTTGAAAATGAGCTATGTTTTAAGCCCCTGATCAGTTTGCATATACTGAATTTTTCCGTGAGTTGCTTTGGTGGAAGAACCCTGAAAAAAAAGCGTGACCGGGAATTCCCAAAATGTGATGGCATTTTGTGAATTCCACCTTAGAGAAAATGTGTTCATAAAATTTGTTTGTTTTCTCTCTCCTCTCGATAGATTGTGTTCACCAAGCTTTGTCTGTTTGCCTTACCTGTTTCTAATAGCTTTTTATTTGCCCTAGAGAGAAAGCATGGATACTTTTACGTTGTTTTTAATTTCAGTTGCAGACAGCTTCCATCACTTTCCAGACCATTTCATTCCCGAAGTTTCTCTTTGGGACTTGTGTTTTCCATTTTTTTTTATTATTTTCTTCTATTTTTAAAATCAGAATCATAAACCCATATTGGAAATAATGGTGTTGTTCACCTAGTTCACAAGTAATGGCTTATTTCTTGGAAATATTTCCTACTTGTCTATCAAAAGTAAAGTTCCATGTAAAGTGGGACAGGAATTATTTTAAAGCGTTTTATTAACTAATTTTCATGTTATTATCACACATATGTGATATGCGTTTATGAATATGAGTGTGGAGATGGGAGGACTATTGTCAAGAATCAGTGCTTGCCTTCCCCAATGTTGAGGCAGGGTCTCCCTTCTCATGTCCTCCCTCTAAGTGACCCGTTGACACCACAGATGATGTGTAACACCCGATTCTGTGTTACCCCCTCGGTACAGTTCGCGTGCCACTCTACCTTACACCATCTGGGCAAAGGCCTGGAGATTGAAAGAAACACACAAGAGACCTGGGTCATTCAAAAGGAGTTCAGCCGAATGCTGCTTTATTCAATTTAGGGGAAAACCTATATATCTGGCTGCTGCATAAGGATATCCTCCCAGGCAGGTGGGATTTGGCTGCTGCATAAGGATTTCCTCCTAGGCAGGTGGGAAATTACCATACCAAAGATGAAACAATGCCCTTCAGCTAATCACCAGACTAGGGCAGAGGGAGCATAGGAACAAACAGGATGCTTTAGCTGGCTGACTAGAACTGTCCTCAAGGTGTATCCCAAGGAGCAAGGGTAGACCAGGCCCTACTATGATGCTCCTGTCTCCAAGCCCCATCTCAAAGTAAGAGTGCTGGGATTATAGATGGGACCCATTGCATCTGACCGTAGGCTCATCATCCTTGCAAAGCAAGCACTTATACTCAGAGAATCATTACAACAGCCCCAAAATAGCATTTCAGCAGTTAACCATCTCTTTTGAGCGTACTTTTGCAAAGACACTGTAAGGCCTCTCACGGAATTCTTCAGTCATTTCGGGAAACGACTTGGGGAATTTACTACTCAATTGAAATTGACAAGAAGGTGGCCTTTGACATTGATTAAATAAACCCAGGATGCTACATCCACTCTGGGATTCTTAGTTTTAAGTTAACTATAATTTTCTTGCTTACAATCCATGCTAATATATTTTCTACCATAGGCAAAACTGGCAGCTCAAAAGTCCTACTGCTTACTGTGATTCTCAGATCCAAGTCCTGTCAGTGACCTTAAGAGCAAATGCTATGTGTGAGGAATTGAAATAGCACTTTTAGCTTCATGTCACACAGTGTCTATCTGTCCTGGTGTACATTAGAAATACCTGGGCACATCTGCAATTTGACAAGATCTAAGTTGTACCCCAATACTTGAATTTAAAATACACACACAGAAGAAGCCCAGCATTCACCTTTCGGGAGCTCAGGTGATTTTAATGTATACTTCAGCTTGAGGACTCCTAGTTCTTGGTTGTCTCTGTGTCCACTACCCAGTTCCAATTTTACTACTTGCTGTGTGACTTTGGACCTCTTATTTAAAAGTCTCTGTGTTTCAGTTTGCTCATCTGTCAATTGGGCATTAGTATCTGAATCAAAGGATCTTTCTGTAAATGCAAAGAATTAAAAAATAGATGGTGAACATTTAATATCATTTGGGCAAGGTAAATATACATAAAGTGGTAGCTTTCAACCTTTGCCTCTACTGGGTAGTAGGGGACTTGGGGTTTTTTTGTGTTTTGTTATAGAGATGGGACCTTCTGTAACCCAAGCTGCCCTTGAAACTTACAGCATAGCCAAGGATGACAGAAACAGGATTAATAAAAACTCAGAGTCAGATACTGGGGTTTAAAGGTCAGAAAAGCAAAAGAGCCAGCCACTAGCTCTTACTTGTTCCTCAGTCTGAAAATGACGATTAAAGGTGTGTGTCATTGCTGCCTGGTCTGTAAGGCTGACCAGTGTGGCTGTTTTACATTTTTGATCCTCTTGAAAACTTTATTTATTAATATACAAATGAAAAGCCACTACAGGTGACCTTTAAATTCTTATTCCTATTGCCACCATCTCCCAAATGTTGATCTCAAAGACATGATCCACACATTTGGTTTTGCATGGAACCCTGAATTGCATACAGACTGAGCACTCTTAACTGAGCCAAATCTTAGCCCCAGGATTCCTCCTTCAAATGTTCTTCCTAACTTATGATATTCTGGAACATCTTTTCATTTTTTTCTCTATTATAAAATTTTTTAAAAAATGTTTGTTTTTATCAGATTTTACCACTGAGCTGTCACATTATCTTGCACAAAGGGATTTGACCCTTGCCCCCCCCCCACTCTTGCTCATTGTCTGATTGGTATGAAAATTGAGGAAACTGAATGGACCCAGTAAGTAGTCAATAAATGTCGCTGTAATTATCACTGCAGTTTTAGTGTTATGGCTGTTTTCAGCTTAATATTGTGTTCCAGTTGCTGATTAACAGTACAGCATCTTGTTATTTTTATAGACTCTTAACAAAGTAATCAC
Source organism: Myodes glareolus (assembly GCF_982192425.1). NCBI lineage: Eukaryota > Metazoa > Chordata > Mammalia > Rodentia > Cricetidae > Myodes > Myodes glareolus. The sequence goes on from NC_142051.1 coordinate 26,073,323, forward strand.
TTGGGTGACTTACATACCATGAATCTGCATCACACAAATAATTATGACCTGGTTGTTAGCTAACGTGGTGCTAAGCAACAAGTAGAAAAGCGAAGACATAAGTCATATGCTGTCTCTTCAGACCCTGACCTTCTCATTGAGGAAAAACTCCTTCTGTTGTAGGGGAGGATGTTCAGCCGAAGAAGCCACCATACTGACTCTGCTAAGCCACGCCCCTTCTAGGGACACCCCCTGTTTTAGTTAGTGTTCTGTGGCTGTGAAGAGACACTATAAACATGGCACCTCTTGGAAAGGAAAGCACTTCATTGGAACATACTTAGATTTTCAAAAGTCTAGTCCATTGTTACCACAACAGGGAGCATGGTGCATGCTAGCAGACATGATGCTGGAGAGATAGATACCCGAGAGTTCTACATAAACATCAACAGGCAGCAGGAAGAGAGAGACACTAGGAAAAAACCCTTGTCCTCCAATAAGGTCACACCTTCTCCTACAAGGCACTACCTCCTAATCCCTCTTAAGTGTGACATTCCCTGATAGCTAAGCATTCAAACACATAAGCCTATAGGGGCCATTCATATTCAAACTGCCACATGGCCCATTTGGGTTTTAGTCATGGAGAAAGCAAAAAGGGAATTCATTTGACAACAATGATAATGAATTCAAAACTGGCCTACTTTTTTCTTGTTGTTGTGAAAGTAGTCAATTTAAATAAAACAGTATCATAAATTGTCATCATAGTTTGCCTTCCCCTTTAAAAACATTTCCCCTTTTATTGAAAATAAATTATTGTCTCATACATTATATTCTGATTATGGTTCTCCCTTACTCTGCTTCTCCCAGTTGCGCTCCACCTCCTCTGCCCTCCAGAACCACCCTTTCTGTCTCTCCCTAGAAAAGAGCAGGCTTCTCATAAATAACAACCAAGTATGACAAAATAAAATACAATAGGATGAAGAAAACGATCACTTCAATGCAGGAGCCCAACAGGAGGAAAAATGTCCCAAGAGGCACAAATATCAGAGATCCATTTGTTCTCACAGTCAGGAGTCCCATGAAAACACTAAGCAAAAGCTGTATTATTTACAAAGAGAACCCAGTTCAAACCTATGTAGGCCCTGTGCTTGCTAGTTCATTCCCTGTGAGCTCATAAGCATCTTGCTTAATTGAATCAGAGGCCTTAGTTCTCCTGGTGGCCTCCATCCCCTCTGGCTCTTACAACTCTTACAATCTCTGTGGGATTTCCTGAGCTCTTACTGGGAAGAGATTTGATGGACACATCCAATTCAGAGCTGTGTGTTTCAAGGACTCTCTTTCTGATTAATGTCCGGCTGTGGATCTCTGTATCTGCTCCCATCAACTGCAAGAGGAAGCCTTTCCGATGTTGGCTAGATAAGACACTGATTTATGATTCTAACAGAATGTCATTTGGAGTCATTTTATTTGTTTTTTAAGTTTTTTAATTTTTTTGTCACCAGTAGCATTTAGACCATTTCTTCTCTGGTTTTTCCTTATCTTGTATGGGCTCCTTCTTTGTTGAGTAAACCTTAGGTCATATCATACATTGGTTGGCTACTTTTATAAGTTCTGTGCTACCATAACACTAGCATATTTTACAGGCAGTACAGATAGTAAATTAAGGATTTTGTGGCTGGGTTGGAGTCCACTTTTATCTTTCAGAAGCCTGAAGGGTACCTCCCTGCACCAAAGAGACTAGAGTGTAGGGATGAAGGCTCCATGTAGACATCATCTCCTCTTCTCCATGTAAAACAATTTGTATGAGTATTGTCCTTTGCAGTATGGCCCCACTGTCAGTTTGTGGAAAGCAACCCATTTTCTTAGCATCAGGCTTGGTTGCTTGGAGGTTCACATGGGACCGCCTAAGCCAACAGCTCAATTTAATACAAATGCTCATTCCAGGTACTAGAAGCCTTGTTTGGTGACAAGAAATGGCTAGTTAAGACTCAATATCCCCCATTACTAAGACTTCTCATTAGAATCACCCTCACAAATTCCAGGCAATTTCCCCTGTTTTAGATTCCACACTACACACCAAGTCCTCCCAATTCTAGCCACCTGTGTCCATACTCTATTCCCCCAGCTCATCACAACCCCCGCCTGATTCCTGATGAGGACTCCATCCTCATCCACGATCAGTCTGCCTGTAAAATCTATAATCTATTTTATTTTGCCATTGACCACTCCTCATTACCTAATCTCTCCGGGTCTATAGATTTTAACTTGTAGTTGGTAATCCTTTATGTAATGACTCATATCCATGTAGAATGAAATACTTTTTATTTTTCTTTCTTGGTTGGTCTGGGATACCTAGTTCAGAATATTTTTTTTTCTAGTTCCATCTGTTTGCCTGTAAGTTTTATGATGCCATTTATTTTTTGAACCTGAGTGAGATTCCACTATGAAAATGTATCACATTTTCTTTTTTCATTTTTCTGTTAAGGGACATCTAGGTTGTTTACATCTTGTGGCTATTATGAACAAAGCCACAATGAGTATAGTTGAGTAAATACCATTGTAGTAGGATTGAATGACCTTTGGTGTTATGCCCAAGAGTGGTATAGCTGGATCTTGGAATAGATAGATTCCCAACTTTCTGATGAACCATCATATTGATTTTCATTGTGGCTGTACAAGTTTGCAGTTCTACCAGCAATGAAGGAGTGTTTCCCTTGCTCCACACCCTCACCAGCATGAGTTGTCCCTGGTGTTAATGATGTCAGACATTCTGACAGTTATTAGATGGAATCTCAAAGTAGTTTTGATTTGTATTTACTTGTTGGCTAAGGATGTTGAACTTTTCTTTAAGTGTTTCTCAGCCATTTGAGATTCTTCTGTTGAGAATTCTGTTTTGTTCTGTACCCATTCTTTAATTGTATTATTGGTTTTTAATATATAGTTTCTTAAGTTCTTTATATCTTTTAAATATTAGTCCTTTATATGGAGATAGTAAAATCTTTTCCTCTTCTGTAGGCTGTGACTTTGTATTGTTGGCAGTGTCCTTTGCCTTCTCAGTTTTATGAGGTCCGATTTATTAATTAATAATTTATTATTTGTTAATCTGAGTGCCTGTGCTATCAGTGTTCTGTTCGGAAAGTCATCTCCTGTGCCAATGCGGTCAAGCCTGTTCTCCACTCTCTCTTCTATCAGGTTCAGTGTATCTGGTTTTATTTTGACATCTTTGATTCACCCCATCTTGAATTTTATCCAGGATGATAAGTATGGATCTATTTGCATTCTTCTACATGCTGCCATCCAGTTTGACAAGCACCATCTGTTGAAGATGCTCTTTTTTCAGTGTGTATTTTTGGCTTTATCAAAAAAGCAGGTGTACATAATGTGGATTTATGCCCAGGTCTCCAGTTTGATTGCACTGATAAGTGTGTCTGTTTTTATGCCAATACCATGAGGTTTTTATTGCTGTAGCTCTATAGTATAACTTGAAATCAGGAATGGTGAGACCTCCAGCAATTGTTTTATTGTTTAGCGGTGTTTTAGCTATCCTGGGTTTTTTGTTTTTCCATATGAAGTTGAAAATTATCTTTCCAAGATCTGTAAAAATTGCATTGGATTTTTGATGGGGATTACATTGAATCTGTATATTGCTTTTGGTAGAATGACCATCTTGACTATGTTAAACCTACCAATCCCTGAGGATGGACGATTTCTCCATCTTTGATATAATCCTCTATTTCTTTCTTCAGAGACTTGAAAATTTTATCATGCAAGTCTCACACTTGTTTGGTTAAGGTTACTTCAAGATATTTTATATTATTTAAGGCTATTGTGAAAGGTGTTTTTTCCCTAATTTACTTCTCAGTCCCTTTCTCTCTCTCTCTCTCTCTCTCTCTCTCTCTCTCTCTCTCTCTCTCTCACACACACACACACACACACACACACACACACACACACGCACATACACACATACACACACACACACACGAGGGATACTGATTTATTTAATTAATAGTCTATCAGATACTTTGATAAATGTGTTTATCAACTATAGGAATTCTCTAGTGGAATTTTTAGGGTCACATATATACTATCGTATCATCTGCAAATAACAATACTTTGACTTATTTCTAATTTGTATCTGCTTTGATCTCGTTCAGTTGTCTTATTGCTCTACCTAAAACTGTATATTGAATAAAGTGCTGTATTGAATCAATATGGAGAGAATGGACAACTTTGTCTTTTTTCTTGTCTTGTTTCAGTGGAACTGCCTTGAGTTTTTTTTCCATTGAATCTGATTTTGGCTATATAGGTTTGCTGCAAATTGCCTTTATTATGTTTAAATATGTCCCTTGTATCCCTAATCGCTCCAGTTTTTTTCTTAAATCATGAGAGGGTATTGGATTTTGTCAAAGGCCTTTTCTGCATCTAATGAGATGATATTGTGGTTTTTGTCTGAATATTTCTTTATATGGTGAGTTATATATACTATTTTTTTTCTAAATTGAATCTTCCCTACATCTCTGGGATGAAGCCTACTGAATCATAGTAGATGATCTCTCTGATGTATTCTTGGACTCGGTTTATAAGTATTTTATTGAATATTCTTGCATCTATGTCCATAAGGGAAATTAGTCTGTAATTCTCTTTCTTTGTTGAGTCTTCATCATCAGGGTAACTGTGGCCTCATAAAATTAAATTAATTGGTCAAAGCTTCTTCTGGTTCTATTTTGTGGAATAATTTGAGGCATTAACTCTCCTTTAAAAGTCTGGTAGAATTCTGCAATAAAACCCTCTGTCTCTGTGATTTTTTTTCTTTTTTTGATTAGGAGACTTTTAGTGACTGTCTTGTTGATTTTCTCAAAGAATCAACTCTTTGTTTCATTGATTCTTTGTGTTGTTCTAGTTGTTTCTCCTTTATTGATGTTTGTCCCCAGTTTGGCTAGTTCTTGGCATCTGCTCCTCTTAGGTGAGATTACTCTCTTTTCTTCTAGGCTTTCAGGTGTGCTGTTGACTTATGATTGGTGTAAGCGCTCCCTTTTCCTGGCCAGCTCATTCATTTCCTGGCTTCCCAGATTCAAATAATCACACCGAAGCTATATTAATTACAACACTGGCCAATGGTTCAGGCTTCTTATTAACTAACTCTTACATCGTAAATGAACCCATTTCTATTCATCTGTGTATCGCCACAAAGCTGTTGCCTACTGGTAAGTTTCTGGTGAGCGTCTTTCTTCTGCGGCAGCTACATGGTGTCTCCTAGACTCTGCCTACTCTCTCTGTATACATCTCTTTGGATTTTCCACGCAGCTTTGCTTTTCTAAGCTATTGGCTAAAACAGATTTATTCATTAGCCTGTTTTAATAAAACATATTCACAGCATACTGATGAGAATCGCTCATCATGCTGGTATAAGATCTCTCTATTTTTTTTTATGTAGGTAGATAGTACTATGAATTGGCCTCTCAGCACCACTTTCAGAAGTTGTTCAGTTTCTATGAGTATATATCCGATTTGTGGTCTCTGCTGTTGCTGATATTTAGTTTTAATCCATGGTGGTCTGATAAGATGAAGTGAGTTAATTCAATTGTTTTTGTATCTGTAAAGACTTGCTTTGTGTCTGAGTATGTGGTCAGTTTTAGTGATAGTTCCATGAGGTACGGAAAAGAAGGTATATTCCTTTGTCCTTGGGTGAAATGTTCTGTAAATATTTAATAGGTGCATTTAATTTATAAGGTCTGTTAGCTCCAGCATCTCTCTATTTAGTTTTTATCGGGATAAGCTGTGTTTTGGTGAGAGCTGTGTATCAAACTCTCTGACACAGTCAGTGAGGGTCAATCTATCTGTGATTTAAACCTTAGTAATGTTTCTTTTACAAACTTGGGAGCCTATGCATTTGGGACACAGATGTTAATAACTTAAATATCATCTTGGTGGATTTATCTTTTGATGACTATGAGTGTCCTTCCCTGTCTCTTTTAATTAGTTTTGATTTAAAGTTTATTTTTGTTAAGTGTTAAAATGGCCACACCAGCTTACTTCTTAGGTCCATTTACTTAGAATATATTTATAACCCTGTACCCGAGGGTAACATCTGTTTCTGATGTTGATATGTGTTTCTTTCTTACAGCAGAAGAATTGGTCCTCTATTCACATCCATTCTGTCAGTCTGTTTCTTTTTTATTGGAAAATTTAGACCACTGATATTGAAAGGGGTCAGTGACCAAAAGTTGATGATTCCTGTGTTTTGTAGTTTTTGTCAGTGGTGATGCTGGTGTATGTGTGTGTAAATGCACACACATTCATGTGAACACACATGAATGTTTCCTTTTAGATTGTACTGGTGTGAGATTATTTTCTTTGTTTTCAGTTATGTAGCTATCCTCCTTAGATTGGAGTTTTCATTCTAGCACTGTCTGTGGGACTGGACTTGTAGATTAATATTGTTTAAATTTGACTTTATCATGGAATATCTTATTTTTTCCATTTATGGTGATTGAAAGTTTTGTTTGGAATAGTAGTAGTGGCTGGCATCTGTGATCTCTCAGAGTCTGCAGCACATCTGTCCAGGCCCTTCTGGATTTACGAATCTCCATTGGGAAGTCAGGTATAATTTTAATAGGGCTACCTTTATACGTTACTTTATCTCTTTCCCTTGCAGCTTTTAATATTCTTTCTTTGTTCTGTATGTTTAATATCCTGATTACTATGTGCTAAGGGAAGTTCTTTTCTGGCACACTCTATTTGGTGTTCTGCATGCTTCTTTTATCTTTATAGGCATCTCCTTGTTTTAGGTGAGAAATGTTTTCTTCTATGATTTTATTGAAAATATTTTCTGGGCCTTTGAGCTGGATTCTTCTCCTTCCTCTGTTCCTATTATTCTTACTTTTGCTCTTTTCATAATGTCCCAGATTTTCTGCACATTTTATGCCAAGAGTTTTTCTTTAGATTTAAATTTTTAATTGAATGATGTATTCATGTCTTCTATTGTATCGTCAACATCTGAGTTTCTCTCTTCCATCTCTTGTATTCTGTTGGTGAAGCTTTCCTCTGTAGTTCCTGTTCAAGTCCCTTATTTCAAAAATTCCCTTAATTTATATTTGTATTTATTATGATTCTATTTTCATTTTTGGGTCTTGAGCAGTTTTATTAATTTCCTTCAATTGTCTGTTTTCTTGGATTTCCTTAAAGGATTTATTCATTCCTTCACCCTGTTAGTGGTTACTGGATTTCGTTAAGGGATTTATTAATTTCATCCTTTAAGATCTTTCATCATCTTCATATAGTTGGTTTTAAGGTCATGTTCTTATGCTTCAGCTATCTTGGAATATTCAGGGGTTGCTGTGGTAGGATAGGTGGACATTATTGGTAACGTATTGCCCTGGCTGTTCTTAATTATGTTTTTACACTGATATCTATGCATCTGGGATGAGGATGATTATAGGTCTAGGTGCTAATTTCTGGATTTGTCTTTGGCGGATGGGCATTTTGTTTTCTGCTTTCTGTTTCCTTCCCGGGTTTGGGGAGAATGTGAAGGTTATGTGTTGCCTGTTTCCCTGGCCTGCTCACCTCTTGTGTTCAGAGAGAATGCCTGGTGGTGTTGGAGCATGGCAATACTGGGATGATTTGGAGAAAGGAAGGTTGAAGAAGAAAGTCTTTGTGATTCCTTAGGGATCGAGTCAGAGAGGAAAAGGAGACCATAGCAGATTTTCTGCTCCTTAGCTGGGGACAAAACTAGGAAGAATTGTATCTCAGGGGCAGTAGGAGAGGTATGGGTCTGTCTCCAGCCTGCTTGTCCTGGGAGGAGCAGCCTTTAGGCTAGCAAGGATTACCTGCTAGGGTTGCAATCTGAGACAGAGCAACAAGTGGAAAGAGAAAGGGTAGAAGGGGGCAGATCTGTGGGATCCACAAGAGATGGGTGGTTGGGGAATGGACCACTTACCATGGGTACTCTACTGCATAGTCGAGGAAGAGACTGGGGCATTGGAACTAGGAGTGCAGAGAGAGACACAGAGACAGAGACAGAAGAGATAGTCTGTGGGCAGCCTACCTGATTTTCTGGAAGGCTTGGCCTTTGGGTTAGTAGGGAGTACCTGCTGGATTTGGAGGCTAGAAAAAGGAAGAATTGGTGGAGGAAGGTTAGAAGGAGAAGATCTTTGGGATCCGCAGTAGATGGGAACTGGAATGGTATGGTAGAAGGGAAAGCTGCTAAGGGTGTTGTACTGCAGAGCTAGACTGAAACTGGAGGGCTGGATCGACAGAGAGGCGGGGGCGGGGAGAGGAAGGAGGTCTGACAGGTTTTCTGGTGGGTGTCGCCTGTGGAGTTAGCAGAGGGCACCTTCTGGAGTTGGGCCAGAAAAGAGCAACCAAGCTGACCCATTTTTATCTTAAGGGGATCTTCTGCCCATGATCTCTTTGGACCCCACATTTTCAAGACCCAGTGCACACATGCTAAGATTGGAGTTGGTAGGGGACCCAGTTTGAATTGTGATAGAAACAGTGAGAAATAGCATCTTCCTGTCTCCACTCTTTTCGTTTTTTATGTCTTCATTTTCACACCACATTATACTAATAATGAAGTCGGAAAGGTGATGAACACTCTTAATATTCCAGAAGATTGTTACCATGTCCTGAATGTTTAAAGTGTGACATTAAGATATCTAATATTCAGGGACATTAGAAAAGTAAAATTATATCTAGTCATACTTTGCTAGATACAGTTTGTATCACAGAAATATTGATAAAAACCCATGTGCTGACTGAGGGGGAAAAGAAAGAAACCAATTACACTTGAAGAAATCCAATGAAATATAACCGTGAAGTACCTTATTTCTAACATCATATCCTCCTACGAGTGTCACATTCATACCCTTTAGAGAGAAAACCCATTTGTTGTAATTTAATATTGAAAGCCCTGTTTCCACTGCCGTGTGTTTAAATTCCTACAGCTAACTTATTGAAAGTCCTTTGCCAAGGTTAACCTCTTTGTGTAAGAAGATTCTGTGATCTTGAATGTGCTTGTCAGCCGCCCCTGACCATAATCTAACTGGGCACTGATATAAGAAGCAGCCTGCCGTTTCCTGACCCATACGAAGATCCTAATGTCATATAAGTTGTCTCTTTCTTCTAAGGTCCATTTCCTGGTTCGCTGCACAGTGATGTTTTCTGAGGTAACTTTAGTTCGTAGCAGTTCAGATTGCTTTTGTATCTGAAAACATCATGCTTTTATATATATATATATATATATATATATATATATATATATATATATATATAAATCACCAAATATAACAGCCACAAAGCAGATCCCCCAAAGACATTAACGTACTGTGACTGTCAAGTTCATGTTACCTTTCACATATCAATCTCACTGACCAAACTCTACCACTTCCATAATATTAGAGAGGCTTCAGAGGAAGTTGATGTGTTCTATTTAAGTGTCTAGGTGGTTTGCTGGTCACACAAACACAGCAGTGTCTTACCTGGCCTGTTCTAAAACCCAGGTGCCCGTGTTTAACTCTCCCATGCACAGTAAATACCAGTCTAACAGTTAGATAAGCTTTTGAAGGTAGTGAAGCAGAACCAAAGGTCATTTTAGAGAAGAGCAAGATACTCAACTTCCAGCCATCATTTTGTCAATTTTTTTTCCTAGCAAAGAGCATTTATTTTACTTGTTGTTTTTAACTGCCTTTGCAGTATGGCCAAGAGCTTCCTATAAAATATTTTCTGCATGTTTTCTTCTAAGGTAAAACATTAAAGGTGTGATTAATGAGAGGAAGAAGAACATTTTTACTCTGAAGAGTTGCTAGGCTACCAAATTACTTTCAAAAATTTTCAGAGCAATTCATAATCCCACAGAGAAATCACCAAATATAAACAATAGCAGTATTTTTTATCAACCCAAAAAACAAAAACCCTTGCTATTTAACTTTTTTGTTAATTTTAATTTTTTATTCATTTTACATAACAGTCACAGTTCACTCCTCCCTCCCCTCTTTTGAATGGGTAAGGCCTCCCATGTGGAGTCAACAAGGCACTTCAGTCAAGTTGAGGCAGGACCAAGCCCCTCCCCGCTGCATCAGGATTGAGCAAGTTTTCCCACTATAAGGAATGGATACCAAAAAGCCGGCTCATGCACCAGGAATTGATCCTGATCTCACTGCTAGGGGCCCCTCAAACAGACCAAGCTACACAACCATCACCCACATTTTAGAGGGCCTAGTTCAGTACCATGTAGGCTCCCCATCTGTTGGTCTAGAGTCTGTGAGCTCCCACGAGCTGGGATCACCTTTCTCTGTGGATTGCCCTCTCATGATCGTGACCCCTCTTACTCATATATCCCCTTCCCCTTCTCTTCGACTGGACTCCTGGGACTCTGCTTGGTTGTAGCATTAATAATAAAAACCCAGAGAAAGATATTGGGGTTCAACCTGAATATCAGAAAGGTAAAGCAGCCGTGCCACTAACAATCTCTTACCTCTATCAAATCTTCATCCTGAAAGAGAACAACTTCCTATCCCATCCCTCACCTTATTTTCCTCCCTAGTGCTGGGATTAAAGGCATGCACCATCACCACCTGGCCTCTATGGCTAACTAGTGGGTGCTGGGATTAAAGGTGTATGCCACCACTGCCTGGCCTGTATGGCTGACTAGTGTGGCTGTTTTGTGTCCTGGTATTCAGGAAAGTTTTGTTTATTAAAATACAAATGAGATAGCTCAATACCTGGTGCTTGGCTGTGGATCTCTGCATTTGCTTCCGTCATTTACTGGATGAAGGTTCTCTGATGACACTTAGGGTTTTCACCAAGCAAACTAAATACAGGGGAAGGCCAGTTCAGATACCTTCTCCACTATTGCTTGGAGTCTTAGCTAGGGCCATCCTTGTGGATTCCTGGGGATTTCTCTAGCACGAGGTGTCTTCCTAACATCATGGTGGCTCCCTCTATCAAGAAATCCCTTTCATTGTTCTCACTCTCCTGCTCTCCTGCAGCTTGCCCATCGGGTTGCCTCATGTTCTCATCCCCGATCCCCTCCTCTCTGTGCCCCCACCCCCGTGAACACTTGCTTATCTCATTTGCTTCTTTGGTTCAAGATGCCTCATTAAAATCTTATTTGTTCGTGGTTGTGTATTAATCCTCTCCCTCTAGGAGGCTGACCTTTATTGTGTCTTGCCCTTTCTCTCTATCACATTTTTCATTTTCAAGATGTCTTTCTTTTTCATTTCAGCATTTGATAAAACCTGTCTTGTTTAAGAAAACTCTATCGAAAGGATTTATTTTTTAATTTTCGGTTTCATCTTAGAATCCCTATGGAGTTTGTAAAATGGCTTCCCGATGGATTCCACCAAAATCATTGAGCAACTGTGTGAGAGTCATGCATATTGTTCTTAAGCTTACACATGAAAGTACATCTGTGTTTAGTAGTTGCCAGAAACGAAAGTAAATGATGTGTCCCTTTGGTGCGATGCTAAAGATACGTTTATCCATATTCCGAGAGAGAATAAAAGCTACAGAATATAGTGGCTTGTACAAGAAAGAGAGATGGAAATCATTAAGCTTCTTTTGAAACTAGAGGCATGATTTCCACCCACCCCCCCCATAGCGTACACCTAACTCACCTTTCTTTTGTACTGTGTTCCCTCCTATATGGTGACTAGGCCCAGCTACTGACACCTACAATGGAGTCTGAGCACTCATGTTCCCTATTTGGTAGTTCCATGCTTGCCCAGAACACTACTGTCTTTGACACGAACAGGGCTGACTGTAGTCATGACTTTATTCTAGCAGATAAGGGTTTCCTTTATGCAAGTTGTAAATGTCAATTCGTTATAAACACTCCATCCTTGCTTTCTTGGTGAATACTGTAGTGTGTAGCTTCTAGGGTTTAGATGAGTGTCCCCCCAAAAGTTCACTAGGAAAAGCTTGGTCTTCAGTCTATCATGTCTGATAGTGGTGCATGCTTTGAAGAATAAAGATGCTAATAACGATGGCGCATGCCTGTAATGATGGTACATGCATCTCAGTACTTAGGCCGGTCTTATCTACATGGTGAGACCATTCTGTAAAAAGAGATGAATAAACAAAGATCTCCCAAGAGTAGGACTTTTATGGATGGTCTTTTTTCTCGCTCTGGGTGATAGTATGTGTTCCAACACTTGCTTCTGCCGCACGTTATCCTTGCGAGAACAGCAGACCAGTGGAGAGACGAGATCATGAACTTGAATCTCCTAAACTGCAAGTCGGAACCAACATCTGTTAGCTTCAAAAGTAGTCTGTGTCATGTATTTTATTTTACTGCCACGAAGCCAAGCAATACAATAGCCAAGCTTGGCCACAAGAGACACTAAGAATTATTGCTTCTAACTGGCCGGCATGTAGTCAGAAAGAAGGGAAAAATCATACTGGATTAGGAGATCGACCGGCACTCTCCGCAGAACTCCTTTGTTTCCATTGCTTACTGGATGCAGGTTTCTGTCTATATCATGATTTTGCACAGCCCAGTACAAATAACATCTACGTCTCTGGTAGAACCAGGATTAAAACTGGACGTTTTGTCATGTGGTCCTTATTAGTCATCCCTGCACCAAATAGTATCTAATTGTACTAATTGCAGATAACTAGATATGACATTGAAGGTTCCTTTCCTTGAAAAATAAACATGTAGCAAAATTAAATTTAAAACAACGGCTGGAGGTCAGTGTGGACTTCCGAACAACTTCAGGGCTAGCCTGTGTGACATGCGAGATGCTGTTCCCAAACCAAAGGGCTTTAGACGGAGATGTAGCTCAGTCTACATCTCTGAAGGCTGAGCTAGCAAGTATAATACCTGGGTTCTACTTCTGGAAAAAAAAATTCTCAAGTTTTCTTCTCTATATGACCAGCCAAACACCTATTTAAAACTGGTATAAACCATCTCAAGACACATATTCAGTACTGAAGTATAGCTTACTTAAGGGTTCTCACCAAAGCTTTTCCCTGAAAGAGCCCATGTACGTGTAATCCCCAGGGAGATGTACTAAGTCTGATGCCCATCCCGTATTCTTGTTCTGTAAAGAGCTGTATTTACACGCACATTCGAGGGGTTGCATTTGGGGACTGGGTTCTGCCTCAAGTGCGTGTGCAACAATTCAAGAAGGCAATGACCAAGGAAGTACTGAAGAAGGGAATCTTTCCAAGCATGAGACACACAGCTAAATTTCTTGTCAGTAACAAATTAATACCATAAAGTGGTATTTTAAAATTGTTGTTCCACATTTTCTGCCTTTTTCCGAACTTTACCAAGTGTGTGTGTGTGTGTGTGTGTGTGTGTGTGTGTGTGTGTGTGTGTGTGTGTGTGTGTGTTGGGGGAGACAATGGGAGAGAGGGAGAGCAAAGAAAAATGAGAGGAAACCTCAAGATGATTCTAAAGTTTTCCAATCCTTTTGTGCCCTGGAGCTGCCAGGTTCAGTGAATGAAACAGTATTTCCAATGAATCCCCAAGTGTATTAGGCAACAGGGAAGAAAAGGTATGAAAATCGTTTTATAACTCCTACTCCAGACGTTCTGTATTGGATAAGTTGTCAGCTTACTGCTACGCTTGTTTCTGGGGAAGTCTAGGAGGCAGCAAAGGCTCATGATCGAAGAGTTCATGCCAAGCTCATTCCTGCTGAGTTTCAGGAATGAAAACTCTCCTTGTATTCCTTCCAAACAGCATCGGAAGTAAATTAAGGTGCCTAGAGAGGAGAGACCACCGGAAAACTCCCTGAAACTAGAGCTTTCAGAAAAAAATAAAACTCATATGCCATCAAATTATAAAGACAAATGGAACTTTTTTTCTTCCCTCCAACCAGTAAATACTCTCTGGGTACCAGTTAGATGCCATGTCCTCTTCTAGAAGTTATCACGTAGAGACTGAAATAAAAGAAGGCTTACTTGCCTTAGTGGACTTAGAACTTGGTGATGTAGAAAGAAATGAAGTGAAAACTCGTGAGGTATAAATTTCGGTGAAGTCTAAAAGATTGCCGTTATTGTCGTGAGATTATTGAATGGGGAAGCTTAAATGAGTCTGTGTTAGGTGAGACAGGACTTCTCTGCAGCTGTGGTAAATTCTCTCTCATCGAAAAGATGAGTGTGAGTGTATTCGGTGGTTTGGAATGAAGAGTGCCTTTTAGTATTTTCTTCCTCAGAGGGCAAGCAAGTTCAAGAGTTCTAAGGAAATGACTTCTCTTTCTGAGCTTAGGTGGGAGGGGCGCTGCAAGGCCAATTGATGCTCCTCCCCTTAACGAGCAGGAAGAATGGAGGACGAAATTATTCAGCAGTTATTATTGTAAGGACCATAAAAGGCAAGCCGTAAGTAATAACATGCGGACCTGGGAATGTAGTTTAGTTTAGTTTAGTTTATAAAGTCCTTCCTTAACCTGTCTGAAGCACCAGATTCTATCTCCACCTCCGTGTAAAACTCAAGTGTGGTAGAATATTCCTGTAACCACTGCCCTCAGAGGGAGGAGGTGGAGGGATCACATGTTCAAGATCATCATTTACTAAATAGCAGGTTTGAGGCCATGAGATACATGAAACTGTTTCAAAATAAGTAAATGTGCAATCAAATATCACTTTTTGCTAACATACATTCATCTGTATGTACATTGTTAACATGAACACATCTATCTGTACATATATATTGCATATATATATATATATATATATCACCCCTTGTTAACATGTATCCATCCTTCATACATACAATAAAGAAAGAGGTTCACTTTGGATAGAATAATCCATTTTTGGCCTCTAGAAAAGATGCGATTTAATCTGAGTAAGACAGCACCAGGTTCTAGTTATGTAAAAGGGAGGCCTGGAAACAAGATGGAAAATAGTTTGGAGTAGGAAGCTGGATCGTGTAGGGAAAGTATACTAGAGACAGAAGCCAGAAATGGAGAGAGGGAGAGAGAGAGAGAGAGAGAGAGAGAGAGAGAGAGAGAGAGAGAGAGAGAGAGAGAAGCAGGGGAGGATGATGAGCCAGAAACGCCTTGGATTTTATTATAAGTATGGAGAGAAACTTCTTGAGTGATTTCAATGTGAGAGAGAGAGGATTCTTTGGAAAATGGGTTAGACACCAGCTGGAAGCAGGAAGGCAGGGAGTCCCTGTTGTTGAAGGCAGATGGTTTGCTCTTAATGAGAAGATTTAGATGTATTCAGAATGAATGACTGCATTCTTCTGTCTCTGAGCATCTCTTCCTTCTGGTCCCGCACATCAGGTATCACACGTGTCTACACTCAAGTGGCCACTCTAGCACGCTTGCTCTTGCCTCAAACATTCATCCCCTCTTCAGCAGTTCATCAGATCCTAAATGAAAACTCAGAAAATAGCATGCAGTGGTATTTGCCCGAATCTGTCCTTTTATCGCCTTAGCCTAATATTGCACAGTAATTTGTATACATTTTTTTTTAAGAAAAGCTTACGACTTCTGTCCGTCTTAACTGTTGGTTTTCCTATCTTGCCATTAAAACTGCAAGTTTCTTATATCAGTCAGTCTTTCTCCATCTGTCTCTCTGTCGCTCAGCCTCCCTCCGCTTTTCCAGCACGTTTTAGAATCCACACTGAGTACACAATACTGTGGAATGTCACATTCTTGACCCTTTTATTCCGTTAATTATCCTTCTGTCCATCTATTCCGCCCATCACTGTGGCTTAATGACATCATCCTGGAATCAGTTTGTCACTTGTCTTCTCTGTGTTCATCAAAACTGCTTCTAATGGAGGAGACCAGAAGCCTGTTGAGAAGGTCTTTGTCTTTAAGGAGATTCTTTTCCATACCAGATGGAAGATTCCATTCCCATTACTGAGAAAAGAAATTGTCCTCATAATAATTGCATTTTCTTGCTACTAACATCCTCTTATGAAGACCTGGTTTCCCCCCCCCCCCACAGTTTTCTACTTTGCAAAAGAATAAAATAGGAGACATTCTCCTTTCTTAGTTATTTCCAAGGGAGCTTCTAATTTCTTGATTAAAAACCCAATTCCTTTCTTTTCCTACACAATAGCTGCTATTCTTTGGCATTTATGGTAAAAGTTTGTAACACAGATGAAAAGTTGGACTAAAGAGAAGCAGCCCCACAGGAAAACAAATAAATAGGAATTAACTCTTTGCCATAATAGAATTCTGTCACACTTCCTTTGTGCTTTCCACATATAAGTGTGGTTTAGATCTAAAGAATAAACATATGCTGCTTTCTATACCCTACGCTACTACTGATATATTTTATGTTCTCCCAGAGTCTAAATTCCTCTATCACCAGAAAGAACACTTTAATTTGCAGATGAAGATTTTGGATTTTATGCCTAAGATATATTTCTCCCCACCCCTCTGTGTATATGAGTATATTGGGGGGAAAGGGTGTATACAAATGTATTTCTCATCCTTTCTATATCTTTAGTGAAGAAGACAATCAAAAGATTCCCCACATTTGCTTCTTTTTCTTATTTGACTCACAAAATTGAAGTGTCTCTCACAAGTTTAAATAAATGTTATATTAGGGATTTTGGCACATACCGTGATCCTAGAATGTGGCAGATGAAAGCAGGAAGATCAGATGTTCAGGATTTTCTTCATTGACATGGAAGCCTCTAGCCCATACAGAATAATATCCACTTCATCCCAAACACACACTTGTGCACACACATGCAGGTGCATACAATGACCTGCATGCACACACACAGACACACTCAAGTATTTGTCAGATAACTCAGTTTGTGAGGGGACTATTGTCTCCAAGCCTGATGACCTGGGTTCAGTTTCTGGAGCCCCACAAGACAGAAAGAGAACACCAACTCTTAGAAGTTATCATCTGACATTCTGGACTTTCCCCCCAGCAAATGTAATATATATATATATATATATATTCTATAATAGATCCATGAAATATGTAATATACAAATGTATACATATAATATAATATATATTATGTATTATATATAATACATATAATATGTGTCTTATATATAATATATTTATTTGTATATATGATATACACTTAGTATATATATTATGTAAATATTACATATTTTTTCCAGTTTTCCAATTATCTTGCCCTTATTTATATCCTTGATATTTGCACCCTCTGATTTTATTACAAAAATGAAATACAACCTGGAAACTTATACATGTCACCTGAAAGGGCATACCTGCTGCTTTGATAATATGTGCTTAAACAATGTCTCATATCTTGTGCAGTTTTAAAAATTATTTACATACCCATGCTATGACTTTTTTCCATAATGCTGAAGAAATCTGGGCAGGTGTTTTCACAGCCTTAGCTTGGTTTGCGTTTCCATTCGGGAGCTGTCATGATAATGTAATTACCATGCACATCGTGAGAAAATGAATGGGAAGGAAACCCTGGGACGTCCTGAGCGCCAACTTTTCGTCAAACAGATTTCGACTCTGTGTTCACATGCATGGCTGTAGTGTGTCTCTGGAAACATTTTCTGTTGCTTTTCAGATAAGTTAATTAACATCCTTGTACACTGAGGCATTTTTCTTTTTTCCCACAAGAACACACACTCTCGTATAACAACGATAGTTAGGTGGAGGAAACAACGTGGAAGGAATTTTGCAGTGTTTCTAAACTGTGATGATCCTCCCTATCTGGAGCACTATTTTTTTCATTAAAATTATTAACAGCACTAGGATGCAAGTAAAACTCCTAAGATCTAAGGAACACAAAAGTTGCTGTTGAAAACCTCTGAAACCAGGCACAGTTCTAGTAGCACACTTTGGATGTCTCTGAGTACTTACCAATGTCTTCATTGTAATATTGGAGTGTCTGAGCTGTATCAAGTTTCATCTTTTATAATCTTGATTTTCTTCATAGTTCAGCAGCAAGCCATAAACAACATTGATCACATTCTGGGAAAATCTTTGCTCTGCCTAACTTGATAAATGAGAAATAAATTTTTAAGGGAAGTGAATTACAATAACAAGCGTTTAGCTTGATGGTTTGTGATCTTACTTTACATTTAATGAAGAAATTGAATTGACTTTTTCCATCTGATTTAATATTCTTGGATGCTGTTGTTTTCTTTCTACATGTCTAAGCAGGATGATTTTAAGGGCATACTGGAAAAGAGCAAGGAAATTGTCAAGATCCCTTTTGTGTTTCTTTCAATGGGTAGTGATTTATTTTCCTCTTCCGGGTGCATGTAGAGAGCTGTAAAGGCTGAATTGGGAATACTTTCATAGAGTACAAATGTTGTTTAGTCTCCTTTGAGAAAAATTATGAAAAATTCATACAAGTACAATTTTTTACCATCTCTCAATACTTTAGTCTCATGTAGTCGGAGGCTGCTTGTTCATTTCCCAGCTATCCAGACCTGAATAATCATACAGAAACTATATTAATTCCAACACTACTTGGCCAATGACTCTTGTGTATTCCTAGTTAGCTCTTACATCTTAAATTAACCCATTTCTATCCATCTGTGAATCGCCACGAGGCTGTGGCCTACCAGAAATGTTCCTAAGGTTCCGGCATGCCCTTCTCCTTTGACAGCTACATGGCATCTTCTTGACTCCACCTACTCTCTGTCTATATATCTGGTTGGACTTCCCATCTGGCTGTACTCTGCTAAGCAATTGACTGAAACAGCTTTATTCATTAACCAATAAAAACAACACATATACGGAAGGACATCCCACATCAGCCTCATTTTGGGGATTTGGATGTTACATGTCCCCCATTTTGAACACTGATTCCTTCCCTGGCGGTGCTGCTGTTTGGGAATATTGTCGAACCTCCAAGCAATGAAGCCTGCCGGACAAAGCTGGTCACTGGGCATGGGTTTTAGAGTTGAGTCCCAATTCTTACTTCCACCTGCTTGCTGACTGCTGATGCAATGTGATCAACTGTGCTCCGATTATTGTTCTCATGGCTTCCCTGCCTAAAGGAAATATGCGTCCTCAAACTGGAAGCCAGAACAAACCTTTCTCTAAATTACTTTGTGCTAGTTATGTTGTCACAACCACAAGAAAAATTACCAATTCACTCATTGTCTTCATTTTTCCATTAATTTCTATCCCCAAACCATGAGTGTAGGGTATTAGAGGTTCCGACAGTCCAAATGCCATGTCAGAGTTTATGAACCACCAGTAGTGCTTGTTAAGATGAAATCGTGGCCAGAAAGTGATGACACACGTATTTAATCCCAGCACTCAGAAGGCAGAGGCAGGCAGAGCTCTATGAGTTGGAGGCCAGCCTGGTCTACAAGAGGTAGTTTCAGAACAGGCACCAAAGCTACAGAGAAACCTTGTCTCCAAAAAAAGATGAAATTGTGACTATATCATTATCTTCATAAATTAGAATACTTATCAAAGAGAGAAAAGGTAGAGAAATAGTTTGTAAGAACTGAGCATTGGACTTGGCAGACTTCTCACTAGTTATGGTATCTTCAAAAGCTTCCTTAACCCCTCTCAGGGCCATTCACGAAACCAAACAGAATTTGGAAATATGAAAGTAACGAACAAATGTAAGATAGTTGTTGCTTAATTAATGGAATATAATTTGGTAGCCCATTAAAAACAGATGATAAGAGAAGATCTAATGACTTTGAATG
This sequence comes from Myodes glareolus, assembly GCF_982192425.1. NCBI lineage: Eukaryota > Metazoa > Chordata > Mammalia > Rodentia > Cricetidae > Myodes > Myodes glareolus. The sequence continues at coordinate 26,092,887 of NC_142051.1, forward strand.
TAGTGAATACTGGCTCAATAATTGCCTGAGAATTAAGATGATATGCACTGGCTAAGGCCAATAATAGTTTCACTAGGAAAATTGTATGTAGAAAAGAGGTAGTAAATTAGTATGATAAAGATATTTCAAGAATGTTGTGACAGGTATGTCTACATAACTTGCTTTCTTGCTGGCTATAGGTCTCTGTGCTTATGGAGATGTTTGCCATTTCAGAATGTTGTGGTTCAAAGATGGCTGTGGTATGTTGTGTTTATAGAAGGAAAGTTTTCTTTTGACTAGATACCAGTGAAAGCTATTATAAAAGTTCCTTTTACACCCTGTAAACACCAATATTGGCAGCTGGGAAGGTAGGCTATTTTCACCCTTCTCATAAGTGAAGTAAGACACAAATATATTTAGTCTGTTAAATATCAGTGTTTGGGCTCACTAGGCCTTGCTCTATAATTTGCTGCTAAATGATAAAGGAGGAAGCTAGATGAAGGAAGGAAAATCACTTCTCATTTTGTAAGGATGGAATTAAACTTTGTCTTGGCAAGAGCTGGAATGGCCCTGCTAACATTATAGCATCGACTTGAAATTGCCCTGGATTATCACGAAGTAGTTTTGTCAAAATGCTAAACAGTCGTGCATAGGACAGCTTTTGTCTGTTGGAAATAAAAAGTATCTTTCACTTGATACTTTTGATAAATGAACTGCGGGTTTATCATACTTCTCGGTTGTAAGCTAAATAAAGCAGAGTTCTTCCAAAAATGGACATCATTCCAGGCGGATGTCACAGCATGCTATTAGCTGTCTGTGTGTTTCTGTCAGTGTTGCTTATCTGTATTTGCTCTTCCAAGTCTTTCTGCAAGTTAGAAAAAAAATTTAAGACCTATTCCCTTTGAATCTCCTCCTTGTCTAGACACAGCTCCTCCACTGTTGTTGCCTAACCTTTCACTATTATGTGCAGCACCCAAAAGTTCTACCAGAGCCAACTCTTTTAATTGTCAAACATTATGACCTTTCAATGACATTTGTCAAGAAAGCACAGATCCTCTTTCTTTGGGTAGATGATAGAATAATAGTCTCCTTTGAAAATCTTTTCTACGTTCAAAATGGATGTTTTCAGCATACTCCCAAGAGTCAGTGAAAGCAAAACATGCATCTCTCTAAGGACTACAGAAACTGGAATTATCAGAAACATATAGCTGCATGTGACCGTGTTGAAAATATTGATCATGAAAGGTGTGAGTGTTACAGCTTTGAAGGAAAATGTATCCTAGCAGCCGGGAGTCAAGCAAAACCACAAAGTCACGCTGTAAAACAATGCTCACACAAGAGATTCAACGGGAAAGACATAGGAGAGTGTTTGGCAGAGAAGCAGCAAAGAACTAAGCAGGAAGCAGGCTTATATAGGATTTCTTTGGCCTTCCTGCCCATTCTTTCCTTAAGTGCACATCTTGATTTGCTTGTTAATCTTAGTATGTATGGTTGTTTGGAAGAAAATGGCCCTCAAAGAGCGTCACTATTAGGAGTATTAGGAGGTGTCGCATTTTGGAATAGGTGAGGTCTTATTGGGGGAAGAATATAAGTGGGATTTGAGATCTCATATATACTCAAGTCTTGCCCATTGGGTCAGTCTACTTCCTGCTGCCTGCAGATCAACATATAGCTGCTTTCTCCAGCACCATGTCTACCTGCATGGCACCATGCTCCCCTTCATGATGATAATGGACTAAATCTTGGCAAATAAAGCGACCCCAATTTAATATTTTTCTTTTATAAGAGTTGCTGTGCACATGGTACCTTCTTAACAATAGAAGCCCTAACTAAGACAGTACGTATCACAACATCTACGGTGCTCACACATGTTATTTAAGCATAGAGGGAGAACATAAGCTCCATCAGATCTGTTACTTTCTGTATGGCTTGACTCCCTCATGCAGAAGCTGCTCAGTAATTAGGTATTGATTGAATTAGTGGCTGCACAAATTCCATTTTAAAGGAAACAAGTAAATGGCCTATATCAGTTAAAAAGAACTCATAATTTCATTTTGTGAGATAGGGTCTGTGTATCCAACTGCCTGGAACTTACTATGTAAACCACACTGACCTAGAAGTCACAGAGATCTACTTCCTTCTGCTTCTCTGAGATTAAAAACATGTAGTACCACACCCAATGAGACACTCATAATTTTGAAACTCAGAGTCAGAGAACTACTGGACAGGCTTGATTTTAAATATTTACAATCTGAAAAAGAATTTCAGTAATCTTCTTATTTAATTTTTTTATTTTTCATAAATATAAAATTTCTTTTCTTAAATATATTTTTCTCACTAATCTATGTAGTAAGAGATGCCTAAAAGCATCTCATCTGTGGAGTTGATGGGACCTACACCCACCCTGAATCCTCTTGGAGACCACTTATGTACTAACTAGACCAGGCTCACATAGCATTAATTTTCTAAGAACGTAACCTTCATAATTACCACTTAATTCTTCTCTTGGGTGATCCAAAAAGTGAGCAAAGTTCTTAAACTTATATTTTTGACTAAATGAAATAAAAGTATCAAATTACAGGCATTGGAGCATAGCTTAATTTCTATGAGCCATTTCAAGACACTGAAATTAGATTTAATTATTGTACGCAATAGACATTAAACATTTATGACATAAATGTCCTAGAATTTAATTAGATTACTAGTGGAGTAGTCATAAGGTTCTTTGTCTCAAAAATAACTAATACATAGCAGTACAAAATTTATCATGTCTCTGGTTTCTTCCATAAAGGAACTGGAAAGATATGCCTTCTTATAATTCCAGAGAAGCCCTTTTTGCTTTGATTGCTCAGGCATGAATCACAGGTAGCAATGTGAAGTAGCTGAGTGCTAGCCCGGTCAGATGTCAGACCTCAGGTTGTTACACGGTGCACACAAAATTACTTTTTTCAGAGGGTGGGAATGTATTACATGCAACGTATTTGACACATACTTTCATAATCATTACGGTACCCTAAATTGGTATAGAAAATGCATCTGAAGGGAGTCAGATAAACCAGAGGAAAGTTACTAATGAAGTCTGAAAGGATTTAGTTGTATCTGCATTCCTTTTCAAGTTTCATTTTGGTTGTTATTGGAGAGAATTAATGCATATGGGTCCTGAGTCAATGTCTTTGAAGCTAGGACATTGGGTATGTGTGACAGCTCATGGAAGGCTAGTTATTTGCTTGCTTGCTTCCTTTTCTTTTTCTTTTTCTTTTTCTTTTTTAAATAATAACAGACTAAACCAAGAAAGAGAGGCCGAAAAGAAAGCATTGAGTTTTCCAAATAAGAAAGCAATGAGACATTGGTAGGCTGGCTGTGCAAAAGCATTGCGAAATTCTGTATTACATATGAACATGGAAGAAAAATAGGTCCTCGAATCAGTTATTAGAATCTTATATATGTAGAAGCAAAGCTGGCTGGCCATGCCTTATTTAGGAGATGATTGATACCGTCTGGTTAGAGCCATTCCAGATACTGACTTTGCAGAATATGCACAGGTTGGAGAGATCCTAGTGAGATTTGACTCATTACTGAGCATGAGAGAACTTCGGCTACTCAGCGCCCCTTGGTGTATCATGAGTGTAAACACACAAACTACCTTTGTTTCTTTTACATCTCTAGCAGATGCGATACTTTGGCAAATGTAATAGTTCGGAGTGAGGCATGGCTTTACTGTGATGGGTGTGTCCTGGTGGGATATTTTCTGAAGTGGTGTGTAAAGACGTTTGTACTGCTGCTTTCCCAGGGTGTGTCAGCAAAGCCCTGGGCCTATAAATGTGCGAATAGAATACCGTGCTTTAGGAAGTGTTCGCATTTTACTTTTAACCCAGCAATTCTAGTTTGTGAAGGGATTGCTTTACTCCAGTCTGTTGATGTTGATCTGGTCATCACTATTTAGTGTATGAGAAAGACTTCCCACTTGTTGTGGGCATAAAGGCTGGGGGTAGCTGGCTCAGGATAGTGTGTTTCTTGATGTTTGTTCGATCAGTAGGCACTCGCTGCCTTCTTGTGCCGTGATGAAATGTGATTATTCTGACTAAGCCACCCCAAATTAATCTGTGTTCACATCATAGTCCATGTCTGCTCTGTAATGGAGAGAGCGGTTATGCTGCCTGCATGTTATGAACTCAATATTTGTCTCTAGAACACATATGATATGCTGAAAATTCCTGGCGTCATTGGACATATGACAATCTCTGAGAGAATAAAGCCCTTCTAAAACTAGACATGAGGAATCTTGCCATGTGTCCTCTTTGTATACACACCAAGGAAGGCCATGGGATGGCCGGCACATCCAGGAAGGAGACACCAGCAATCTGGTGTCAGACTTCTGGAATCTGACTACAGTGAGGAATATGTCGAGCCACTGAGTGAGTGGCACTCTGTTAACAGCAATTTAGGGAAGCTTCAAGGTGTGCGAGCCTAATCATTTTAATCTACCATTTTGAAATTACTGGCATGCTTACTTCCTTACTTTTAAGCAGTGAATATTTACCATATGTCATATTCAAGTCTGTCGTGGCTGCAATGCAGAAACCATCCTCTCTCTGCTAGCTCCCATAATATCAGTGTGTTGGAAGCATAAAAATGAATTAGAGAAGTGATCGGTATAGGTTCAAATAATTTCCTAGATTTGATTGCTTTGGCATATGTTGAGTCGTCGCTCCAGCATACCTTTGATTATGCCAATATGATGTGTCTACACTATGTGATAAACATACATGCCCACAAGCATGCACACATCCGATTGTCTTATATATGTGAAGATGAGCAATTTACAGGAAAGTGAAATTCTTCTCCTGGCATTCATGATATCTAAATTCTTCAATGTTTTAGGTACAAATACCAATTTCTAATGTCTTTCTGAAATATGATTTAATAACATTCTAGAGAATTGTTCTAGCTTGTCAGAATGAATAGTCATTTTATCACATATATTCAAATTCCTGCTTTCTCTTTATGTGTACACATTTGGACAACCTGGACAGCTCGAATCCATTCTCCTGCAATACAACTATGACTAAGAATGTATGCATATGCTCTTCCTTCCTCTTCATTCTAAGACTATTGGGTATAGATAGCATAGAGCCAATTATATCATGTAAATCAATAGTTAAAGACATTAGTTCAATGAGTTTGTGGAATTTTGTGATACCTATTTAGATAATGAATATCTAAATATAAATGAATGCACATAGAGCTTGATTGTAGGCTTGTTTGCTTGTTTGTCCTTGACCCGTAGATGATGCTTGTCTGCTATGGCTGTTTTCTAAATTTTAATTCCTTCTTCTTTTTATCCCTTCTCCCATCTGCATGAAATTTTCAGTGATGAAGAGCAAAAGTTTGGTAGTTTTGCTTCTTACGATGGGCATTGTTCTTGCTGCAAATCCACACAGCACACTGATTGCATTTTCCAAATGACCTGTGAAAAACATCGCTGCAAAACGAAGGACATTAGGACATGCAGCTCTGAAGTAGCATCTTTTCCAGCGAAAGGCAATTTCTGAGGTCAGGGTCTTAATTTAAGGGGTACACTGTTATGTCAGAGATAACCGCTACCTAGGAGATGATCCCGTTACAATGACTGTGTGCTCGCCCGCCATGCCACAGCTGCTGACATTTTGACTGCCATCAAAATGAATAGCGTGCCACAGTGTGGCAATCACACCGGACATAAAAGTTAAATGAACATTCCCTGTTCTGCCCCGTGGGATGGGGCAGATGTAGGGAGCAAGGATTGAGTACACAGGATAAAATGTGTCACTGACAGATTGGAACGACTCCCTTAATACAATATTATGCCTTCTTTGCAGCCTGTATCTGTTTTGTCTTATTCAAAAGCTAGTTCATAAATACAAACACTGCACTGAAACTGGGAATCAAAATGAATCATTTTTGTAATCTGTCAGGCTCTTCCTTGCCATTGCTGGATTTCAGTGCTGTTTACCCTTTCTCTGTCTATGATTTGGTACTTTTTTTTTTTCCTCATTGGTGCTTTATTCAAAATTTGACTTCAGAGAACTCTCCTCTCTGAATGGAGAGCACTAAGTTGCTTATGGTTTTCTTTCTACCATGCTGTTTTATGAGAAACCATCTGTACATTGCTTTCATATTGCATTTTTAGTAGATATTTTCCCTGAAGTTGGTTTGGCCACAGAAGAGTTAACACCATACCTCTCACTATTGTCAGCTTAATCTCCATACTAATTGAAATCCAGACTCCAATATATTAGGATTACTGTCTACTCTCAACAGTCTGCCAAAAATGCTTTTAAAAATTTTTAAAAAATGGTTATGATGCTACCCATTAATTGCAAAAATTCATACACATTTTCAGTTTGAACATATAGTCTTGCAGCTGCCAAATGGTGTGTCTTGTCTCATAGCCTTGTACCCAGAAATAAAGGCTTTCACCCCAGTTCCCTCACAGCTCCTACTATACTCCGTTTAGACACATCTTCCCTTTACCTTCCAAGGGATGCTCCTGTCATCAAGAGGACGGAAACCAGAGGATAGCGAGTCCTTCTGGTGTGGTCCCTGTTAGCACTTACTTTAATGCATGGGTGACAGTTTTTTCTACCTCCTAGATTTGAGGGACAGCATTGAGATAATACTGCTTTGTGGTAAATACTGGGTATGCTAAAAATGAACTAATTCCACATCTATATTAAAATAATAGCTTCTTTTGTCCATTACTGAACTAGTGTCTAGCAAAGAACTTGACGTATAGGTGCCCATTAAATGCATGTCCAATTATACTGACACTGCCATCGAATTGACTGTTGCTCAGCCATTTTCTTCTGCTTGACCACACAGAATCGCAGCAAGCATTCATGGAGGGTTCCATTCTTATTCCACTCTCCACCTCCAGCAGCATAAAGACAATGGAAATAAAGTCAATGAGTTTTTCACCCTTCGGTGAAGAAGACAGACGTGTGTAACAAGCAGCTATAATTCATTGTGGTAATGTTGCAGTTAATGTATGCAGGCAATACTAGGGGAACATTGAAAGGAAGCAATCAATAGACATTGCTGTCCTCACTGGCTTGGTTCTGATTGTTTTAATGAGCAGTTTGTCTGAGAGAAAGGAAGAAGGGCATTGTCGGAGGAGTCCTCTGTGAGGGAAACAGATGCTGTAAGGGGCACAGAACAGAAACAGAAGTTCACGTAGCCCAGAAAGAAGGCATTTTGAATGTTGGATCTTTAAAAGGCTGCTTAAAACCAGGGCTGAAGGTTCTGAATTCTTTCTTATAGGCACAAATTGAAACCTAGGAAACACCTCCTTTCTTTTAGAAATATAAATATTTAAGTGGGAGACATGATGGGGTAGGAGAGAAACTGAAGGAGGGAGATCCATATGAGGATGGTAGAGTTTGGAAATGGGACAAGATGCCAGCAGAAATGGAAGCACTCCCTTGAGGGGGGAATAGGAAGATTTTTGATCATCTGAAACCTAAGTTGTTTTCTGATTGTTACTTTTTATTTAATGGATATGAAAGGGAGGCCATATAGCAAGGCAGTTGGACAAAGGTCTTAAATAAAGTTTATATGTGTTCTGGTTGGATAGTCAATGCCATTGTTCTCCCTCTATGGTGACCTGAGATTTTTTTTTTTTTTACACGATTACTTCGAGTTATTTGAGGGGCTGTCTTTCTGCTCAAATTTGCTCAAAGTCATCATATGACTCACAGAATTTCTACCATCATTCACCTCCTAACACACACACACACACACACACACACACACACACCACAGACACACACAGACGTGAACACGTTTCAAGAAGTCTCTGATTTGTTTAGGGTAGATTTACTTTTTTACTTTTTAAAAACTTTTTCTCTCTGAGACAGGATCTCATTCTGTGGCTCACACTAACTTAAAATTTCTTTTCCTCAGCTTGCCAAATGCTGTATATACAGATGTCGGCCACCACTCCTGGCTATATTTTTCAGTTGAGAACCACTGATAGCAGGACGTGATGCTATACAGCTGTAATGTCAGCACTTGGAAGTCAGAAGCAAAAGAAATGTGATTTTAGGGCCAGCCATGGCTACGTAAGGAGTTCCAGGAAAGCCTGGAGCCTGTCTCAAAAAACTAAACTAAACTAAACTGAAGAAAGGCAAGCAAAAAAAAAAATGAGAGAGTATCTTAGTTTCCATATGACTTTTTTCAAAGTTATGTAGTGTTAATTTATCCCTTCCTGTTCCATTATTTCCATTTAACTCTGCATGCCCTTGCATTCTGTCTCCACTCCACTCCATAGCTCTTCACTAATTCCGTGACCTCTGGTGTGTATTCCAAATGAAACATATCTATCTGAAGATTCAAATGAGAAAACACACAGCATTTCTTTTCCTGGGGCTTGGTGACTTCACTCCGAATTATGCTTTCCAGCTTCATCCGTTTATCTGAAAATTTTATAATTTTGTTTCTCTTTAATACTTGAATAACGGCATTCCATTTGGGGAAATATAGCACATTTTTGTTGTCCATTGTTTGATGGACATCTGGGCTGTTTTCATTCATAGCTACTGTGAATAGAGCTGAAATGAGCATTTTTGAGGTCAAGTTACCAAAATTTAACAATTGGATGTGATATGCTTATGTACATAGTAGGCTTTGGAGACGGTGATTCAAGACTTTATGTTAGACCATCAAGCACTCCGTTCGAGCAAAGCAGAAAGAACAATTATCTCCTGGACTGAGAAATCTAATGTCTGTGGTATTATTTCAGTACCTTATACTTTTAATCAAGATCTATATTAAAAATAATCAGTACATATTTATTAAATATCTGATATATATATGAATATATATGTATATAAACTTACACAAGTTCTCTTTTTGTATTTTTCTTACTGTTTTTGCCAATAGTTTTTAAGCATCTCTTGTCAATTCCATTGAGTAGCAATTTCAACCGAATACATTGAATGGCACCTTTGAGTTATTTGGTAACTATTTTTAAAGGGAGTGAGAATCCATTAATAACTTTTAGTGTATAAATTTGTTTTCCAATCATATTCAGAAGGAAAGATGAAGGTGGATATCTTGGAAGCATTCCTCCAATGCATAATATATGGGTTAGGAGGAGGTCATGCCGATGTCAGACTTTCTCTTTCAATATTATCTAACTCACACAACAGTAAATATACAGTGCTATAGTTTCAGCAACATGAGCAAATTTCTTTGGAAATGAATCAATCAAACAGATTAGAAATAAAAGCACTTAATAGGTATAAATGTTGGGTACTGTGCTCCGTTTCCATCCTCCCATAGCTGTTCCAGTGAGATCAGAGTAGCCTCAGGGTCTGAGGGAATGTATAATGCCTAGCCTTTTCTTCCTTCTGGATCCTCCAAGGCCCCTCCAAACTTATATATCTTAGTCCTGTTTCCAAGAGAATCCATAATTCCCAATTCTGTACCCACTTCAGTCACTAGTACTCCTCCATAGAAGTTTCTATCTGGCATTATGAAATATACTAATGGTAGAAAAAATATTATCTCATGCTCCCAAGTACTCTTTGAGTTTTTGCAGGTCTCAAAAAGTTTTGCTATAATCAGACCTCCATAATCTTAGTGTCTTTACACTCTCTGATCTCAGTAGATGTCCATCATTTTAATTTCCTCCTCCCACGTTAGAGAATCAAGCCAAGGACCACAGTAAAATAACAAGGCACAGCTCTCTAGAGACTTGAGAAAGACGTCATATGCTGCCTCCACATGGCTGCCAGTCATCCCATTTGATGTAAAGCATCTGCCCACTTCAAGGAAGCAAGCGAGGCCTGGTTCTCTGTTCTAGCCTGTGAAGAAGGAGGTGGCCTCATTTGTTGCATTAAGCCAGGAGCCCTGTGTTACAGGGTCATAAGCTGCTGCCTGCCCTGGTTAACACGCTGAAAATTTCAACGGCTGTGTTCAATGAAGACCATGTGTGTGAGGGAAGACGTTGGCACTTGTGGTTGTGTGTCTCATCCCCAACCCATGAGTTGCAGCTGGCACAGAGCAAAGCCACCAGTATGTAATAAGATGGACTGCCACCCGAAAGTCTTGCATTCGCTTCCATAGCCAAAGAGTCTTGCAGGCTCTTTAGACACCCGTCACACGCATTTCCGTGTTCTCTTTCTGTCTCCTAGCATTTAATCATTTACAGCTCTGTTAATAAAATCTCATTCTGAATGTTTACTGTCTCAAATAATCACACAACTAAAAGGAGAATTTTACTTTACAAGGGGATAGATCCATGATCTGACATCCTTTGTTCTAAATGATACACCCCATCTAAGCAATTTCTTTGTGAGTGCTGTAAAATGATGGCATCTTTGACCCGGAAGTGACCTTGGTGACGATGCCCCTCGCATGTTAATGGGAATAAAAGAAACTTAGGATCTAGTTAAAACTCGCATTCTGACTTGATAGGTAGGGTCAGCAATTCTGATTTTCTGTCCAACATTGAAGTGCTGCCAAGACTACTCTCTGAACTCAGTTTTATGGCTAGAAGACCGGAAGTTCCTCAGGACAGTGGGCATGCATTAAGCCTCAATAGCTGCCACCCTGGAGGGAGACACATAACAGGCTTGGGAAAATAAACCAATTGTCATTGGAGATAAAGCACTGTTATGTATATGTTTTTTATGTTTTTAGCAAAGCATAAAATTATTTATGTGCAAATCACTGTTCATATTTCAAAGCTGTTACGTAGGACACTCATATTCATTACTTCAATAATATTTTATCATTTACCCAGATAAGTCATACAGTATCTCATGCAGTATTTTATATAGGTTTTTTTTAATTTCTGAAGTAGTTTCCCTATTAAAATAGGTATTTACAGCCCTTAAAATGTTATGATTATAACTCAATATGTAACCTCTTAAACTATGGATGCTCTTATGTGCACACGTAGTAGGAGGAAAGTATATTAATTAAAATGCTGTTTGAACAATTACAATAACAAGCATATTGTTAGCTAGCTCTTATATCTTTGGTTAACCCACTTTTATTATTTTATATTTTACCACGAGGGTCATGGCCTACGAGCAAGGTTTCAGCTGAAGGCTCACATCTTTTTCTCTGGTGGCTCCATGGAGTTTCACTGACTCTACCTATTCTCTCTAAATATATCTCTTTTAGCCTGGCTATATTTTGTTAAGTCATTGGCCAAAAACAGCTTCTTTATTAGCCAATAGTATACAGAGAGAAATCCCATATCATACACATGCCTAGTTTACAGATACTTCTACACTTTGGGGAAAACAATTAACATATTAAATGACTTTCCTTGATCTAACATTGCACATTAACTTCCTAACATAGATTTATGATTATTTTTTACTTACTGAGTAACATGCTATGGTTGTGAGATAACAAATTAAATTTGTTGCCAAAGCACCATTGTAATTAGCATTTAGAAATCATTTCTCAAAGAAGTTTAGCTTCCTTATTGTGTTTCCTTAGAATAATACTAAATACTAATATTTATTCATCAACTGATGGGTGGAAGAGAATTCCTAAGGAGAAAAGAAATCGTGGGCTGTAGTTTAGAAACAATAATAGGGTATATGTGTGTAGCTTGGGTGGTATACATCCGCGGTGATCCTTATTTCTGTCTCTTAGAGGAACAACCTCAAAAAGACTAGGAAGCTAATACAGGCGCAAGCAGTCAGGAAACCCTGGTGTTTGTTGTTCAGGGGCACTCAGAAGGAAATTTTGGTTTGCAGTTTTGAAGGGATAAGGCAAAGTGGGGAAAGAAGGAACAAAGGGCGTTATTATCTAATTCTCATATCGTCTCGTTAGTAACGAGATAAAGCAAATTCTTTTGTCATCACACATGGACAAGGATTGAGGTCCAAAGACCACACCCAGCTTGTCTAGATTTGCATTTCTGTGTGGCAGAGCTGGCGTGGGAACTAGGGCTATCTGACTGCATAGCCCCTGAGTGTTTTGTGTACTTTCCCACTATTGCAATTTGAGACATACACACTACAGGTAAAGACACGTTGGTGACACTTAATTGAGGAAGTAGGGACTATCTTCAGGCCAGTTCCCGGGCTTCTTCTACTTCTGGTTAATAAAGAATGACCTCCAACAGTGAGTCCACGGCCCTATTTTAACATCTCTAGTATTTGGTACTGTGAATACATGCATACTAAAGTTTAGCGGCTGTTTGTTGATAGTCATGCCAAGCACTGTGAGGAGATACAGTTCAGAAATGTGTTCAGGCATCGAGGGGCTTGAGATTATAATGTTGCTGTGATAGCAGCATTCCATTAGAAGATGCAGTAGATGGTGTTATTTTGGTTTCCAGTGTAGAGATTTGCGCTGCCATGTAATTTAGTGCTGGGTGTTCTTGAATTGGCTTTAAAATTAGAAACTGACCATCTGTATTTTTCTTCATAAGCATGAAGTCATCCTCGCCAAAAGGTTGGTGACAGTCAAGCAAAGCTTATATTTGTGATATTATTTTTGGAAAGAAAAAAAGAATGTAGGAAAGCTTGAAAATAATGGCTAGCAGGTGAGAGTCTGGAGAATTTGATGTGTATACAGAGACAGTCTCTAGCCAATGAAGTCCAAATTATGAAAATTACCAACAGCATTTAATAGACTAGGGAAAGCAAGCATGACATTTTCAGAGTATGTACTTTGTGACTGTGTCCTGCCATGTGTATCTGTTTCCTATTTTCATGTATTTCTAGCAACATTCAAAAAACTGGGCACAGGGCATTAGGCTGCTTCACGAAGGTCATAATGGTTAAGCAAGAACTCAAACCCAGATCTCCTCGATTTGAAATCTGATCATGGTTTCCCCCCCTTTGTTTGCGCTGAGCTATTCCACTCTCCCCAGCGTTGATTTGGTTCAGAAATATTTGTTTTTACAGTAAACAGTAGGGTCAGATGATTTCAACTGAAAAATGCATGCATTGTAAAAATACTAAATCATAAAATGATTGGAAATTATCTTTGGCTTTTGCACAGAGCGAAGGACAATTAATGCTTGACACTATCTTCAAAATGAAAGCACAGTCGTAGCACATAAACATTGTTTATCTGATATTTGAATTATGCATTTATGTGGCTGCCAAAAAGTTTGCTTTCAATTAAAAAGAACCTCCTAAGGATCAGATGCAAACAGGGCAACAGCCCCTATCTTTGAAGATAGCAAGCAAAATATTTTTCTCATTACGATATACTTTAATAAACAAATATCTGAGAATTTGGAGACAAAACTCTTTGCAATAAACTATGGCTACCATAATCTTTATTTTAAAAAAAATTGTTACCAATTTTATATGATAGTTTTATATTTCACTTGCCATGGTATAAGCATTACTTAAGAAGTTTTTTTGTTTTGCTTTTTCTTCTTTAAGTACTTTTCAACAAGTAATATAAAATGAATTGTTTTTAAACGTTACATTTTCCTATACCATCTTTTAAATCTCGTTTTGGTGTTGTCTACTTTGATATATTTATATAAACATTCACCATTAGAAAAATCTAACAATTTATAATTTTTATTTGTAAATGTAAGGACTTGTCTTGGGAAATATTTTAGTCTAGGTTTGGGAAAGATGTTAAGTTTAAATTTAAATGTTTTTTCAGGGCTTCCACTCTGAAAATATCATCAATAAATCTCATAGCTTAATGTTTATACACAGAAAGCCTAGATTATAGCCAAGAAGAGACAAGACAGCAAGGACATATATATTCCCTTTTCCCTCTAGTTCTTGTGTCTCATCTTTGAGGTATATTTTTAGTTGGTTTGCTTTGCTTCTGCTTCGAACTTGAACCTAGAGTTTCAAGCTTGCCAGGTAAGCACCCTGTCACTAAGCTGTATTTGAGGATTTTTCAGAAGATCAATTCTATCTGAAATTGTATTCATTTAAATTTGTTTTTAAACAGAGCCTTATGTAGCCCATGCTACCCTACAACTCTCACAATGTAGCCCAGGATGTCCTTCAGCTCCTGATAGATAGACCTAGAGCGATGTACCCCCATGACCTGATAAAGTTGAAAGTCTTTTTGTTTTTTTCCAAAAATCAGTCTGACTGATTGTAGTCTTTTTAATGTTACCTATGCTTTGCCATTAAAGAAGGGAAAAAAAGATGCATTTCCTTATTGCCCTACTTAAAGTACAAAGGACATGGCAGCTTTTTTGAAGATGTGTATTCTTCCTGTCTCTGTGTAAGTTGATACATTGCTTCCATCGGCTGCCTCTAGGCATGGGAATCCTCTGCATGAGAGGATGAGGACTTTTGTCTTCCCTGAAGGAGATCTAGAAATGGCCTCTCTATAGTTCACCTCCTCTCTCTTGTTACAGTATCCCGCTGCTCTCATGAACCTGGGAGCCATACTCCATCTCAACGGCCGGCTCCAGAAGGCTGAGGCCAACTACTTGCGGGCTCTGCAACTCAAGCCAGATGATGTCATCACTCAGTCCAATCTCCGCAAGCTGTGGAACATCATGGAGAAGCAAGGTTTGAAGACCTCCAAGACCTGACACACGAGGACTCATCGTCTATGCTTGTTAAAGCTGGCTTCATTAACAGACAGAACTTCCCAGCAGTGCTGCGATAAAGGTTCACCTTGGACTTTAAGTCCAGGACCGAGGTTGTCTTGGTGACTGCCGCTGCTGGGTGAATCCACTTTGCGATGGGCACCGCCCCTTAACACCAAAAAGGGAAACATTGAAACCTCCTGGAGGGTGGAATTGTTACCCGTAGGAAGACTGTAAACCAGAGCACTTAACAGGATCTTTGGCATTTGCAGAAGGGAGGGGGGGAATCTTCATTGCAGACATTGTTCACTTTTGAAAGAGAATTTTGAAATATATTGTTCCTTCAACACTGTGAGAGGAAGGTCAGGGAGCCCATTCAGCCACAGTGGACTCTTATGGTTAAGTGTGAACAGGGAATGATTAAAGCGTGGTGTGAATCCCAGTGGGCCACCAGTTGACCTTACGCTGCTGGCTTCCCTCTCTGGGACAGCCTGCTTCTTGATTTCTGAAGCTTATGAAACTTTGATTTTAATATTGTGTCAGTGTCTGTCTGAACCCCCAGCTGTTTCTTGACGCATACACCTAAACGATTTATGGTTTGAATGCCCTAGGCTTCCCAAGTGTTGAGCATCATTTGTTTGCCATGTCTCGAAAGGAACATTCTGATACGCTAACTCATAGAAGTGATATGAGAGGACCTAGGGAGACCTAGGGTGTGTGTCCCAAGTCATTTTCATTTTTATATCGTCAGTATTTTCTCAGTAACTTTTCATCAGATCTCATTGTGTTAATTCTTTTGAAATTACCTTTTATGCTGTCTATATACACATACTCACTGAGGCTGAAACAAAGGGACGCTATGAGTGTTCCGGTCCCGGTCCCCGATGGTGACTATAGAGGGCAAAGTCCTTGGTGCTTCTTAGACAATGGTTGTCATAATGAGTCAATGAAGGGTGAGTACTTAAGGATTATTGTCAGTGATTTTGTGTTTTTGAAAGAGCTGGTGTAAAATGCCCATCGATTCCGAACATATGCCTAAACAGCGGTGCAGATACATCCTGGATGATTATCTTATTTTGCTCTTCCTGAAAGATGTCAAAAATAAATTATTTTAAGATGCGATAAAGTAAGCATCAGCCTGCATAGATCTGTGACTTCTGCCAAATGCTTTTCTTATTTTCCAATAGAAAACTGAGTATTTTATTTCCTTACCTAATGTTAGGTATTTCAGTGATCATTTTATAATAAGACTACAAAATGAAACAGAAAAATAAATTTCTTTAACATTTAAAATTTGCTACAGAAAATTAAATTCCTGGAATACCAGTCCATTAGCAACTTCTTTGTAGAGAAATTAACTATTATATATCCTACATATTTATTTATTTATTATCCAACCCTATCAAAGTAACGAAAAAAGAAAACAGATTTGTTAAGCCAGTTGTTTGCAGCTAAAAATTAGGTTTTCTTCACTTTCCCTTTCATACTTCATGTATATATACACATATGATCAGATTCTACTAAAGGGAAGCTGGACATGCAGAAATACTATATTTTCCCCGTTATTATAGGTTGTGTCATGTATCTATATACAGTGGCTAAAGAATCTGAAGTAGCGGTCCTATGACCTTAGCCTCATTGTGAGGAGGATAAATGTAGTGAGAATGTTTGATGAGATTAATGAGAAGGCCCTCCTACCATGTGTAAATTATTTTGTAAACATTTCACTCAAGGGCCAGAAATTAAATTATAACTAAATCACTGTGGTGTCCGAATAATATTTAACATTAACAGCAGCAAACCTTGGGGTCAACCAAAATAGTGGGTTGAGGTATATGTCTCATTTTCTAATGCATTGGCAATTAGGACAAAAGGAAGAAAAAGGAATTTAATATAAGGCTATAAAGAAGAATTCAGTGTCTAACATTTTTTATTTATTTAAATAGATGCCGTGCTATTCTAGTTTTTTCTATTTTATGTCTTTATCGTTACTGTTTCTTTTTCTCCAACACTTGGTTCCTTTAGGTTCACCGAATGCACAGTAGCCAGACTCCACATGACTCAGTTGCCCAGTGTTGTTAACAGTTGGGCCTGTGTCATCAAATGCATGACTCTTTAATACCTACACATCCCTGACACTTTTCACTCCAGGGCTGGACTTAGTAGCTGACCAACTCGGGGAGGGGAGGGATGGGTTCTTAGAACATGATCGAAACGTCTCTGCTCAGGGATTTATGGTGGATCATTGCAGACAGTGCTAAAAGTGTAGAGCACAAGACAAGTTTACTAAATTAAAATTTTATTTTTTGAAAAACTGTTATTTGTATAAATTATCAAGATTTGTAGGCTTTCCTTTTGTAGAAATAATTGTTTTATGTGCCAGAGAATTTCAATTTTGTTTTGAACAATAAAGCCTTGTTAACAAATACGTTGTGTATCGCTTCTTTAGGATACTTCTATAGTAACAGCACTTAAACTCTTGACAGCCATTGTGTTTTGTTTTGTGTGAGACAAGGTCTCACGGCACAGGCTTCCCAAGGTTGATCTTAAACTTGCAGCAATTCT
Organism: Myodes glareolus; assembly: GCF_982192425.1. Taxonomy (NCBI): domain Eukaryota; kingdom Metazoa; phylum Chordata; class Mammalia; order Rodentia; family Cricetidae; genus Myodes; species Myodes glareolus. Next base: position 26,109,964 of record NC_142051.1, read on the forward strand.
GTTCCCTCTACATCCCATGTGGCTTGCACCACCCTGCTTATCTTATTTGATAAGCTTGCACCACCCTGCTTATTTGAGGATTTATCTATATTTTATTTTGTGTGTATGTGAGGGGCATTATGTGCATGTAAATGCAGGTGCCCTTGGTCTACAGTTGTCCTATCAGCTAGAGCTGTACTTAGAGGCACCACGCACAAGTTCTGGGACCCAATCTCAGGTCCTATGAAAAAACAGTAGCGTCCTAGTTACCCTTCTGGTATTCTGATAAGACATTCTGACTAAGGCAACTTGACGAACAGAGTGTTTGACTTCCGGTTCCATGGGGATAAATGTAATGGTGGTCAACCATGTGAATGACAACAGGAAGTAGGCGTAATGGCAAGAAGGAGAGTCGTAAGTGTTTGCCGCGCGCACCGCGCCCCCCATCTGCGTTCTAGGCTCTAGAATCCAGTTCGTGAACTTCGAGCAAGGGGCTGGGAGTTGAGGTAACACACACAGAGACAGACGGACACATGGACCTCCAATCACTGGTACAAAGGCCCTCTTTAAGAGCACCATGGAGGCTTAAATACCCTGCAATGAATGGCCAACAGGTGAAAATTCCATCCTCTGATCCTCTAGGCAAAGTACAGCTTTTGGTAACTTCCATTAGAAGGCTCTAGTAGGGAAGAGCAGCTGAAGGCCAGGAACCCAATTGGTCCCAACAAGTATTCCCCTCTTAAAACACAAGCAAGAAGCAGAGAGGGAGAGTTCCAGATATGGCGCAAGAGGCTTGAAAACTTGAAAGCCTTTCCCAAGTGATGTTCTTCCTCATTAAGGCTGCATCCCTTAGCCCTTCTGAAGCATCACCATCAAGTGGGGACTCAGTCTTCAGATATATAAGCCCAGGGAGACATTCTCATCCAAACTATAATAATCCAGATCTACTCTTAATTACTGAGCAATCTCTCAATTCCTACAATGTTTATCATAAATTTTGGAACTTAAAGGTAATAGAAGAAAAGTTGAAGAGAGTAGAATTTAACAGATACATATGTAATCAATTCCAGCAATAATAATCATAACATTAATAAGTTACCCATATTCCCTAATTTTCCATGTTCAGAAAGGATAACATTTTGCTTTGGTTATTGAAGTATGGAATAAAAACTCTAAGAGCCACTCAAAACAGAATTCTTCAATCACCAGCTCACTGTGCCAGTTAATTATGGTATAAAATAATGGCCACAGACAGAAGACTGGTTCTGCAGCCGTTGTCTTTTACAAAAGCACAGCCCTATTCTGCTAAGAAATGCAGGTGCACCACACTCAGGGGTCAATGATAGGGAGCCTGTGGTGACCAAGTGCCAACATACAGAGAATTCTGGTCTTGCCGAACTTATTATTACATCTAGGGCAGCCTGGTTGTATAGGAACTATTTCTGGCAATAGAGGATAAAACTTGGCTCTGAAGGTGTACTGTCTGCTGAGCACCCAATGGATGTAAGAGGCACTGTAGTTTTACGGGTCAAGAAACTGCGTGAGAGGTATCAATCATCTCTCCTCAATTAGCTTGTCCGGTGTCACTGCCCTCACAGGCAACAAGCCTGTCCCCAAGTTGTTCTGTGTTCCTGTCTATACTTTTCAGTACTGGGACACTGTATCGACACTGGACTCAGATGTTTCCAACACCCAGCTTTCTTCTAACTAGTTCATCACTTTTCCCAACACCTCTCTCACTGAAAATGATCACGCCAATTAGTAGATGCAAATGAAAAGACAATATCTTGGGAACAGGTTGTAACAATTCAGTGCTCAGCACGTGGCACCATTTACGTTCCACCTCGGGAGTAGAAGGCTCACAGGTGAAGTGGTTTATCCCAAACTAGTCAGTAGCTGCACCCAAATAACTATAAAAACACTCCGTTACTAAGAGGTCTTTCCTTTGTAAATGACATAACAGTACAATTGATTGTAAATCGACGTACCAGTTTAGCTGTGCTACATAACTATTGAAGGCACAGACTATGTCTTTCTCTCTGGCATTGTTCCTCTAGCCTAGCACAATATTGCTGAGTAGAAGACCATAAACTATATAAATGAAAGTGCCATCTAATTACTCGTAAGCTACTTGATAGTTTTCAAAGCTCACCTTGTAAAGAGCTCTGATATAGGCAATACACGATTCTCCATTTGTATTTCACCAGAGTGATGACAGTTTTCACAGAGTATATGTTTCCGGTGAAAAGAAAGGAAATACGTTAAGTCTTGATTAGTCTTCCTAATGCAAGGGGAGAAACGGTTTCTGTGGGTAGCTAGTGTGTTAGAATCGTGGCAGCTCCTTTGTGTACACCTTTAGAATATGGTTTTCCACTTAAATACTATAGTGGTATAACAGTATGGTAGTATTGAATTTGCATCCTACCATTTAAAAAATTAATGAAGGAAAATTTCTAGCCAAAGAAGTTATGCATGCACGGAATTTGATACCTTAAGGAGACAGAGAGAGAGCTGAATTGCAATGCAGCTTTGCTAACTTGTGCTTATTTTTGCAAAGCAGGAGAGAAGCATGTGGGCTGGGACTTTATCTTGCTTTGTCATTTTGGGTGGTCTTCCTGCAGAATGCAGACGGCTTCTGAGCCAGTTTTCATTCTGTCCATCCCTCAATCCCATGCTGGCCTTGGGTTCTTGTTGCTAGAGGCTTGAGCTGTATCCCATCCCACCCCCACCCTACCCCCAGAGCTCTAGTGGGATATAAGTTCCATGTGAACTTCCTGAAATTCCTATAAAGCTTTCTCCTCGGCTTCTGAAATCTTCTCCCATTTCCTACAGCTGATTTCTGGTCTTATGTGTTGTTTAATTTTCTTCTTCTAGAAAATGAAGTATTTTTATGCGGCAGGAAAATCTGCAGTGAGAAAGACACACACACACACACACACACACACACACACACTCACATCGGATAATGTGATACTTTTGTTAGCACTGATCCCAATCTAAGAAGGTAAGAAAATATTTAAAATGCAGCCTGGCAGAATTTTCTCGGGATTGCTGAGATTATGGAAAGAGGATACGCATTGGCCATACTTACATTTCCGACATCGAGTAGGGAGACAGCCCAGGAGAGGTTTGCGTGCCCTATAATCCATCACATTTTCTTTACTACTGATGGGCAAACTGCACAATTTCGACTGAAGCTGGAGTGTTAAGCCTGTTTACGTCGACATTAGAACTGTCTAGCAGCACCGACGACAAATATATTTGTCCCCTCCCTCTGTTGCATCTGACAGGCATATCCCTTACTCTAGACCAAGTTGTCAGCTCCAGCTACGTGGAGAGAGTGGCATTCCGTGTTTCGAGTAATAGCTCAAGACTTTTGTAATAATTACTGCGGTGTCCCATTTCCATCCTAGAACCCTCAAAGTTAACTCCTCTGAGACTTTTCTCTTGGCAATTCTGAGCAGCTAGAGCTTGTAATAAAAGTTTTTAAAACATGTACTTGGAAAGAAACCGATTTTACTCAAAGAAAGCATAAAAGAATTAAACTATTGTTTATTGGCTGGACATACCTCTCAGGTACTGTAACTAATATAAAGCCAGAAAATCAGAACTGATATGGAGAGAGAGGGATGGATACATGTTAGAGGGAAGGGGGTATACAAAGTGTCTACTTTTAATTGCAACCTGGGTCCTTTCCTTTTTGCAGTCTCATTTCACAACTAAGGAAAACACTCACTCTAATCACAATTAAGGTTTCGTTCTTTAAAATTCCCATTATAAAATAAAACCAATTGAAAATCATGGTTTATTTCATTTACATTATCCCTTTGTTTTCTTTCAAATGCATTGTGATAATCTGTATGTCGACATTTTATGTTCCTTTACAATAGATTATATTCTACTTTGCCTATTTTATACTAATGGTAATTCAGGAAAGGTCACTAAAATACAGTGTCGAAGAACTGTGGGCTGGGGAAAAGGCAGAACTGATGAAGCGCTAGTAAACCAAGCATGAGTTCCTGCTTTTCATCCCCAAAACCCTATGTGCCTTTAACAATGACAACCGAAACAGGTGGGCTGGTTGTGGAGATTATCCTCTGGCCTTAAACACATGCATGCATGCACACATATACACATACACACATACACACCAGGCACTAGAGAGGTTTTTACCTCTACCAATGCTCAGAACAATGGGGTGATCCTGTGCTCAGATTGACTGCTCCTCAGACTGCAGTGAGCTCCATTCTCCTCCTGCCTTATATTCCTCTCTCCACCCAACCATATCACTTCTGTCTCTACTTTCCCAGTACTGGGATTAAAGGCATGTGATCCGAATTGCTGGGATCACCTTTATGTGAGCTGTGTTTCTCTTTTAGACTGGATCAATTTCATATAGTTTCTCTTAAACTAACAGAGACCCACCTGTCCCCCGAATCCTGAGATTAAAGATGTGAGCCAGGACTGCCTGGCCTCTAGTGGCTTAGCTCTGCACTCTAATCTTCAAGAAAGCTTTATTTGTTAAAACACAAAATATTACTCTATTTAGTTTTTTTAATTGGATCTACTTTGTTTTAACTCCTATTTAGTGAATCAATTATTATTTAGGATTGTATTTATTTACAAATTTTTGCTTTTCAAGAGACAGTGAATGTGATTTAATTGGACAGTGTTTCTCAATTAGCCCCTAAAAGATGTTCTGAGAATTCAGTCATATCTTCCAAGCAGGATGCTTGGGCAGGGTACAAATGTAGACCTCATTGTTAAGAGCTGCCAGTTGATTTGATTAGATGACACATTCATAGTGGGTCCAGGCAGCAGGTAAAGCCCTGAGGTGCTAGCCACAATAGTGTAGAACCCAAGCCTACCACAGAGGGTAGAAGATTCTGAACTAAAGTAGGGGTCCTCAACCTCCCTGGGGCTGTGAATCTTTAACACAGTTCCTCATATTGTGGTGATTCCCCAATCATAAAATCATTTCATTGCTACTTCATGACTGTAATCTGGCTACTGTTATGAATTACAAATATCTGTGTTTTCTGATTACCTCAGGTGACCCCTGTGGAAGGGTCATTTGACCCCCAAAGGGATCACAACCCATCTGCTGAGAATCACTGAACTAGAGAGAGACACAAAATTTTAGCTAAAGTCAGTTCTGGTCTGGCCAGAGACATCAACTATTTATATTAGGATAAATTTATGAATTATATGTAACCAATACAGCTGGTCTAGGTATAATGGAACACATAGTCCTGGGTAGATCAACCATTAATTAGACTCCATTCCTATGTTGTGATGGCAACAGTTGTCTGTTTTTTCTGACTGGCTGGTGATCTAAGGCTCACTGGCTGCTATCAATAGATTCAGTGTGTGGCATCCTGGTAGCAAAACCAAACTGGGCATGATGAATGAATTTATTTTTTTTAAAAAAACCACCATTTGGACTTTATTTATAAAAACAAGTAGCAGACCAGATTTATCCATAAGCCATGATTTACTGACCATGTAAAAATGAATGCATTTCATCTTGAAAGATGTTCTAAAGAATGGGTGGATTCTCTGCCACGTTGTTTGGTTGTACTTTGAAACAGAGGTGGAAAGTGAGACCCTAATCACCTTTTGTCATATCTTTCTGGGAACACACCCTAGTATGCATGCCAAGATGGATGTCAAGATACAGTGTATCTGTAAAATGAATTTCTGAAACACGTTGTATCTGTAAACCAGGCATGTTGTGATTCTGAGAGTATATCAAACGACTGGTGTGGGATTCCCCTCTGTATGCTATGAATATGTTTTATTACTATTGATTAATAAAGAAGCTGCTTTGGCCTAAAGCAGAAAATAATATAGCCAGGCAGAGAGAGAGAGAGAGAGAGAGAGAGAGAGAGAGAGAGAGAGAGAGAGAGAGAGAAAGGGCACAGTCAAGAAAATGCCAATGTAGCTGCAGAAGAATAAAGATGCCTGAACCTTACCTGGTAAGCCACAGCCTCATGACAATACACAGATTAATAGAAATGGGTTAATTTGAGATATAAGAGCTGGGTAGGAATACACCTAAAATGTTGGACAAGCAATGCTGTATTTTTTTTTTTAAAAAAAATCACCTTTTGCTATATTTTAGGCTATTCTTTGTGGAATCAAAGATTTGGGGATCTTGCATGTTAGTTAGAGCTCCCTGCGAGCCAGATAAAAAATAGTCAAATACTAGCAGCATGTCATTTTTATATTGCAGAATGATAATGGAAAATGCATTTGCTACAAGTCTTCATGATCACTAGCTAGATTCCATTCTTCCCACTGACTGGCTCTCCCCTCTCCCCGCTGTGCACACAACACTCGTTATGTGTGTCAGAAATCTACAGCTGAACCCAGTGACAAACGTAAGTGTCTGCACCTTTGACTCACCACCAGGGGAAACTGATGAGAAGAGAGATGTAATTTGAAATGTGTTGATTAGCAGATGCTTAGCGTAAAAACAAAGGTTTCAGGCTTCAGGTGAGCTAAATTTTGTCAAGTCAGAAGGAGATGAGGGCAGACACTGCGGATATCGCTAGGGACACCTTGGTGGTACTGTGATTGTGATTCAGTGATCTTGGCTGCTCTGTCTTCCTCTGCCCCCTCCCCATCACCTCCTTTATCCCCTTCATTATCTCATCTTTTGCCTTGTTCTGTATTAAAGAAAAAGAGAAAAAGAAAGGGGAGATGGGACAAATGAAGATTTGTAAGTCATCTTCAGTATAAAAATACTTTCCAAACTGCTTTTCAAGTATCTTGGTTGTAAATTCATTTTGTCTTGGGAATATCAGCAAAATGATCAAACAACACAGATTCTCTACAACAGGAAGGAACACACAGAGACACAGATAAAATTGAAACCACGGAACATTGCAATATTACCTTCCTTCCCTTTTGAGCTTTGGGTCGTTCTCATTCTGTGTGCTTCCTGGGATTTAGAGCTCTGGGGTCTCCATGGTTGTAAATCTAAGGAAGGGGATTGTTAATTTTCCTCTCTCCCTCACAGGGAGATTTTTGTTTTACATTTTCTCGTTCAGATTGTCTTATGTAGAAGGAACGGCGGGCTCCATTCCCGCCTGCCACCCAGCTAGCTTTACCCAAAACAATTACATGGAAACTGTATCCATTTAAACACTGCCTGGCCCATTAGTTATAACCTCTTATTGGCTAGCTCTTACATATTGATTCAACCCATTTCTATTAATGTGTATTACCACTTGACTGTGGCTTACCAGGATGAGTCTAACTGGCATCCATCTCGGAGAGGAGAGCTATGGTGTCTACCTCACTGCCTTCTTCGTCCCAGCATTCTGTTCTGTCTAATCCACCCACCTAAGGGCTGGCCTAATCAAAAAGGCCAAGGCAGTCTCTTTATTAGCCAATGAAAGTAACAATAGACAGATCACCCTCCTCCATCAGTCTTACTCTTTTGGAAGTCTTCATCTCTTTTCTATTTAGCTGCAAAGCAATGTACCTAAGTATAGAGAGATATGGTTATCCTAAAATTCTAGGTGAGGGTTCAGAAGTTCACAATGGCTGCCTGATTTGACCAAATCCATATCCTGGGAGAGTCACCAATTCTAACTCTGACATTAATGGCTTCAGTACAAAGCCATGGTTGGTGTGAGGGGCGTAGACATGAGTAGTGTGCTCCATGGGCATGCTCTGTTAATTACTTCCTCCCCTTTTGAGGTAAGGATATGACTGACAAGTGTTTCTATCTAAAAGAGTTTGATCCTGAACTGGAAACCAAATCTAACTATATTTCTAAGTGATGAAAAATAAACGAGATGGATGTTATTTCAGTGTTTCATTTTTAAAGGTGGGTGCGCAAAAATAATTTCCCGCTGACTACTTTGATATTTTTTTTTAAATGACCATTTGAGAAATATGAAACCAGTTGCTTCAACTTAAAATGCTGCCCTCGTTGAGGCTTTCCTTCACAGTCATGAGTTAGCTGAACTTGACATTTTTTTTTTTGTCAACACATATTCAACAGAGTTATGCAGCTGTTCAGTGTTTGTGACTTCTATATTTCTGTATCATGTACCTCTGAGGACCACACTCTGTGCTTCTCTCAAGGGCTTCTTTTCTTTTCTTTTTTCCCTTGTCTAGGGGCTATTTTCGGATATTCCAAAGAATCATCTACACTGGCCTTATTGTGCTTTTTTAAAAATATTTGTGTGTGTATGTACTTCGTGCCTGTTGTTTGTATGTATGCACTGTTATATATGAATATGTATGTGCACACATGGGGAGGTGAGTAGCTGATACATGGATATCTTCCTTTATAACAACCATCTTATTGTTTGAGACTGTTACTAACCTGGAGCTCACTGATTAGCTAGGCTTCTTGGCCAAGGAGCTCCCAGGACCCTCCTGTCTCTGTTTTCTCCAGTGCCTAGGTTATAGACATATGTCACAAAGTCCAGCTCAATGCTCCCTATGATCACAGGTCAGGCATTCATGCTACTCTGGCAAGCACACTGTGAAATGATCTCTCTAGGCGCTGTATAGGGCTACGAGTATACGGCTGGTTTGAAATATTTTCGGTGGCGGTAATTTTACTCATATATAAATGCCATACAATTGAATATTGAATCACCTTGTCCTTCTAATTCTCTCTAGTTGCCCATGTCATACAGAATTTGCCAATGGTTATCTGTTTCCATGAGCATTATTTCTCTCCCAAACAAGGATCTCTTCCATTGCCTACCATAATCTCTTAATTGCTTTATCAAAGGACTCTCAGTACTGATTTGCCTCATGAAAAGTGGATTTTCCAGAAGTTTTCTTAAAACCTGGAAGCCTCTGGGCTAGATTTATCCTTTAAACATATTTTGGAAAACATGAGCAGGTGTTTAGGAATCAAAGTATGACTTTTCTTGGAATTCAAAGACCAGTGTGAGAGATCATCGCTGCATGCAGCAGTGAGAAACTGAGTAGCCGCTACCCCAGCAAACCATCTGTCTTCCTAGTGTTTCTGTTGCTGCTACCAAAAACCATGACCAAACAGCAAGTCGGGGAGGAGACGGTTTATTAGGCTTATACTTCAGCATTGCTGTTCATCAGTGAAGGAAGTCAGGACAGGAACTCAAACAGGGCAGGATCCCAGTGGCAGGAGCTGATGCAGAATCGTTGGTGGGGGAGCTGCTTACTGGCTTGCTTCTCCTAGGTTGCACAGCCTGCTTTCTTATAAAACCTAGAATCACCAGTCAGTCCAGGGTTGGCACCACTCACTGTGGCCTGGGCCCTCTTTCACTGATAAATAAATCAAAAAATGCCTTACAGCTGGATCTCATGGAGGCTTACTTCATCTGAGGCTCCTTCCTCTCTAACAATTTTAGCTTGTGTCAGGTTGACACACAAAACCAGTCAGAACACCATCAACCCCTTCTTCTTCTTCTTGGCCTCCAGAGACATCTGTTGGTATGCCTGCTGCTGTTATTGAAGATGGTGTCACTCCTAAGAGTAACTCTTAGATCTTCTGCAAGGGCATATGGTTTCTCAGCCATATGTTCTCCTGTTGATAGATGTATTGAAAAAATATTCCCTAGAAATTTTAAATATTGTAATGTCTAAACATTCTGTCGTACATTGTATTAAAACATTTATTTTTTAATAAAGCACAGTCTTTAAATGAATCAGACATTAAGACACAATATTTTAAAACCTTTTTTTCCTCCCATGTCACCTTAATATACTAACAGATTCAGATAATGCGTGGCTCATCAAACTTAACTATTCATTGCATTTTGGCTAATGGATTTTTGCAGTTCATCATGCTGGAAAAAAGACCCCCTCTTATATCCTTTATTCCTTTAGACAAGAGCAGATTTTTATATCCCCGATCTTGAAACCTATGCTATTTTGCTAGATGCCTTTAAATACTTGCTAAGGCCGAATTTATTTCTGATTGAGAGAGAACAAGTCCCACAGCTACATAAAGTATGCTGTGGCAGGAACAACAGTAAGAAACAAAAATAGAAAGGAAACATTTTAAATAAAACCCATTATCTATATAGCATCTTTAACTTGGGTCATTAAGTGAACACCAATCAAATAGTTCATATGTAAAACTTAAATTTGGCCTGCTGGGTAGGATTTTCTAATTAAAAATAAACATATAATATATATATATATATATATATATAATGTGTAACATGATTGAAGTCAGTTTACTTAAGTACTTTCTGGGCAGAAGACTTTGGCAAACCCTATTTTTAAGGCCCATTTCTTATCTGAAGTGTCTATTTGCCCTTTCTCTCTCCTGCAAATTATCTCCAGTAGAGTAAACTTGATTAATGAGCTGTTTCATTTCTTAGAATAAAGCTAACATTTTCTTTTTCCCAGCAAAACTCGCAAATTACTTGATTAATATCAAAAGGCTCTGATTCACACGTGACCTTTGGATAAACAAGTTGTGATACTTTTGGCAACATGCTAAGAGGTATTCCTGTCAGTGGGCTATAACGGAAATTGCTTTTGTAATTAAATGTGGAAGGGGAGCCTTCTTGTTCCCCCTTTCTCTCTCGTAAGAAGAGAATGTATAATGAGACGGAGCCAAAACCAGCTATAGAATGTCTTTTCCGATGTCAGGGGTCCACATGTATTTCCTCACTACCCAGAGTTCAGGAAGAAAACTGTGAAATTTATGGAACTAGAGTAGAGTTTAATTCATAATTTTAAGGTTTTTTTTTCCAGTTTGCCTTTATAAAATGTAGCAACAATAATTAATATATGCCATGCTGATTGGAAAATATTTACCTTCTGAAAAGATGTTCCTAGTAACTCACTGTCTGAGAAACAGTATGGATTTCCACTAATGTTACAAAGGGATATGACCTTGACTAAGAAAATACTCTAGGCTAAAGTGGATGAAGACGAATGGAGTCACTACCAAGTGACTTGCAGAAATTCTATTTCACGTAGAAAATAAAAACTGTATCCCATTTCAAGCCTTTTTATCTGTCTCTCTAGTATTGGTTTCTCTCTCATAGACAACTGTTAGCATACAGACTGTGTGACTTAATTCACCCTATCTTGTCATAGAGCCTAGTGATGGGGTTCCATAACTGTAAGCTGGAGGTCATATCAGGGCCCCCATCTATGACCTCAAATTGGTTAAAACACTTTGAATGGTTGAAAAAAAATAATGGAAAATATGTTACAATATGTGGACATTATGTGAAATTTCAGTACCATAAAGTTTTATAAGAACACAGTCAGACATGGTCTTGCTACCACGGCATGACTGGGTGGTTATAGCTAAGCTGAGACTGACTTCAGAGCCAGCAAAGCTTACAATATTTATTGTCTGCCTGTTACAGAAGAAGTATGATGACCCCTGGTCTCAGCCAACTGTGATGCTTCTGTCTACTGCTTTTCCAGGCTCTGCTCCAGCTGGCACTGGCCATGTGACAGTAAAACACAGGCTGTGGCCTGCCAGGAGGGATTCGAGAAAGGCTGGCATCTCAGCTTCCCCTCCAGCCTTGAATATGAAACTAAAAGCCGGATGCAAGCGCGCTGTGAGGACAGCCAGCTTGCAACCATGGGGTGAGGAATGTAAAAGTAACAACAAGCACCCAAGGGTCCCTGGACGACTTGGTCAGCAGATGAATCAAGGCCAGCAACTGCTTACTACCAGATGCCATGCATATGAGAAAGATTAGCCTCTGCGTCTCTGCCATTCTTCCCTGGGCATCCAGTGGCTTGTGAGACAATGCCTACCCTACTACCCTATCCTCCTCTTCCCTTCCTTTAGGGACAGAATGTATTTGGTCATCATTTTCCAAGAACTTGGGCAAGGAGGGTGTTTCAATATACACATGCTGATATTCTTTTCCACAAGAACAGGCACATTTGAATTTGTTCATTAATGTCCTCAAGAGTGTTACCTTGATATTTGGATACATGTTTATGAGAACGGCCTTTTTCTTTTCCCTTTTTAAAAGTTCAAAGGAGGAGAGTTTTGTTGCATTTAACAGGGCATCCTTACCAACTCCATCCGTGTATCTTCACCCAAGTCGGCATCCCCATCTCTGTTAGTCCATACCCATTACACCATAGCATCTATCTTATATCATATGGTATGTTAGTCCATACCTATAACACCATAACATCTATGTAATATGATATAATGTGTTAGGTCATACCCATCATACCATAACATTCTATCTAGTATGATATAGTATGTTAGTCCATACCTATCACACCATAATATCAATCTAGTATGATATAGTGTGTTAGTACATACCCATCATACCATAACATCTATCTAGTATGATATAAGTTGATCACATAGCAGCTTGATATGGTTTTTGAAGAAATCCACTCCCTGATTCTCTCAGTGGCCACTTCGGTTACGTTTCCACCATTAGTGAGCAAAGGTCTCTTTCCCTAACATCCTTGCCAGTATCTCTTGTTACTTGCTTTCTTGTAATAGCCATTCTGATTAAGGTAATATGGAATCTCAAAAGAGTTTTTACTTACATGTATCTGATGGCTAAGGATGTTGCCCAAGTCTCATTTACAACAGGCACTCTAGCATGTGGCATAGTGCCACATATAATATAGGGGACAGTAGACTAACTGAAAGGAAAGTAGTCAATGCCTTTATCAGACAGAATATATTGGAGAATACATTAAATCTATTATTCAACTTACCAAATATTCAGACTGAGGATGCAGCTCAGTAGAGTACTTATCCAGCATGCCTGAAGCTCTGGTTTTAATCACCAGTATCACACACATGGACTCTAGTTGTGCTTGCCTGTATCTAGCATATGGAAGGCGAAGGATCAGAAGTTCAAGTTCTTTCTTGGCTATACAGTGATTTGGAGACTACTTTAGGGTATATAATATCTGTCACCTACAAAACAGACAAAACCTAAGAGAGAAAAAGAACTTATTTTGTTCCTGATTCTGGTGATTTCGGTCCACAGTCAGCTAGGGTCATTGCTCTGAGGCTGAAGAAATAGTGAATTGCATGTCTGCAACAAGCAGGGGAGAAAAAAAAAACCTACATCAAGATGGACAGTAAGGACAGAGTAGGAGGCAGGAAGGGACGTGGAGAGGGGAGGAGGGAGAAGAGTAAGAGCAGGAACTGAATCTAGAACAAGAACTAGCCAACAATGACATACTCCCAGTGATCTACTTCCCCCAGCTGGACCTCATATCCAGACTCTTTCATCACCTCCAAGGCATGTTGTGAAAATGTGAGCCCATCAGTGATCAATCTACTGATGAAGTCAGGACCTTCATGAGTCAGTCACACCTTAACAGTTGGATCCAAGAGCCAAGGAACTTACTTGTCCTTTGGAGCCGTGCTGAATAGCCAAATCATAACATACATTTATGTCAAGTTTCTGCTTCTGAAAACAAGATATTTATTTTACTGTTGTCCGCACATTTATTATCCTCTGACCTTCAACGTTTCATAAAGTTTAGTATGACATCAAGTTAGTGTTTGCTTTTGTGTGGAGACCATGTGATGAAAGAGAGCAAGGGATAAACCGTCACACATTGAAGGAGGATGATATGGTTTTGAATGGTTCTCCACTGGCCAGGAATTTAAGATGTTCATGGTAGGTCCTGGAGGAGCAAAGCAGTGGACGTTGGACACAGGAGCTGAGGTTTCCAAAAGAGTGGTTTGGTAAAACCCTAAGAAAACCAGACAACCCATTCCTAGAGAGTTTACCTTACTAGCCAAACACATGGAAACAAAAGAAGAGAAATAGACAACCAGAGTCATTCAGGGATCCAACCACACAGTGGTGTAGGGAGTAAAAATATCAGAGTTAACCAAGCTATTTAGTCTTGTATCAGGACTCAAAGTGATCCTTGGTTTCACCTAAAGCCACAACCTGTGTCAACCTCTCTGGATTTTTAGCAGACTGTGTGGTATTTTAAAAAGTATAGTATCCTAGAGGATCTCTCTTAGTAACATCAGAAGCTTTACATGAAATGTCTCACCAATATGACCACCCAAACGTGAGCTGAACGATGAGGATGCCAGCATGAGAAACGTAACAGGGAAAAACCCACAAGGCCTCAGCCCTACACAGAGAACTACAGGCAACTGAGTAAAGCTGGGAGCAGAAGAGGTGGACCTCCCGAGGTAAGAGCACATCAATTGATTGTCCAGTGCCAAATGGTCAGCCCTAAAAACATACATATAAATAGCATTATATAGACACAACAGGTTATACTTTGGAAAATATGTGTATGTACAAATAGATATATGCCTGGGTTAACAATTGATGAACAAAGAGATTATGAATTTGAAGGAGAGCAGGGAGGGGTATATGAGACAGTTTGAAGAGAAAAAAGGGAAGGGGGAAAATGCAATTAAACTGCAATCTCAAATTTTAAAACACTTAAATAGATTTGGGAGTGATTCTTGAATTTCTTTGCTAGCATGCTAAGCAATAGCAAGCCGGGATTTAAGTGGTACCCACCTTTTGCTTTTATAATAAATAAGGGAACATTGGCATAAACAAATAGGGTGAAATATAAATAGTTAGATAAGTACCATCATTTGATATTCAAAACACCATGCATTTTTATAACCTCAAATTATTCCCGATTGATTGTGCGGTCTTCATTTCTCTACATGGATATCCATTGGGTCTTTCTTTTTCTGTCTTAGGAAAAACGAAGAAGATTTTTAAAGGGTTTATATAAGACAAAGAATTAAGTTATACAGTGGAAAATAAAAGATGGTAATTTTGCAAACGAAAACATGGAAACAATGAAAAATTGAGGCTGACTGGGATTATTTAACACTTCAAGATTAAGTGAGGAGCCCCCAAAGAAAGCAAGAACCCCTCTTGTAACATGGCCATGTACCTTAATAGCCAAAGGAAGACCGAAGGGTTTCCCAACATCTAGATTTCTCTGTGTGTTCTCTTCTAGCCCTGACTTGTTTTAATTTACACGATTATGTTTTCATCTCATCAATTTCATAGCAAACAAAACAACGGATTTCGTGTTGACATTTCCAAACACATGCATCATTGCACCACACTCATGTTCACCTTCGAGCTGTCTTAATACAATCTTGTCATGCTCTTTAAACAGATTAGGTGGCCTTGGTCTCAGGTTTCTTTGTCGTGCTGTTGCTGAACATTGAGAGCTGAAGCCATGGACCGTCAGCCTTGGGGCTCCTTCTACCACTCTACCAGGAAAGTTTTATTAAGCTGTTTTTTCTCTTCAGTTTCCTTACTTGTTTAATGAAGACAGTGTAGATATCAAACAATATGATGCATATATACCCTGAGCATGCTTACAAAATTACGCATAGTTCTGTGAAAGTATACTGTCAGGGCTGCTGTCTCTGAACTAGACACTGAAACAAGTGTCCTAAGATTCATAGAACTGATACCAACAGTTTCTTTAAATGCATTCCATTTGTGGCATTTAAATAACCACTAAACTTTGGTAGATGTTTGCTAGAATATATCTGGGGATCATATAGCTGAGTGTATTCTCCGTATAAGTACTGGAGACCCAAGGAGAATATGCAAAGCACCATCAAAGCTGTAAATGTGTGTACACCATTAGAAAAGAATGAGCCACAGATGAAAACCTTTGCCTTGGTTTCATATCAGGGTGAGACAAGCAAAAATGTTCTTCCTTCCTCACATTTCACAACCATAATCTAAGAGGCATGCAAAAAAAGTTATTTTATTTACAAGAATATATCAGAAAAATACTGTTTTTTTCCAAATTAGAATTAATTTTTCAAATTTATAGGAGGCAAACTGCACTTTTTGTTGCAGAAATACTGAAGTATGGGAAGGATCCTGTGGAGATCACTGGATCAGAATAGGTGGATCTTGCCATGGTGATCCTGCCTGCTTCCTGCCTACTACCTGAAGGGTAGAAGAAATGGGATTGTATAAGGACAGCAAACGGCATTCACTAAAGCCCTACCAAGTCATCAAAACTGTAGCAGAAACATACACTTCCTGACTTAGTCATTCAATACCAAAAAGACGGTCAGGTCTTCCAATGTGGTAGGGAAAGAATTGGAATTCCAGCAATTGCAAGGACCAGTTAAAGTCCCAGGATTCAGTGGCAGATTTGAGCAATACATCAATATAAACAATAGCTTAAATGGCAGTTGAACATACATCACCACCATCATCACCGCCGCTCCCCCACCCGCTGTCTGCCAGGATTAGAGAACTTTTCTTTTTGGAAGCTCCCTGAAAACCCATTTCAGCAGAACTTGACTTCTATTTTTTTGCCACAGTTATAGCTGCCATCCTCATGACAGGGACACAGACATTTAGCTGGCCATGCGCAGGGAGAGAAGTGCATCTGTACTTTCATGACTGCATCTCCCCAGGGTGCCAAGGTGGGAGGCAGGATGCAGGGATGGCTGTGAATGGGACCTTCCCTAAAAAGAGGGGATGAATTATTTACTACAATATAATGATGTCTTGGATCCAAACATAATCCTTAGTGAAGAGCTCCCACACATATCGGCGTACATGTGTTATGTGTGTGTATACATACGTGTGTGTTTACATTGTACTATTCATCATCCTGACAATAATTTGTGATTGTGAAGAAAGTATTACGTCAGGCCATAAAAGATTAGCAAGCTACAGACAGAGAGGCAAACCCACAGTTCCTAACAACTTTGCATTATAATACCAGCCCTGACTAGAAGATGGCTGTCGTCTTTGTCTCTTTTCATATAATTTGCCATTTTCACAGGGGGATTGTACAGCTTATTTCCTATTTGAATTTAAGATCCTTTACTTCCTAAGAAAAAAGCTTCTGTACACAAGACATAATGGCATAATAATGAGATTCCCTGACTAAATTGACCATCTCTGCATACCCTCAAACACTCTCCCCCCTCCCGCTTGCTTCCTGCTGTATCCATAGCAAAGTTCAACAGGAACAGTGGGGGGTTGTAAAGGCATAGAAATTAGAAATTCAAAAATGTTGCATGGCACATAAGCATAAGTCCTTTGAATAGTAAAATCTTGGTTTAGAAACGCTACCTTTTGGAAGAGTCCCCAGAGTGGGGAGAATTGACCTTGTTACTTAGAGACAGATCTGGAACTTCGGGCAATCTCTCCTTTTTAAGTGTCCTGTCTTTGAAAATGTGTGCTCCTGTATAAAACAGTCAATGACAACTGAATATCCATTGACTAGAAAGCACTGATGGTGTACTGGGTAGACAGGCGATTGTGTGAATGTTTGTCAGATGTTGTTTCTCTGTTCCTAACTGGTTCGATTCCACCACTCATATCTTGAAAGCAGTGAAAGGAATTCATTGTAGGTGGAACTCACACACCAGTCCCGTGTGAGAAATGATTTCTATCCCTTGTATACTGACTGACAGTAGGTGAGATTCAGTTCTGTGCAAATATAGGACAATCTTTTGGAGGAATTTTGTTAAATCTTGTAGCAAAATATGGGATTGGAGTATAACAAGCTATTTATTTTATTTCTGTATTCATAAACATCAAACGCAAAGCTGCTAAAAGACTAACTAAGTCTATCCCCAATATTTAAAGTTTAGAAGTAGAGAAAAGAAAGCAATTACGTTCACAATTCTGAACTAATACTGAAATTGAAACATTACTTGATCTCAAGTTACTTCTTTTAAATCAACCTGGGAAATGACATAACCGTATTTAATTCCTCTGAGAAGAATTACCCAGTTCCAACCATCTGCTAAATTAAGAAGCCGTGATTATAACAAGCATTTACAACAGACCAGATACAAACGGGGATAATAACTTGATGCATAAAATGGAATCCTGGGAGGCTGCTGGCAACTAGAAAATGAAGACAGAAACTTGGAGAACAGATCTGTTGGCGTTCTTGGACAGCAGACGCGACTAAGGTCAATAGCGCTGCAGGGCCCTCTCTTCATTTTCTTGTTTCTTTTTAGGAGGACCTGCCACCAAATTCCACTAAACGTCCAGCAATCCTAACTCTGATTTTCCACCTCTCGTCAAACCTCTAGTGTTTTTCAACCTATGCTTTTCCCTCAAAGTCTTGTACATGTTTATTATTATTATTATTATTATTATTATTATTATTATTACATTATTTTACTTCTTTGTGTATAAGCATAAAAATCATATCATATCCTCTGATAGGAACAAACCCACAAATTTTAAGATTGTCATTCTACGTATAGGAAGCCTTATGAGCTGTACCTTCTTTAGTTCTGGAATAAGGACTATATTCAGAATCTCTACACTTTTCTGGTAAAATAATAATCACATTAAGAGTCTATAATGGTGGCCCTAGCCATTCTGAAATATTGTCTCTGTGGGTGCTTTAAACACAGAACACATTTCCACAACACAGCCTTATTTGCCTAAATATTAGGAGAGACTCCTCATTTTAAAAAATGAAATTTGTATTTATACTACAGCTCAAGACTAACAGAAAACACAATGCCTCAGAAGTTATTTCTTTCCAAATGTCAGGCAATCTAATACGGTACTAGCATTCAGCAGCTGAGAAGCAATCAATTTACATTTTAGGTTTTCAAAGGCATGGTTCTAATCATGCTGTTGTTACACTGACAGGATATAAAGTCTGATAGCAGTGTGACCCCCTTCTCCTTTTCCTTATGTATACACACACCACTGTGAAATTACTACTTAGGAGTCTTGGCAATACCATCACTCTTGAAATGCCTAGAACATATTTTACAGTTTATGAAATAATGAGGGTTATCAACTGCCCGAAAGTGCTAATTGTTATAATTGTATTTAGAGAAGTATGAAAATCCTAGTGAGAATTAGCAGCATACAGGCTAACAACAATACATAAACCATAGGACTGCACAATGTTTAGGTAACCTTGGTGTGTGAACATGCCCCTTCCTTTTGTATCATAAACTGTGCCTAGTGGAATCAAAGTGAACTTTTCACAAGGCTTTATTTCTCTTCCAGACAGAATATATCCTTATGTGATTTTGAAATATATATATATATATATATATATATATATATATAGTAATATTTGGTACCCAAAGACTCTCAAGAAAACACCTGCCTGAAATTTATCCATCACATTGTAGAAGTACTTTTATTTTTAGGCAAAGTCTTGTTCTGTTGTCCAGGCTGGCCCTAAATTCTCCACCAACTGCCATCCTCGGTCTATTTAGTACTGGGGTTATAGGCATTGCGTAATCCCATTAGGCATCCATTAATTGACATTTATTTACTCAACGGATACTCTATTTTCCCCTTAGAATGCTGAAGAGAAAACCTAGGATGCTGCACATACTAGACAAGTCCCCTATCACTGACCTACATCCCCAGAACCTCAACAAGTGTTTATCTAAATACTTCCGTATTTCAGGGACATCGTGAGCAAAATATGATTTCCTCCTTCATGTGACATGTATTAAAGTGGACGAAACAGAATACTGAAAGGGCAGTTTAACAGGTATTTTTGACAGACCCTGTTGAGTTGAGTGACGTAGCAAAGATTTCCCTTGGGAGACAGTAGTCTAGGTGCCTTGAAACGTTTTTAATGTTTCCTTTATTACTCTAGCTTAATTCTAGAACAAAGTCTGTAGGCCTGACAGACTGCCTGGAATGACCTAGTATGGGTTTGTTCAATAAGCTGCGGTACAAGTGCCATCTTTTAGATGCTGGGATGGCACTGTCATAAAGAAGGAGCTACTTGGTGAAAAAGCCTAGAAGTCTTCCAGAGCCACAGGCAAGGATGGTATTTTCACTGAGCAGTATGTTATTCCTCACATTGTAAATGTACTGAACTCGATTGGCTTGTTTGAGTGACAGATGCTGTGTATTGTTCCTTCCACAGTCGATATGGTTTCCATAAAGGAGAAGCAGATGCACAGCAGCTAGAAAGGAAGGTGGAGACCTGTGATCAAGCCTGGGTCTCCCCATCATCCCGTGATGGAGGAGCGTTAACTGTCTGTGTTACTTTCATTGGTTAATAAAGAAACTGCCTTGACCTTTTTGATAGGCCAGCCCTCAGGTGGGTGGAGTAGACAGAACAAAATTGTGGGAGAAAGAAAGCAGAGGCAGGCAGACGCCATGACTCTCCTCTCCGAGACAGCCGCAGGTTAGAATCCTCCTGGTAAGCCACCACCTCGTGGTGCTACACAGATTATTAAAAATGGGTTAGATCAATATGTAAGAGTTAGCTAATAAGAGGCTACAGATAATGGGCCAAGCAGTGTTTAAAAGAATACAGTTTCCGTGTAATTATTTCAGGAATAAAGCTAGCTGGGAGGCGGGCAGCAGGAAGCACCACACCACTCCTTCTACAATCCCGAGAATTAACCTGTAATTTTGGCCTATTTGTTGGGGACTTACAAGAATTACTTAAAAGGCCAGAAGGCTTTTATGTTCAAGTCAGGATTTTCTCTGTCTCCTGCTCCGTGGCTGCAACCCCCGCCCCCCGAAAGGCAGCAATGAATTTGCCAGTGACAAGGCATTTACAATGTACAT
The DNA here is from genome assembly GCF_982192425.1 of Myodes glareolus. Taxonomy (NCBI): domain Eukaryota; kingdom Metazoa; phylum Chordata; class Mammalia; order Rodentia; family Cricetidae; genus Myodes; species Myodes glareolus. The sequence continues at coordinate 26,130,435 of NC_142051.1, forward strand.
CAATGTTTATATACTAAAGTTTGTCTTTCTGGTTCTGCCATCCCAAGAGTCGGTTCACGTTAAACTAGCTTTTCAATTTCGAGGCAATATTTGCACTGTCTTGAAGAAGAACCAGCTTCATGGCTCAGCAGATCTTCTGGAAACAGATGAACTCAATGAATTATTTATTGAAAGTCTTGGGGAATATAACTGTTGCCATGACAATAACTTTAGCTCTTGGGTGAATTATTGGGTCCAGGATGTTGGTCCCAAGGAATGTCTAAGGAGGGTGAAGAAAGTAATATATTTTCTAACAGCACAGGAGGCAGAGAATCGAGAGTCAATGGACTTAATAAACTGCCAGGGCTTCCATTACCTATGGCAGTCTTACACCCAAAAATGGTTTTCTGTCCATGATCAAATTAACAGAAAAGAGAAAGCAACTAGCTAAACCCGTGAATTCAGTCTCGTTTGTGATTTGTTTTGCCATGAAGACGAAAGTCTTCTGAGTACCATCAGGTTCATGGGAGAGGTTTCCCTAGACATGTTTGGTCGTGCACATCTACAGCATTAATGAGTATTCGCTAGGATGGATACTACTTTGCAGCCACAGAAAGCAGATGACTATTACTAAAACCCATGAATATTTAACAAAGACTCATCTTTTTATTTTTGTCACCCTTATTTGAAGATCGAACACATTTTTTTGTATCTTAGATAAACTAGTATCATAGATAGCTAATCCTGCCCTGTCACCTCACAAAAAATTGTTGTGAAACTCAAGCCCTATCTTGAGGTTCTAATTTTTATTTTATGGTTTTGTCAAAAAAAAACCACTCAAATGCTTGTATAACACAACAGTGATACGACTGAGACACCGCCTCTACCCACTGTGTGATTAGGTGGCACTTCTCTTCCCCTGTCTGGAAATGGAACTTCCCCAGCTAAGGCTCACCAGTCATTCTGGGCTCTTCTCTGATTGCCACAGCTGAAACTTCTGCCCCTCAAAAAATCTTGCATTGGATTCAAGATCTTAATTGCTCAGTTGCGGTTCAAGTCTTTTATGTTTAGTCTATGTTTACCCTGTATCAACTGTGACAACAGATATGGTCGTTTGAATTTGTGTGACCCCCAAACTCTTGCAATGACATGCGCTACAAGGCTTTCCTGTGTTGTGCTTTTAACTTCTTGTAAATCTGTGGGATGTGATTATACTTATTTTTTTTTATTTTTATTGACTAGAAAGTCCATGAATCCTCCTTTAGCACTCCTAGGCCTATTGGAACTTGAGACAGAAGATGCAACAGGCAGAGGCTGCAGCAGATAGAAGAAGCAGCAAGTAGTGGATGAGGCAGATGATAGAGGACGCACCATATACCAGCTAGAAAGAGTTACGGATGCTTCTTTGAATACTCATTTACCAGGTATATTCTAAGTATCAGAAACAATTTTGGATTAAACTTAAAAATCTTCCACCCTTACATGATCAAAGTCTAAAAGGATGATAGACATAAACAATTGACCGATCATACTATGATTGTTTTTTAAGAAATGGTTGTGTGGAACTGAAGAGAAAAGGACAGTGCCTGAAGCAGAAGGAGTGTGTGGTGGGCCCTGTGTTCCTAGAAAGAAGAGCCCTCAGAAAAGGCCAGGCAACCAGATCAAATCCTGGAATTCATGTTAAGTGACTTGACTTTTAGATAATAAGAAACCATTGGAAGTTCTACAAAAATGTTTTAATTATGAAATACCCTGAAAGCACAAAGTAAGGATTCTATATATCTTTGTAGTCTTCATGGAGTTTCATTGGATACATTGCTTTATGGTACATGGAGATGTGAGATATCATTTATCTAAACTTTGGAGGCACATTCCCTTTTCCCCTCCCTCCTTTCCCCCATACATACCTCATCATATAGCTAGCTTATACCATTTCTGCGCAATGATCTGGTAGCATCTTCTGAAACTCAAAATGTGTGATCTCCGTGATCTTACACTTTGTCTTCTAGATATCTATGTTTAAAAAAAAATTTCACACATGTTCACAGTGACATTTCCAGGCAGCCGAATCTTAGCACTTCTTATTGCCATGAAAAAGTAGGACTAATGTAATAGCTCTCAGTGGGGGGATGAATAAAGAAACCTGGGTTTAGTCATGTGATGAAACACTATCCGTAGCTTGGGGAAAATGCCTTGGAACACGTGAATTGATGAACATAGCATGAAAGGTAACATGCTTAGTTAAAAAGACTTGTTACAAGGGCATGTATAGTATATATCTCTCATAAATTTAAAATGAATAATACCATCTATTATTTATGAAAGATACAGGCAGTATATGTAGAAAAATACTAAAAACTTCTGAGCACGGAGGTATCAAGTTATATATTGCATTGTAAAAGCTCAGCCTGGTTAAAGCATTGAGGATGGACTAATGAGGGCAGATAGGAAGCAACATTCTTGTACTATTGCAACTTTGATTAAAGAGAATAACAAATCAGACAATTTTCAGAGCTCCTTGCACGGTCAAAAAAATAAGAATGTAATATTTGGCTATAAGAACATGGGAGATGGAAAGAAAACAGGTGACACAAAATTTTCAGGAGAATTCAGTCACCTGGTGTCTATTTGTTGATGTTAACAAGGGCACAAGATAGGTGTGGTTTGTGGATAAATGGCAGTAATACATCTAGTGGCTGAAAAAAGTATTGTGGATAGTCTTCCAACTAAGAAATTCAGGGGTGTATAGGGAGTGGACCAAAAATCCATAGAGAATTCAGGAACTTAAATTCAAATTTCCATTGGGGAGCCATAGAACACACTATTGAAGACAGGAAGAGGGAGTTGTTCAAATCAATTAGTGGCCCAGAAATAAATCATGAGTGAATTTGTCAAGTAGTTTGGGAAGAAAGAGACAAAAGTAGGCATAAACTATGAAAGGAGGGCCTAAAGTAAAAGGAATTATTATTCTTTATATTGATTGTTTAATATGAGACAGATTGAAAATGTTAAATACCACCGGGGAAGTATGAAGTTAAAAAGAAGCTAAATATAAAAGAAGTAAACAACCAATGGGTGAGTTTCCCCCCAAGGAGATGGAGTCACTCCTAAGTATTCAACAATGATTCGTTATTGAAATAATTGAAAAGTGAGTGGGAAAAAGCACACTACTTCTGAAACAACAAAGGATGGAGCGAAGGTCGTGGGTAAAAAAGTAAGGTTACTAAACTGGGTAATGGGAGGATAATGTTTTAATTTTTTCAGTGAGCTAGGAGGAGAAACCATCTATAGAGACTGAGAGAAGGCAGAGGGTACCAAGTTTTGGGAAATAGAGTTTATAGACTTAGTGAGTTTTGGATAAGAACATAGCAGATTTTTTAATTCTAGTTTACTTTCTTTTTGAGGTTGGGAGCTTTCAATTTATGGTGGTATTAAAATCCTTGGACCACAGTTGTACATCCACATTCTATTCCCCTCGGATTACTCGTTTCATAAGAGACTCTTCATTTCCTCATACAGACAAGCTACAATCCACATGTCATACACATGTATACATCTACAGTCTGTGTAAATGTAGACCAGACTCAGGATCCCCATGTTCCTTTTCTAATAGACATCCAGCATAATTGGAACTACGGAGTGGCACTATTGTAAGTGTGCTGATGTATTTGCAGACTTACTGATTTGTTGTGTTTTTCTAAGCCCTAAAGGAAGAACTGAGTGTTTAAAACTGTAAATTACTAGTCAAGACTAAACAATTATTGTCTTTAAGAATAGTGTAGGGGTTGGAGACATGGCTCAGTGGATGTGAACTCTTGTAGCTCTTCTAGAGGACCTGAGTTTGTTTCCTAATACTCACAATAGGTAGTTCATATCTGTCTATAACTCTAGCCCCCAAGGGGTCTGACACCCTGTTTTGGTTTTCCAGAGCACCTTCGTGGATGACATTCACACACACAGACACACACACACACACACACACACACACACACACACCCCAGAAATCAAACCAAACCAAAGCATCTATTGTCCATGATATGAATCTCAACCTTGCTCTAGAAAAAAGGGAGATGTGCTTTTTAAATATGACAGTTTATGATGCATCAAGTTCCCTCCGCTTACTTAGGTATAGTCACAATTGGGGAAACTATGTATTCAGAAGTCTGAGAACACTGAGGATTATTCTACCATGGTTACTGTGGTCCAATTGACTCAGCGGCATATTGACACACATTTGCTTTTCCATGAATTCAAAAGAACCAATGTTTTCTTTTGCAAAATGACTTCATCCTCCCCCCATAAATGCTTGCACTCTCAAGCCTGATGAGAAAATTCCTTGGAAACCAAAGAATGTTTAGTAATGTTGAGTGTATGTGAATTTTTTTTGCTATTTAATTTATGAAGTCCTTTGAGTGAGTAAATTAAAAAGCAGTGTGTTAGTATTTCACATTTTGTTAATTTCAAAGAGAATTTATTTCATAAGCAAGTTTGTAATTTAAACAGTGTGACTCTATTGTGAAAGTTTTAGTTATATCTAGGCCAAGCTAGTGAAGTGAACAATTTTTTATTGGATTTTGATCTGAAGAATATCAAGCAATAGAAGGATCATTTAGTCATGGTGTCAGTGAACCTGGGTTCTAGTCCAAGCCTTGACACAATTATCTATAGCCTAAGTAACTTTGTCTGGATCCTAACCAGGGAATAGAGGGGTGATTAGGTGATTGTCAAAAGCCTTTGCAGATCAACGCTTGTAGTTGACACAGCTGTTTGGCAGCAAGAAAAGGGCCTAAATATCATGATTATTAATACTAAGAATATTCATAATAACAAGCTCAATCCTGGCATTTGAGTTCCCAGCATTTATTCATGCATGCATGCATATGTGCCTTCCATGATAACTGTCAAAACTGTGGGCAACAGTGAGGAACAAGATAATGTTTCAACACTCAAGTGATCGTACTGCTAAATGGAAGATAATAGGAATATCACCTGATCATTGAGAGAGAGCTAAAAAACGATGGTGCAAAAATATGGACATTTCAAATCTATCCCTTAAGGGTATCTTCCGTTTGACGGTCCTGCGGCGCATTAAATATCACACAGCTCAGATACAATGGATGATTCCGGTTCTTTCTTTTAGAAATTATTCATTAATGTTTGCACAGGACTCTCCCAATCACCTCCTTGTTGGAGTTAGAAACCTGAGCCTGACCGATTTTCAGCCTCTTCCTTTTCACTGGCGCAGAGAAACCGCCAACAAACCCAAATCAAATTATAATAAAAATTTCCAAATGCTACGGCTAGGATCACAGCAAAGGCTAGGAGTATCACTTCCCAAGACCCCTTATCGTCTTTCCTACACCTTTTGCTCCGTACTATGTTTTCCCCCAAAGCACTAAAAGCAACCTCAGAATGTAAATTCAATCACGTGACTTCTACTGAGGACTCCCATGGAGATCTCATGTACCTCAGATGAAAACCCCGAGACCTGACTCGCGCTTCTCGGTGGCTCAGATCTCACCATGGCGTCCTTAGTCATACAGCTTGAGCCTTGCTAAACTAACCATTTGTCCCTCCGGTTTGTGTGCATCATCCTCACTCACCCTTCTCCTCTGCTATACACATTCGTCTTTCAGTTTTTGTCGCGGCTGGCTTCTTAGCCATCAAGTTTCAATTCAGGTGTCCTCATCTTGGAGATAGGTTCTCTTGCCCTCTCAGTAGATTCTTGCTGTGCCTAATTCCATTTTATTAGCTTCGTGTTCAGCATTCACCACAAGTTTAACCTCATCATAGTTTTCTTCCCTCGCTTACTGGCGTGACCATGGGACTTGTTTCCTCTGCATGTACTGGATTTTTGGGATTCAGTCTGTTTGGATGCTCACCTTCCTGGACCTGGAGGGAGGGGGGAAGAACTTGAACTTCCCACAGGGCAGGAAACCCTGACTGCTCTTAGGAATGGAGAGGGAGGAGGAGAGGGAGTGGGGGGAGTGGGAGGGTGTTGGGAGGAGGGGCGGAAATGGAAACTTTTATAAACTAATAAACTTTTATAAATTTAAAAAAAAGAATTGCATTGTCATTATTATAGGGAAAATGCAATTTTATTTAGTTAACCTGAAAAAACAGCTCAATTATAGCCATCTTTCTATTTTGTGCTTGAACTTAAAAAAGGTTTTTATAAATAATTATTTATTTTATTTTAGGTGTATGAATGTTTTGCCTGCACACATGTATGTGCACCGAAGGTATGTCTGGTGTCTCTGGAGGTCACTAGAGGTCATTAGATCACCTATGATCTCAGGGTTGAGCATTTGGCATGAGAAACTGGAGTTACTTGATAGTTTTGAGCGAACAGGTGGGTGATAGAGGTTGAACTTGCTCTCCCTTTGCATGAACATCTCTTGAGCCATCTCTCCAGCCTCCTAACCATTTTTTAAATAAATGGTATATTTAAATCAGTAGCAAAATTATGAACATATTGGCATGATTCAAATAACATTTTACAATTGTTAGTTTTATCATATTCTTATTGTTCAAAACTAAACATCTATCAAGAACATAGGAGAATAAAGTTAAATTAAAGTTAAATTCTATATTAATATTTTTTCATATAAAAACGTCAGGAAGAGATCTAAGTATTTAAACATTTGGTAATTAACAATTTTCACACAGGTCAACCTTTGCATTTTTAAAAATATTAAAGACTAGTAAGAGACTCCGTTTGGTAAATATTAACTTCTAAAAGTGAATAATTTTTTGCTTTCTAAAAAATAAATTTATTATTAATCTCTCAATATAAATGTTATCAATTTTGGTTATATAGGAAAATGTGAAATACTTTGACAGTTAGTTCTGAAGTAAATATATTTTTCTTTAATTAATTCCCCTACTATTAATTTAAATTTGCTATCATATATTAAACATAAATAAACTAGATTTAAACTTTTTTAATAATTGAAATAAAAATATAATTACAACAATTTTCCTTTTTCCAGTCCTCCCTCCAACCCCTAAAATATCCATACTCCCAGCACTCTCAAATTCAAGGTTACTGATCTTTATTTCTTTCACTGTGTCTGTACTTTATATATATATACATATATATATAATTTAATATGTATATGTATGTATGCATACACACAATCATACGTATATATACATAATTTAATTTTGTCTATATCATATATCTATATATGTGTATATCTAATATAAATGATATACACAAATTAAATGCATACATACACAATTGTGCTTCATTATGTATATCTAATATATAAAATAATAATTATATGATCTATAAGGATGTATTATATATATAATACATAATAATTAAATGACATAGAGTGCTCTCTGAGCCTCAGATGCTGCAGAAGTTGCATTGTAGATCGATCATGAGAACTGGGCCCCACATAGGCACTTGATCCGTTGTGTTTTACTGTAATTGCCTTCATCTGTTGCAAAAAGAAGTTTCTTTGTTGAAGGATGAGAGCTACATTTATTTGTGGGTATAAGGATAAATATTTAGAATGCAGTTAGGACTTATGCCGGTTTAGTAAATTGTTAGTTGTAATTCTCGCCCTGCACACAAATCAGTTCCAAATGGGCAAAAGATGTCAGTGCTAGGCTTGAAACTCTGAAGCTTCTAGATGAATGAGCAGGGAGTAGAACCTAGAAAATAGGTTCAGACAAAGACTTTCTGCTTGGGAACCTGGTTTGCTAGGATGCAAGGCCTATAATCAGTTAGTTGGGTTTCATGAAACTAAATTTTAAAAAATTCTGTCCTGCAAAGGAAAGTGTAATTGAATTAAGAATCAACTTACAGAATGAAAAGAAATCTTTGCTAGATATCTGTGTCTAGACCCTGCAAAGAACACACAAATTTAGACAGAAGAGAACCAACAACCTAATTATAAAATGGGCCATGGACCTGAACTAGGGTCCCAGAAAGTAGGTATGAAAAAATTTTAGTATTTTAAAATGTTTGCTAGCCTTAGCCATTAGGGAAATATGAATTGCAACCACTTTAAGATTCCATCTTACCCTAGTCAGAATGACTAGGGTTAAGAGAACAAAAAGACAATAAACACCAGCAAGGATCTGGAGAATGGGGAACTCTCATGAACTGTTGGTGGGAGTGAAAACTGGCTCTGCCTTTGTGACAATCAGTATTGCAGTTCTTCAGAAAACTGAAAATTACGTCTACCACATTAGCCAATTATATCACTCCTGGACCCTAGTCCCTGTAACAGAGACACATCCTCATCCATGTTCGTAGCTTCTCTTATTCATAATAGCCAAGGCATGTAAAGAGCCAAGAAGGTTATCAGCTGACAATGAAACATGTGGTATTTAAATATAAAATGAAGCCAGGTGGTGCCGACACAGGCCTTTAATTTCAGCACCCGGGAGGCAAAGGCAGGCAGATCTCTGTAAGTTCGAGGCCAACCTGTTCTATAAGAGCTAGTTTCCAGGACAGGCTCCAAAACTAGAGAGAAACCATGTCTCAAAAATAAATAAATAAATAAATAAATAAATAAATAAACAAATAACAAAATTCTATTTAGTTGCCAATAGAAAAGAAATTATGACTTTGCAGATTGATGTAGCTCTTAGACCCCATCAGCAAAGCTTCTTTGTGTAGAGGATGGTGGTTAACTCAGAACCTCACCATTAAGCTAAGTGCAGCATTAGTGGAGCGTTCAGCCACAAACAGAACATTGTATCTCAACTCCTCTCCAATTCTCAGGGACCGTGAAGGCAGAGAAATTATGAGAGGCAAAGATCAGTAAGGGACGGAGGGATAAGTGACTCCTGGATGTGGCAGGGACCACTGAACTCATTAGCTCGTGGCAGCTGTGATTTCTTCCACACCAGCAAGCCAGTTAACAACCTAGCGTGAAGTGGGAAGGAGTTATAGTAGTTCTTGAAGAGCTATTGACAATTAATGGCTTCTAGGGGAAGGGGTTGGCTCCTGGTAGGTAGAACATGTTGCATTGGGTGGTCCACACCCAGGAGAATATTATATAGGCAGCAAAATTTTGAGTCAATGACATTATTCACACAAAGAACAAGAAAGAGGACAGAAGGTTGGGGGGCAGGGAAGTGAGGATGGAGCTGATAGTTCGAGGGAGGAGTTGGGGGTGAATGGGATAAAAAAAGTATCTTGTATGAAATTCTCAAAAATTCATGAGATATAAAAAGAGAAAAGACAAGAGTAGCAAAGAAATAGTCTGAATTTACACAACAATATGAAGTACTAAACAGGAATACAAACAAAATTAGTTGAAAATATGGCTGTAAACAACTCAGAGCTTCTAATAGAACAGCATTATAACATTCTTTCCAAAATAAATGCATATGCCAGTGTATTAATACATGGTTATTTCTGCTTTATGCTAATCTGGTTTCCTGGAATCATCATTGTTCTCATGTGAATATGCATTCCATCTGCAATATCATTACTTTTTAATAGTCTGTGATAGCAAAGGTGACTACTAAAATTTTATTGACCTGCAATGTAAAATGTTTCTCCAAATTATTATATCTTGTATAGAGTTTGTACTTGGTGTTATATAGTTGATCATAACATGGATTCTTGTTTGTGGTACAAAAGAAGATAGTCACTGTAACATGAGGGGCCGGCTTGTTGGGGTATCCATCGCGCCCAGTACCCCACAACCAGCAAGCCCCAATAAAAATCAATCACACAGAGATCTCCATAAGTTATAAAGCTGATTGACCTATTAGGTCAGGCTACTTATTAGTTCTTATAACATATATTACCCCATTATCCTTATCTACATTAGCCATATGGCTTGGTACCTTTTTCAGCTGTCAGCTCACATGTTGCTTCTCTGGTGGTTTGTGCAGGAATGGCGGAGAGAGCTTCCTCCTCTCTAGCCTTCTCCTACTCTCATTGCCACACCTCTACTTCCTGTCTGGTTGACCCAACTATACTTCCTGCCTGGCCAATCAGCGTTTTATTAAAATACATGATTGACAGAATACAGACAATTCTCCCACACCAAGTCACCACAGGGTTAAATATGTATAAGTTCAATTAGCATGATTAGGTGATACCCACACATAAAACAAAGTAAAAAGTGCAAGTGAATAGACAATAGAAGAGAAACACCCTGTCCTTGCCCACGTAAACCACTGGGTTCTTCTCTCCAGGGGTTTCTATTGTATCTTCATATCTTCTGATGTTTTCCACAAAACTCAGTCAAATGTTTAATTCTTATCTATAGAAAGTGAAAATATTTCTTCTGTGATTTCCAATATATGTTATAAGTTCCTTTAAGATGACATATACTGCTCATTCTTTTTTTATGACTGTAGTGTAGAGTCTCGAATAGAGATGCTATACTGTATTAAATAGCCTGATATAATGAACATTCCAGCTACTTTCATTGCACATTTTAAATTTTCTGGAGTTACTATTTACATACATATGATTGTAATTAATTTAGCAAGCACATATCTAGGTACATAAAACACATAGAAATAGAGTCTTTGTGTAAAAGTATGTATAGGAAGCATTTCAGACCAGGTAAAGAAGACTAGATATTTAATTCTGTCATTTTACACATTAACTATAAATCTACTAGGACCCCTCCACTTTCTAAGAAACTGAGGATCATAATTTTAATGTGACCACTGGATAGCATCATAATAATAGCACACTTTAGATGCTGATCTGAAATTTCTAGCTCATGCATATGAGCATGAATTTGAAAGAAGAAAACATTTTAGGATGTTTTTGGACTTTCCATGTCTGAATTATTTTCCAGACATGGGAAGATGCTGTGTGTACATATCTGTATATTTTCACTTAATGTCTTTGGTGCCCCACACCATATGTTTATTCATGTCTGAGTGAGGTACGGTGAAGAATATGAGGCAAGGAAAAAATCTCAAACCTGATTCATTGAGAAGTTTATTAACTTACAGAGAAACTCAATGCACTTTTCCTGACTATTTTAAACTCTCACGAACAAAGAAGAATGTTTTTCATACTGTTCCCAAATACCATATTCACAGAAAGATCAATGGTAATATTCTCTTAAAACCCACACTCAATTTAGGTTTATATTTGCATTGGTTTGACTGTGTAATATGTTACTGATAGGAACAGTAGTGGCTTTCGGTCAAGAAGTCATTTAATAGCTTGTCCTCTGAAACTCATGTCTAAGATATTGGATTGCGCATTTCACTAATTCATAAATCATAGAAAAATATCAAAAACATTTAAATTCATATTAGAGTTTCTGATTAATTTATGAAAAGGGTTGGAACTGCACATGTAATCTTTTTATTTTTATATCCCTTCAGATTAACAGTTCTATTTGGCAGGAAAGCCATGAGAATCTTTTCCAGTTATATTTTATCAGCTTAACACACATTCATATATTCAATAATATTAATATATTCAATCACTAAGTAGAAACTATTCAGTATACTTAAATGAGTAGAATACTAGGTGATTGAAAGAAATTATTAATTATAAATTTCTTGTGTTTGAAGAGTTTATATTCAAATTTTGGAGAGAATAAAACTTTTACTGTCTCTGTGTAGATTACACATAATTATATACATGTTTTATAAACATATAGAAAGAAGGTGAAATAATAAGAAAATAAGATCTTATTTTTGAGTTGATATGAATGACTATGGCCAGCATTCCAATTGCCTCTAGTAATATTTTGATGTGAAAACAGTTTAATGAACTTCTTATAAAACAAAACAGAGTTTACCAAGGGCAGTTGGACTGCGACTGAACGAGCACGTGATCCAACCAGATTCTCTGAATGTGGCCGGATTCTCTGACTGTGACTGGCCCGGAATCTTTCTGAAAAGCCATTGACTATGACACTGGGACTTGTTTCCTCTGCATATACTGGATTTTTGGGATCCAGTCTGTTTGGATACTCACCTGCCTGGACCTGGAGGGAGGGGGGACGAACTTGAACTTCCCACAGGGCTTGAAACCCTGACTGCTCTTAGGGATGGAGAGGGAGGAGGAGAGGGAGTGGGGGGAGTGGGAGGGTGTTGGGAAGAGGGGCGTAAATGGAATCTTTTATAATTTAATAAAATTACTTAAAAAAAAACAAAAAAAAACAAAAAAAAAAACAAAACAGAGCTGCATAAATCAATGCATTTAAAAGCACATTAGTGGAGTCACCAGGGAAACAGGATCCAGCAAAGTAGAGAAATTTCTGCCATGGGGTTTAGATGATATCTAACAACATTGCTAGCCTTTGATTCGTTGGAAGCTGGTGCTGTTAGCATGTCCCAGGCTTTACCTGAGAGTCACAAGGACACTGGGTGTAACTCAGGGATGGGGAATGAAAGACTATTAAAGACACCCGACACAGCAACAGATAATTCGGCTCTGTTCCGTATCATTAGCAATCCGTAATTCCAAATTTTGAATAGGCAGTCTTTGAAATTCTTAATGGATGTTTGGATTTTTTTCTGGGAATTTTAGTTCACATTTTTCTCCAATAATTACCATAGAATTAATAATTTGCATGTGCTGTGAACTGGAACTGAGTCCAGCATCCAAGAGGTCTGAGCACGCTTTACATCTGCATTTATAGTACATGAGTCCATGCCCAAAGTGGGCTGGCATCTTAAAGGCTGCTGAAGGAATTCCCACAACATTATATTGTCTTAGAAAATGGAATTTTGTTTCTCCTCGAAGACCTGTGAATTCATTACTCACTGATACTTACCTAGGTTTATAAGACCAGGCATGACCTCTCAGCTGTTAAGTAGGCCATAAGTCCAATCAGAGAGCTTTTGGTTACCATTCAGATGACATTGCTGCTATTGATATTTTCCCTTGTTGAGTTTTGCTGTGGTTCATAGGCGTTACAACGTGGTAGAGCTGTTGATGGTTTTTCACTCTTGGCAGTTTCTAGAGCCCCTTCTGACACCAGGAGGACTAGCAATCAGAGAAGAGGTGTTTACGTCAGTTTCAGTTTCGTTTATCTAAGCCCTGTAAATCTGAAATATATGGTATCTTTAGCAATAGGGACTTACCTTTAAGTAAGGTAATTGTTTGGGAAGTCTCTTGGACTCCCAAGAACAATTTGAAGGAAAATTTCCCTTGTGTGGATCTGAGATTTTTGTTAGACAGCTTATGGCTTTTGGGTGGGGCATTATCATTTCATGTGTTGTAACTACATTTAAACTCCATATTTGTATACACACATACACATACAAACACACACACAATGCATGTATATTCCTAGATAAACCTATAAAATACGTTTTCTTCTGACTTTTTCAAACATCTTCAGTGTTATTTATTCTTCCTGCCTCACTTTTCCTCTGTATTGTTTATTCTTCTCTTTCCACTTTAATTCCCCATTTTTCCAAATTCCCCCTTTTTAGCACCTATATCCTATTATCCCCATCTTCGGAGTTCTTTCTCCCACACACACCATGCCACTGGATCCTTTTTTTTTTTATCAGTTTTTCTTTTTCTCTTTCCCAATTTCTAGCATTGACCCACACATGTCATTGTCTTTTCAATATATTTCTCCTGAGGAAGTCTCTAAATTTTTTCTCTTATGAAAAATTTAACCTGAGTATAAATCTACTTGAACAGAAAGCTTTATGTACTCTAGTTATCAAAATCTAGATATTTGTGTGTTGGTGGAGCTAGGATTAGTGTAGAAAGGACAATGCTTAATTGCAATAGAATGAATCAGAAAATTAGTTTTACCTGTGAATTTTTGACATAATCTGTATGTGTGTATTCTTTTTCCATAAAGTGTATTTCTCATGGTAGGAATGCAATGTATTTTTCAAACACTATTTCCTTAACAAGGAATCCTTATTTTCTTCCTGTATTACCTACCCTGACAAAGGGGCCAGCCTCCCTATTCACTACTGAGACCTCCATTGGTGTTTTTCCCGCCTCATGCACAGTCAGACTGGAGACTTTGGCCTTTGGATAAGTGCATTGTTGTAAGAATTTCAGTATAACAGCATGTTGTAGATAATTTTTGATTTAAAAATATTACATTACTTTTGTATGTGTGTGTTTGGTGGGGAGGATATGTACCACAGCATATCTGTAGAGGGCATAGGACAACTTGCAGTAGTCAATTCTGTCCAACCACTATGTTGGTACCAGAGATCAACCTCGAATGGTCAAACATGGCATCAAGTACTTTTACCTACTGAGGCATCTTGGGAGTCTGAAAGTTCAGTAAATACCTTAAATTTTAGATCTGTTAATTAACATCTCCAATAGGGTTCAGATGATGTTTCTCAGAGTTACTGGAAAATAATGAAATCTAAAGAAATTGCATGTTTTCAAAAAAAAGGGCATGGAAGTGATTGGAGGGACCAAAGCAAAGAAGGAAAGGGACTACATTTTAATTCATTTTTTTACCATAAAGTAAAATATGACAAACATATATGTTTGTTAAGTTCATTTGAATGGAATCTATCATTCTTCCATAAACATTCTACCTTTATATATGTACAGTAATAAATTGCTATAAACTCCTGGGATATTTCTCTTACTTGTCTAATATGAGGTGTATTATACCAATATAATACTCAGAGGCATGTTTTAATTAAACCTCAGATAATAACATAATATATATGTGTATTCTTTGGCTTTAGTATTTTTAGAGGAATATAATGAAATATGAATAAGTTATATTCCTAAAGTAAATATTTGTTCAAACCGTAATGTCTCCAGCCAGACTGTGTCTGATTTTATTGATTTCACTGGTTTGCATTACTCTACATAGTAAAAAATTATAAAAACTTAAGGGAATAATTTTTTAAATGGCTGTCCTCTGATGGACTAGTGTTGTCAAAACATTCTTGATAACATACCCTCAGCCTCTTGACATTTCTTTTCTAGTGGATGACGTTGGGCAGGCAAAATAGAAGAAGCATGTACATCTATTCATGCATTCCACTTCATCTTCAAGATTTTAGATTCTAGCCCCTTCAGCCCCACTGGCCATTGCGGGTGTATTTACACTGCAGATACTGAAAACTGCATTCTAAACATGAGAAATGCATTGCTATCTAACTAGTAGCACTCGTCTGTTTATACCCAATCATGATTCCCTAAGAATTAACATTTATTCAGTTAAAAATCTACCATTTTTGCAAAGCACAGATAACTAATGTAGACATTAGCAGAAGTCTGGAGAGTCTATCTTCAGTTACAGAAGGAGAACGACTTTTGCCATTCCTTCACTGATGAGAGCTGAAAACCTTCCAGCTTGTCAAAGGTTACGGTGGGTGGCCCTGCCATCACAGTTTTTGAATGAGAGGAATGATCAACAAGTGGAGATACATCTTGTCTCAGATATCAATGATGCTTGGATTGAAATCCCTAGACTGGGCGGAAATAGGCTCCCATGACTCACAACCTCGCAAAAACTTCTTTGAAATCCATCTTAACGACTTCCCCTCATTGTTTCTGGCAGCCGTCACATCTGTTTCCCCATTTCTTATCTTAAAGCAACTCCGCCCTTCTCCTGTGTGATGCTTTGTTTTGGACAACTTAGCAATGACTTATTCGTGCACCTACCGTCTTACTCCCCCAAATTCTCCAAAGTTATTCTGCTCAGCAAGGCAAGTGAATTCTCTTAAGAACCTTTTTCCGTGGAGGAAACTATAGGAAAGGGATACAGAAGGCCGTTGTAAATCATTAACATGGTTTTCTTCCCTAATACACAGTAGAGTTCCTTGAATTTTAGAACACATTAGTAATTGATTTCTTACCTTTAAATTTTGCTTCTTGGGTCAAGTTTGTCATACTTTCACATTCTTTTCTCTATGTGGGTAATTAAAAGATAGGAACTCAGCAGGTGGATTTTCCCCAACTGTCAGAATTCTTGCTAAAATATCATTTAGAACTACTTGACTCATAGGGGAGCTGATAATTAAAGTGAAGTGTGTGTGTGTGTGTGTGTGTGTGTGTATGTGTGTGTTGTTTAAAGAACTACACAATGAATATGCTTCTTTAGGAAGTTTATTTGCAATCCATTACTTTGAAGAAGCACCACTAATTGTTATTCAACTATATTTCATTACTGATAATTGGCTTTCCACATTTAAAAATGATTTGTTCCTGCTCCTTCGGAGGCCAGTAATGGCAGCCACTAAATCACAGCCTTGACAGAGAAGCTTCATTTTGTTTCCTGATTACATTGCCTTTTCCTTTTCAAATTTAACAAGGTGATTACGTCCTTGAATTTTTGTGTATTGTGGTTTTAGGAGGAGGGATAAGGTGATGCTTATTTGATCCTTAGAATTAGACTCTTACATTTCCCTCCCTTCGAAATGGCATTTCCATACTCTGTCATTAAAAGAGCAACCTGCACTGGGAAGTGGTGGGGTGGCACATACCTTTAATCCCAGCATTGGGAGGCAAAGGCAGATGGATCTCTCTGAGCTCGTGATCAACCTGGTCTACATGAGCTAGTTCCAGGGCAGGCTCCAAAGCTACAGAACCCTATCTCAGAAAAAAAAAAAAAGAGAAATAAACCTATCTTGAAAAGAACAACAAAATAACGACCATCACAACAACAAAAAGAGTAACCAATCCAGCATGTCTATGAGAAAAGCAAGGAGGGGTCTGTAAGGGTATCTATGCATGGCTACCTGAGAAACTCTTGGAAGGTAAAGTTACTTCCTCTTAGATAGCTTCTGTATGCAATTTACAGAAATCAAATGAAGTTCTGTTCTTGTGATCAATAGGAGCATTACCTCTGAGAACTTCTATAAGATGGTACCAGCAGTATCTGTCACCAGTCTCTGTGTCATTAAGTCAGAAGTTAGTTATTATCTTGATAAATTCTTGTGGACAGGCAACCATGTCATAGCCATATATCTACACAGTGGATATATGATTTAAAAAACAGGATAGCAATGAGTAAGAGAGTCAAGGGCTCTGCTTCTGACCCTCAGACACCTGCCTTTCAAAGTGTGTTCTACAGACCAGTAACATTAACATCTTTCGGAAGCTTGTTAAAAATCTGGAGGCTCAGGCTCATTCCAGAGCTGTAGAATAAGAATCAATATTCTGAGTTGACTCTTGTACTTGTTAAAGTTTGCTGGGCCTTGGCTAACAGGTATTATGAAAAGTAATTCTGAAGTTAGGAAAGCACAATAGAACAATTTATGAAAGTCTGAGTATTCATATTAACAAAAAGAAGACACCATTTGTATTGTAAAATCAGATAACTTCTCTGAAAACCCCAGGAAATGACCAATTATTGTTATTATTTGTATTTTAGGCACACCCATTTCCACAAAGGATCTCAAGAATAATGACAGGAAACTATCTATTGAAACTCACATAAAGAGGACAGAGGGATGCTCTACTCAGATCAATCAATGTAACCATGGGAGAATCCCTAAATGACTTTGTGGATGGCCTACTTTTTTTGTTTAATCATGTCTAAGAATCATAATGGGAAGAAAGTCTATGCTTTTGGTTGAAGAAGATACAGCAAAGGTAGAGAATAAGAAGCAGTGAGATGACGGAAAAAATACAGGGATGTCTTGAGAAAAGAAATGAGTTTGAAAGGAAAAGAGTAATTTTAAAAGTATAGGTAGTGTCTCCTGTGGGTGCCCGAGACTTCAAAATGAGAATTATATTATGTCTCAGAGCTGGGTATTCCCAAAGTCACAATAGCCACAAACTCCTATCAGCAGCTTTGCAGGAACATGATGCCAAGAACAAAATCCACATCCACAAACTTATACTCAGTCAAATTACAGTAATTGCCTGTGGCAAGTCCTTGTTGGAATCTTCTTATCATGGTAAACATATTTAGTATTATAGAGAATGCTATGCAGGAAGAAAAAAAAAAGAAAACAGAAAAGTATTGTGCCCAGAGGCATGATTTTTCTTTGGAAACCAGACAAAGGATTGACTGGGTCGACAAGAAACTATTGTTCATGAACAAACATGGCTGTCAGTTTTTCAGTAGGATACAGATACAATGCACACTCTTCAGCATTGCTCCTAAAAGCAAAGCAAAGCAAGCAAACAAACAAATAAATAAAGGTGACTTTGGTTTATGGAGCAGACATCTTAAGGTTAAGGACTGAAGGGATTCATCAATGGACCATCTTATTATTGATTTCAGGTTTTCAGAAGACCCCAAGCACTGGGAACTAAGCCAAAAAACTGAGCCAACAATATAAGACTAAACACTTTCCCAGTTCTCTTTAGGCTGCACTTTACTTAGTGATAGTGTTCCTAATGACACAAGAGAACTGAGTCCTGTTTACATTAACCTTGGAAGGTATTCATGGCATAGCTTCAATCCGTCTACTCAAGGAATGTTAATTAAGCCACTAATGCAAGCCTCAGGGAGAAGAACAACATCTTTAGTGGAGCTGAAGTTCTATAATTCATAATAGCAACTAAATTGCACCAACTTTGATACGAAGAAAATCAAAACCTGGATTTATTTTTTGCTTTTTGTCACGTTCTGTATCAGCAGGATAATTGCCTTAAAGTTACCAGCCGTGGAATCAGCTAACAACAAATCTATCATCAATTAAATGGAAGGTCGTTTATAATATACCACCATGGAGAGAGGAAGATGAGCGTCATCTCTAACAGAAAACACAAAAGCAACTTAATGATAATGACCTTTGAACAGTTTGGAGTCAAGGGCCATAATAAACAGAACCATAAGCAATACGGTAATCAATGACAAACTAGTTGCTTCAATGGCCCTGGGAAAAAGTAACTGATATAGAATAAAACCCAAATGCCAGTGTGCCTGTGTTGTTCGCTTCATCACACTGGTTATCAGCTCATTCTAGGGAAACTTATTCATCTTCCAGTTACAAGCTCCCAGGATCTGGGAATTGAATTTCATTCAGTCATCCTTATGTTTGTAGCAGGTAGCACAGATTTATAGTTATTCCTGTGTTTATTCCTTTATAGATGTTGAACAGTGTTATAGTGATTTTCTGGCCACTAGAGGATGGAGTGGTCAAAAATAAATTAGAAAATTAATATCCTTGCATTCTGACTCTCATAAACTAGTTCAAATGATGTTTGTTTGCTGACTGATTCTACTCAAGATGAGAATCCCAGGCTATCAGAATGTTGTCGTCTCACTATTGACTTCCATCCTGGATCAGAGAACTATTTCCTTAAGGAGGAAAATAAGTTTTGATGAAAAGAGAAAGAATAAGAACTTTTAGAAAAATACAGTAGACCGACCCTCAAAGCAATTGATACAAAGATATACTTTTATGAAACCAGATGATGATGGAGAAACTAATAAAATATGTGTCAGCCACAACCCAGCAGCAACAAAACTTTGCTGTTTCTTGGGATTTTGATTTTTTACTCTCTTTATAAAATGGAGTGTGCTGGATGTGGGTACAATTTTGTTCAGGTGACTACAGAACCTAAAGAATCATCATCCCTCTTCTTTTCTCCCACCCTCCCTCCCTCCCTCCTTCCCTCCCTCCCTCCTTCCCTCCCTACCTCCCTCCTTTCCTCCCTCCCTCCCTCTCTTCACTTATATACAAACCTCTCTCTTTCTCCCCCCTCCAAATCTGTGTATATTTGTGAATAATTTTATGTTTTGGAAAATTTAGTTCTTCTGTCAACTTTAGAAAAATAATTGTATTCATGCATCTGTGCTGGTCTGTGCTTAGGGTCCTAACAGGATACAGCCTCAGGTTTCGTCATTAAGAGCACCTCCAGTGCACATTCACTATGCTCCCTTTGAAAAGGTGGGCTTTGCCCACCTCCTCTCTCTCTCTCTCTCTCTCTCTCTCTCTCTCTCTCTCTCTCTCTCTCTCTCTCTTTCACCACTCTTGTCTCCATGGACCAGTCTCTGCTTCCACTCTATGCCTCTTTTCTCTGCCCCTTCTCCTCTTACAATAAACAACCTACCATGAGCCTTGTTGCATGGCATGACTTCTCTTCTCGGCATTTTTAAAATTATAGCAACTACCTACCATAACTTGCAGGATTGAGTTGGCACTGCATCAGAATTACCAGCTATTTTGGTCTTAAGGTCCATCTTTCCATTTGTACACAGGAAATGCACTATATTAAATATGTAAGGTCTAACTACATGGGTTTGACGACAAACACCAATAAGAAAATATTCCATAATTTAAAAAAGAATTTTAGGTACTTAATATCTTCGAAAGAGATACATTAAGATTATTTTTTCAAAAAAAATTCTATATTTGTTATTAGATGCAATCAATGATCCCTCTCCCGGTTTTTCTAGTTTGTTTGTTTTTTTTTTTTTCCCTAGGAGCTGACTTTAGACTTGCTGTACAGCAAAGACTGGCTTCGAACTCCTTATCTTCTTGCTTCTTTCTCCAAAGTGTTAGGATCCCAGGTGTGTGTCATCATGCCTCCCCTAAAATGTTAAACCAAATCCACATGCTCTGGTTGCTTAGGACAGAAAAAAGAGAATTTTCCAAAATTCTCTGCTCTGATGTTGCAACATGACAAATCTGAGAACATTTTTACTTTCAGGAACGATTTATTGTTATTTCATTGTGTGTCCGTGGGTGGGTAGGGGTGGATATACGTGAGCGTGTGTGGATGCACATGTCTGTGCATGTGCAGAACCTAGAAGAGCTTATCAGAGTCCTCGGAGCTGTAGTGACAGGTGTTTTGAGATGTGTGACTATAATGCAGGTGCTGGCTTCTACACTCTGATTCGATGATGGTGCAGCAATTGTTTTTTTTGGGGGGGGGGCATCTATCCAGTCCATTTTTGCTACTTCTATTATTTTGTTTAAATTAGCATTGAAAATAACAGCTTCATTATGACACTGTCACGGCTATACGTAAGTTTGAATTTTTAAAATATGTAGGTTGATGTGAGAAAGCAAGGTGAAGGGCACAGTGAATAACAATGAAGGGGAAAATAGTAAATCAGAGATTTGAAGATGTTATAAAACATGCATTCATACTTGTAATAAAGGGTGACATACTTTCAAGCAACTGTGCTTTTGAGAAAATGGGGGGAAGTATATTAAAGAAAGAAATAGCTGGAATTTTCTCAAAAATGACAAAAGTATCTAACCCTAAATTTAACAGCTTCCACACAATCATGGCTACGATGAATCAAAGAACTCCACTTAAACAGTGTATTGAAAACGTAGCGCATTGCTGAAAAGGAGTGTAGTTCAAATGACAGTGAAGGAGAAGAGACTGCCTGCTAAAGTGTGGGACTGGTATTAGATTTAGCAGGTAATTTCTCAATGATGTAATGGAGAAAGCCAGACAAATTATTTTCAATTGTTAAGAGAGGATTGTGACCCTAGAATTCTATTTCTTACATCTCTTGTCAAAAATGAAATATAGGTGTCCCCACACATAAAATAAAATTCTTCATTTATAAAGGTTTCTCTCTTCCAGGGTTATCAGAAGAATGTAGTTAGAGAACCAGACCTGGGAATTTACTATCAAAAGATCACTAGCCTGCTAGAGGCTTGGCCAGGAAAAGTAGTCTCAATAACTCACACAAAGCAATAATGATCAAGCTTTCTCTCAGTTCTTCTTGACTAGAGGAATCCCAGAATGTGTATGCAAAGACCTATTTTTGAAATAATGCTCAGATATATTTGGAGTATCAAAGAGCTTAAAAAAATAAAGTGTTTGTTAACAATGTGTGTATAATTAGTTGCACTGTGTTCCTATGTTGTTACACAGCTGTGGAAATGTATGAACTACATCTATTTGTTTCAGCTTGGATAAAGTTAATCCAATCGTTTCTTATACCAGAATTATTCACGAACCCGTGGTTTCAGTAATGAGTTGGGGACAGGAGGGGAAAATGGAAGACAATGTGTTTCTACTTGCAGTTTGATTGCAATGTCCGATTTTCAATATAATGTCGTGAACTGAGCTACTCTATAATTTCATTAGTCAGCTTATCTCATAAAATCAGCAGAAGGCGGTCTGGAATCAACATTTCTTCAATTTTTTAATTATAAGAATAGTGTATCAGTCTCTGCTTCCTACCATCTGGGTGTTTCATGAGATAAACCCTAAGTTTTGAAAGGTATTGCCTCCACTGATTGCATGCACATGACAGATTATTTAGGAAACGTGCCTATCTTTGTATATTACAACTTCTTCTCTTCCCTCTATATTGTGATACACAGTTGACAAGCTTTTCTCTATTATTATTTTACTATACTAAAATACATGGTGTCGGGCATTATGTATTAAATGTTTGTTTTAAAAATGGAAACAATTACACTTTATAAAACTTACTGTGGTTTGCCTTTAAAAGACAAGAGTTTCTCTGTGACCAAGAAAAGCTTTAAGGTCACACCTTAAAACTACATTTTATAGTTTAATTTTTAAAGCAATTTCTTTCTTGCATTTGCACATGTACTTAGCTGATTTTCTGAGTACTCCAGTTTGAAGTTGATGTATATTTTATATTGCTATAGAGGGCCAATTATACTTTAGTATGACTTTAATGAGAGTAATCAACCTTAAAACAAAAGACTATGTCTTGGGCACAAGTACTTAAAGCCTTTAACATTTGGGGCAAATAGAAACTGAAGAGCAAATTGAAGGGTGACGCTGTGTATGAAGTAAGGAGGAAAGCTATACCTGAGCATGCTAACTGAGAAGAGCAAAGTTAATATGAAACATGATCATTTGTTTTGATAAAAGCATTTGAGCCCTTTTTTGGTTTTTAAATTTTTCCCTTCTATTGAAAATAGATTTTTTTTTTCTCACATAACATATCCCGATTACAGTCTTCCCTCTCTCTACTCCTCCAAGTTCCTTCCCAAGTCCCCTCCGTGCCAGATTCACCCATTTCTGTCTCTCATTAGAAAACAAAGAGACTTCTAAAAGATCATAAAGAAATAAAATAAAGCAATAACAAAATGTAATAATGGGATAAGATAAAAACCAACACATTGGAATTGGACAAAACAAACAACAGAAGGAAAAGAACCCAAGAGAAGGCACAGGAAACAGAGACCCACTTGTTTACACACTCAGGAATACCATGAAAACACTAAACTGGAAGCCATAATATATCTGCAGAGGTCATGAGGAAATGTGTACAGGCCCTGTGTGTGCAGTCTACGAGTTCTTTTAAGCTTCACTTGTGTTGATATCAAGGGCCTCATTTTCTTGGTATCCTCCATCCCCTCTGGCTCTTCTATTCCTTCTGCCCACTTTTTTTTTATAGGGTTCTCTGAGTTCTGAGGGAGGGATTTGATGGAGACATCCCCTTTAAGGCTGACTGTTCCAAGCTCTCTCATTCTCTGCACACTATCTGACTGCAGGTCTCTGCATTTGTTCCCATCTCTTGGGAGAAGAAATGGATGAGGAATGAACAGGACACTGATCTATGAGTATAGCAGAATGTCATTAGGAGTCATTTTGTTGTTGTTGTTGTTGTTGCTGTTCAACAGTAAGATTTGGTTTTACCCTAAATTCCTGAGTTGTCTAGTCTCAGATTCCTGGTCACCCAAGCACTTTCAGGTATGGGTTCCATCTTATGAGTCAGCCTTAGGTTAAATCAGATATTGGTTGCTTCCACCTACAAGCTTTGTGCCACCGTTGCACTAGTATATCTTGTAGGCAGGACACCACTGGCAATCTAAGGGCTTGGGGCTGGGTAGGTGTTTATGTTTCTCTTTTGGTAGCATGCAAAGTACCTTTTTATACCAAACACACTGCCACATAGGGATGGGGGTTCTATGTAGGCATCCTCTCAACCTCTCCATGTTCAGTGAGCTGTGTAGGTGTTGTCTTCAGACACGGAACCTTGTCATCAGTTTGTAAAGCGGAACCTATAGTCTTGGCAAGAGCCTGAGTTGTTCGGAGATTCCCATAGGACTACTTTGGCCAATAACTCAAATAGATTTAACCCCATTCTGGTACTAGAAGCTTCATTTTTGTCCCATTCCCTTACTCTATATCTATCCTCTGCTATTCTATGTGGGTCTATATGGATTGTAGCTTGGTTATCATCGCCTTTTTAAAAGATTTATTGTATGTATGTGTATGTATGTATGTATGTATGTATGTATGTATGAGCACTCTATCTACATGTACACGTTTATGCCAGAAGAGGGCATTAGGTCCCACTAGAATTGGTTGTGAGCTACCATGTTGTTGCTGGAAATTAAACTCAGGACCTCTGGAAGAGCAGCCAGTGCTCTTAACTGCTGATCCATCTCTCCAACCCCTGGTTATCATTGTATTAATAACTAATATCCACACAGAAGTAAATATATACCACATTTCTCTTTTTGGATCTGGGATGCCTCACTCATTTAAGCCCAATTTATCTGTTAAAAGAGATAACAGACCTCAAGTTCTGAAACATGGGAGACAATATTTCTGTGTGTGTTTTATTAGATACAAAACCTTTATAATGTCTTAGCAAATAAAAATGAGTTGTTTTGTTTCATTTTGTCGAATATCTAAATACTTTTCAGATTTCCCGGAGAGTAGCAGTATGCATTTCCACATGGAAATACCCTGATAATTTATACTGTATTGAAAAAATTCCATTTTATTGTTCTTGACTGACTTGTTTCATGGTGGTGTGATGGCTTCATGGTCCTCAGTGCTCCTGTAAGTAGCTTTCATCCAGACTCTGTATATAAGCCTAACAAAGTCATTGCTTCCTCAGGTAGGACTTTCAGGGGATAGTAATTTGTGGTAAATGCTTGTTTAGGTCTTACCTAGGGGAAGAGTTTTCCTGATGACATACCTCATTCCTGTGTCTTATCCCATACATTTCCCAAGTTTAAGTTTGCTTTTCTACCAACACAGAAAGATGATAGGAGATGACGGTGGCAGTGTGGAGGGGAAGAAAGAGGAGAGATTGATTGGAGCTATTCTTACGTCTCCAACATGTCAATTTCTACATTTCTACCTTAGTCAGAAGCATGTTGAAAAACTAACATATCAATATAACTAATGACTCCAGTAGGCACTGCTTTCTATTAAAATAAGACAAATTATCTCTTACATAGAATTGCACTTCGAATCTGAAGCAATTAATAACTTTAATTTTTATCCTTATTAACGGTAATCTAAGAATATTTTGTCACCATTTTATAACTTAGGAAAAATGCACAGAGTTTAAAGATTAAAATAGTGTTCAGTTTTATTTTGGAAACAACACTTCTGCGTGATTACTTAAGTTTCCTTCCAAATTAGGAACTCTGTGAGTAATTAAATTAATAATGAACTCTAGTGTGGTGTTTGAGATTTCCTATGAGTAGAGTGAGCTCACAGCAAAAGATATCAGGTGAAAAACAGGACATTTGCCCTCTAAATGAACTTTGGAGCCATGCATGAAACTTGCAATGATGACTTATTAAGCATATATCATCTGTCAATGTCTCTATGAAATTTATATCCCAGAGATAAATACTAATTTTTCCTCAGTGAAATATTAATGAGAAGCTAAAGTTCCAAGGAATTGCAAAAATTGTTCCGTCACTGAATTACTAATGTAGGAATTCAGAATCAAAATCTAGATTTCTTTAATTCCAAATCCTGTATTCTTTAATCTAGTGTATTCTATGTCAAACCAAGGTTTTTAGGAACATTAAGCATTACTTTTAATCCCTCAAGCAGGGAATTAAATCATAAACATCTTCTTTCTATACATATGCTCAAATTTTTTCATTTGTTTTGTTTTGTTTTTATTTATTTTAGTCAGGATATTGTAGGGTTATATTCTGGGCCTACTACAAATATTTTAAGAACTGATATTAATTTTTCTGTAAAGATATAAAGAAGATTTATGAAGTGGTCTTGTTTTTGCTTTTGTAGTCATGTTCATTCCAACTATGAGACACTGACTATAATAATCAGTTCAGTCTATCTGAAAAACCATTCAGAGTGAATTTTATGAAAAAAAAAACAACTTAGGACCAACCCAGTGTAATTTAATGAACTAAATGCAATGTAGAATCAGTTTAGCAGAAGACTTACCTGAGTATAAGAATATATCACACTATGCATAATGTATGATTTTTAAAATGCACACCCTATAATGCAGCAGTGAGCTTACTCCTGAGGGTAGGATAAGAATGGTCCACACCATTTGTTTCATGGTATCACTCCTTATCTCCACATCACATTCTTCATGTGTATAGCAATAGCCAAATTTTCTTTCTTAAAGTCAGAGCAATGCACCCAGTCTCATGTTATTTGGTCAATATTGTCCTGTAGAAAGTTCATTAGATTCTGGCAATACCTGTTTATTAGGAAGGATGGAATTTTTTTCCTTTGATTTGTGTGCAAATACCCAGCGAAAGGGTTGAATTAAACTATTTATAATATAACCTTCTGATCCTCTCAGTATCTCTGTGTCTGAATCTGAATCTGTCACCTAAATATGCACAATTGTGCTATTTGAGAAAAAAAAAGGCACATGGATATGAGACGTGGTATAAGACGCACATGTATTTTCCTCTGCCTGCCTCTCCCATCCCATGTGCTTATCTTTTTTGCCTAACTATTATTATGTTTGGGGTCTCGCTTTGAAATCACTTCCTTAAGAAATCTTTGTCTGATTTATCTTATCATTTGGATTCCAATAGGACTTTTTTTCATTTTGTTTTGTTTTTAAGTTAATTACATGTATACGTATGGGTTGAGGTGCACATGAGTTCAGTGCTGTTGGTAGCCAGGAGAGGGCAGTAGATCCCTGGAGTTAGAGTCTTAGGTAGCTATTTGCTGCTGTTATGGGTGCTAGGTACTAAATGTGGTCCTCTGCAAGGGCAGTATGTATGCTCAATGGTTGATCTGTCTCTCTAGCTCCCCAGTCGTGTTTATCAATAAGACATTTTTGAGTATTTATATAATCACAGAAAAACTGATGAGAGAGGACTACTTTCTGATCTATGTTCCCTGTTTCCTCCTTGTCTGCATCTTCTATGAAGACACTATGATTTCTCCAACCAAACGGGTATGTTTACTGGCATCCACATTGTTACGTCCCTACTACCAAAGCCTTGTAATTTACATTAGAGTTCATTTTTTTGCTTTAAAAAAATGTAGTGATTTTACACTTTAGTGCCCTACACAGTAGTTTCACTGATGCAAAATTCCATAGGCTTCACTGTTTTCTTCTTTACGCCATCGATTTCTTTTGGGATAGGATCTCACACAACTCAAGCTGGTCTCAAATTACTGAGAGGATGTCTTGGATTTCTGAACCTCCTACTTCAACCGCTCAAGTGACTGAAGTATGGGAGCACACCACCATGCCCAGTTGAATGCAGTGCTAGAGACCCAATCCTGGGTTCTGCTCAAATAAAGCCAGAACTCAGCGACATGAGCCAGTCCCTCCCAAGTTCTATCCTTTCTCTTGACCACTCCACTAGAGGTTTTCCTCTTGGATGAGGTGCATAGAATCAGAACACTACTTAACAGAACTTTCCCATGGCTTCTTTGACTTAGTGTCTTCGTATTAAAGGTTATTTTATAAGTTTAGTCACTCATCTTCATAAAAATATTTATTTATATTTATGTGCAAGTGTGTGACTGCTTGTCTTCATGTGTACCACATGTGTAAAGTTGCATCAGTGGCCAGATGAGGGCACCTGGTTGGGAGCCACCCAACAAAGAGGTGCTGACTAAACTAGGCCCTCTGACAGTGGATTTATAATTGCTGAGCAGCCTCTCTAGACCCATAGTTCATTTGCCCTTAGTACTGAATAGTATTTGATTGTCTGAATAGACTGCATTTTATTTGAACATTGGCCCACTGAAGGATATCTCAATTGCTCCCATGTTTTGTTAGTTGTGAGTAGGACTGTTACAAGCTTATGTACAAGTTCTGTCTGTTGTGAGTATCTAGCCCGTTTGGGTAAACGTGAACAGGCCAGTTCTTGCTCTTGCAGCAAGAGCTTGTTCTGTAAGAAGTTTGCAAGCTGTCATACAGAGCCTCAGCATTATTTTTACATTCCCACCGGAAATGGAGACACTTCAGTCTTCCACGTGTTTACCAGTCGTAAATGTCAGTGTTTCATATTCGTGTCTTTTCTCGGGGCTACACATTCATCTTACTGAAATGGCAAAAGATGTTTAAAAGATGCTGCGCATTTTACACATGTTTCCCACTTGTGTCTCTTCTTGTTTACCTATTCAGGGTTCTGGACCACTTTTTAATGAGTTGGCTTATTAAAATTCATGTTTTTCATTGTTTAGTTTTTAATATTATTTTAATGCTTAAGATTACAGTGTTTTATATGGTATGAAATTTGCAAACACTTTCTCCAAGCCTGTAGCTTGCTCTTTCCATCTCTAATAGCCTGTTACAGAGCAGTTTTTAATCCCAAGGGTGTTCAGTTTATGTGTCATTTCAGAGATCATACTTCCTTTAGCTTGCTTAGGATAGACTGGATGTTTGGGAGAAAGCCTAGTATGTATTTGTATGTGTCTTCTCCTAGCTATGATGTCTTCTCCATCTTTCATTCCTTCATATTAGCTTTCAACCCAATTTGTCCATCATCATAAAATAACTTTTGAGAATTTGTCCGGGGATTCTAGTTGATCTGTTTAAAAAGAACTGACATTATAGCATTATTGAATTTTCTTACCTATGAACATGGATTAGGCCTCCACATATTTTTCTTTTATTCGTTCATTAAAAAAAAATGTACACATTTCCATCTATAGATCTTGTACATAGTTTGGTGTATCCACCTGTGTATTTTTTAAAAAATTAACACCTGAGTTATGTCCATAAAATTTAAATCATTTATTTTTATAGCTAGCGTGTTAGTTGCATGACGTTAAAGACTACAACTACTTGGCTTCTCACTGTACTGTTAGGGCTGCATTTTATGTGTATCTAGAAGAACTGGGGCATTGAGTTAAAACATAGTGTTGCTAACAGACTTTTCACACGATGTTCACTACACCCCAAATAAATAGTCTAGCTAAGTGGTAAAGAATCACCCCGCATCACTGATTTGCTCTGAAATGCGTATGGCCATTCTTGTCCATGAATTACCTCTTATCACTGACTTACAGTGAAACGGGTATAGCCATTCTTGCCAATGAGATATTAAGGAAAATCAACCAGACTGAAAATTTAACTCCTAAAGGAGGGTAGAACTGGTGTTTTCTGTTTTCCTTCAATTTATGGCCAGGGTTGTGTTAACTCCTACATAATCTGTGACCATCTTGTTGCTAGCCTGTACAAGAAGACCAGGTGAAAAGTGGAAGGAGAAAACCAAGAGGGACTAAAAACTGATGAGGAAATCAACCAGTCTGAATTGTGCATTTCTTGTGGATATAAAATTCCTCTAATTTCACATACTATAATAAATATATTTTTTATTGATTTTATTGATCTCTACATGTTTCTCTGCTTCCCTCCCTGCCTCTCCCCTCTCCCTTCAAACCCTCCCCCGAGGTCCCCATGCTCCCAATTTACTCGGGAGATCTTGTCTTTTTCTATTTGCTATGTAGATTAGATCTATGTATGGACCTTGAATTCTGAAGGAAAAAGGATGGATATAGAAAACATCATTTTGAGTGAGGTAACCCAGACCCAGAAAGACATTTGTCACATGTACTCACTCGTAAGTGATTTTTAAACATAAAGCAAAGAAAATCAGCCCATAGATCACAATCCCAGGGAACCTAGACAACAATGAGTAAATATATTTTAAAACTAAGTTTAAACCATGCTCTATGGGAATAAGATTCAGTATATTTACTTTTCCAGCACGGAAAATTCCTATTTGAGTATTAAGTACACTGCAAATAATTACGGTTGTAGAAGAGTCTGATGATTGTCACCCTCTGTTTTGACATTATTTGACATGTCCATCTCTTCTCTCACTTCCAGAGCACTCTCTATGCTTTAGTTCTGCCTTAAGTAAACACACACACACATCTTGGCTGGATTATATGAGGTAATTAAGTTAGTAATTTTATTTATCCAAGTATGATATAGATTTCCTTTTAAAATCTTAGATATAATACCCATCTCTGCTTTGAACCTCCCTGGCATGTAACAATAATGACCTCAACTCTGTTGGTGAAGAATATCTTGGATTATTTTAACTGCTTTAGTAGCCTTTGTCTTTTTAGTTTTTAGTTATTATGTTCTTCTACTCATACAAACACATGTGTGCTCATGGGCGCACACATACACACCATGCTTTATCACTCACAGACGCTTTCTAAACGTCCACAACTGTCTTCATCACGCTGCATGCATAAATTGGAAATGAGAGGAATTTGAACTGTTAAACAGAGTGAAAGGTTAATTGCCTAATCATAGCTCTTTTCCTGAAAAGACTATTTTGACCTATACAAGTTTCCTGGCAGGAAGCAAGGAATCTTTTGAAATATAATTAAATAATCAGCCTTATCTCTAAGGTCAGCTGCCGTAACATAACAATGTTAGTGTCTTAGCAACAGCTGCTTTTACATACTTCTTATAAGAAAAATTTAAAAGCCCTCTGTTTTGTATGCTATTGTATTTGGAAAATTGTTTTCTGTAAATATTGGCTCTATGAATGACAAATTATCTTGAGGAAATACTTTTGAGAAATGTCATGAATACGAATAAATATCTTATTCTTTTGAAGATACTTGGAGTCTGGGGAAAAGTTACCATCTGAAAAGTCACAGATGTTTCGGGAAATTTTCAGTTTTTGAGACTTAGTGAATCCTTATGATGACAAAATGTCCTTTCCAAGGTGTTAGAGAAATATCTCACCTGCAGTACCTCTCATTGCTAAAGTATTTGATAGGTCCAGTCTAATTCTCCAGCGTGCTGGTGAAAAATGACAGTTGTTCTCAGCATTCTGTTCATTTTGAGCATCTTACACCCAGTAATGTGAATTTGGAATGTTTCCTGCCTCAGACTTCTCCAATGTGTTTCTCTCTTGAATGCTCAAACTTTATTTACATGATAATATAAATCTACTATTGATCTTATTTGGTTTGGTTCATTCTAAATGATAATATTTTCACTTCTACACGTTTGATTTTTTTTCTCATTTGGCTTCAAGAATATTCAACATACATCGTTTCTTAGGGATTGGAACACGGCAATGCGGAAGTGACACACTTTAAAATGTGGCGTCTTTCTACCCCCTGACTGCTGCACTGCATTGTGGGACAGGGCCTTACCGTCACAAACCCAGACTCCTGGATTGAGCTAGCTTGGCTAGCTGGCTACTCCATGGATCTTCCTGTCTTCACTTCCTCCAGACTGGGGTTGTAAGTGTCTGACATCATGATTGATGTTACACACAAGATCAGCCCTGGGCCTTGTTGGGTAGCAGGCAGTTTTTGGTGTAGACACCAATCCAGCCCCAAGCTGCAGTGCTCTTTAAAAGTTTCTGGAGTAGACAACCAAACAACAAAACCTGTGGGGACGCTCAGAGTTAACCTTCTCATTTAATGGATTTTTCTCCCTTTTACGCATCAAGGAAGGCCTCAGATAATGAGTTTCAATTTTCCCTTTCTTTCTTGAATAGTCCCCTTCATTTGAAGAAAGTCCGTGCTTGGAGGGCACCATGAAGGAAGGTAATGGAAAGAAAACAGTAAATGGGATTGTCTCTGAGGCAAGAAGAGAACCACTGACGGGGCCTGCAAACGTCCAGGCAACCAGCAAAAGGAAACAGACTAATGCAAGTAGGCAGAGAATAAACCTTCTAGAAAAATGCGTTGAAGTTCCTGAAGCAGGAAGTTTGCTCGGACAGAGTGGAATTCATCTGCAGATGAGGTGGTGATTAAAGAGAATAGCCAAACAGAGCTGACAGGGCTGTGCCGGGACCAGTCATTACCTCATGAGAACATTTAGTATGGCTGTCTCTGAAGACCCATAAAGCCATGTAGGGCCTGCCGACAGGAAGTGCCAAAGCAAAATGGGTCCATACATCAGAGTGGAGCTAAGTAGAAAATTGGAATAGGAATCATTTCCGACTTGGCCTTTAAATTCTTCTTTTTTTTTCTTTTTGAAAATATCAAGTGCGTACAAAGAAGTATATTGAGGGTGCACGGCAATGCTTCTCCAATATAGTTAGGCTTAGAAGTAATACTGATTGATAGCCCCAAGCTCAATATCAGTTTTTTTGTTTTTGTTTTGTTTGTTAAGCTTCTTATAGAGTCTATTTTGTAATATGCACAATTTTTACCATTAGTAAATGAATAAATATATGATGAAAACTGATATTCCCCTCCCTAGTTTACTAGTATTTTTTCCTTTCTTTCTTTCTTTCTTTCTTTCTTTCTTTCTTTCTTTCTTTCTTTTTTCTTTTTATTGAGCTCTACATTTTTCTCTGCTCCCTTCCCTTTCTCTCCCCTCCCCTTTAACCCTCTCCAAGGTCCCATGCTCCCAATTTACTCAGGAGATCTTGTCTTTTTCTACTTCCCATGTTGATTAGATCTGTGTATGTCTTTCTTAGGGTCTTCATTGTTGTCTAGGTTCTCTGGGATTGTGATTTGTGGGCTGGTTTTCTTTGCTTTATGTTTAAAAACCACTTATGAGTGAGTACATGTGATAATTGTCTTTCTGGGTCTGAGTTGCCTCACTCAAAAATGATGTTTTCTAGCTCCATTCATTTGCTCCAAAATTCAAGATGTTATTTTTTTCTGCTGTGTAAAATTGATATATCTTTAAAAGAATCCCCAGCTGTTCCTTCCTCCAGTTGTCCTGTGTAAGGAATACACAGCCTATGTTTTTTTGAGGCCATATTTTATTTTCCTATTAGGTATCTTTCCTGTGACTTTCAATTAAAACCCTTCAATATAAACGTAATCACGACAGATGTAATCACCTACGTATAAATCTATTTAACATGTGTAACATTTAGCCAATCATTTTCATTGTTGGCGAGCATTTTGTTAAATGAATACTTCCTAGTTGGCTGAGCTGTTTTACAGGGCCTCTGGTAAATCCCCACAGTCAAGGGATCACAAAGAAGTTTCCATGCCTGGAAGTAGGAACCATGATGGAGGAGGTGAAGCAGCAGCATGGTGAGATGCTGTGGTACCCATACAGCTGTTCATTCAGTTCTCAGATGCTGGGACGGTGGACTGTCACCTCCTAGCTTTTGTCCATTCCTACTTTCTCCTCTGTTGATGTTGTGCATGCTCAAACTATGGCTTTGTGGATGTTAGAAGACAGTTCCGTCCCCATCTCAAGCATCTGTTGATGCTCAGCGGTCAGACACTCGCTATTTCCAAGGCCGAACAGAAAACAGGGGCAGTTCCTCGGCGAGAACAGTCATCTGCAGAAGGTGCTGATTTCATTTCTGCTGCTTGTGGGTTTGCTCTGTGGCTCTTCTAGTTAGTATGGCCAACCTTTCTGTTCAGTGCTCTCCTGGCCCTGCACCATTTAAGCATTATTGGATGTTCAGGGTCATAACATTCAATCAGAACAAATTTCACCGTGGTCAGACCTGGTGCAGAGTTTTTCTTTAAGGCTACGGTTCTCGGGTTTATAGACACATGTTTAATGAGTCAGAGCAGACTGCTCATGTATGACTTTTGCCTTGAAACTCTGAAAATACCAACTAATAACTGTGACTCTTCTTTAGTTGTGGGTAGGGCTAATTCTAAAACATTTTCTTTGGAAAGGGTATCCTGGCACTCTTACCGTGAAACTCACAGACATTTCACAACATGCTTGGCCACCGACATTTTATGGGGTGTGTCTTACCGTGATGCCGATGATCTTCTAAGGCTCAGAGCATGCATTGCTCAGCAGATCCAATGAGCATTGTTGGTGGCAATGTGACAAACCAGTACAGGATAATAAGGTAAACAAACTGTCTGTAGTCCCCTGTAAAATGATGGTGGCAGATAGGATGAAACGTGAAGTAGCTTTGAAGCAATGCAAGGAAGATGTACTGACTGGTACCCGAAGCAAATTCACATCCACCTTCCCGACCCCTTGCCCTCACTGGGTAATCTAGGAATTCTTGTGCCCAAATGTTCTTCTAGGTCTCTATACTGAGAAAACTTAACACTGCATTCACAGAAAAGGGTGATAGGCTTTCACGCAATTTGCCAGTGCACACACACATTGAAGGCTGCATTTGGCTGAGAAGGAACGCGCAGTAAAGTAGCAGAATTGGCAGTAAGTAAAACAGGATTCCCTCAACGATCCACGTCGACCACCTCCCGTCATTCTTCGCTCTGCTCCCGTGCGAAATCACGGTGAAAGTGGGCGTGGAGTTTGTGCAAATTCTCTTCACAGTGCTTTGACTGATGTCTAAACTGCCAGATTTAAAAACAAAAATCTATTGCGCCTCCATATACTTCTGTCTGTGAAGGATACCAAATACAGCCATCACCCAGCTGGAAATTGAGTGTATCATATTGCTTCCATCCCTGAGGTATTGATGCACAGTGACAGGCCTTGCCACAGATCTGTGTCTGTCATATTTGCCTGCAGAGCTTTCGCTGTCGTCCGTGTGAATGTTTGCAGTGGCTTGATTCACTGACAGGATATGTGATATAATAAACCCAGGTCTACAGTCTCCTTCGATGCAAAGGAACTGTAAGAGTTAGCGTGTAACTTAGGATCCACTGGGGGCACAACCCACCACCTAAATTGCTAGCTTCATAAAACAATGAAAGGAGATTTTAAAGATGTAGCCACTGAGGGGGCCAGCTTGGAGCCCGTCCTCAGCAGCCAGGGTACAAACAGAAGACACAGTATACATCTGCACCCTAATTATCAGTCATTAAACCTTAGTCTGTCTCTAACAATGCAACTACAAGGAACCATAATCAAAGGATGTAGGGCTGTAGGGCTAACTCCACTTCCCATCCCTCTTTGTGATCCACATGGAGATTTTTATTTCTGAATCAACCACCTGAAGTCTAGAGATGTGTATTCCCAGAGAAAGAGGGCTTCCAATAGGCAACACAGTACGATTCCTATGAAACTTCATATTGTGGTTTCTGCTTGATGAGTTTGAGTTTTGATAACTAGAGACTGACAACCAAGAGAAAAACACTTACATACTGACAGGAATGGCTGACCAAATCATCTGAAGGAAGAATTGAGGGACAGGCAGTTTAGAGCCTAAAAGATCCAGATATATATCCATTCATGATTTGTGTCCTTGAACTGTGTGTGTGTGTGTGTGTGTGTGTGTGTGTGATGTGTCCATGTTTGTGTGTTGGTGTGCATACCTATGTATAATCTGCAAAAAACAGAGACGGGCATTTGGTGTCCTCACGGACCCTGCAGTTGAACTTGCAGCCAAGAAGCCTCATCGACTCTACTGTCTGCAGCTCCCTCCCCTAACCACGACTACAGTGCTGAGTAACCATGCTTGGCTTTTATGTGGGTTCTTGAAACTTGGATTCAGGCCTTTATGTTTGAGCAGAGAGTGCCCTTACCTCCTGATCTGTCTTCTCAGCTCCTTCTTGTTCAATTTTGATGCCTCCAGGTTCTGAGACAGTTATGGTAAGGAGGCTCAGAAATGAGGGTAGGGATCAGGCAGCTGCCACTGCCGCAGCCACCTGTGTGCCGGCCGAGGGTGACTGAAATGGGGCCCAGCAGAGCGAGACAAGGAGCGCGTTATAGCCCCGCGAGCAGCTGCAGTGGCGAGGGTTGCAATGTTTCCACGAACTTTGTTCTTGTAAATTTGTACAGGAAAAGAGATAGACCAGACTCCTGGAGAAGTTGCTCCCAGCAGGGCGAACTCATTTGAAAAGGTGGCTCCGAGCACACAGGTGTGAGCGAGAGTGGGGGCCGGGGCGAGACGCCCACAGGCCCCACTTATTCCTAACATTCCCAGCTGCTGGGAATGTTGATTGCTGAGGACTCACAGCTGAACCCCTTGCGTGACAGGGCTTTCTGCCAAAGAGAACTGCTTTGCCCGAGTTTTCTGCGTCCTCCCAGAGGCAACGACATTACCAAGGGATCACATAAGGGTAAAAATGCCCTAGTCTCCTGCCTCATTTGAGACATCTCTGAAGGTTTTTGTTTGTTTGTTTGTTTCAGAATTCCTACGAGAATCTTGTAGCACTCAGAGATGTCTTTCAACTGCGGCTCAGCTCAGCTTCTCCTCCATCTCAATTGTACTTTCTTTCCTAACACGGTTGCCCCTGACACTTCCTAAAATTTTCATGTGCAAACCTTTTCAATCAAAATCTATCATTTGATGACATAAGTGTTGTCCTCAGCAACAGGCCCTTAACATCAGGTGGTAGAGGGTGACTGATACCGTAGGAAACAGCCTGTGATATTTAGGGCAGTCACAGAGTAATTCCTGCCCTATACTAGAGGTTTTATTTAGTAATGTAAGATTTCTAGAAGGGGTGTTGTCTTTCCCTTTGTATGGTGACTTTGCTTAAA
The DNA here is from genome assembly GCF_982192425.1 of Myodes glareolus. NCBI lineage: Eukaryota > Metazoa > Chordata > Mammalia > Rodentia > Cricetidae > Myodes > Myodes glareolus. Next base: position 26,166,755 of record NC_142051.1, read on the forward strand.
TTCTTTTTATATGTATGTTTCACTTCTACTGACTAGAGTTCATGTGATTGACAGGTACTCTGTGTGCTATCAAAAGATAAAAGTATTCATCCCTGTCACCCAGCCACAAATCTTACAACCTATGAGTGACCTGGCTGCAAGATACATAGAAGTTATAGTTGCATAGATGTTAGGGGGGGATAACCAAGTACTTTTTTTTTGGCTGGAACTAAGAGTCACTCCATGAAATGGAACCCATACCTGGTACTGCTAAATTGGCTAAAAATCTGAGAGTAGATTGGTCATGAGCCTAGGGGAGTATCTACTGTTACTATTCTGCTAAAGGAGCACAGCAATAAAATGACCCTTCATGACATAGTTCTAGACCCATAAATAGTGCATCTCTCATCCGTCATCAGAGAAACTTCTAGCAGTAGACAGAAGTTGATGCAGAGATGCACAACTGGACAACAGGTAGAGTGTGAAGGACTTCGGAGCACTTGACAGTAAATGGGGTGACTTCACTGATGTCAACTCTTCAAGGTGCAGGGATCTACGTGGAAGAGGAAGCAGATAGTAAGAGTCATAGATGGTAGATGAAGAAGAAGCCGTGCCTCCCACACACAATGGGACTCACGCACATATGAGCTCACAGACTAAGGCAGCGTCCAAACAACGTCCACAGTTTCATGCCAAATGGGGTCCCAGCATTGGGAGGGCAAAGTAGACCTAGAATTCCGTTTGCAACTGACATCTACTGGCAAAGGGGAAAAGATAAGATTTTTTTTTTTTAAAAAAAGGAGAATTCCTGGGTATATCAATGACTCTCCGAGTCTAGAAGAGTAGTTGAATAACATAAAAGGAATTTTATGTTTTCATGTTGTTTGGTTTCTTTTTGCTTTTTGGGGGTGGGTTTTGGTTTCACTATTTTTTTTTTTTGTTTTGAATTTTATTTTTTGGTTTTTTTGTTTTTAGAGAGCTAGAAAGAAAGAACAGGATGCATAGGGAGGGAGGAGGGTTTAGGAAAGCTTTGTAAAATCTAAAAACAATATCAAAACATAATATTTTAAAAATTAAGTGGGTAAACAATTTTTTATAAAGATCTTCTGTGTGGAACACCAGGAGAAAGACAAGTTTCTGGTTTTTGTTTTCAATCCTTTGTTTATGTTTATCTCTCTATATCTTTTTCCTTCATGATTTCACACCTATATTCTAGTTGACAGTCTTGTTTCCATGTGTATTGTCTGATTTTTAACTCATCTGTCAATTCCTTAGCTTCACGTATCTTTCTTCTTTTCCATACACTGTATTCTTCATTTCCTTTAATAGTCTCCTACTCCTTCCAATTCTCTACCCTCTGGTCCTTATTGTCTCCCATTTTTCTATTCTATTTTTTTTAACATATTGACCATGGGTTTCATAACCCATTTCTAACTGAAGTGTCTGAGTCATCTCTCCCTTTTTCATGCTGGATGGTCATATTTTCCAACATGAATTCTTAGCCATTTCTAAGTATGCTGACATTTCATGTAAGATACCCAGTCATGCGACACAGGGGAAGCTTTCCTTTTCCTATGCTGGCAATAGAAAGAGGGGATGCGGGCGGGTCCTCTCAATCCGTTCAGGCATATGCAACACGAGATGGGTTGGGTTTCCTCTTTAGAGACTTAGTCTACTTTTCTTTGCCTGTTTAGGGCTGGCAGTTTCTCTGCCCTATTCACAGGCATTTGCCTCTGAGACTAGTGAAGCGCTGTCTTGTCATTAGGAAGACTGCAGCAAAGGAAGTGCTTTTGAACATTGCAGACTGGCGCTTTTTTTTTTAAATCTATGTTCTATAGCTTTAAAATAAAACAGCTTCCATAACAATAAGACTAGTGGCATGTTTGGCATCAGGGCATTTGCCTAGGATTTCTGGACATTTCACATTGCCTCCGAGAAGATTTGGCCCCAACCTCAGCCTCCTGTAGGGGCACCTGCTCTGCTTCTGGCCTCTAGGAACAGCAGTAGGGCAATCACAACCCTTCCTGGATGTGGTTTTTCTCAATCAGTCCAGCAGCGTCCCAGAGCTTCTCCTGATTCCCATCTTTCCCAGCCCCAAGCCCTCGGCTCTCTATTAGTCAAGCCTGAGTCTCTACAATCATGCAAAGGCAGCAATGCCTCAGAGAGGGAAAAAAAAAACACAACAGGATAAGCTTTCTTCCTCACATGAAAGGGTTTTTTTCTTTTTTCTGAAATTTTTGTTTGTGGCTCTGAAGTTTTCTGATCCTTAAAAAATATGGCATATATAATTTATCTGGTTTTGTCCATTTTGCAGCAAAAATGCCTATTGTTTTAAATTTATTCTAAATCAGGAACTTTTTTTGCATTAGCCTTTAAGTCCAAACATGTTAACATATTGTTTGGCAGTCAATATTTCAATGATTTATTCATGTGTTTACCATTTTCTACACTCAGTACTTTTTACATCTTAACTTTTCTTCTTAGATCAATTTTCTCAAAGTACATTCGTTAGAAGTTCTTTTAATGAACATTTGTTGGTCATAGAACTTTCAGTAAATGTTTGCACGAAATGTCTTTAATTTATCCCAGTTCTGAAAATATGGTCTAAGTGGGTATATACTGAAAATTGTTTTTCCTGTCTGGGCTTTGAAGACTTAATCTAATTCTCTCTCTTCTTCCATTGTTAAGAAATACATGGTTAGTTAAATGTCAGTTCTTTGTAGTAGTCATGTCCTTTATGTTGGGTTTTTAATTATCTTCCTTTCGTATGTAGTGTTCTTCCGTTTCCCTAGAATGATCTTATTGTAGGATAGTGTAGCTGTTTCATTTTTTAACTTATTTATTTACTCTATTTATTTATATTTATTATTTACTAATAATAAATAAGGAGATTTATTATTATGTTTGGGATATATTTGAATTTCTCAATTCACAACTGAATCTTATCATTTCTGGAAATTTCTCTAGTCATCTACCCTTATTTTTCTATCACCCTCCTTCGAGAAGGCCAATTAAATGTTATTTTTAGGTTTGAGTCATTTTGTGCTTCGTATCGGGGGACATTCAGTGAAAGAGTGTCTACTACCTGGAAGGCCCTGGTATCCATTCCTTAGTACTGTGAACAAGCAAAACCCCAGAAAAACAACAGCTGAAAACTCTCATTATCTCCTCTGATAGTTTGTTCATTTGTCTGAACTTTGCTGCCATTTTCCCCTTTAAACTTACTAATTCTCTGCCTACATTTTTTCTACTGTTAAATCTATATATTATCTATATATTAACAATTAAGCTTATACTGTTCTATGAATTCCAGATAACATGAAAATTACAAACACCTCCTTACATTTACATTGATCTTACTTTTGTACGGTCTTCGTTTTCTTTCTGCAGCCTACACATCTTCCCATGCTGGATTCCAGGTCATGACGTCATGGATTTCCCTTCATTGGTGCTCTCTAGTGAGTCAAACTTGGGCATAATAAAGTTCTGGAATTCGACTATGATCGTTTTGTTTTGTTTTGTTTATGTGTGTGTGTGTGTGTTACTAAATTTGTGTGGGGAATTAAATACTTTTAATGCTCAAATATATTTTCAATTCAATATTTTCTTCAAATAACCATAAAAGCCATCTTATATATGCTGATTTCACGTTCTCACTGTGGAAAGCTTTACATTTGGAGTTTTCATATCCCACATGGTAGAAAGGTTTCATTTCTCCGTTGCTTCCAGTGGCTTGTTTTCTGTTTTTGCGGCTTTTATTCATTATACCATAATCCTTGCAATCTTATCTTTTAGAGCATGTGAGCCCAGATCTAATGTTTGTTCCCTCAGGGAGAATTTGAATTTGATTCTGCGAGGCACTTGAGGAACTCTCGCTCTGCAAAGGCCCACTGTCATTTTTCTGTAAGGGCTATATTGCTTTCCACCGTATCTATCGACGCTGTTCCCACCAGTGTAAGGGCAGGTGCTTCTGTTATTTCTTTTTGCGGGACACTTTGCTTTTCTCGGTTCATTCATTATAATGGACAAGACAGACTAAATTCAGTTAAAAAAAAATAAACCCCAAATCTTGTTAGCGGCTTAAGAAAGAAAGCCTATCTCTTTATGCCAAGTCTGAGGTGGAGTGGGCTGTTCCGCAGCTTTCCAGTCCTCTCTGGAACCCATTACCTGCAAAGGGCCATGACAGGAAATGGAATACAGCATTTCCACCCACAGTCTGCTGGCCAGCATACCGCCTCACAGCCCCGAACACACTACACAGGAGAGGCAGAAGCATAGCCTCTTTCAGTGCTCAGGAAGAGGAAATAGTGTTGGACAGGTCAAGCTGTCTTTTTCTTCCATGGACTGGAACCCTTTCAAGTGTCCAACATTATTTGGGGATATCTGGTCTAATTTTGCAACTTGCAAGAAACAGGCCTTCCTTTCTTTCCTTCTCTCTCCCCCCCCACCCCATTCCTCTTTCTTTCTCTCTACTAAATCAGGCTCATGGACCGTTAAAATGAAACTCAGCAGAATGCTGAGTTTAGTGCTTTGGGGCTTTATGGGCTTGTACTTTGCTGGCAGGTTTGGCCTCTGAGAGTTTCCTTTCTATTTCTGCCAACTCATTTGATGCATTTTTTTTCTGTGCTTTTACATTCGCATTCTCTGGGCTGGTCTAAGGTGTTCTATACCACTGGTGTGTCTAGGAAAACTAGCCTATTGTATTGGGTGAAAAGGAAATCCTTTTACGTCTCTATGTGAGATTACTGCTTCTCTTGGGCTCCGTAGGCATGGTTTCCAATGTTGAAAAGGAAACTTCTTGTTTTCCTCACGCATGGAACAGTCTGGAGTACTTGGGGTGTCGATAGTTTCTTCTTATTCGTGGTTGTACATATATTTCTTGATGATTTCATGTTTTGTAAGAGAAAGCCCTGTCATGTTCAGACTGGGTTTCTTGAAGTCAGTTTTGATGGGACTGCTGTTATCCAACATTCATTTAAACTGGCACGATATCAAAAGTTTCCTTATCTCCTCTAGTTTCGTTTACGTTCAATGTATATGAAAGCTTGGGGCTAATTATATTTTTAGGTGTGCTGTAGTCATCTAGTCATCTGCTTTTATTGTCATGACTATATCAGGGTATCCGAAGTAGGGTGACCGTATATCCGAAGTGCTCATAGTTCTGCATGTTCAAAAGCTCACATGATACTAGCATCAGCTCTCTCTGGTGAGGACCTCATGGCTGCAAGCAGTCAGAATCCCAGGAGGAAGTTAGGCTACCAGATGCCACATCTCTGAAACAAGAATTCACTTCTTGGAGTCCGTATGACATCTGAGAGCACATTTTCATCCAAGCAAGGAACTCCCACTAGGTTCTGCCTCTTATCAGTCTATTATCACGCTACACTGAGAACCAAGTGTTTAATGTATGAAATCTTGAAGGAAACACCAGCTCCATACCGTTGCAACTGTTAAATATATTTTTGGTATAAAGAATAGACCAAGATTAATGAAAGCAAGGAAGAGCAGTGCAGCATATACGTTAAGGTGTCTCTTGGCATTCCATGTCCCATGATTAAGGTCTTTGTTGGTTTGATTTATGTCATGAGCTAGAGTCATTTGGGAAGAAGCCCTTTCAACCAAGAAGATACATCTATCAGATTGGCCTACAGGCAAGACTGGCGGTTTCCTTTCTAATAAGAATTATTAGTATGGGAAGATCCAGCCCACTGTAAGTGGTACCAATCCTGAGAAAGAAGGCTGAGAAAGCCATGAGGAGCAAGCCAGTAAGACATTTTCCCCCATGGTCTCTGGATCCCTTCTCATCTCCAGGTTCCTCCCTCTAGATTCTTGTCCTGACTTCCCTCAATGTGGATGTCTGTCCAGAGAGTTGCAAGATAAAACAAATCCTTCCTTTCTCACATTGTTTTTTGGTCAGGGTGTTTATCATAGCAATAAAAATCCTATCTAAGACAAAAATCAATTAAAAATGGCAACAACTCAGTCCTGGCAAGATAAGGAATTGTTCAGACATTTCAGAAATAAAAGTGGGGATCACTCATCCATGGACAAGAACAAAGACCACTTCAGATGCTTGCTGAGGGTATAGAAAAAATAAAATGAATAGTAGAAGGTACTTATGGGAACTAGCTATGGCCCCATAAGCATATAGAACAAAGAAGATTATAATTGCATGTTTCTGACCATTTTGTTAAATATGTGTGTGTGTGTGTATTTGTAGATTAAGCAGATATTTATGTTTTCCTTCCCTTCTATTTCTTGTACAATATTCTTGTATAATATTCTAGTTGTCCAGAAAAGCCCATTGTTCAAACCAGACCAGCACTTTTAAATCATCAAAACCAACACCTACTCCATCTATGAGCTGCTGGACCATGAGGAGGAGGAGCCGATGCTGCAGAACCAGATCTGGGAGAATGCCATTGTCAGTGAAGATGAGAACCCCATCTTGAAGAGGTCTTGGTGATAGTCCAACATTTATGTTGCTTCGGAGAACAGAAGCCTTGAGCCAGACCAATGACTAATGGCAATGAATATTTGCATGAAGAGTTGTATCTTCAAAATTATTCTGAGTGACATGCCGCAGTTTCCAATGCCACTGTGATGAATGAATTTGCGAAGGAAGGGTGGGAAGGATGGAGGAACAGAATGTGTTCACTGCCTAGAAAGAGGCTGAACCATGTCGATGTCTGAGACCTGAACTACCTCTAGAGGTCATTAAGTTGTTCATGGCCTGTACTACCACCCGAGGACATGTTGATGTCTGTGACCCATGCTTCCATTGGGTGCCACGTTTGTATTGGTGACTCAGCTACAGTCAGGGACTGTGTTGATGACTATGGTGGTTTGAGTTGCCACCTAAGGTCATGAGAATGTCTGTATTATCATGAAAGGCCTTGTGGATGCCTGTGGTCTGTGCTGCCTCAGTCCATGGTCCATGCTGTCGCCAGTTGCCATGTGGATGTCCATTATCTATGCTCTTCCTAACTATAAAGCACAAGGAAGTTCCTTCTGCAGTGGTATCTATGTTTACAGACTCACAGTTGAGAAAGAGAAACATAGAAGGCTTCTCTGATAACCCTCAACCCCCCAAAATGTAACACCCTAGACAGGAAGCCATCCAAGAAAACTCTTAAAAATTGTGATAAGTGTGCTGAAGTGTAGTTCTCCACAATAGATGGCTACTAGAAGGGTGGGGTGGCCAAGGACTCACTTTTCTTTAAGGGACTGGCCACCACACATTTAACCATGTTTTAGTGACTAAGTAGGCAACACAAATTGGATTCTTTTAAATACCACTTTTGCAGGGAGACCACAAGGGCAGGGGACAGACCTGGGAGGACTGGGAAGTAAGGGTGATTGGGCTGCATTATGTGAATTTCCCAAATAATAAAAGTATTATATTAGAAAATGAAATAGTTAATGGTTGCTAAATTTACACTATCATATTTAAATTATGGGCTATTAAAAGACTAAGCATTCAACATGGGAAGAAGAAAAAGACAAGATCTCCTGAGTAAATTGGGAGCATGGGGACCTTGGGGAAGGGTCTAAGGGGAGGGAAGAGGCAGGGAGGGGAGCAGAGAAAAATGTAGAGCTCAATAAAAATTATTTTTTTAAAAAAGAGTAAGCATTCCTAAGGAAGCTTGACACCTATTTGTGGGGGAAGGATAGTACAGTTTCTGTTTTCTGTGGGGTGCTTATATTGTGGTCAATTAATTAGGCCTTTCTTTTCTGACTTCATTTAGAAATAAAGTATGTTATAAGAACAGGTGGCTGTGTGTCAAATAGACAAGGGATAGATGTGTGATGGTTAATCTTGCTTGTCACCTAGATGAGCCCTAGAATCAATTAAGAGACTCATCTCTTGACAGATTTGTGAGGCATTTGTAGGAAGGATTCACTGCGGGGACAAATCCCTCCTCTGGAGTGGGTGGCATCTTCTGATGGGTAGCCCAAACGTAAAGAAAGTCAAGAAAACAGTAGTAAAGGGCACTGTCACTTGACGCTCTACTTCCCATTTTCCTATTGAGTGTTTGGGGTCTTGGCCAATTCAGATCCCAGCCTCTGCCTTTCAAGGTGTCTTGAAAACCAAACGCTACATTTCCAGGCCTTTAGTGCCAGATTGGGGTTACAGAGAGTATGGAAGATGTGTAGACTTAGAAGCCACCTATTTTTCAGCCTTTCTACTGTGCAGACAGCTGTTGGTGGATGATCCCACACCAAGTTGTTGTAAGCCAACTTAGTAAATCTGTTTTTGTCATATAAGAAATAGAGTGAAATCATTATAGTTTCCAAAACACTCACATCGTTTAGGAGGGAGGATCTGAATGAATACCATTTTGCATTTTAACTATATGGAGACCAATTCAGGGTCCTGAATCAATTTTCTTCTGTTTTTGTTATATATTTCAAAAGTATTTTCTATTTAGAAAAATTGTTTTGGCCACTCTTTTCTTTTCCTAAGTTGTTTCTAGCACATGCTCTGTTATTCTTTTGGCCCTTTAAGGGGCAAGCCATACCCACTCCTGGTGACCCCACCCCAACCCCTGCCCCGCCATCTTGAATTCTCTCTGACTGTCCCTGCTTGGCATGCGCGTGCCTGTCTCTCTGTCTCTGTCTCTTTCTCTCTCTCTCTTCTTCTCTCTCTCCCTCTCCCTTTCTCTCTCTTCCTCCCTCCCTTTCTCCTCCATAACTCCCTGAATAAATATTTCAATCTCACTCTACATGTTGTGTCCAGTCTCTGTCTCCTGCCCACCTGCCATGCGAATTGCAAGCTGCTCTCCTGGGACACGGGGATTTTTTAAAGCATAAAATGCTCCCTGTAGAATAGAATTACTATCATAGACAGTAGGTTTCCAGATTTTCCAAGCTTTTTCTCAAATACTATCTTTCACTTCTTCAGATCAGCAAACTGTCATTTCTCATAAAATATTACTTTTCATATTATCGCCTGTAAATATTTTAATCCTCATCCTATTACTGCTAAGAAAAAGATGACTTTGTGAGTATATTTAATTTAATCTTACCTATTCTAGCCTCAAATTTATGGCATGTAAAATACCCTAGCTAGTTCATTTATAGAGGGTAATGACTATTGTCAGGTTCAGGACAAATGGCTACTGTGGAGCTTACTAGCATGCCAAAGAGATGCTGGACTCCAGGTTCAGTATCACAACTACAAGGAACTCTTCTCAGCTCTTCTCACTGCACCCCCCTCTACCCTAAACATCTCCAGATCATGGATTTCCCTTCTTCCACTTCTCATTTTCATATAACCTCACAATTTCTGCACTATTTCTGCTTTCTTGGTACATTCTCTTTTGCCTTCCTCTCTTGACCCTTCTCTCCTCTCTCTCTCTCTCTCTCTCTCTCTCTCTCTCTCTCTCTCTCTCTCTGCCTGTGCTCTCTGTCTTCCTCCCTGGCTCTTCCCAACCCATTTCTTTCCTCTCAAGGCCCAGCAGAGTCTACTAGTCACAGTCAGTGTATTCTTTTCTCCCCCAACTTTAGACTCTTACAGGTGCCTCTGGCTGTACTCTCTCTGTTATCTAAAATAAAAACAAAACAAACAAACAAATAAAAAACCTTTTCTCAACCATACCTTGGACTGGTCATGTTCTCAGTTTATACATCTGGTGCTGTAACCTTCATTATATATAATAACTTTTCAGATACCAGAAGTCTCGAATCTTTTCATTGTCTTTCTGATTTGACAGGTTATTATTTTTTCTCTTTCTTTCTTTCTTTCTTTCTTTCTTTCTTTCTTTCTTTCTTTCTTTCTTTCTTTCCTTTCTTTCTTTCTTTCTTTCTTTCTTTCTTTCTTTCTGTCTTTCTTTCTTTCTTTTTTTTAAGATTGAATTTCTCTGTGTACCCTTGACTATACTAGAACTCACTCTGTAGGCCAGCCTGGCCTTGAACTCAAAGAGATCTGCCTGTCTTTGCCTTCCAAGTGCTGGGATTAAAGGCAAGTGCCACTATCACCCAGCATATCTGACAGATCATAGTCTCTTGTCTCACACATCTCTCTCCATGGCAGTAAAGGCTGATGCACAGACAGGACAGACTCTATGTTTGGTTACAAGCATCACCTCAGCTTCCTAACACTCCTTTATACAAAGAGTCTGAAAGGTTTAGTTGGGGGCTTCACCGCAGCCCCCTGGCATACATCTTAAAATGTTGGGTGGAAAACTCCATTCCAAGCCCTCTCCCCTGGGAGTGGTCACAGTCCAGACTCCACCTCCAAGAAAGTCCTCCAAATGGTGACCCCTCCCCAGGGAAGGTCAAGACCACTCCCACAGGCTATTTTAAACTGCCCTCCAGAGAATGAACACGTGGTCTTCCAGTTTTCCATGATCGTTCTGGTTCTCCTTCCCCCCTCTCTGTGTTTCCCTGGGGGCTATCCTGGAGTGTTGACATTTATTAAAGTTAGACATCTTCTAATTTGATATGATTTGGTCTGATTGGGATTATTGCGTTGGCAGAGAGGTTTGTTGGCTAAGGAAAATCACTTAACATTTGGAAATCACAAGGGGGGGTATTTTCTCACTGAAAAACGCCCTTCTTGCCCATGTTCTCTTCCAGACTAAGATTGGCTCCGTCTTGGCGATTTCCCCTTTAACAAGTACATGCCTGTAGGGCCCAGAGCTGTTTACATTTTTGTTTGTCTCTGGAAGCCACGGTCTGTGCCAGGCGCCTGACTTCACAAGCTGGGTGGCTTACAACTCTAGAAAATACAAACTCTGAGAAAATACAAATATGTGGGTAACCTCTATTTTGACCTCACGGCCATCTTGGGTAAGAGTACCCACATGTGCTAGTATTCTCTGACTTATTGAAATAGTCCTTTTAATCTTCTTACAATTACTAGCAGTGATAAACTGTAACTAATTAGGTCAAATACATGTCTAAATTTAACTTACATGTCTAGTTTAAATATAACTAACAGGTAATGGTACCCAATTCTCAATGGCCTTTACGGATCTGAGAGAATAGCATTTAACAAAAGAGCTTCTAACACAGAGACATGCCAACTCCTGCAGCATCGTGTAGCTCCTCCAATAAGATGCATGGTTACAGAAGACCTTCTGTCTTTGGATGCCTTTGTGTATGGCAAAGCCACACACATAGCAAAAAGTGGCCTTCCACCTCTTCAGTTTCCTGGACGCTATACCTGGGGGATGGATTACCTCATCCTGCCAAGACAGGTAGACTAAATCTTCCTCCCACAGGAAAATCTTTGGGCCTCATGTACTCAACAGCTAACGGCAAGCACTGCTTCTAAGGCTGGTGTTCTCCAAAGACTAAGGAGCGATTTGGAATTGTCTGTGTAGCTAAAAAAAAATGCTGTCTCATTTCTGATCATTTATCCTTCCCAAATCTGTCTAGTGGCATTTGATGATTTAAGGTACTTGTAGCTCATTGCTTCATTTGTTAAGTTTCCCACTAAAAATACAGACAGGTGTGCCTTTTCACAGGTTTCATAGTCCAGGATTAACAGGTTTCAGGTGTATCTTAAATGATCCAAAGTTCTAAAATATTCTTGTTCCAGTTGTCTTACAGATACCTGCAGGTTCCTGAAAAAGTTTTGCTGCTTTATCAAGAAATCTGGTCTGGTAAAAACTAACAGTCTCCAGAGCATATTTTAACCCCACCCATTTTCAAGCATATTTTACAGGTCTCTCCTGCTGCCTGGGCCAAGATCAACTTACAAAGGGCCCTCCAGACAACACCAACACCTGCACCTGCTCCTGGAACTTCACCGTTGGTACCAACTCTCCTGGCTCAAGGACACCTATCAACTAAAATCTGGTTTTAAAAGGGCATATCTGCTTTTGTGTCTCACTTATTCACCCCAGCCTCACCTGTACAACCAGGGCACTTATCTGTCCCATTCTTTCTGGCAGCTAATGACCCCATGGCGAGCCCCATTCATAGGACCAATAATAACAATATGTTTTTTCTCCTAGCCACCAGCCTTCTCATCTCTCTCAAGAAACAGCTGCCTGATGCCTGGATGCTGCTCTAGCCACACCTCTCGCTGAGCATGAGCCCACCAACTCCCAGCTCTCCCCTACCCCATGTCAGCCATGCCTGCAGGAAGTAGCCAGACCTAAGCCAGATGTAAACCAGCATCCCTTTATCCAAAGAGAGTCTGGAATGTTGGTTATAAGCATCACCTTAGTTTCCTAACACCCCATTATACAAAGAGTCTGAAATGTCTAGTTGGGGGCTTCACCCAAGACCCCTAGCATACATCTTAAAATGTTGGGTGGAAAACTCCATTCCAAGCCCCCTCCCCTGGGAGTGGTCCCAGTCCAGACTCCACCTCCAAGAAAGCCCTCCAAACAGTGACCCCTCCCCAGGGAAGGTCAAGACCACTCCCACAGTCTATTTAAACTGCCCCCAGAAAATGAACATGTGGTCTTCCGGTTTTCCATGGTCATTTTGTTTCTTCTTTCACCCTCTTTGTGTCTTTCTGGGGGGCCACCTGGGAGTGTTGGCATTCATTTAACCTGGACATCTAATTTGATCTGATTTGGTAAGATTGGGGTTACTGTATCAGTGGATAAGTTTGTTGGCTAAGAAAAAATACTTAACACTATACTTCATAGACAACACTTACAATTCAACTTCCCCCAGAAAGTATTTATTAATATTTATACTAACAAAGTTCCTATTTCATGGACACTTGCATGTTTTTCTGTTTGCCAAAAATTATTATCTTCTTTTTATAAAGTACTCTTTAATTATGCACATGAATGCAGTGTGCTATGATTATATGTATCCCTCATTGCCCTTTCTTTCTCTTTTCACAGTCCTTCTAACTTACTTCCTCTTCCCAAAGTTCCCCTCCTATGTGGAGTGTGTGAGTGTATGTGTAAGTGTGTGTGTATTTATGTGTGTGTAGGTGTTATTCATATAGCTACACTGGTTGTGTGTTCATGATTAACATGGCCATGCCATCTCTAAAAAACAATCTTCTATAGTTCTCCTTTCTTTCTTCTGGTTCTCAAACTCTTTCTGCCCCTTGTTTCTGTGATGTACCCTAGACCATTGATTGGGTAGCATAGGTGTTCTGTTTGAGATGGAGAGCAAAAGAATCAGTTATTCTGAGCACTTTGGTGAATTATGACTCTCTCTCTGCTCAGCATCACCTTCTGCAAGAAGAGGCTTCTCTGACCCAGGTGGAAAGAAATACCCTTTTATAGGTTTAACTGAAAATGATTTGAAGGCATTTTCACTACATTCCTGTTTAAGCAAAACATGACTAGTAAATTTTCCTCTGGAGCCTGGGACCTCTCTAGCTGCTGAATTTTGACAGGGTTTACAGTAACTGGTATGTGTTCCCTCCCAAGGAATGTGTTTCAAATATAAATATAGTGATTAGTCACTCTAAAAGAGTTATGCCACTATTGCTCTATAGAGCACATCTTTCTTGTCAGGTAGGTTGTGTAGCCTACAGTGTCTACAAATGGTTGGGACCCTTGATTTTCAAGCACAGTGAATGCTAGCCAGGAAAAAAGTGGCTACCAGGGCAGATCTAGTTTGATTTCTCTGTGTCCTGTATCAAAAAATGTGTGATATCATCAGCAATAGAATCTTATGAAATGACTTTTGTTTTATTTACAATTTCAGAGAGGGTTCCAACTCCTATTTTGTAGTGTGGTTACTACAAACCTTTATTTATAAAAATGGGCAAAGTAGACACAGATTTTAAATCAAGCAGATAAAACCACGAGGACCCAAGGAATGGTTGACAAGATTTGAACGGTGAATGTTATTCTTTTGGTTTGGTCCATTTAAGGGCAAGCCACGCCCACTCCCAGCCACTCTGACCTCCTGGTCGCCATCTTAACCTTTTCTCTTCTGTCCCTCTCTCTTGGCGTGTGCATGTGTGTCTTTTATGTGTCTCTATGTCTGTTTTTATGTCTCTATGTCTCCCTCTTCTTTAAGTAATAAATGTTTACCTTTATGTTTAGCTTTACGTCTATTTACTATTATCTGTCAAGTTTTGAGGCTCTAAACTTTTTATAGATTTTTTTTAAAAAGCATGTGTATTTGTAAATGAATATGTATGCATCTGTTTTATTAGTTGAGTCGGCAAAACAAATTTTTGTTCACATACAAGATGCAAAAAAAAAAAACACATGATTCAAGTAAAGCAGATTTTATAATTTTTGGGAAATCTTCCAAGTCAATCCTATTGAGATTCTTTCTTAGATCTTATCTACTAACCTAGGGTAAGAACTGTGTTTATTACAATAATTCAATAGCTTTGACCTTGTATCATGTCTTAGAAAATAGCGTACGATGAGACAAGTGCTTGTGTTCGGTGAAGTAGCTTACACCTCTCTTCCTGGGTCTTTATGAAGTGACGGTCTAGGGGTTGCTTTGTGCTGTGCATGGAAGAGAAATCCAGGGCAGGGAGGGCATTCAGAGTCATAGAGTAACTGACCTTTTGATAGTGTGTTTCATAGCAAAGCAGGAGTGTTTCCCAGAAGTACTTGTTCTCACCCTTCTGGCACGATATAGGCTAAAGATGCTGTGGTGCTTTGAATGAAAATGGTCCCCACAGACTCACAGGGAATGGTACTATTAGGACCTATGTTCTTGTTGGCGTAGGGGCAGACTTGTCAGAGGAAGTAAATACCTGGGTTTTGATGTTTCAGAATGTCAAGCCAAGCCCAGTCTCTCTCTTTCTCTTCCTAATGCCTTATGATCTGGATCTAGAACTCTCAGCTACTTCTCTAGTACCATGTCTGCCTGTGAACCACCAGGCTTCCCTCCATGACCATAATAAACTACACCTCTGAACCTGTAAGCCAGCCCCAAATAAATGTTTTCCTTTATAAGAGTTGCCATGGTCATGCTATTTCTTTACAGCAATAAAACCCAAACTAAGATCGACACAGATTGCATGTTTTTAGGCTTTGGATAATAATCTCTATTCAAATAAGCTCATAGGTGACTGATGTGTACATCAAATATTGAGATTCCTAGCTAAAATATTTAGAAAAGAGTTACTGGCTGTTTGAAAACGCTGTCGTGTCGACTCTAGAGGCAACTCTACTGAACACTTATTAAACAGGTGTAACATAGGAAAGTATGTTTCAGTATTTTTCAAATAAATATGTTCATTATACCCAAGCCATAGAAGATGATGTTGAAGGACCCCAACTCGTTTTAACTTTAACCACAGTTATAACGTTTTGCAAAGGGTTGCAGATAACTTAATTCAGAACCTCCGGAGTGCTGAACAAACAACAGGCTTAATTCAGAACCTCCGGAATGCTGAACAAAGATACTTGAAGTTAGAGCAGGGCAGCCTTATCTGGCTGCAAGACAGGGATTTATGATCTGGCCATAGAAACAAAGAGAGGATTGCGAGGCCTGAGTCACGTAAAGCGGGGCTCCCACGAGTCAGGGGCTGTGCGATCAGACATCTAGTCGCCAGCCAAGCTAGGAAGGCAGGAAGAGATAAGAAAAACAGGTAGCACAACCCCCTCCTTGGTATCCAGGTGGGTCTGGACAACCCCCTCCTTGGTATTTAGGTAAAAGGTCAGGAATGTGCCACTCAGCTTAGCCTTATTTAAATTGACCAATGAAATGAAAGCTTTTTTTGCTTCTGTACCCGCGCTTTTGCTCTCCTATAAGAACCCCTTATCCCCAACCTGCAGGCGCACAAGCCTTCCAGAGACTTGTCGCCCCGGGTATCTGTGTATCTCCAATAAACCTCTTGCTGCTTGCATCCGGCTGTGTGTTTTCGACTGATCTTTGGGGCACGGGGCCTCTCCCGAGGGAAGACGCCTTAGGGAGTCTTTCAATGTTGGCTCCTGAAATCCGCAATGTCCATTAGTTGATTGACTTTTAATTTGGTTCCACTAGAACAAAAAATGGGGCAGATGGGAGAAGGGATGAAACTAGGGGGCCAAGCCTTTACAGTTGCTGTCACAGTCTGCATCCATCCTAAGGGGGGAATTTATCAAGATTTGGTGGGAAATTTTCAGGGCGATAATGGATTTCTCACTGTGTGAAATAAAATCCTAACTGTTTTTTTTTAAGGACTTTTTTTGAATTGAAAATATCTGTCTGAGTTAAATTTGCACAAGGGGAAGATGAAGAGGAGGCCCGTCCTTCTCTTGCTGTATTGATGATCACACCACGGGATGTCCAGGGGCAAGAAATCAAGCAGCAGAAGCAAGTTACTATTTGCAAAGTGTTAAAACAGCCAGATTGTTTCTTCTTCACTTACTGTTCACAGTGTGGGCTGGCACCACTGTGGTCGCTTAGATATCCCCAGCGCTGTCAGGAAAAACAAACCAGCCCTCCAGAAGAAGAAAAGGGCAGGAAGACAAGCCAGGAAGAGGACCAAGGATTTATCTGCAGTTAACAAAAGGGTGTTTGCTAACACCCTGGTGGAAACAGCTCTGTGACGAGGGAATTACCCCAGGAAAATCGTCTCTTCTTTCCGGTTCACTATCTTTGTTCCACACTGCAGCACATGTGGTAATTTAATTAGCAGTAGACTATTTTAACATGTGAAATTTCCTTCACGACACAAAGGCCTATACTGTGAGTTTGATGGAGCTACACAGAAAGGTGACGGATTATTTTGATGTTTTCTAAAGAAATGTTTCCTCAAGTTTTTTTTTTCTTTCGAGTTTTTCAGCCAAGTAAAGCCAAGTGGAGGAAAATGGAAGAAATAAATCACCTTTTGTTACATCATAGTCAAAGCTGTGTACTTCAGCTATGCTTCAGGGCAAACATTTGACATTTGTTCTAATAGATTATCCCTCTTTACCCTGCCCTCTTCCAGTAAAACTTAAGTGTCTGGGTTCTTTTTTTTGCAATTATTATAATATCAATTATGAGTATTATATGGGGATTTCAGCATAAATATGAGTTTTACATTTTAAAAAATATTCTAGTCATGATGACGTAAAATATAAGCTTTATCAAAATAATGAGTCATTTAGGTACTTTTGCCAAAGCTGAGTTGACAGAAACAACCAAATTGACCAATTCCATATTTCTGTTATTTTGATCATTTTCAGGTTTTTTTCTTCTTATTTGAAACAGGATTTCTGTGCGTATCCTTGGCTTTCTTGGAACTCATTCTGTTGACTAAGTTGGCCTTGAACTCATAGATGCATCAGCCTCTGCCTCAAAGTGCTTGGATTAAAAGAGTGTGCCGCCACTGAAATGGAAAGCTTGCTGTGGGACTGAGACTATGCAGGAGGTCCCCAAACGAAGGTGGCTGGTTCCCAACCATGTGGCGAGCAGTGTGGGCAGGTGGTGGGTGGAAGTCACAGAGATAGGCACACCATACAGAATGGAATTGAACATTTATTTGGTGTTATGGAAGGGAAGGAAAAAGAGAGAAGTGGGGGGAGAGAGAGGTAGAGAAACAGAGAGGGAGGAGAGAGACTGCCTCTCCAAGAGAGAAGACAGGAAGAGAGAGAGTGGGGCTGAAGCTGCAAGCAGGAAAGGAGTGGGCATGGCTTGTCTCTTAAAGAGACAGAGCATTACAACCACTACCCTGCATAATAGCATAATTTCTTAATTCGCCATTCATCTGAATAGAGAGCATAGAAAATACCTACTCACTGGGGATTTAATTTTCCCTTGCTTACTTTCATAACATGTGTAGGTGTATGATTTGGCCATATGATTATTTATTACCCTCAGTTAAGAGCCCTCCATACCGACTTTTGCTTTTAACACTTTATATCATGTGATATAAGTGTTAACAAAAAAATTCAACCCAAGTTTAACTAAAAAGTTAGAGATGAGAAAAGAGTTGTTACCATCTATTCTCATATATGAGCTGTGAACATCCACATAGAAAAATTTTAGAATAAATTTAAACAATAAACTATTCAGGAAATAATGATATCAGAATAAAGACTTTTAGTCAGAGGAAGGCACTAATCTGGACTGGGGAAATCATTTGTATTTATACAATATTGAGACACTTTAAAGTGCTCCTATACTACAACACAGTAAAATATGGGAAAATGAATGTAGTGTTTTTATACTGAGTAGCAATACATTCATATGTTCATTCTGACTAGCCTACAGAGGATAAGTGTCTCCACTTAAGGACCTAGCAAAAATTTTCTTAACTAGAGTTCATCAGTGCACACACCTGGCAACTCTTTCTTACTACCAACTTAATCAGGTAGAAGTGAATAAAGAGGGATCGGAAGACGGAGCTATTCAAAATCGTTTTAATGAGAAAGACTCATTTTAGCCCAATTGTCTTGAGACCTGATGTGATACTATTTCTAGTGTTCATGTTCAACGGAATATCCCTGATTAGAATTTTAGTTGTAAAATATATGATGCTCAAAAAGCAGCTTTGAAACAGTGAGTGAATGGATGAATTCTTCTAAACCAAGAATGAAATATACACCAGAGATGGTTTATATTATATAATGTATAGTTTGAATTTTATGTTACATATGTAAATGTGTTTGTGCGTGCATATATATATATATATATTTGCAAGTCTGATTTTAAATGGTTGGTGGTTTGTCGTCTTTTAATTATTATATCATGTCATTTATGAATATACATTAATTACAAATTCCTCTAAATTTTTCCTCTGAAGAATTTTAATCTGCATTTGATTATATGTTTTTTTTTCTATTAAGATTCATCATCTTATTGTGAGTTTTTCAGGAATTTTTTTCTGTTACTCCCATCTATGCCTCATGTCTTTACAGAATGCTTCTGATTCCGGAGTATGCCTCTGACATCTTTTCTCCTTGACTCTGTTACCCTGCCATTTTGACAACACTCAGTCCACATAGTCCTTTGCAGTTAATACTGCTCATTTTCCTGCAGACTCATGTTTCTTATACTTTACACACACACACACACACATACACACACACACACACACGACATTTTCTTCCTATATAAAACAGGTTAGCCTGGAACTCATGATCCTCCTGTCTCTTCTTCCCCATTGTCTTATCAAAATATTTTTGAGTGGT
Organism: Myodes glareolus; assembly: GCF_982192425.1. Taxonomy (NCBI): domain Eukaryota; kingdom Metazoa; phylum Chordata; class Mammalia; order Rodentia; family Cricetidae; genus Myodes; species Myodes glareolus. Next base: position 26,185,735 of record NC_142051.1, read on the forward strand.
TATAAAGAAATATGTATTCTCTCATTTTTTTCTGAAAATATCACTCATCATTCCATGAGAATGTAGTCTGGCTACACTTGTCTATTTTATAAATAGCTCATTTCAATCTTTATTACTATAAAATTATGACAAGTTTTGATTGCCTGTCTTCCACTTCCTTCACCAGTATCTTTTAAGTACATCTTAGGGGTCAAACCATTATTACTTTGCTGAAAAAGCCTCAATTTAAGTTAGAATCACTCTAACTCCTAAAAGTTTGCTGTATTATTTATCAAAAATTATATTACATATTGCTTAACAATGTTATATTTCAGTCTCTAGAATGGACATTCTTGAATGCTAGAAGTTTTCATTTACCCACTTTTAAATCCATGGTCTACAGCACCAAACAGTTCAGAGTAGACATTATAACCATTGAATTGAGTGAACAAATCATTCAAGTGAGATTTTTCTTTAAGAAAAGCTTGTTAAAATATTGTTAATCTACTCTATTTTTCCATCATATCCATTGGTTCTCTTGCTGGATAAATTTGGCTTTAGGTTCAGTATCCATGATAGAAATGATTTTACCATGTGACAGTAGTACTATTTACATCAAGTCATATGACCATGCATATTTTATGAGGAATATTTCTCTTAGAGCATGCCTATCATAAAGAACTATGGTAAATTAGGCAGATTAACATTTATGATTGACATTTTGTAGTCCTGGCAACCAAGGTCAGTCTGACCAGGAAAACTACAACCATTCAAGAGCTAAAAGAACATCTTCTAATGTACTCAGTTGGGGTCATTAGGATATATTACCTGATTTCCTTTTTACCTAAGACTGTAATTATACTTAAGAAAATGAATAATCTCACTGAAAAATGAGAAATAATAAGAGGAGCTTCCTGTCATTATTATATAATGACAGCCGGTACTCTCATTTTTTATTTACAAAGTTTTGTCTGGAGTGTAATTGGGGTCTCTAAGCATCAGTGATAGCATTTTATTCATCTTTATGTCAATCCAAGATCAAGATCAGTGTGCTTAACATTTGACCAATGGTAAGGGCTTGTAAAATGAGTGATCAGATTTTCATTCTTGAGAGCGGGCCTTTAATACACACTTCAATTTATTTTATGACAATGTGCTTTTCCTTGTTATTTTATTACAGTATCATAAAATAGTTGTTAATTCAAAATCCCATAGGAGATTTTGAACATCTTGAAACCAGGATTTTTTCCACGGCTTTGGTGATTCATTGGAAATTACTCAGTTTGGCCTTGTTTTTCTATTGTAAGTGGGCAAAAGTGCAAGGGAAGTGAATTCACCTTCCTTAGGTTTTACAGAGTTTCTTACACAGAGACAGACAGACACATATACAAAAAAAAAAACCTCTCTCTCTCTCTCTCTGTCTCTCTCTCATCTGTCTTTCTTCTCCTTCTATGAATTATTTAGAACTGAGAATTTCTACTATATTATTTTTTAAGAAAGATAATCTCTGCTTTGCAATGTTCCGAATGCAGTGATTCCCAATCTTGAAAAGAAATCTTTTTTTTTCCTTTCTCCTTTCTCTAAGTAGGATCTGGCATTCATGGCTTATATAGCAATTTTTTTTTCTACTTTGCCATTTTCTTCTCTGCTCTTGAACATTTTGATGACATAAACCAATCTCTTAATAACTTTAATGTCCTTAATTATATCTAAATTGTTTACTAATGAACATTTAAAGTCCTTAAACATTTGTAATAGATGCTTTAATGAATGATATAAAGGTCAAGGACACTTTAAAATACTTTTATTGACAGCACAACATCCTCTTCTGCTTTTAATAACAATTATTATTACTCGGAAGATACAGTCTGCTTCACTTCCTTTGTTATTGTTTTTGGGAATCTTGGCATATATGACAGTGACAGTTAATTTAGTCAAGGTCTGTGTATTTTGATTATTGATGTCACAGAAGTAGGAGATTTAATTGGAATATTTCTTTGGCTGCAGTTAATTTATCATGAAAATCTCTTTGAAGCCCCTGTCACTATTATGTAAAGATTAGTGCATGCAATTCATTTTGTAAGTTTCTGTCTCTCCAGAAGTCACAAAATTATTCTAAGAAACTCAATTTGTAGTATTGAACAATAATCTTAAATTTCTAAAACTCTTCTTGTAGATGAGTTAGAAAATTCAGGTAACCAAACTTGTGTGGTCACGGCCTTTCTTTAAAATACACACACACACACACACACACACACACACACACACTGGGTATTTAATATGTGATATTTTGATCACATTCTTTGCTCTTTCCAACTTCACTCTGACCATTCCCTCATCTCCCTACCCATCCAACTTCATGTTTTTCATTCTTACAAAAAACAAACCAAACCAAACAAAAAAGTCCCCAAACCTAATTTGCTTATAAATTTTTTCACATCATATTGACACATATCAACAACTTACTTGTGTTGATTTAATTTTAGCATAAACCATACAGTTAGCAGTTGATTCTCTTCATAGCATGATGTGCTTTTAGAAGAAACAGTCACTTCTTGTATTATTAAAGTCACAAATGTTCTATAACACAATTCATTGTTATTAATATACAAATTCTCATTCAAATAGACTTACGAAAAATTTTAACATTTGTTGTGTAAAAGTTTCTGATGTGGGATTCCCCTCTCTTTGCTATGAACATGTTTTATTGCCATTGGTTAATAAAGAAGCTTCTTTCAGCCAGTAGCTTATCAGAATATAACTTGGCTGGAAAAGATATATAGAGAGAATAAGCAGAGTCAGAAAGATGTCATGTATTTGCCAAAGGATACAAATGCCTAGAGAACTTACTGGTAAACCATGAGCCTCATGGTAAAATATATTAAGGTATTGTGTTTGTACAGCTCATTAAAAATATAATGTATGATTAAAAATACAGACTAATAGTCATCTATAATAGTCAAACTTGTAATCATGTTAGTTAGATTTTCTAGATGTACAGAGATATATTTCAGATGGATAGTTATTCTTCAAACTTTTCAAAGACTAACAGAATCTGGCATCTAAAATGTTTTAAGAATCAGAATTTTTCATGAAAATGAAACTCATCTGTTCCTGGCAGCACCAATCTATTTCAAGAGGAAGGTGGGCATTGAAGAGACTCTTTATGGAGTTTGCTATTCATTTGAACAAGAAACTACTCTTGCCTGGACTACTTGATGTTATGCTGTGTGAAATGGACATGCACACCCAAAGAAAAATTCATGCTGAACTTGGCTAAAGGCTAGATTGTCTTTCGGAGTTGAGTCTGCCAGATATTCTACAGGATACAAAAGAAAGTGACTGACAAACTTTCAAAATAAGGGCAAAACAATCTTTCAAATTTCTTGCTTTATGGAAAAGTCTGCCAGATACTAAGGGGTTGTAGCCTAAAGATGGATGCCCCAATGTTACAGAAGAACTTTAGGTGACTTTCTAGATAGCAAGAAGTCTCTGTCAATTCTAGAGTTTTGAAAGTATCTTTTTTTTAAGTAATTTTATTAAATTATAAAAGTTTCCATTTCCGCCCCTCTTCCCAACCCCCTCCCATTCCCCCCACTCCCTCTCCTCCTCCCTCTTCGTCCCTTAGGGCAGTCAGGGTTTCCTGCCCTGTGGGAAGTTCAAGTTCCTCCCTCCTCCCTCCAGGTCCAGGAAGGTGAGTATCCAAACAGACTGGATCCCCAAAATCCAGTATATGCAGAGGAAACAAGTCCCAGTGTCATAGTCAATGGCTTTTCAGAAAGACTTCGGGCCAGCCACATTCAGAGAATCCGGCCAAATTCAGAGAATCTGGTTAGATCACGTCCTCGTTCAGTCCCAGTCCAGCTGGCCTTGGTAAACTCTCATTAGATCCGTCCCCTTGCATCAGTGGGTGATAACATCCCTCGCAGTCCTTATAATGCATTTCCTGTTAACTTAGATAATATTGTATCCTTCTGAAGTCTTTGATGGAGTTAAAAAAGATAGTTATAAATATAAAAGATAAATTAGATATAAAACTTTAGACTTCCAAAGAAAGGATAGATGAGTATTTTCCTTAATTTCCCAAATGTAAATGAACTTAATATTGTAACTACAATTCTTGCTTGATAACTGTTTTGTAGTATGCAATCATGCTATGTTAAAGTTAAAATCTTCCTTTTTAATTACACAGAAAGGGGGAGGTAATGTGGGATTCCCCTCTGTATCTATGAATATGTTTTATTGCCATTGGTTAATAAAGAAGCTGCTTTCGGCCAATGGCTTAACAGAATATAGTCAGGCTGGAAGAGTTATATAAAGAGAATAGGCAGAGTTAGAGAGATGCTATGTATCTACAGAAACAAATACCTGGGAATCTTACCTGTAAACAAGCCTTGTGGTAAAATATAGAATAATAAAAATGGGGTAATTCAAGATGTAAGAGTTAGCTAGGAATATGCTAGAATCATTGGCCAAACAGTATTGTAATTAATACAATTTCTGTGTGATTATTTAGGGCCTGGGTGACTGGGAAATGAATGAGCAGTCTCCGTCCATAAGTTTCCTTTGCGACTGAGACATCTCACCCTGCAAGGAATATCTTTATGCAGGGAGGAAAACAACAAAAATAAATCTAGGAAATCCCTGAAACTGACCAAAGCCACTAGGCATATCCCTGTTATAGAAAGCAATAAAGAGTGCTGAGAGTCACTCTGAGACAAGCTAAGCTACAAAGAAGATTCTAAGACAAACTAAGCTGTAATGACTCTAAGACAAGGTCTACTGTCTGGAAGAAAAAGAAACCAGCAGAGATGCCTGGAAGATATTTAGACCACATGAGTCTCTTAGAAAGGACACCCTTCAAAACATTGAGCTACTTACAGCTACGCATTGTGCTCCAGGTTCATAGCTTTGCCAGCTGTTACCCTTGCTGGTGTGAGATTTGATGATTCAGCTGTCTTTGGATCTTTTATGGTCCTATAAGCAACCCTTCACTTATGTTCCTGTGAGTAACACCAATAAAACTTATGGTTGACCAGGTTGCTCTTTGGTGGTATCTGTATTTTAGTCTGTTGTGGGCTCCTTATCTGGGTGGTTAGATGTGTGTAGCATTTCCCCAGGAAAAGTCTGGTCACACAACAGCTTGTTGGGACCATTTCTGTCAGTGCTCATCAGTTAATCCTTGCTTATCTTTAATGTGGCTGAAGAGATGCTGTTTCTGAGATTAGGAGAAGTAGTTCTGAAGGTTTCAGCTTTCAGTTTCCCTTCCTTATTCATGGCATTTATAAAGGTGTTCTTTATCTGCCCATTAAGTGGGACCAGTTTGCTCAGAGCTTGGTATTATATTCTATTAATCCATTTCCAGTTTGTGCACGTATTGAATTAGGAGACCCACGAAAGTTAATTACAGATTGCAGCCATTCTTAACAAATTCTTCATTTTTGCTGTTTGGGAAGACTTTGCCAGAAGACATAGAATTATCCGATTATAGACTGAATTCGAGGATCTATTTGCAGTCGTATTTATAGTCAAATACAAGTGAACATTATTTTTTCTCCTTTTCAACAAAAATAAAATTACTAAATTTTATCTTTATCCTGTAGATCATTGACATACATAAACGGGTACTTTCATCTCTTTAGAATTTTGGTATCTTCTGTTTTGCTGCTTATTTGCTTACTCTTAAAACTAGAAACAGAACTTTAGCAATATCTAGTAAGATTTCTTGAGGTCAGTTTCTCTCTGTCTAGACTAAGAGCTCTCTGTTGGTTCAGTCTGGTATTATCTTTGAGAACTGCCTAAATTTTGCTGATGCATAATGTGCCTTGTTTGGTTTATCCAAGGGTATTATTTTCTTTTATTGGGACTAAATTACTATTTACAAGTTTTTGACATTTGTAATTGTTCAACTATCAATGCCTTTGATACTGATCATATGCTTCATTGAAAGTGGCCATCAAAATACCAAGTTGTGCTTGTGTCTCTGACAGTTTCTCCCCACCATCTCCCCTGTTTTCTAGTTATGTTCACTCTGGTGCTTTTGTGAGTGTTTTGTGAGCTATTCAAGCTTTTGTGACTCCAAAAGTGTTTCCCCCGTTTCAGACGAGATGGACTGATAAACCACAACACGCCAGCACTCCAGTGTAGTGCCCTTTTATCATCTGAGAGAAATGTTTAATTCATCATCAAAATTTAGGCTACAAATATTCCTCCTAAAACTGAAAGATCATATACTAAGACAAGATTTAAGTTTTAAGTTACATTTATTTATGTTGTCTGTGTTCCTAAGTCTGTACAAGTAAGTGTGTATGCATATTCAATCATGCATATGTGCAGGGCAAAAGATAATTTGCAGGATTAGTTTCAGTTCTTTCCTTATCCTGTGTGAATCCTAGGGACGGAACTCGGGCTGTCATGGTTCTCACCAAGTGCCTTTATGAATCAGACATTTGTAGACCCTTAAGTTGGAATGTATCATAAATGTGAGTACACAAATATAATTTAAGTATCTGTTTCAATTACATCAAAATATGTATCCTTACAGTCTATACTGTGGGCCCCCCTGCCTTGCACTATCCAAGATCAAAGGTCTAAGTTTATGAACTAAGAATGTAAGCTTTTAATGAAAATATATAGATATGAATCTTTTTGATCTTGAATTAGGCAACGTCTTTTAAAAGTGTGACAGGTGTTTTAGTTTTTTTTCATATGTATATTATTTGACAAACATCATGTACCAAGGCAACTTTTTAGTTCACCATGAAGGGAATCCAGTGCTGGAGCTCAATGCAGACACCCAAAAGGAGGAACTGAGGCAGTAACAGCTATAGAAGAATGCTGCTTACTGTCTTGTTCTCCATGGCTTGCTGGGCTTACATTTTCATGCAATCTAGGACCACTTATCCAGGGCTAAGTTAACCCACAGTTGCTTGGATCCTCCTACATCAATAATAAAAAGAAAATGCCCCATAGACTTGCCTACAGGCCAGTTTGTTAGAGGCATTTTTTTCAATTGAGTTTCACTCTTACAAGATGACACAAGCTTGTGTTAAGTTGACAAAAAAAACTGTCCAACATGACATGTAAAACACAAATTAAGAAAATTATATATATCGATATTTACTAAAATCTTTATTCTCTGAATAAAAGCTTGCCATAGCTGGAATGTATGTATTTTATTCTATCTGAGTTTTCTAAGTGACATTTTTAGTCAGAGACAAAATATTCAGTTAAAAAGTTGGGGTCTTTTATGATTTTTCTATTGTGAAAAAGAATTAATGGCTAACAACAAAAATGTTCCCCAAACTAAATTGATTTTCTCTAACAACTAGTAAAAGGCACTAAATAATCAAGTTCTCAGTCATGTTTTGTTACTGAAATTATGGATACTTGGTTAAAAGTGGCAAAAAATATCTCTGAAAAATTGAGGACTGGTAGTCAATGAGGGAATGAGAAGAAAATAAGCAATTGAGAAAATTGAAAGAACATGTAGAACAGAAAAAAAGGGTGGACTGGCCCACTCAGTCCCGCAGTCATTCAGTCCCAAAAAAACACACAAAGGCTTATATTAATTATAAACTATTTGGTTTATTAGCTCCAGCTTATTTATTAACTAGCTTTTACAACTTAACATAACCCATACTTCTTATCTGTGTTTAGCCACCTGACTTGGTACCTTTTCTCAATGAGGCATTCTCATCTTGCTTCCTCTTGTCTGGCTGGTAACTGCATCTCTGCCTTTCCTCTTCCCAGAATTCTCTTAGTCTGGTCACACTGCCTACACTTCCTGCCTGGCTACTGACCAATCAGAATTTTATTAAACTAATAAGGGTGACAAATCTTTACAGTGTACAAGAGCATTAACCCACAGCATTGGTCTATAGAGCAGTCATCCTTGTTGGTACTAAAGGACTCTAGCCAGCCTGAGCATGGCTCTGGCAGACCTTGCTCTCCCCCACTTGCTGAAAACCTTTAGATTATATTTCTAAAGCTAACCACTAAGGCTGATTCCCTTATTTGGCCACTTCTTCCTCCTGAGGTTGACTATCAAGGTCCAGTTATTAAAATATTGAAGTATGGCAATCAAAATCCCCCTTTGCATCACCTAATTAACCTGTACCCTCAAAACCTACCACAACTGGCCCATTCTAACTAACACAGATTCCCCTCTTGTCCTCTTAAAAAATCACACTTGTAAGGTCATTTGCTGCTGATTTTCTGCCCGAGTTAGAAATCAGTCACTTTTAATTTTCTTTCCCATTTAATACATGATCTCTCTGTGAAAACAGAAGTTTGAATGTATTTTCTGGTTATCCAGGGGACGTGAAGGAGCCCTGTTGTGTCTGGTCCCTGCCAGGTACTTCTTAGGAGCCAATTGTATCTTTTGCAAACACTTCAAATAAAGGTGGTAAGCACAACATTTTGGTTTTTGTTTGCATTCTTTCTCTGTAAAAAAGAATAGAACCTAAATTATTCTTGTTTTGAAATATGGACGCCCGAATGGAATTCTGTCTTCTTTTTGACTAAAATATGATTTTTCTTGAGTACCTGTCTAGCTTTGTATTGCTATAATAAAATATTCAAGGTAGCTAACTTATAAAAAACGTTTATTTATCTCTCAGTTTTGGGTGTAGGTTGAAAGCTCAGGATTGAGCTGATATGGTGTCTGTAGGTCTGGCCTTTTGTAAGGATGATGGAGACTATAATGGCAAAGACTTGTGTTGGAGTAAATGAAAACGTTTCATAATGTTCGCTTCAGGCATGCTGTGTGTCCCTTCCCCTAAATTTCCACCCTCTCTCAGTGTTGTCACAGTGAAGTCCAAGAATTTAAATACGGAAATTTCATTATGTGAGCTGAACCTCCCCGTGAAAGGCCCAGTTTCAATGTAACTTATTCACTATTCTCCAGTTCTCTTCTTCTGTAGGACTGACCTCTGGTCCTGTGTATTTCTGCGGTGCCCTGTACCTTTGTAGCTACTGCTGTCCTTTACTCACTGGGTGACACATTCCTCGAACCACCATTGTTTTGCATCCTGTATTCTCTAACAGGTGATGATCCTCCACAGAGAGGATGATGCCGTGTCTTTCACTAGCACCTTACATGGGTCCTGATGCATCGCATTCAGCTAGTTTATCAAATGGTTCGAGGCAGATTTATTTCTGGGATCTTGAAAGATTTATAAGTCTCATATTAGCTGTGACTTTATTTTATCATCTACTCAAAGGACTACATTAAAATTCTTTTAATTTCATCTTGTTTTGTATATATGACTATTTTGGCTGCATAGACAATTGTGAGTCACTATTTGGATGCTGGGACTTGTAATTCATTTCCCCGGACCGCCCCCAAAAGATACTTTTATTATTTATTCCATAACCACCAGACTTACGGATTTTCTGAACACAAAATTTCTAGTATCTACTGAAAAGGGTAACATGGCTATATGCACTGCAAAAAGTTTACAATGGTATAGAGAGCAGGAAGAAAGTGCACACGGGTGCACACCAGTTTACACAACCTATAGAACATAGTGCTTTATAAAATGCAATATACAAGAAAATGGAGGTGTATCAAAATCTTAGCAGGAACAGGGTGATAGGTTATGAGGCAGCATGGCAACCCTCAGCTCTGTAAGAAAAAAGCTACACCGCCGGATGGGTTCCTTAAAACTGGGTCATCCATTTTCCTTCTTTCCCCCACCACTCATCTCCGGCCCGACGGATCCAGACAGGTCAAAAGGAAGTAAGCCTCCACCACAGCCAGAGAGATGATTTTATTGACCCAGGTCACAATGGTTCTTGTAGAACTATTTCTGGTCTCACACCATAGGAGGGTACAGGAGACGGCTAATCAAAACACAGCACCAAAAGCATTCCACTTGAACACTCTTGTGGAAAGTACGAGAACAGCATGGCTGTGTCAAGATATGCCTTTCTTAATTTAAAACTGTGAAAATGTCTTCATGTCTGAAAGTCACAAAGATCTACATAGTGGGTAAGAACTGAACAGGGAGGCCAATAAGCAATTAAAACAAAAATGAAACTGACAGGTCACAAGATAATACTCCAAGCTAATGAAGGCTTCTTGTCGGATTAAAGAGAGAGGGAGAGGGAGAGGGAGAGGGAGAGAGAGAGAGAGAGAGAGAGAGAGAGAGAGAGAGAGAGAATTTCACTTGGAAATTATTTTTTTCTTTTATTTTTTTTGAAAGTAATTTTATTAAATTATAAAAAGTTTCCATTTACGCCCCTCCTCCCAACGCCCTCCCACTCCCCCCCTCCCTCTCCTCCTCCCTCTTTGTCCCCAAGGGCAGTCAGGGTCTCCTGCCCTGTGGGAAGTCCAAGTTCCTCCCCCCTCCCTCCAGGTCCAGGAAGGTGAGCATCCAAACAGACTGGATCCCAAAAATCCAGTATATGCAGAAGAAACCAGTCCCAGTGTCATTGTCAATGGCTTCTCAGAAAGACTGCAGGCCAGCCACATTCAGAAAATCCGGCCACATTCAGAGAATCTGGTTGGATCACATGCTCGTTCAGTCACGGTCCATCTGGCCTTGGTAAACTCTCATTAGATCCGACCCCTTGTATCAGTGGGTGATAGTATCCCTCGCAGTCCTTCGTCATTTTCTTCCTCCTTCTGCTCCTCATTTGGATCTTGTGGGGCTCAGTTCGGTGCTCCAACGCGGGCCTCCATCTGTATCGCCATCCAACGCCAGATGAAGGATCTATGGTGATAAGCAAAATAGAAGATTATTATTTATGTAGGATTAAGCATTCTTTGTGACGAATAAATCCTGTATCAGTGATGCTCAGCTTGCTCAGGATTGGTCACTGCCATTTCTTTCTTTGTGTGCTCTCCCATTCATAGTAGAGGAAACAAGACCCACAGCTCCTTTGCACTTATTATTAATAGATTAGTTCTCATTAAATAGAATAACGAAAGACCATTGTCAGTCAGAGCTTTTCACAAGCATGGAATGAAAAGCAGCAACCCACCCCTTCATTATACATCCAAGCCCAAACAAAGGACACTTCAATTGCAGCCAGCTTGTGCATTGTGATTTTAAGAAAGCACACATCTCTAAAATTATGTTCATTTATTTGTGTGTGAGTATGTGTGCATGTGTACACATACACACTTGTATGCACAGCACATGTGTGGAGGTCAGAGGACAGTTCGCAGGAGGCCTTTCTCTCCTTCCAGAGGTGGTAGGTAGCCAGAGATGAAACTCAGAGTCAGGCTTGATGGGAAGAACTTTTATACATCAAGAGCCATCTTACTATTTTGGTAAGCAGAGAACTTAGTATTCTTTTAAAAGTTACTAAAAGTTGCTCAAAATACTCAGTCCTTTTTAAAAAATTTGTTTCAGCTTTTTTTTTGGCATGACACCACAGACATTTAGTCAGATGATTCTTGTGTATTGTAGGATTTTTGGCAGCATCCTGAACCTCTGCGTGCTAGATGTTATTAGATCTTCCCTAATTGTGATAATCAAGAAATAATTTCAGACATTAGGAAATAACCCCTGAGGAGAAAAAACAGAACTCAGTTGAATTAAGATACCAAGAGGCCTGGAGCAGGGTTTGACAGTCATTGACCCGGAGGAATCCAGCAGACAAAGAAGGAACAGATAGAGTCAAGTGTGGGTTGAAGAGGAGACACAGAAGAGAGAGTTAAATGAAGCTCCTTTCCAGGAAGGCAGCCCTCGGTATGAGAAGGACTGCGAAGCAGGCCTGTCATCTGCTGTTGTCTGGACAAGAGTGTGTTTTTAGAGAGCATCATATTCAGAGGACAATTCCATGCAGGAGAGCGGCAACAATGCTGCTTTAGGATATCGCTAGTTTTTTCTAATTCAGAGGGGATGGGGTAGGTGAAAGAAGTAGTTTGATATATATATATATATATATATATATATATATATATATATATATATATATATATGAAAGGAGGCATGCTTTTCTCCATTCAGACTGTTTCTAATTTGGGTAAAAATGCTACTTGCCACAATTTGGCTAAAGCAGAAAATTGATATTAACCTCACAAGGCTCTCAGGCTTCATACAGACAAACCTTAAATTACCCAACATGCTGTTCAGCTGTTAACAAAGAGCTGTCTGCAGTAATTCACTATTGGAACTGACATTCTCCTTATCTGTCACTCACTTTGTGAGCTGGAGGCTGAATCCCAAGTAAAACCAGAATCCTACACAGCTCTATTTTACCAGGTCGTCATTGTTTAATGATTTTCAAATTGCCATGATTGTCACGAGCTCAATTTATAGTGGCCATCAGAGCCTAATTTTATTTATTTTACAATTGTTTTCTACAGATTAGAAAAGAGTTGTTTTAAGAAAAGTTATGAATTAAAACTGAATTTTGACCTTAAACTTTCAGATGAAAACAACATTCCTGGGGACTGTGGTCCCAGCTGGGTTTGTACACAAAACGCCCGGTTTGGTGCTGAGGAAGATCTGACATCAACAGCAAACTAGCTGGCCATATTGATTAGACGTGGGTGTAGACTGCTTGGCAATATGGTCAGTGTTTGAATTATAGTGTGGGGATTAGATACCAAGAGAGAAGGACTCAGAGACCTGACATCGTAGTGTTTATGAGCAAGAATGAGGGAGAGGAGAAGTATCAGAGCCCTCAGAGGTGGAATCTTTCCACCTTTACCAAAAGTCAGAAGTTCAGGCCTAGTCTTGCTCCTCCCAGTCCAAACGGGTCCCGTGAGCACTGCTTAGAGAGTGCACACTCATCTACCCCAGTTTATCTACCTGAGCTACAGGTGACCACACCTTAGCCAGAGGTGATTGGTTGAGCTTCCCCATCAGTTACTGACAAAAGGTTTGAGGCAGGGTGTGGCTACTAACAGGGTGTTTTGACCTAGGGTGTGGTTACTTGTTGCTTTGGGTGTTGGAGAACCTGTGATTACTTTGTTTTTTCCTTGAATCTTGACAGAGAAGCCTTTTGTCTTCACTCTCCTCTTTGGATTGGGGTACTCAAACCTCATGAAAAATAAACATAGGCGGATTCAGTATTCACTGGGTTGCTTTACTGACACTGTACTGTGTCTCTGTCTTTCTTTTCATATCTTTAATTTTTCTACCTGCCATTTCTTAATTCTCACACTTCCCTCCAAGCATGGACAAATAAGCCGCGTGGAACCTGGCTGATGTTGTCGCCCTGATTGGGGGAATACATCAGAGAAGGAAATGCTTATCTTAAATACACTAAGGTTTCTCTTTCTGTCTCTGCTGTGTATGTGTGTGTTTGTGTGTGTGTGTGTGTGTGTGTGTGTTTGTGTGTCTATGTGTCTATGTGTCTGTGGTGTGGTGAAGTCTCTGGTGTTTGGTGTGTGCACGTATATGTGTGTGGTATGTGGTGTGTGTGTGAGCATGTGTTCTTTGTCTGGGATGTGTGTGTTTCTGGTATGTGTGGTATGAGTGGTGTGTGTATATATGTGGTGTAGTGTGGTCTTTGTAGTGTTAGATATGTGGTATGTGTGTAGTATGTGGTGTGGTGTGTGTGTAGTGCATGTGGCATGTGTGTGTGTTATAATATGTGTCATATGTGGTGTGCTGTATGTGTACTTGTGTACTGTGTTGAGTGTATATACTGTGTTGTGTGTGTATGTGTACTGTGATGTGCTAGGTATGGTGTGTGTGTGTGTAGACTTCAATGGTCACTCTTTACCTTACTTTTGGAGACAGGTTCTCTTACCAGGTCTGGAGCTTATAATTTGTCTAGACTGTCAGGCTAGCAAGTCTCAGGAATTCTCCTGTCTCTGTCTCCCTAGAGTTAAAGTTACTTCTAGGAGTTGAGATCTTGTATATAAATGAATTTTTCAGCTTTGTTTAGGTTTGGGGGAGCAAACATCTGTTATCTATTTTAACAATCAATCTTTTTTTAGGTTTAGACATGGCTAATATCTAGATAATTTAAAAGGTTTAGACTTTAATTATGTTCTTTTTATAGTGAAAAATGGCAATTTATAGTCATAATGTAAAATGACATGGTCTTCTGGATGTAGCTAACACTTGGATATCTGAGACAGAAGGATCACCATGAGTTTGAGATCAGCCTGACCTACAACAATGAAGTCCAGGACAGCCTGAACGATAGAGTTCACACATTTTACCCTACCCTGACACCCCAAATAAAAGACTAGAAAATGTCAATCATTTCTCATTACCTCAGTAAGAGAAAATTTGCTTTTAAATATATTTTTCATCCCACTTTACTGTGATGAAAGAATATTCTTTTTTACAAGAATGAGAATAAGAATTATCCTTTTATATTATATACCTCTTCTACAGGAGAAAGGGCATCTAAAATGATAAAGCAGACCAGTACTTGATTTAGGTAAAATTAGGTAAGAATAAATTCTGTAATACTTAACAACTCTTTCTTACCTTTGCTGCAATGTGTTTGCACATGATGTTTCCCTGACTAAAAAATGACTCCAATAATAATCAATATCCTGAAAAGCATCCAAGTTTCTCTGTTTGTGTACTTACCTCTTAAAATGCTCAGTATTTCTAATTTTGATGTGTGTGCTCTGGTATATGCTTGGATACACTTTTATTAATCTTCCATATTATTATCTATGATAAACATTTTTTTAAAAAAAATCAGCTTAAGAATATGCCAAGGAAGGGGCATGTTGCAAACATCATTTATTTATCAACATCCTTTTAGTTTCCATCCTTTCTGGGTCTTTGTAATGCTGGTTCCCTTTCATTGCAAATTTTGATTTATGAAAAACCAAAGGCAAAGTTCTAGAATCTGCGGATTCTAGAACTATGGATCCTTTTATTTCCATATTTGGGAGGGGGAACTGAGAAATTTGGTTCAAAGGGCCACAAAGAGAGCAGCATCATCTAACTGAGGATTGAGGTCCTCAGCATAAGGAGGTTATGGGCACAACTGTAGAGAGATATAATTCTCCACCTGAGATTTGAGGACTATAAATTGAAGTCAGCATTTGTCAGCTAATGAAAAAGAAGGAAGACTATTAATCACAGGAAGGGAGAGGGCACTGATTAATTATTTCTGTTGCTAAACTAAAAGCTGTCTACTGTAATGGTCTGTCCTGTCCCTTTAAGAGACAAGCCCTGATCACTCCCTTCCAACCCATCCAATTAGGAAGACCGATCTTCCTTTCTGCTTGCAGCCCAAGTCTCTTCCCTTCTCTCTCTCAAAGAGGTAGCTGCTGCCGTGGCTCCTGTCCTTCCCCCCCCCCCCACACCACCCGTTCTCTTTCTCTCTTTCTCTTTCTTTCTGTTTTTTTCTCATCCCCCTTCTCCCTCATTCTCCCCTTCCCTTCCATACCCCACAAAATAAATATCCAACCTCACTCTGCATGGCATGCCTGTCTATCTCAGTCTTTTACCTGTCACATGTCTCCCTGCCTAGGGCCTGCTGGCCCTCAGGGCTCGTGGACCAGTCAGGGGTTCCCTGCCTGGGACAGGCTGCCTTCATGGTCTGCTGTGGTCTTGGGGCCTGCTGCCCACTGTCCACTGCTGCCAGTTGGGGACCTGCAACGTTTTATTTTTGCTATTACATCTGCCCCCAAGTAGTTTTCTGATAGATATATTTAATTGGTACGAAGGTCATATTCTCTCTTGCCATAAAGCGAATGACTAAAATCAGAAATCAAGAAAACTGTCACTAAATAAATAAAAATTTGAAAAGCTATCTAGAAATAGTAATTTATATGAATGAAACCAACATACTAATGACTGAATTTTTTATAGTAATTAATAATAAAAATTTAGACTACTTTGCTTGAGTTGAACCTTCAAAAGTGCACAGACTAGCTTTCAGGTTTATCAAAAAAGGGGGGGGGGCACTGACACAATGCCAGAAAACATTTTTTTGTCTTTTTCTTCTTAGTTTATAATTTTGAACAATGTCCTATGTAACCTAGGCTGGCCCCAAACTTACTATGTAGCTGGGAATTCCTAATTCTCCTGTCTATGCCTCCCAATTGATATATTATAGACCTGCACCACCATGTCTGGCTAGGCAGGACTTTTTCCCGTGAAAAAGAATTGGACTACATAGCAGTTTTCTGAGATGAGTTGCCCTGAATATATTATTCTAATTCACAATGACAATGTGACACTTGAGTGAAGCGACAGAATTTCATCCTATTGTCATGTCATCCTCGCTGTTTGGCCACATTGATTAGAAAAATGTGTTACTTCATAGAAGAAAGTTTTTTTTTTCTTAAAATGAAGGCCTTTCAAACATGATGAAACCATTCAATGCCTTTAAATCCTGTATTGAATTGTCACTCTGTTTATAATATAAAGATTCTCATTGAATTTTATTCATGTTAAGTTGTTTTTCTCAAGAAAGGTAAATGTGAAATGGCCACAAGAATCGTGTATCTTTGCTTTAAAATATCATGTAATCATTAAGTTCAGATAATAATGGATTTGGTTGAATAGCGATTTGGAAAATGCCAAGTATTTAAACAAACATAATAAGGCAATGGAATGGTAGGGGATTTTTACCTTACTTACTACTGTTTAAGAAAGACAGACTTGTAAATGTTTACACATAATCTGTGTCTTAATATATTCATATTTCTATGCTTCTTATTTACTGCATTTTCTCTTGTTTAATTTTTTTAATTACGTCTTCTATGTCTCCCTGACTTATAAACATCCCAAGGACTCATTTAAAGAAGAAACTTAAGTAGGAAAGGTCATTTAGAGGAGTGACCAACATTTGATATTTATTAAATTGATTGACTGTTGACTGCAATGAACTTTGCAACCATTCATAAGCCTTTCTCTTTTTCTTCCCATTGCATAACACTACACTACTATCAGGGCAAGAGAGCTTTATTCTGTGCCCTTAAAATTCCACCATCTGAACAGAAATATAAACCATCTCTTTTCCATTGAAGCGTGTAGATTTCAAAAGCTGAATAATAATCTACTTTATATGTAGACTGTCTTCAGAGAGTCAACAGGGCAGATTTTACGGCTGAGGTATAATGGGCCTTATAGCTCTTATATTTGAATGTGTGGTCCCAAGTGCTGACGCTGTTTTGGAAGACTGATTCCTTAGGGAGATGGAATGGTAACTGGAGGAAATGGAGGAGCTTGGGTGGGGAAGGGAAGAGGGAATGGCAAGCCTTGGGGTTTAGAGTCTGGCCCTGTGTCTGGCTCTTTCTCTTTCACAATCTGAGATGTGATTAAGAAGCCTTATAATCTTGCTTCCTCGGCCTCAATACTCTTCTTACACTACATTTCCCATGCCATTATGGACTGTACCCTCAAACAATCATGAACCAGTGAGGGGGAGAGTTGAAAGAGTAAAAGGCCCGGGTTGGAGTGGGTACATGGGAGAGGCAGGCAGAGAGATAGACAGACAGGAAAGAAGCAAGAGGAAGAAGAGAGGCAAGAGAGGAGCAAGAGGCTAGAGAGTGAGCTGTGCCTGGCGGACACTTTTAAGGGATGCACACGGTTTATAGCTGGAGGTGGAAAGGCGCCTAGCGACAAGTGATGTTGTAACTGCTTTGGCAGCAGAGATTAAGTTGATTCTTATCAGGGCTCTTGGTTCACAATGTTGGGAAAAGTAACCAACACAGAAAACTGCTAGCAAGAAATGGTTTTTTGTTGTTGCTGTTCTGAGAAACCTGTACAGTTTTTAGTCCTTTGTGAGTGGCTAGGGTAGAAAAGTGTGGATGTAGAAGCCTTTGGAGCTGTGGGCTGGCAAAGCCTTAGAACAGAATTTAGAATAGAGTTTAATGAGCCATACTGGTAAGAGCACCGAAGACCAGACTGTTGGGGAAAATGTGTGCAGTGGAAGCCTGGCTCGTGAGATTTAAGAGGGAAACAAAGAGTCTAAGTTCCAGCATCCTGTCCAGGACCTGTTAACTTTCATGAGGCCGAATTGAAAAAGAAATAGACTAGAGTGTTCGGCTAAGAAAATTTCAAGGCATGTATATTGTGAAATGGTTATTCCTTACTGTGTTTAGTAAGATTTATAGTGGGAATTTGAAGAAAGATAAAAAAAGTGAAATTTAGTGAGAAAAGGTGTGAGAAAACTTCTGAGAAATAGTTAAGGACAAGGTGGATTGGAAAAGATTAGCACCACTAATGAGCAAGCAGGGACTTTGGAGTGACACAGGATGGAAGGTGTTGGAAGGCAAGGCATCTTCCATGGAGAATTCCAGGCATATCAGTGACACCATAGGAGACAACTTCAATTTGGAAAGATGGTGTTGAACAAGTTGATCCTCAGGGCATTCTACTTAGGCAGGGTCATCCAAAGAAATGTTGTCCCTTGCTCAGTGGCAATGATACAAGAAGGCCATCACAGCTGCTGTGAAAAGGGTATTGCTGCCTACATCTGAAGCTGGCAGCTGACCTTGGCATTGTCTACATGGTGCTAGATTGGCAGACACATAAAACAATGCTAAAGTTACAGTGCCATGGAGGTTTGCTCCAAAGTTCCAGAAAGCAGATTAGGCTAATGTGTTGCAGGGTTGGATCCTCTGTAGAGGTAACAAGAAGCCATTGTGTTGAGTTTCAAAGGAAGACTAAGTAGCAGCGGAGAGCCCAGGATACTCAAAACGCTAGAAATGCTGGGCATGCGCCAAAGAAGGCTGCAGGCACCGAGTGGGACTGACCCAAGAGAGAGGTCACATGTTCCATACTCAGCGAAACTATAAGCCAGGCGTATGCAAGCACACTGGAGCACAGGTGATTCCATCATAAGCCATGGAGCTGTGAGGTTTGGCATGTCCCCAACTGTGTTTCTCTCTTGCTTTGATCTGAGCATGCAATGTTCTCATTTCTCACTTTTGGAATAGAGTTGCTTATCCTGGGTGCCATTGTATGTTGGGATGTAACTTGTTTTTTATTGTACTGGTGGTCAAAGATAGGATATGGTCTTGATTACAGGAGGGACTTTGGATCTTGAAGAAGGTTGGAACTGTAAGCCTGTGAGGATATTTGAACTTGGATTAAATTTTATGGGTTGACAATGAGCCTAAGGGACCAAGGGCAGAATGCTAAGGTTAGGATCTGGTAGTTCATCCATAGATTTGTGTGTTTAAGTGCTTGATGCCCAGCTTGTAGTGTGGTTTTGGGAAGTTGAGAAATCTTGGGAAAGAAGAATCTACTTGATAGAAGTGGGTCACTTCTGAATGAATCTTGAGGTTTGTAGCTAGGAGGCGTACTTGTGGTCCTCTGCCCACTTCTTGATCCTCTGAAATGTAAGTATCCTCATGTTCCTGCTAACAGTATGAGTCTCTCTTGGTACCTTGCCTTTTCCTTCATGAATGATTGTATCCTTGAATTGTGAGACATAGTGCATACTTCCTGACATTGTTTCTCTTTTTTTCTTTTTTTAATTGATTTTTATTGAGCTCTACATTTTTCTCTGCTCCTATGCCTGTGTCTCCCCTCTCCTTCAACCCTCTCCCAAGATTCCCATGCTCCCAATTTACTCAGGAGATCTTTTTTCCACTACCCTTGTAGATTAGATCTATGTATGCCACTTTTAGGGTTCTCATTGTCTGACATTGTTTCTTGTGAGGCAGTTGGTTGCAGCAACAATGAAAGTAATCACCACAGTAAACAAATAGTAGAGAGAATGAAAAATGTATCTGAAAATCAAAAAACATTCAATAAAGAACACATTTTAATACATATATATTTGACCTTATCTTAAATGTCTCAGATAAAGCTGTTGCTTGCTCACCTCTCTGAAGTGCCTAATGATTTCATTCACAATAAATTAACGGGAACCCAGGGTTATTTTTCTTACAAAAGTCATATCTATAAGTAGTACAGTTGATGGTAAATTGTGGTTAGTCAATAAAACTAACAGAAGCACGTGAGGTCAATTCTTCCTCTCCTACTGCAGGAGAGAAAAATCTCATCACAGCATCTCTTGCTTCATTAAAAGCTTCTAGAGAGGGTTTATTTAAGTTTTCTGTTTTATTGTTTACTTAGCTCTTTTAATTCCTTTTTTTTAAAAAAATACGATAAAATATGTGGGCCAGAGAGGTGGTGCCACAGTCATAACCATCTGTTGCTCTTGCAAAGGCCTCTGGGTTTGGTGCCCAGCATCCTATGTGGTATTGCACAAGCATCCACCATTCCAGTTTTAGGGGACCCAAGCCTCTTTTGACTTCTTCAAGCACCAGACACAGACATATTGCACATAGGGACACGTAGGCAAAATATTCATATTCATAAACTAAAAACAAAGCACAACAAAACAAAACCTAAAAAATCTCCACAAAGTATGTAAGCTAATGTCTACCATATCTGGCTCACAAACTGACATTTAGGTATGTCTAATGTTACTTTCGGTTCTTGAGTCATATTTTATTTAATAACCACACATAACAATGTTTACCTGTTCAGGTAGATATGTTTGTATGTGTGCAGATGTCTCTTCGGAAATATCTACTGCACGCTGGACATTTTAAAGACCATTTGCTTTGGAGACCCAGTATAAATAAAGCCTGGGCAAAACATAGCCCTAGGTTAAATACAAATAGTCACCTGTTTTCGTAGAAAAAAAAAGTTTAAACATAACCATCCCTTTGTGTCTGCCAGTCTATCGGACTGCGTTCACTCTACAGTACAGAATTTATAAGTAGTGAGGAAGCTTATCGTCTTCCAGCTAAAATGCCATGTAGCATTTTTAGGAAAAAGGTTGACAAGATGAAAATGCATTTTACTGAATCTCTTACTGATTTTTCCTTGATTACACTCTAGTAAGGACTGTCGTAGAGGGTGGAAATCACTGTAGTGGTGTGTGTTCTTGAGATCACAACTGGTTAGTCTCAGTTTTTAATATGTTCCATTCTGTGTGAGCATTTAAGTTTGCTTTGCATTGAATAAATTCTGGTACCTGATTATATCAGTCCTGAGTCTCAGTAAAACAAAACCAATCAGGGTATATAGATACATGCAAAAGAGATTAGGTATGGATATTTGCTTGCCAAAGTATGGAAACTGAGAGTCTCACAATCTGTTATCTGCAAAGTAGGGACATGGAAAAGGTAATGGCATCATTTATTTCAAAGTTCCAAGAATTGATAGGGGAGGGGACTACTTTTATTAGTCCTAGAGTCAGACAGCCAAACACCACAAGCTTTCATGTTTAAGGGCAGGTGCTGCATCTCCCAACTCAAGGCATGTATAGAGGAGAAAGGAGGGAGGGAAGGAGAAGGTTGAGAGGGGAAACTTACCTTTCTTCCACAATGGAATGTGGAATTTTGAACTTCAATGTATTCAGGTTGCCAAGAATGGATACTATTTCCTCAGCTAAGTCTGTCCAGGCTCCTATTACAGTAACTATAACACAGGATGAAAAGCATCGGAAATTCTTCCCATAGTAGTAGAAGCTCCCCTTTCTCGTTTTCCTGGAAGCTAGGAGTCTGATGAATAGATTTGGTGTTTGGTCAAGGTAAACTTCCTGGTTTTCAGCATGGTATCTTCTCACCTCAGATGGAAAAAGAGATTGACTGAGCTCCCTTGGGCTCATTCTATGAGAGTAGTACCCCATTCCTGATGGCCATCTCCCCAATGACTACACCTTCAAACTCTATTTCTTTCAAGATTAGAATTTCAGTATGCATTCTGAATTCTAGGTGTGTGCATAGAAAACCACAAGCAGACTGTAGTCCTTAGTCCACTTATTCAGATAGAAGTCACTTCTGAGTCCAATCAGACACACCTAGAAATAGTGTCTGCCAGTCATCTGGGCACCCCTGAGCACAGTCACCTTTACAAATAAAAGACATACTTGCCTTTTCAGTCAAAACTACTCAGCTATTAATGTACGGATAATAGTTCTGCTTCCACCTAAAAATGATCCTGCGCCATTTTAAATAAAACCTGTAATCCTGAAAACAGGGCACTGGATTGAACGTCCATTCTCAAGCCGTATATAGTTCTCATGTTTTTCATTAGAATATTTTTTTATTTTAGCACTGCAGGGATTATAACAATTATAATTCATAAGGAATTCATTTTTAGATAGTGCCCGAGGTGCTTCTGGCAAATGAGAAAATAAACTCCATTTGGTAAGACAGAATATGTCTGGATTGCTCTGGTATTTCTGAGCTAGCTTTTTGCAGGCCGTTGATTTTTTCTTGTTTTCACCCTTCTATATAGTATGTGTAAGGAGGAGGAGGGATGGGGAAAGCTGTAAACTTCTACCTTGCTGGCGTCGATGAAGACAGAGCCTTGCTTTCATTATTATTCGCGTCTGAGCGGCGCCTGAATATTGCAGGTCTCCCTAACCAAGGCAAGAAATGAGACTTAATACAATTTTTACAATTGAGTCCCTCACATGAGAGGATGATTAATGAGGATGACCTTTATCCTGATTGTTGTGCTCTTTGGGAAGATATTCTCAATGAAGAACTCCCATTCCCAGGCTCCAGCTGGAGAGGATGTTCTTCAAGAAAGATACATGGTCTGACTGTTTCACTAACTGCATTCTTAAGTATAGGTTTCTATCCTGGTTATTTCTGTCAGACTCGTGAGGAGAGATCTGTTTGTTTTGAAGGGAAGTATAAGTTTGTGCAACAAGGATGCATGGCTGGTAGTCCAAATGAGATATAAATGCAAGGTCAAGAGACTATTCATCCTTTCAAGTCAACAAGAAGGTGTTCAAATTTAGTAATGGACTAACGCAGTGGATCTCAACTTGTGGGTCGTGACCCCCACAGAGGTTGCATATCAAATAATCTATATATCAGATATTTATAATTTGAAACAGTAGTAAAAATACAAGTGCTGAAGGAGCAATGGAATACTTTTATGATTGTGGGTCACCACAACACAAGGAACTGTATTAAAGAGTTGCAGCGCTAGAAAGGTTAAGAACCACTACAATAGGGGCTAAGTGGGAGCTTTTCAAAGTATTGAACTGTCCAGGCAGAATTTGGCTTATTGTTCCTGCAGAATCAATCCAAGGGAGAGACCACTGAAATAATAAAGACTCTGATCTCAGAAATGTATAAGAAATAAGTTTATCTTTAATTTATTTGTCTTTTACTTTCTCAATTTAGAATATAAAATTATTACCCTATAGTGAGCCTCTAGAAGCAATTTAAACATATTTTTCAAGATTATAATATAATTACATCATTTCCCCCTCAGCCTTCAAAATCTCCCATGTACTCCTCCTTCTTGCTCTCTTTCAAACCTATAGCCTCTTTTTTATTAATTGCTGTTTGGCTGATATGTCTGTGAATATGCATATGTATTCCTAAATGTAAATACTGTCTCCTTAGTCGGTCAGAAACTGCACCCGTAACATCTCACCTATACAAGAGCTGAACATGAACAACTGTAAAACGAACCTAGGGAAGCCCACGAGGCCTCAACTCTTCTTGACGAACTCCAGGCAACTGAGGAAGGTTGAGAGGAGGAAAAACAGTCTTCTTCAGGGAAGAGCATACTAATAAGTTATCCAAAGGTAAAATATCATTCCTGAAAACACATATACAAGGCACAGTTTTGATAAATAGATACTGGATTGTAATTATGATAGACTGTGCTCTTACATTCATCCTTGCTTCTCGTGTACTTGAAGTAACATTTAGATGTTTTCCTAGCAATCTCATCCACGGAAAGGCTTTGTTAAGGCTTCTCCTGCGCGTTGTGAGAAATGAGTGTTCCTTTCTCTAATGCTGTAACTACATGATCACAAATCTGAGCTTTCTGTAATAGAAACATCTGTGTGCCGTTTTAAATCAAGAGAATGGCAACTGTTTCCTTCCCAACCTACACGTTTTTATTGCTTCTAGGACTCTATTTATCAGAATAAAACATGGATGGCAGAATTAACTGTAAAAATAGATTTAGAAGATCCTGCTATGAGTCTGCTGATAGTCCAAAGGGGTAAAGAGAAGGTATGTCTCCTTGAAGATAAATGTATTTCCTCACATGTATTTTTAAAATTGTATTATTTCTAGAAACCGAGTGAGTCTCTGGTGATAGATTTTTACCAGTACCTTAGTTATCATTCTACTGCTGTGAAGGACACCACGACAAAGGCAACTTAGAGAAGAAAACATTGAATTGGAAGTCTGCTAACAGCTTCAGACAGTCCTTTATCAACGTGGTGGGGATCGCGGTGGCAGTCAGGCAGACAGGTGTAGTGCTGGACAGTAGCTGGGAACTTTATATCCAGATCCCTAGGCAAGGCAGAGAATGAGGAACTGGGCCTGACAGGAGTTTGTGGAATCTCGTAGCCCAGCCCCAGGGACATACCTCCTCCAAGAAAGCCACACATCTTAATCCTTCCTAAGCAGTTCACCATCTGGGGATTAAACACACAAATATATGAGCCTATTGGAGCCATTTTCATTCAAATCACCTCACCAAGATACAATAAAGATTCTTTTTTCCATTAAAATCACCCTTTCATCAATGCTCTATATACTTTGTGTCTCAAGGCCTTGGTGGAAACAAAGCAAAAAGTACTTTTCAGACTTGTTGACATTCTTGAATTTCTGCCATTTTACATGTATTGAATTTCAACCCAAAAGTCCCTGATAAACTTTTGCTTTTAACCCTAGTAGAGAAATCTCCTTCTTTATTTGCTCTCAAGAACTTTTGTTTGACAGCTTTATCCCATGTCATTCCCTTTTCTGCTCTTGACAGAAACCATTTCGGTTTCCTTTAAGGAGTTCGGGTTCATCCTTGACTCCTTACTCTTAAAGGATGACCTTCTTGTCTTGATTGAAACGAAATGGACTGGCTCAAATTTCTCTCTGACTCCAGCACACCAAAGTACACCTTTACCAATTTTGACTTCTATTATTTCTGTCTAAAAAATGATCTTTCCTCCACACCATCTCTTATGTGGCTTTACATCATTATCGATTCCTTCCTTTCTGTAAGATTTTCCATTTTCTCTGTATTGATTCCTTCTCCTCAGATGTGAGTCGTAATTGACTGTCCTATAACACAAGATTGCACATAATTAATTTTAATAACATAAAACTATCCCTTTCTACGTTTGTTCACAAATTAGCTTTTCTCTGACTCATGTTCAGACTTTTGAAAAAGATAAACTAATGTGGTGTCCATCACAACCCGTGTCCATTCTTCAAAGTGTAGAAGTCTGAACTGATCTCTTTGTTTAAATTTCTCTCAATGTTGGGTAATTCTACCTGTGCTATAGCATTCAATGAACACCTTAATGTTTATTCTTTTGCCATGTACATACCTACAGGACTCCTTAAGAAAACTGCATGTTTTACATTCTGTTCTTTATCATAGAAACTTCAACTGAAATCTTTTAAAATTGAAGAATACATTTTAAGAGTGTCAACCCTGTGTATTTTACTAGGAAAACACAGCCCCCTGATAAGTTACAGTCATACAGGGACAATTGATTTCTAAAAACACGATTTTGTCTAGAATAAAAAATATCAATTGTGTTTGTGAATCTCAACTTCAAATCCTTTAGCCTCATTTTTCCTTTCACCCTTTCCCCATTTTTTTGAGATTATAATATAATTTCATAATTTCTCCCCTCCATTTCTGTCCTCTAAACTCTTCCATACACCCCCTTGCTCTCCTTCAAATTTATAGCCTCCATTTTTTATTGTTGCTCCAGACGTATACGTATATACGTATATATTACCAATAACCTGGTGAGTTGCATACATGATGGTTTAAAATTTTTCATCTTTTAAATTTTCATTTTATTATTCACCCCATATTTAGTATTTAATTCACTGAAATGACTTTCCGTGGTTTCTGATATGTTGAATGCTACTAAATGTATATTAACTTGCTTTCTATATTGGACCACTGAGCTGGATCCTTCAAAGTCAATTTTCTATCATACTTCTAGGACTAATTTCAATTTGTATATGCAGGAATCAAAATAGACATTCCTAGTTATTACTAAACCTTGCTATTTTGTTGTTTATCCAGTGTGTAAGGAAAAAAGAAAAGAAAGAAAGCCCTTCCAATTCTACCTTAAAACTACTGTCTCTCTATTTCCCCTTTCTCTTATTAACATATATTTAGTTTGGTTTCTCATAGTCATAAAAAGATTCAGTCTTCCTAGCCTGATTCAGCTGTGTAACTCTTCCATAGAACTGATCTTCCAGTGTAGTTTCTAGACTTCCAGCCCACATTCTTGCCATTGATGGAAGTATGGATGAATAATGAAAAAAATAATTGAAAAGCTTTGTGGTTTTCATAATTATTTCCTTTACCTGAAATGGCCAATTTTTCTTCTCAACCTAGGAAAATTCTATGCATTAAAAAATTTCAATAAAGCAATCTTCTATATTAAAAATAACACATTTTTCCCAGGCAAAAGTTAATTCTTTACATCTTTATGTATCAGCCGTGGTTTTTTTGTTTCTAGAGAACAGAACAACAAAAAAAAAACCTATTTGTCTTGTTATCTCTTGATTACTAACAAATTAGACCCAAAATTGCAGCTTAAAGCACCCACATTTACAAAAGGAGTGGGAGGAATCAACTTCCTCCTCCCCAGAATTCTCCTGCTCTCCTTGCATCATTTCCACTTCCTGTCTGGTTTTTCCACCTACACCTCCTGCTTGGCCAATCAGCGTTTATTTAAAACATGATTGACAGAATACAGACAATTCTCCTGCACCAGTTTCTAGAGAACAGAACAACAACAAAAAACTCTTTGTCTTGTTATCTCTTGATTACTAACAAATTAGACCCAAAATTGCAGCTTAAAGCACCCACATTTACAAAATCATAATCTCTATATTTAAGAAACTTAGACATAGTTTAGCAGTGTCTTCCACTTTATTGTTTTACAGAGGGATGAGACTGATCCCTGCTCAAGGTCTATAGTCTCAAGATGGATTGAGAAAGGATGCACTTCCAAGTTCAGATAAAATCTGAGTTCTATTGGCCGGACGACCTTGTTGGCTGTTGTCCAGTCATACTCTCAATACCTTGTCTCACCAGCTACTTAAACATGACATAATGCTGCAGGAGAGAAGTTTCAAGGTTTCATAACCTAGTCAAGGATGTGTCCTTATTTTTGTCGACCTAGAAGAATGCTGTTGGGTTAAATTCATAGTTAAGTCAAGAGGATTAGACACGGGTGTGAATACACAATGTAGAAAACATTTGGTAACACATTTGTTCTGTATCATTTAATCTTCATATCATTTTATAGATAATAATAGCATCATCTCCAGAGACCAACTTTAGTATTGATAGATTAAGAGCACAGTTCAGAAGTGAAGGAACTCAGATTTAAACTCAAGAAATCGCCCTCATGAGTTTTTGTGTTTACTTACCATGACCTTCAAGAAAAAGAAAGTATTATAGTAACCATGGAAATAACAGCCACAACTCTGGCAAAACAACATTAATAAATATAGTTTTTCATTCTAGCATTCACTACTAAAATTATTTATCAACATCCTGTGTCTATGGCATACAGACCCTGTGCTTACAAGAAAATCCTTGTCTGCCAGTCAATGGTTTTAATTGCGAGATTGACCTCAACCAGCCAGCCAAGGAGTGAGGTCATATAATATAGCATGATGTTAAAATTTACAGGGCTATATGCAGGCACGTTGTATGTGGTGATGGTGCTAACAGTGAGAAAGGAAGCTCTTGCCTCTTCAATGACTAAGCTGAAGTGAAGACGTTGAAAGCCAAAGGGCAGGACTGAAAGGTACAAGACACAAAAGACCGTCACATTACCCAACTTCTGTCTGTTCAAGAAGCTGCAGATCAAAAAGCAAAAACTCTCAGAAGATGACTCCAGGAAGAAGCAAGCAAGCTCCCCTGACCAGTCCTGATGAAAGAGGCACATGTTTGCCTGGTTTCTGATTATGATGCCTCAGATGTTGACAAAAACGTAGAATCATTTAAATTGAGTCCAGCTGACTAATTCTAAGTAATTACTTTTCTTTTTATCTGAAAAAAACAATAACTTGCATGTGAACTTAAAAAAGTCTTGGACGGTGCTCCTAGGTTGCTAGTATGTACCTCTGTTCTACAACTGTTTGCATATATAACTGATCACATCTTGCTTATCTCTAGACTACCTAGTATCTAATGGAATTGCACCTTACTGACAAACTCAGGGAAAGTTAATTTTATTTACAAGTACTTTTGATTTTCATAGTACTGGTAGCATTTCTAATGAGACAATCTCCACAGCGAGGCTTTACTACAAATATTATGGTGACTAGTCTATATCTCAATCTCCCCTTCCTGTGGTGAATTATTTATGGGGAAGAATTCTGGTAGAATAATAGGTTCTAGCCCCTTAAATAATAATTCACATCACCTCAACATCATTTCTGAGTTTATTAGATATGAGAGATCTCTGGTTTGACTCAGACCTGTTGAATTAGAATCTGTACATTTTGAATTTCATCCATGTCTTCTGATGCATATGTACTCATGAAATTTCATGAGCGTGGAGGGGGTAGTCCAAGAGGCACAGGCACAGTGTGTCATATCACAAAGTTTAGCAAAGAACTAAAAAACTGTATCAGAATCCTAAATTTGGGGTGTGGTGATGATTTATAGACAATGGTGATAGTAACTTAAAGTTGGTGCTCCCAGCCCTGCAAATTACCCAACAAGTATGTCACAATGTGCCAGGATTTTTACCAAGTTCTCTAGATGAGTCCTATTCTTGTTTAGGTTTGAGAAGATCTGGGTGAGATGTTCAACATTTGGAGCCAGATTCCTTAGCTTTCTTCCTAACATGGGCTAATGATAGCAACCATCCATTTGCCTTGTAAAGCTGCCATCAAGATTGCATATGTTAATATATGCACAATGCTTAACACATTGCTTGGGGCCTAGAAATCATATGGTAATGTTCGCTATCAAAAGCTGCTACACATGCTTGGTTTTGAATATGTGCATGTTTGCCTTATCAGCTTGCTGGCAATGGTAGCTTCACAGTAAATATTATGTTCAGTTTCTTTATTTTCTTCTTGCTTATTTATTCCTTTTCCAACTATATTTTGCGATGTTTTGTTTCTTTCTTCTATTTCTTCTTGCTCTTCCGTCATAGTGGTTAGCATAGAAAAATTCTTCACTAACTTTTTTCAACAATCTTGAGTGAGAAGAGACACGAAGAATAACTTGGGAAAATGCGTGCAATCCTGTGGTCCCAATAAAATATATAAAAGGGAGGTATTATATGGATGATAAAAGGATGTGGTTTTATAACCAGCACAAAGAGATAGGCACAATTCAACAGCATTAAGAGTCAGCTATATGAGATTTATTCAGCATATGCATAGCTAGAAGTCTGTACTGACTTATGTTTTCTGATTTCAATGTGCTTCAAATACGTTTTTCTGATTTTTAACTATTTCAAGCAATCAAGTGTGTATCATTAATTATTTAACTATCATATAAAAGGAAGGCTGATGTTGGTTTGGTTGATGTTTACTTTAGCAATATGAAAGTTTCTAGATGGGGGGACAGCATCGCAAATAAAGGATGGTTCAGAATGCCTAGCCTTACCACGTACAAGATACATGTATAGCCAGAGGAAAAGAAATGGTATGAGAAAGCATGTAGGCTAGAATTGGCCTGTGTGTTATATAAGTTAATCATCTGGCTGCTTTTAATTGACTTGACTTTGCCTACTGTGATTGCAGAGATATAGTTGCTTGGTTACAAAGGTATGCTAAGGTTCGAATTTGTTTACATATTAATCTAGTGTTCAGTTCATTGCAGAAGGAAACTACTTTGAGTCAAACTTTATCACTCATGTACGGAGAAAGGGTTGTGTCAAATTTACTTCAACTTAGCAATTACAAAAGACAAGGTTTTCAAACTGAAGGAAGTAAAGAACTGGGGAAAAGTTTACGTTTTGGTAGAGCTGGTAAAGTAATTTAGCCAGAACGAAAGATTCAAATTTAAAACGATTGATTGCTAAATACAATTTACTCTATACTACTTCTTTATTTAAAACTTGAGGAAGAGTATGCCAATTGCTTACTCAATACCAAATGGTCAGCCCTGAAAACATATACAAAACAAGTAACGTTGTACAGACTGAGAATGTTGTATTTATATATTTAGGAATATATATATATATATTCCTATATATTCTGAGAAGAATAAAAATGAAAGAGAGAAAGAGTTTGAAGGAAAATTATAAGATTATAATGTCAAAAATTTTAAATAAAAAATGCCATATTTATATGAAAATCTCTGCTATACTCTCTACTGATATGTACTTTGGACTGGCTTGTGCCTACATCTCTAACTTCAAGTCTCCATCCCAACCATTTAGCTCCCTGCTTCAGACAGAGCTCATTCTTATTTCCTTAAAGTACAGTATTCAGGTTAATTAGAAAATATTCATTATTGTCCCTAATTAAGTTGAAGAGTAAGTATATAATAAATGAATTATTGAATGCCATGTTAATGAATGAAGTGAGTCTTAATTTTTCGGTCAAAATAAACAGAAAATAAGTAACAAGGTCAGAGGCCGGATGAACAGATTTGGGCAACATTGTCTCTGTGGTTTTCCATATATATTTGAGTTAGTTCCTCTTCTATGATCCTGAGTCTTAATTTCTCATTCTATAAGGTAAGAAGATCTTAGCCAGATCTCTTCTGAAATTAGCATTTGCTTATGTTAGTGATTCTTTTGTGTTTAGATGTAAAATGCAACTTAGTTTTCAAGAGTGGCTAGGCTTGCTCTTTAGTGATTATATTTAATTCCCCACTTAATCTCCTCATCGATTCCTCATTAAATTCATGGGTTATCAATAAAATAATGAGTGTTGTAAGTGTTTTGATAGAATTATAATGCAAATATACTATAATGATTTCATTGTGTGCTTCATAAATGTATTACAGAGGAAGAGAGTCAGATTCCAGAAGTCTCAGTGATGGTTAACTTATAGCATGCCTTAATCAATGTGATAAGCAGCATATCAGATTAACAGATAGTGACAGAGTACAGGTAAGAATAAAAAAAACAACTAACTTCAGAAAGACATCTTTAGAAAGCTTTGTCAACGTTGCCATTAGTCAAAAGAACAAGAATCTAATCCTAATAGAATGCAATAAAATAGTCAAGGCCTCATCTTTAACTGAGGAGTTATAAGCAGTCTATAACTATGGAGAAGAGAAAACCAGTATTTTTGGTTTCTTTTTTCAGGAAAACAACCCCAGCTAGATTTCTCAAGCTAAGGTGCTCAGCTGTAAACCCAAGGACACAAGTACATTCTTGTGTTTATCTTTATTGTCTAATTCAATAAACATTTGCAAAATAACATTTGATAAGAAGTTGTTCTGTGAGTTCACAAAAATGTTTGAGTCTGATGAGAGGAGTTTATATAGGTACAGCTGAAACTGTTCAGAGTCAGGCTCATGTTGAAACAGAGGGGCATTTTCATGGGATGCCTGTTTTTCCAATGATGAAGTGATTTTATTGGTTTTGTGGTTGGCCCATTTCCCGCATCCAGGTAGATGAATGAATACACACACACACACACACTCACACACATTTTTCATAAAACTCCAAACATACTTTTTCAGAGGGCTGATTGGGAAGTAGATATACAGAATCTCTTAGACTAAGCATATATTAAACTTCATGAATAAATAATATGTTAAAACTAAGCCACAGGCTATGTATCTTGTGACTAATGTATTTAGAGAGGAAACTCGGGAAAGCAGATATGTACCATTCACATAAAAAAGAAGGAAGTAGGAACTGTATGTTAAGGGTCATTTTCTCAAAGATTATTTTTTCATTGGTCTAATGTTATTAATATTAATTATTAAATTAATAAATACTAACATTATTACTTTAGGCATAATATACCATTTTCCTTTTTTCTTTCAACTATTAGTATTAAACATTTTATTGTAATAATTTTGTTTTATATTTGCTTACTTTATAGCTTTTTTTTTCTTTTAGACACTATCTTATGTATCCCAGGCTTAAACTCCTGACCCCTGACTCTGACTTAGGACTTCTGGCAAGCCTCTGCCAACTGAAACATTCTTCCCATCTTTTTTATTTACTTAATTTTTCTCACTGCTGTGACAAAATCCCTAACAGAGGCTACATAAGGAAGGGTTAATTTTGCAGGGATATATTCTGCAAAGGCAGGGGCTGAGTGAGACAAGATCGTTGAACTAAAGTCAAGAAGCAGAGACCAGTGAGGTGCTGTGTTGTGGAGTATTCTTTTAATATGTGTTAAATTGGTTTATGCTGTGGAACATTTGTTTTAATGATGCATTTCTTTAACTCTGGGAAGTTGTGTTACTTTGCCTGTCTAAAAGACTTGATTGGTTTAATAAAGAGCTAAATGGCCAATATCAAGGTAGGAGAAAGGATAGGCGGGCTGGGAGGCAGAAAGATTAAATAGGAGAAAAAGAAAAATGAGGCAGAGCAAGAACAAGGAGAGGAGGATGCAAAGGGGCTGCCACCCAGCCACACAGCCAGGCACTGAGTAAGACTGAAAGCAAGACAGACAAAAGCAAGAGAAAGGTAAAAGCCTGGAGGCAAAGGTAGATGAGATAATTTAAGAAAAGCTGGCTAGAAATAATCCAAGCTAAAGCCAGGTTTTTATAAATAAGAAAAAGTCTCTCTGTTTAAAATTTATTTGGGAGCTGGGTGGCAGGTCCCGCCAAAAAGTCAAGGAGCCAAAAGAGTGTAAATACCAGCCAACAACAGTGCTGTACTTGATTTGACTTTCTTCCTTGTTTTTCCTTTTTAGGTGTCTCAGGCCTTTGCTTCAACCACTGATGTTCAGTGTGGGTCTTTCTTCTTCAGTTACATGTCTGGGCAAACTCCAAGACATACCCAGTGTATGTCTCTTAGGTGTTTCAAACCCAGTGAAGCTGGTCATGAAGACTAACTATCACACTCAACAATTATTGAAAAAATTTATCAGTTAAAGCTGCTAAACTGTGTCAAATAAGTCATAGTAGCTTGTGCTCTCTCTCTCTCTCTCTCTCTCTCTCTCTCTCTGTCGTTTTGTTTCTTTATTAACAAGCTCTTGAATCAGAAATCTCAATCTTTGTTTAAGACAAATGCTTGACTAATTCAATAAACGTTTGCAAAATAACATATGATAAGAAGTATTTCTTCTTACTAAAATTTGAATACAAGTGAATGTACGTTTGCTTTGCTGTATTTAAAAGGATCGTGTGCTGCTTCCCTTCTGCTGGCTTGAAATCTGACACAACTAGACAAAAGAGGAGGAAGTGACATACAAAAGCCACTCTGCTGGAATAGGAGTTAGAAGTTGGCTCTACAGTGTGACAAAGGAATCCAAAGCAAAGAAAAAAGAAACACGGAACAGAATCAGCTTTGCAATTTGAGTGAGCTGAATTTTTTAATCTTTATAAGCCAAGGTCTGTTAGTTTAGGGAGCACATGGAGAATGAACTGATATTTCACTTTTAATTCAGGGGAAATTTGTGCCAGGAAACATCA
Source organism: Myodes glareolus (assembly GCF_982192425.1). Taxonomy (NCBI): domain Eukaryota; kingdom Metazoa; phylum Chordata; class Mammalia; order Rodentia; family Cricetidae; genus Myodes; species Myodes glareolus. The sequence goes on from NC_142051.1 coordinate 26,219,163, forward strand.
CATATATATATTATCTCTCTGTGTGTGTAGATACAGTGCATCACATGTGTATCTGCTGCCCGTGACAGTCAGAAAAGAGATGGAACCCCAGGAACTAATGCTAAGGATGGTTATGAAACACCATGTGGGTGCTTGCTATTGTTCCCGGATCTTCTGCCAGAGCAACAATTGCTCTTAACTGCTGAGTATCTCTCCAGCTCCCGTTCCCAACATTTTTTATTATAAAAGTTAACTGCATGTAAAAATATTATCCCACAACTTAGTTAAATATCAGACATACATATCCTATGTTTCTGTGGAACTGCAAACCAGGCACTACTTGGCATAGTTCTCTTGGTTCCAGCTATCCCAGGGATTATGATCAAGGTGGCAGCCAGGGCTATATTCACTTAAGTCTCTAATGGATGTGTGGTCAGAGAACCTGCTTTCAAGGTCTCTTGTGACATATGGCATGCTCAGTTCCTCTGAGCCTGTGGCTCAGAGGCTCTATGTTCCTCACAGTGGTCCAGTTCTTGCCTTGTTATAGGGAGGCCTATATATGACAGTAAACTGTCATCAAAACAGGGAAAGAAAAAGGGCCCAAAACCGAATACAGGGAAAGCCACATTTGTATATGCCTTAGTTTTGCTGTGTTCTATTTATTAGAACAAGCCAATAGATCTAGCTCTCACACCGCATGAAACAGCAAAGACAGGGAATCACTTTAAAGTGACTATTTTGAATGCTGCCTTCCATATGGATTGAAAATTCTGCCTTTAAACTATTCATAATAGCATATTATTTGACTAGAAAGATGGATTGGAGATTAGTAGTCACAGTCACCATGGTTTCTATCACTTCTCATTGATGTCTGTGAGCCATGACTATGTGTTCTATGATGACAGAACATGACAGTTTTCGGGACATCCTTATAATGAACTAAGCCTTATGCATCTTTATTTTTCTCTTGTTCTTTTCAAGGGTAACTATAGAATGTGCTGGGAATGTAGGAACTGGAGCTATGCAGGAGCTTGGTGAGATAATATTGGTTTCATGTTCCCCTACTAGGGATAAAGATCATCTCAGTCTTCTCTCCCAATGAGTCAAACACCCCATAAACGAGGGTGCAATTCTTTCTCGAATGTTTCTACTGTGACACAATCAGAGCTCATGCATTCCAGACTCCATTTTTGTTCCTATAGCCTGGGGACAGTCTTGTGGTTACTCCTAGGCTTCTATTGCCTCATGTTGCCTGTTTGTAAGCAACCAACCTGTTTTGTATACCTTAACTGAGACAAGGTGGTAATCAGCGCCCAGTGAACCAGCATCACAGACAGATGCTTAATCCTGCTAATGAACTCTGTCTACTGCTCAACACTCCCACCCCAATATGCAGCTTTTTCTCAAGAGCATCTCTAGGCAAACAACACTCATTAATTGGGAATATTTTATGAATAAATGATTGGCTTGTCTTACCAAAGAGTACTGCCTTTCCATACATATCTCTTGCAGGGGTTGAAATGTGTGTAGTTGGAAAAAAAAGGTCCTGCAAAAGACCCAGGTTAAGCTCCAGCACCTACACTGCAACTCACAACGATCTGTAATTCCAGTTCTAGGGCTAGGGCATCTGATTTCCTCTTCAGGTCTCTGCAGGTACCAGTCAAGAGCAAGCTACAGATACATACATTAAAGCAATTGTGGTGGTTTGAATGAAAATGACCCCCATTGGCTCATAGAGAGAGTCACAATTGGAGGTGTGGCCTTGTAAAAACAGGTGTGGCCTTGTTGGAGGTAGTGTCACTACAAGTGGGATTTGAGGTTCCAGAAGCTCAAGCCAGTCCCAGTGTCTCCCTCTCTTTCTGCAGCCTGTCGATACAGATATATCAACTTCTCCAGCACCATGCTTTCCTGTATTCTGCCATACTTCCCACCATGATGATAATGGACTAACCCTCTGAATCTGTAAGCCAGACCCAGTTAAACGTTTTCCTTTTTGAGAGGTGCCATGGTCATGACTTCTCACCACAGAAATAGAACATTGACTAAGACGGCAAACATTCACACACACAAAATAAAAATATATTAAATCTTTAAAAGGAAAGGCAGTCCCATTGCTGGTAGCCTTCGTTGGTACTTCGTTTTCTTTATATACATACATGCGGGATACTCCATGAGACATGTAGTCACACACTGAACATTATTACATACTTGACGTTTAGTCTTAATGAACAAGCAGAGGGTTTGGAGTGAGCGGTACTATTATTTAATGACTTAAATCCCAACCCATCAATCTGTGCCGTGATTTTCAGAGATTTACTGTGGAGTGCAGCCAGTGTTTTATTCTGTCCACAGTTAAAGTGTGTCCCAATGTAAAAGAGCTCATTTCATCAGTGGATTAAGGCTAATACTTGGAAAGACAATTAACTTCAGTATATATTTTCAGAGTCATGTAAATGTGAAGGACAGTGAAGCCAAAAGGATGGGGATTTTATTTTTATTAGGAGTCATTAAGCATGGCTTTTTAAAGGAAGACTTTGAGAAGGGTCTTTTTACCTTTTCTTTTGTACCTTCAGGGACAGCTAGAATTTAGAGGATAGCAATGTGGTTGGGCAAAAGGGGAATATAAAAAAAGTTTTAATTTAATTATGAGTGCACATGTGTGGAACGGTATGTGCGTGTATTGAATTCACGTTTCTGGGGAGATAGGCAGGGGCATCATATTTCCCAGAGCTGAAGCTGCAGGCAGTTGTGAGGTTCCTCATGTGGTACCTAGGGACAGAATATGGGTCCTTTTGAAGAGTAAAACTGAGCCATCTCTCTAGCCCCCATTTTATAAGCATTATCAATGTCAAATAGACTGACCAGGACAAGCTTAATTAATTTTAGCGGAAGGGCAATGCTTAGAAAGACAGTAACAACAACAACCATACAGATGGCTGAGAGGTAAGAGCTCTGACCGCTCTGCCTGAGGTCTCGAGTTCAAGACCCGTGTGCGTGTGTGACGCATATGTACGTCATGCATGCATAATTGGAAAAAAAGACAGTAACATGCTTGCTACTGGCTCCATTTCGAAAGAAATAAGCATTATGCTTAGGAGTATTTGTTTCTTTGAGGATTTTTAATCCTGACATTTCTCCAAGATCCATAAAGTAATGAGGCCAAGCCTATGCATATTTTGGAAGAGACATCTACATCTCAGTAAGTTCTCCTCTATAGTTGCTATAATTTTTATGCTGACCTATCCTACCACCTAGGTACCCTATCTCATTAAGAGACAAGCTTTGCCCCCTCCCAGGCCCAAGTATTTCAGTTTGGTACACAGTAAATGAGCACTTATTTGGAGTCCAGGATCAAACAAGACCCTAAGCATACAAAGGCAGTTTGATACACTTGTATACTCTTTACGTTCTCAAACCAAGTAAGGAAACAGGAGTTTGAATACGTAATTAAAAAGTATGAAGGTTAACTCTTATGTCCCTAGTTGACTGAACTATGGTATGAAAATGGAAGCCTCAAACATGACTCCTCATGTCTCTGGCGGAGTGTTTGTGGATGTTATTACCATATAAACTGGTGGGTTATGATTATAGCAGTCTGTCTCCGACCCACCAAAACCCCCATAATGTAGGCTGACCATTCTCTCAGTTGAGGTCATAATAGAGAAAGACCCACCTCCCTTTGCACAAGTAAACCTCAGACTGGAGCTGCACTCTCACCTTTCCCTAATGGTCCATGCTCCAAATTTTGAACTTGGAGCCTTTGTAATGACCTTTCTTTGTAAGCAAATTCCTTAATCCTTCTCTGTTCACTTTCTCCTTCCCCACTACCTCTCTCTTGAGTACATGCTGTTGGTTTTAACTTTTAGGAGAGCTCTGATTAACACACAAGGCAATCTTAATAACAGAGGATACATTGTGATGAGTTGGATTGAATCTGAAACATCTCCCATAGGCTCACAGTTTTGAACACTTAGTCCTCAACTGGTACCATTGTTTGGTAAGAGTGTGTGAGGCTTTACAGCGGATACACTTCTTATTTTTCTGCTGTTGAGTGTGGATGAGTATAATCAGCCAACTTCCTGTTTCAGCAACCATGGCCTCCCTGCCTCCTGAAATGATGGACTTCCCTATAATGATGAACTCCATCTCTCTTTCTAGGACTAAACATCTTCTCTCCCTTTGTCTAGCCGTTGCATCAAAGCAATGAGAAAGTATCTAAGACATTCTTCTTGTAGTGACCATTACCTCCATTTCTTTCCTTGGACTTCCCCCACTGTAGAATGTGACCCCTTTGAGAAGTAGGGGCATATCCAAGGAGCTAGAATGACAGGATAATGGAACTCTGTAAAAATCACTACCGTGAACCCCGAACCAAGCTATATGATTGGATTTTATGATAGTAATTCATAATTTCACCAAACATAGAATAAACCCAATTATTCTTTCTGCTCTTAATTGAGCTGGCTTTTGCAAAGATATTTCTGTGTGTAGCTATCTTAGGGAAATTATGCACATGGACGTGGTTCAGAACATGGTTATATGGTTCAGAGGTGTCAGCAACCTGAATTAGGTTATACTGTTATTTGAGAATAACACAAGGCTCTACCTCCCCAGGGCATACTTTAGGTAACCTTCTAATTTACAGCCTTTTCTAGGGAGCCTTTTAACCTTGCCTGCAGGAGATTTGTGATAAGCGTTATTAACTCCTTAGTGGCAGCTAGGGATGCTGAAATGTAAAGAGGGAGGTAACTTGCCATAGATCACGCACTGGCCTTGGAGACAATTCCACTGTATAACGTGACCTGGAAACCGCAGCTGGGGTCTGAACTTTCAGTCATCCCAGAAAATACTTAGTCTATGGATGATACTGCTGCAGTGATTATTACACGTATATAGGAATGGAGAAAAACAACCTGAAGGAGAAGACATATGAGTGTTCCAGTTTCCCTTCCTGACATGTCAAAAGGAACCACTGTGCAGTTATGTTGACTCAGAACAGAATGAGTCGGAAGGCTTTGTTGGTAGCCATCATCAGGGCTTTACTTCCATTCTATTGGGATGCAGCAGCACAAGACCCAAGGAGATGAAAATTCGATGATTACTTTAACCAGAGAGGGTGAATAGGGAGCAGACACAACAGACTTTTTATTCTTTTTATTTACTTTCTCTCTTTACTGAAATACATAATTATGTACCAATGTTGCCTTTTGCATAAGCATGAATGACATATTGTAGGCTAGATTTTAGTTTCTCTTCATCTTCTTCTGCATACATGCCTCCAACATAACTTGTAAATTGTTTTCTCTTCTGTCCCAGACTCTTTGTTCTCGAGACTTTCCTGCCAGATTCCCATTTTGTTTGTGGGGAGCGATTCATGGAAGGTAAAGGCTTGACACTTATTATACAGCTGCTTTTATTTAGTGTGTGTGTGTGTGTGTGTGTGTGTGTGTGTGCGCGTGCAATGGTTCAGGCTGTCTTCATTTTCAGCACAGTAAAAATTTCAAACTCAAATGCCAAGTAATGTCCCTGCCCCTTGTGCTACTTTCGGCTCTGTTTTGCTGCCACAACTCAAGTAAATTGGGTAAGAAGTCACTGGTAGCGTGTCCTGATGGAGTCGGCTACTGTTCTAACTGAATGGATGGGTACCCGTGAAGCTGTGCCAATGGCAAGAATGGGGAGTTTGGGATTTAAAGACTGCAGTGTGCTTTTCCTTTAATGTCGTTCTCTCAGTACAGAGGGAGTCAAACGGCTCCCCAGCCTCCATCCCATCTTCTCAAACTGTTGTGCAATGGGCAAGAGCAAAGATTTTGGTGTCAAGCAAACCTAAGCTTCAGTTCCCAAATCTTCAGTTTCATGTGACCTTAGAAAAGTCACATGGTTAGCTCTGATAGACTGGTGATGATTTTACAGTATATTACACGTTATATTTGCAATATTACAAAGGCTAATTATATTGTACTTATAATATTTGTATAGGTAGATTTTATTACTATTTTACCTTCTTAGCATTATTGCTTCTGATTTCTTTACTTTTGCCTCTTTTAACGTATATTTCCATTTTTACATTTATATTACAAGTATATATATTTATAAAATATATTTGTATTACATTATATATATTATGTTATGGTATATATTCCATTACACACACATATACATATATACTCACTATATAATATAATTTTTATTATAATACCAGAAAATTACTGTCATCATTTTAAATATTTGGAAGGAGAATTGAGGTCAGATATTAAGGTAACTTAATAGCACAGTTCTGTATTATTATAACAGAATGCCTAACACAGAATAAGAGATAATCAAAAGGCTTTTCGTATGATCACAATTCTGGTGGTTAGAAAGCTCACACATCATGACACCAATAATAACATTTCCCCGACAGTATTACCACACAGAGAAGGAGAAAAGAAACTGGTGACTTGTAGAAAAGCCAAGAGTATGAGGCAGTATCAATACTAACAGATTCTTGGTGTGACTGATTTATGCTATAAACTAGTACTAATTACATATGAAGTTGATGCCCTAGGACCTCACGGCTTTCCAAAGGCACTTATTATAAGGGTTCTAGTGCCCAGATACTGCCATGCAGAGGGCTGTGCCTTGTGCCGTGTGAGCCTGTGAGGACACTCTCTCAAGCCACAACCAAACCACAGGAGGCGATTCACATGAGGTGAATTAATATCTGATTACATAGTTGCATCCTAAACCAGATGTGCCTGACGTTAGTACTATCAATGTTCTCAGTTGTTATCTTGTAGTGGCCTGAACAAGAAGAATGCATTTAGGAGTTTTTGAAGTTTATGAAGCTTACTTAAGTTGTGTGGCCAGTTGTATAAAGACCATGCATTTTTATAACAATTTAGATTTATAGCAAAGAAGAAGAAAAACATGTCTTAAAATCAATAATTATTTTGGGAAATCAATACAAGCTTAAGAAGGCCAAAATAAAAAAAATGTTTTAACTTGATTTTAGGAAAGAAAGAAAACAATTATTATCTTAGAAAAAATGAAGGATTTCTTCAGTAATAACTAGTCATAAGGAAAAGGGTATACATTTAACTTTTACTCATTAAAGATGAAGGGATTAGTTTGTGAAAATACACTGTGAATCAAATCCTATAGCAAATTCTACTGGTCTAGATTTAATTTGAGGATAGTTAAGATATGAAATTAAGAAAAAGGCATATATTGTTCTCTTTCCTGTTCAAAAAACAGATAATAATTGATTCTATTTATCCTTTAAGTATTTATCAACAAAGAGTAAACTTAGCAACAACTAACGCCATTTAATAGATTTTTTTCTAACTTACTGTATTTCTTCAAAATAATATCTAGGGCTATATATATATATATATATATATATATATATATATATATATATATCATCTGCCTTCTTGGGGAGTGTAGGGTAATTCTAAATGTACAGACTCATCTTTTGGTTGTTATACTCAAGGTCACCAATCACCCTTTAGTAGACAAGAATTAGGGAAGCTGTGTTTACTACAGTTAGGTACTTCACAAAATTTGGAGAGCATTAATAATGTAGTAGAGGTGGGGAAAAAGGTGAGACTAATTTTGTTCTCACCCAAGAAGTGGGTGTGTGAATCACAGTAGGTTCCCTATCAGAATAATGGCTATATAGATATATTTATAAATCCAAGGAGTTGACATGTTCTTTTACATTAAAAAATATGCGCAACTAGATTTTGTGGACTTGTTCACATAGGATTTGGTCACCCTAACTTCTTATTCTGTCTTTACCAATGTGAGGTTTCTAGGAAGCTAATTTCTGTAAGACTCCAGCACTTGGGAGGCAGAGGCAGGCGGATCTCTGTGAGTTCTTGACTCATCTGGTCTACCGAGTGAGTTTCAGGACACACACAGAGTGACACCATCTCAAAATAAAAATACCCACAAATAAATAAATATAGAACTATTTGGAAAAGTTGAAAATAGAAACAAATTATAGATTTATTGAAATTATGTAGGCCTGGTTTTATTTTTCAAAAACAAAACAAACTGTCAATGACTTTGTATTTGCTACCATTTTAGTCTCATATAAATAAAATGATCTTGTGATATTGGTATCTAGAACAAGCATTTCAAAACCACTCGTTGGAGTCAGCCAGTAATATTTGATTTACAAACTTCAACTTCTAAGAGTTTCGTGGAAGTGAGATCTGTATTTTGTAAGAGTCTGTTATTGATGTCAGAGAACTTTAAATCTGCAGCCAGAGCAATTTACATTCACTAGGGTTGCTACAACAGAGGCCGGTTCTTAAATTATGTATGCAAAGAAACAAATTGTTCTGTTCTTTATCTGAAATTATGCCAATGCAGGCTTAACAAGGATAAACTTTTCACTGAAAATTTAGCTTCTTCTTCAAGCTTGTATTTTTTATCTTGTCACACTGTTCACACTGATGAAGATGAATCATGATTACACAGGACTGCTTTGCTCAGTCTCTTGAGAGGGTAATAACTGGAAGCCGTGATAGCAGATTCCACAAGCAAAACTAACAGGTTTTGCAGTCAGTAGGTTATTAATGTTTCCTGAAGCTATACTGCTGAATAAACACGTTTGCGGCATTATTATTTTTTCTTAGTAGAATGCATTCTTAGTTTAAAAATGGGGGCTTAAAAACTGTCATTCAAAATTTGTTTGTTATAAAAAAGAATAATGAACTCTGCATGCCAAGGGAAATTCAGACATTGCAAAGTTCAGATCTGTTTTGCTAAAGAAACTGAAGAGAACTTAGCCAAAGTGGTTCATCACAAATGTAAAAAGTTAGAAAATCAGATTACTTTGGACATTAATTCCAAGTCAATCAGTAATACTGCTCTTAAACTTCTGGGTGTTTGCATTTGATTTTTTTCTTTAAACAAAGCAGTCATAGCTGAAAATTATGTGCTCACAGGACAAATTTATTTCTGAGGTTTTCTTTTCATCTGGTGAGCTTCCACCACACAGCCCCAAAATGTCATGCGTGAGGAACTACAGGACAAGGACAGGCTTTTGTATTTTCTTTTGCATTTCTTAGAATTATCGGTACTGCTTAGTCTTGACTAGCCCTTTTCTTCGGATGTGGCAAGCTCTTCCTGTAAGTTGTATGAATCTAGACAGAACTTTTTCCCTCTATCAAGTAAAAGTGTCTGTCAATGGAACAAACCAGAGTAGGTTATTTGGGGGATGATCAGACAGGCTTGACTTATTTGCACCCCACTGCTGTATCTACTTTTCCTACTGGTGGCAAGTATTTTTTAGTTCAGTGATTTTAGAATGCATTGAAGCTGCGGTTGGATGTAAAACTGGGCTGCTTTTTCATGGTCCCACTCTTATTATCCCTGGCCATTTTGAAGACATTTATTTTTTTGCAGTAAGTTTAGTATGTTCTACTCCTCATTTAAAAACAAATTTACTTTGAGTTCTTAATTTGTATTAAATTGGTGTTTACTTAGGAGAGAAAGATTTTGTGCTATAAGAGAAGCTTTAATAAAAATGTGCTTCCAATTATGCAGTGTTATATTGTATTCTTCAATAAGGCTTTCTGTGCATTTTTCACTCTCAAAAAATGATATTTATATATTAGTTGGTTCCATTTCTAATTGGTATCTTCTTCTGACTTTTATGTATAGTAGATATAAAATAATTATACTCTTATTAAATGTTGTAGATTTCCACAAGTCCAGGAATAAGTGGAGACAAAATTTTTATCAGGGAAACTGACCAGTCTTTGGTCTACCATGAACAAAAATGGATGTTTCAACATGTTGGTCATTTCATGCTTTCAAGAGTGACACGTACTCAAGATTAAGAACAGTAGGGTAGAGCCTGGTGTGGTAGATCAGATTAGTAATGTTGGTACTTTGAAAGCAGAGGCAGGAGTACGGATATGAGTTCAAGGGCATCCAAGTAAGACTCATCTAAATATATACATGTATCTATTTATATGTACATATTTATACACATTACATATTATGCACACATATATGCATACAAATATAAATATGCATTATATATATATGAAAATTATGACCGGTACTAGATATTTAGCTAATTACTTGTTGCTACTGCATCATGGAATTTGGATGAGAACCTACAACCACCAATTTACTAAATCATAATTCCTAACTGCATTCTAAATATTTGCACTTATTTCCTGGATTAGTTAGGGTTATTATTGCTGCATGAAACACCATGACCAAAAGGCAAGTCGAAGAGGAACTTGGCTTCATCATCCACATAAAAATCTATCATTGAAGAAAGCCAGGATAGGAACTCAAATAGGGCAGAAACCTGGAGACAGGAGATGATACAGGATCCATGGAGGGGTGCAGCTTACTGGTTTGTTCCACAGGGCTTTCTCAGCCTGCTTTTGTATAGAACACAGAATCATCAGCTCATGGATGGCACTTTCCACAGTGAACTAGACCCTCCCCCATTGATCATCAAATAAAATGCCCAGCAGTCTTGCTTACAGCCTGATCTTATAGAGGAATGTTCTCAATTAAGGCTTCCTCCCCTCTGACGACTCTAGCTTGTGCCAAGTTGACAAAAATCTAACCAGTTCATATCTACAGATAAATATTGATCTTGTTCTCATCAAAGGAATGTCTCTTTGTAACAGACAGACATCATTATTGAAAACCAGAACCCATTGTAATTCGGAGAATAAATGGTCTTGTGGTGCCTAGTCTCAACTCGTCTATCCACAACACAACTCTTGCATCTAAGATTTAAAGAACATAGGGGAAAAAGGGACTGAAAGATTTTAAGACCCAAGGGAAGATTATATCTGCTGGAAGATTGTACCTTCTAGAGAAGACAAGAAAGCTACACCCATAAGATTTTAACAAAGGAGGCACCTACAAAATACGTACACAAACATTCTAACATGCAAAGGGGAAAAAATCTCACAGGGCCCCAACCCAAGGCAAAAAAACTACATGTAGCTAAAGAGCGTGGAAAGTGGGAGAAAGTGTCTGCCCCAAAGGAGAGTCTCCCAGTTGGTTATCCAATACCAAAGGTCCAGCTCTGAAATCACATACTTTCAAGTAACATTATACAAATGGAGAAGATTGTATACATACACACACAACAAAGATATGTATGTCACAACAAAAATAAAGAGGCCAAAAACCACGACTTTGAGAGACTGGGAGCAGTACATGTATATGGAAAGGGTTGGAGGGAGAACAAAAAAGGTAAAGTTGAGGTAACTCAATATATTTTTAAATTTCAAAGCAGTTAATTAAAGACATACATGAAATAACACAGGATGGCATGAAATAAAGAGCAAATCAGAGTTGGACTATAACAATCAAGGTACAGAGTATGGTTTCCATGATATATCAATTTGCATGTGTTAAGGAGTTACTTAAAAAATTCTCCAGGGATTGTCTAAAGCAGAATGGAAATGTAAACTTGTCAGCTGGATGGTGGGTGGGGTCAAATAGGGAAACTTCTGGTCTGGACGTGCAAGATCTTAGCTGGAATGTGGTGGTGTCAAATGGAGAACTTTCTTTCTGTGTCTGATTTGAGGCAGAAAGGAGACATAGACTGAAGTAGGGATGAGATGAGAGGGAATGCCTTGAGTAAATGTTTGGGTATACTGTTGACACAATTACTATAATTGTGCTTCAGAAGTAAGATATTTTCCTGTACAATAAAACCATCTATGATATTATCCTGATGAGTTCAAAAATGGAAATGGTCAGACCTCAATTTTAAACCAGATTAGACCAGCTGAAGACTATGTATTTGAACCTCTTCTATTATCTCTTGAAAGAGTACATGATAAAATTAGATAGATACTTTGAATTTTGTGGATTCAAAATTTTGTACATTAGGACATTTTAATCAAACGTAACCACAGTACATAAACATGCAGCTCATTAATTTTTAAAAAGTCTTTTTCCTTTATAATTATCAGCTTAATAGAATACACATTAACTGACACACCAAAAGTTCAATAGAGCACTTTACTAACAATGAACGGGAATGAAATAAAATAGCTTTTTTTGACTTTATATACTATTCCTTGTTTACTGTGTATGCATCTCAGTGTTTTCCAGGCTGTTTTTTCTAGCAGTATTCAACTTGTGGATATTCATGTGGTGGTCATGCTCTAGTTCAAAAGTCGTGGGTAGAAATTACTTGTTTGTAATGCAAGCAGAAGCTTCACAGATCTATATATGGTTCTCCATACTTTCTTCTCTCTATCAGTGATTATCAATACTGCAAAGAGAACTTCCTTCCAGGAAAGAAGGTAGCATCCGGCTGTAGTTTAAACAATCATTGATACATAGATGACCTCAATGAAAATTAGCTTATGATGACATAATTCACCCTTCTAAAAGTTTATAGTCAGGACCATCAAGTTAGAGCTGCTGAAGATAATTTTTCTTCCATTCACAGTAGAGGCAATGTAGTTATAGCAATTTGTAGTAGAGTATTAGATAAAGATTTCCCTGTTGGAAGAATGCCATTTTAGGAGTAATGCCCGCCTTTTCTCCGACTCTAGGTTTTACTTGTTCTCTTGTACTCTTTTTAAAAAATATATTTATGTGTGTTTGTGTGTGCACACATTAGTTCATTTGTCTGTAGCATCCTCACAAAGCAAAGGGGGTGTTAGATTTCCCAGAGATGTAGTTTTAGGCAGCAGTGAGGGACACAGTGTAAGTGCTGGGAACTGAACTCAGGTCCTCTGCAAGAACTGCAATTGTTCTTACCTGTTGACCTATTTCTCCAGTCTCTCATATTTTTTTTCTATATATTAGAAGTAAGTAACATTTTATTAAGTAACCAATGTATTTTTGTATTTAGTAGTGATACAATGATATGGCTATAATGCTTGGTGATTATCTGAATAAAACCGTTTTCTTTTTCTTTAGTTAGGAAATAGATGCACCAGGTGACTTGTCAAATGTCTCATAGCTAATTGGAGGTAGGCTCAGGAGCCTGACTCTCAGTCCAATATATTTTATTATTGTCTTACACTTCCATATAAATGGTCTAATTTATAAGCAATGGATTTACTGTTTGTATTTGAGTATACACTAGGGGATCATTTTGGAAGAAAGTCGGATCTAAAGAGAAATAAAATAAGGAAAATTGTTACATTGTCTTTCAATGAGAAAGGAGCTAGCTAAGGGGGAATGAGACATCATTTCAAATATATGCAAATGTGAAGTGAGACAAATGACAATGAAATCAGGGCAGACGTGCCCATCTTTTCGTGTCTAAAAAGAGACGACTGAGGGAGCCATAAACTGGCCTGCAAGATGGGTGTTTAGGGCTGCTTTTATTAAAAACCCGGAATGAGTTCAGGTTGTGAAAAAGAAATTTGGGGTCAACTTGTCAGACCTGGCTAGAAAGAGTAAAAGATTAGGCAATTTCATTTGTATTTCTAGACCTATACAGTGTATTATATTTCCAGGACAGGATACAGATGAATAGAAATCTTTGATACTAGAAAGAACTTAGATGTGTATGCTAATTCCCTTGCCTGGCCACTTGACTAAGATATCTCATCTCATCAGTCACAAATTCCTTCGTTTCTGTCCTCTAACACTGAACGCAAACACACACACACACACACACACACACACACACACACACACACACACACACTCCATAAGGCCCATGGAAGTTTAGGGTGACCTAATGTCTGAAGAGCTTATAAAATAGAGCCACATATATTTTAATCAGGTTTTGTAAATAACTGGGCATGGAGTAGTTTATTGCTTCCATAAAAACTCTGTGTGGCTTTACCAGTAGCAGAAAATGACAGGAACAGGTTATTTATAGTTTGGCCTCTTAAAGGCAACTCTTGTGCTTAGTGCCGCCCTTGAGAGGAAGAGCAAAAGCTTTCCTCCGACATACACAACACGATTTTTATTGTTTATTATAAAGATATTGTAACTAAAATATCTTAATGAGATGGGACCACAATTTAAACATAAATAGTTAAATTTAATATATTAATATTCACTATTCAATGTTAGTCTCCTTATTACCTACCACAAACAAAGGAGCTGTTTGAATTCTGTTCTTGGTCTTCATTTAGGAGTGGACATCATGATTGCAAGATGTCTTATGAACTGATTGTGATACATTCTATATTCTACAGTTGAAGCAAAGCTTCCTGTACTCAAATACTGCTCTTATGATTTATATTTAGTTGCTTTATGTTTTGTTATTGATAACTTTGCTCATTTGTATATAAAATAAAGACCCAAGGTGTACATATATCTATTGAATAAATTTAGGAAGATATACATCTATAACATTCTACACATTTTATGTTTTTAATCTGACAGACATTCAATAAGAAGGAAACAAAAGGATCTAATTCACATTTAGAAGAAATCATCTGTCAATTCTTATGTGACTATAAAACAAAAACTAACATACTATTCTATTTATCTGAAATATTGATCTATGTGAGTAAAAATTTCTTTACCTCCAATCCATAAATTTGGAAAATAAATTTTAAAAAGATGGTAAACTCAAAATGTTGAAGTTTTTTCTTTTATTCATAACAACTTCATATATTAGATTTTTCTGGCCTTCTCAGGGCCCTTAGGCATATATAAAAATACATGTTTTTATTTTAGTACTAGAGGATAAGAAACAAAATAAGTTATATGTGTCTAGATGGGAGTGTATAACTAACTGGTTAGACAAGGAAGCTAGCATTTCACTATAGATATACAAAATATGAAAAAAGTTGCTGAGGTGGGAAGGATCTAGAAGTGAAGGGAGGGGAAATATATTGTATGATACTTTAAAAAAGGTTGCTAACCATGAAAAAATGTAGATGATTATAAAAGTAAAATAGTTACAATGAGCACCACTCATTTTAGAGCATTTTATGCTCTAAACTTTAAATGACCCATAAATTATCAGTTTCTTTCTGTACATACCCAGGCACATATACATAACAGATAATATTGATAAGAAAATTTTACTTCTAACAATCTTTCACTGAATGTTCTTTATCATTTCATGGAACAATTCAAACATTATTCACCTATTCGCTCAAATATATTAACTAGGTTTGGATGTTTGTTCCATAATTCTAAAGTTCTCTTATCTTAGGGCTTTGAATTGAAAAAAATTAAATGTATAGTTTTGAATTAAAAAAATCTGTCACCATATAATTGGGTCTGGATCAGTTTCAAGCCATTCAATATATGTAAATTCTAATCTCCCATGAATTTTAATTAAGATAACATATTGAGTCTTGCTTCACAATTTTTTCCATCATCAGATCCTAGAATATCAGAGCTTTTTATAGGTAAGAGAAGGGTGAAGATATGGATCAAACTCAATAAAAATTAAAATTTTTTTTCTGAGAGAAAATAACAAATCTCAAAAGGTGTGATATTTATCTGCTGTGTTATACGGCAGTTTCCTATTGCAACTTATTAGTAAATGTTCTTTCACAATTTAACGTTTATTTAATGATTTCATGTAAAATGCACACATCTAAAATTATAAGCATATAGGTAATATTTTTTAAAAGAGAGTTTGTTTCTATTTTATGACATTTTCCTACGTCTGCTTTCAAATTTTAGATTGATATTTGATGCTTGCTTTTTATAGTACTCTGGGAACTCTTACTGCTAAGTTATTCTGCCATCAAGGTCATTAATTACAGGTCAATTGTCTCTTCCTCCCCTCTGCCCAGCACAAAAGTCTGCTATGTATCTATCACTCATTTTGATGAATTCTTGTTAAATACATTCTTCTGTCATTAGGCAGTAAATCCCAAAACACATTTTTATCCTGGAAACAGTGGGCAGGCTTATTGATATGACTATGAAAATATCTATGAAAGATTCAGTATTTTTTATATTATCGAGTTGTCTTAAGTTTTCTAGGAGACAGGACCATGAAAAGACTGAGAGAATGATGGAACTTTTAAGGTATGGTTAATTGAAATTCTGGTCCGAGTCAGTAGGGCTGGGTGTCACTCATCAAGCTGATTTGTTATAAGGGATAAGGGAATTCAAGGTTAGGCAAAGGTGAGGAAGGGATTTCAAAGGAGCTGCTCTGCTCTTTGTTCTCCTCTGAATGGAGATTATTAACCTACAACAGTCAGAAGAAGAGCTATTGCTGTAAAGGGACTGCACTCTGTGATACCAAATCTTGCCTTTGAATCATGCTTTGAGTTCAGCCACCTTCTTATTTTTAGGATATTTTTATGTTAATTAAGCTGTGAAAAATAGCAGATGAAACTATAACTGCCAGCCTTAAATTCACGATGATTTTATAAGGCAGTGAATATAAATATTTGATAGAATTTGCTACTTCCATATAGTAAACTAGAAGTTATTATACTTCTTGGTATCTCCATAGGTCAAGAAATAATAACATTTTTCTGCTAGGTATTTAGAAGCATTTGAGAAAAAGGTATAGGAATTGTGTCTTACAAACTTATTCAGGGAGCTGGAGATACAGCTCAGTGCTTATGAACATCCACTTCTTTTGCAGAGGACCCATGTTCAGTTCCCAGTACCCACATGGTGGTGTGCAACAATCCATAATTCTAGTTTCAGGTGATTTGAAAACTATTTCTGACCTCTGTAGCCATCAGAAACACAGTGTGTAATATATACATGAAAGCAAAACACCCATATTTAAAATAAATAAAAAGAATAATTCTAAAGACATCTTTCGTAGTATTTGCCTTAACTTCCAGCAGAATGCTGGTTATTATTCTATGTGTGAATTTTATGTTTTAACTTAGTCATAGGTATTTCAAAATATCTGCCAGATTTGTTTCTGGGGTACTGATCATGTGTCATTTGCTCTTAGGAGGCAGTGGGGTTAAAGTAATTAGGGCTGGAATAGTTCAGCTGGAGAGTGAAGGTGCAGATTAATCTTTTTTTATCTTCATTTATTTTTTCTTTTTGAGACAGGGTTTTTCTGTGTAACAGTCCTAGCTGTCACTGAGCTTGCTTTGTAGACCAGGCTGACCTTGAACTCACGCATCTCCCAAGTACTGGGATTAAAGACAGGTAGATATAAGTTCTTCTATGTCACAGTTTTATGTTGAAAGACATAGAAAACTGTTGGGGACCTTTGAACGTTTAACGTGATGACACTGACCAAGTCACATTTCAAAATCTGCTGTGTGTGGAATGGATGGTAGGGGAGTAAGAATAGATGGTCATATAGAGCCATAGGACTCAGTTATCCAGATGTGGGATGTGTGGTTGGCTCCATATTTTCAGGTGTTGGTTGAATTAGTGTTTCAGTTTTGAATGTGAGGTAAACCTTTTCTTGGAATGTCCTTGGCTGTTTGCCAAGAAAGATGATCATACAGGGAATCAACATTTCATCTATACCTGTGCCTCCTCTAACTTCAGAGCTTCATGTTGGAAGGGACAGAGAAGGGTGGGCATTATTGCTTGGCAGCAACCTCTGTCAAATCTTACTTTTTTTGTTGCTTTTCCCAGGTCATTTTACCTGGTAAACTGTTTGCGTCATAAACTCTGTTTCCTGGAGACTCCAAACCTGTAACAGATAGAAAGGTGGGTACAGTAAGCAGCTAAGTCAAGCAAGAGATGCTGCTGCTCTGAACCTGTTGTTTCTGATCAGTGACTAAAGAAGAATTGTTGTGCATATACTGTGAATTTGATGTGTGGAAGTCAGAACGATTAGAGTCAAGCTTGATTTCAGATTTTTGTTTTGAATAATTGGAAGCTATTCAGAATGTTTAAAAAAGAAAAAGGAGGAGTAAGAAGAGGGAAAGAAGTGGTAGCAGTAGTCTGGGAGAATCCAAGAAAGCTAAAAAAGTTTAGTCGTGACATAGATATTACTACATTAATTTGACAATAATTACTTGTTAAGTTGAAGTGAACAGCCTAATTTTTCAATCAGCATTCATTGATGGGTATATGAATTGGGAATTTGTCAGTCAGTTGTAGTATTTAAGCCACTGGCATGTGGAAAATTTAGCCAGGAAATAAGAGTGTATATTAGAAAAGAGTTTATGTTTCAGAGAAGGACAAAATTTGGAGGAGAAATGAATATGGTAAAAGAACACTTGAACCGAGAGCAAATGGTTGAAAACATTTCAAGAAATAAGATTCTCTGACTAAAATGTAAAGAGTGAAATGAAGTCTGCATGAATATAATGGATCTTGGAACATGGGGTAGCTGTTGGCTGTGATAGAAATAGTCCTAGTGAGACACTGAAGATTGAGTTATACATGAATTCAGTAGCTAATCTAAGTACATGACACCACTCTACAAAAATTAGCTAATATCTAGAATGAAATATATTGATAAAGTAGGGATTTATTAGAATCCTGACTATTATTTTATCAAAAAATGCATATCAGTTTTAATAGGCTATACACTTTAGTATGAATGTTATATATAATTACTTATATATAAGTTAAATAATTTAATATTCATAACTGAGTGTATCTATTTGTCACTGTATCAAAATACCAAGGGGGTGAGACTGTTTCTGCTCCTAGTTTGGGAAGTTTTAGCCCACAGACTTTTGTCTCTGTTTGGGCAGGTGGTAACAACCTTGTTGATATTAGTGGTTGTGAAAATTAAGTGAGTTGGTCAACACATTTCTCATCGTATTTTTCCCAAGGCTAATGCAGCTGTAATCATATATCAAAAAGCAGTTGTCTACTTGTATTTCACAAGGCTTAGGGTTCACTGGGTGTTAGGGTGAGGTTAGAAGTCCTTTCATGAAAGACTTTGCAGAACATACCAAGTGAAGAAGTGAGAAGAAGAGGGAGTGGACTGATAAGTGTGGATGCTTTTAGATCACGGGTCCAAAGCTGGCCAACAGTGGATAGAACTTCAAGTATCAAAGTGAGTCAAATTTGACTTATAAAATCCCTTTACAAAACCTAGTTTCTGAGAAATGCCATTATTAAAACTCAGTTCTTCTAAAGTCAGTTATATGTGTTAAACTTGCTTATGCCATGAGATGCTTCACTGTTGACTCAAATGTGAATTGAATTTACCATGTGGGTACTTACTACTTAGTGGTGCTGGAGATATAAAGGCCACTACATGTCTACTCTGTTGCCTGAAATTCAAACTTTTTATTTTTATTTAATTAAGCTTAATATTAGACATTTTCATATATGTATATAATGCATTCTGCTCACACAATAGGGCAAGGCAGGAATTCTAAGCAGAGAGAGGAGGAGAGAGGAAGAGAGAGGAGGCAGAGTCAGTGAGAAGCCATGCAGCCACTGCAGGAGAAAGATATGAGCCACCAGCCGGAAACTTTACAGTAAATTATGAGCTTTGTGATAAAATATAAAATAATAGAACTGGGCTAATTTAAGATATAGGCACTAGCCAATAAGGAGTATGAGTTTGTAGGCCAAGAAGTGTTGTAATAATACAGTTTCTATGTGATTATTTCAGGTCTGGGCAGCCAAAAAACAAACAAGCAGTCTCTGCCAACAGGGTTTTGCGAATTAAGACTGGGAATAGCATTTGTCTTTGAGGATAAATATGAAGATTCCATAGGCAGTTTTGCATAATTTAGTTGAACAATAGAAACCTTGTAATAGTTTCCTATTATTACATAAAAATAAATATGTATTTAATTTAAAAGACAGAATCTCAGACCTCCCTGACCATGAGTTTCTGATGAAATTTATAGTACTCAAATAATTAGAATTACTATGTTGATTATATACAAAATT
Source organism: Myodes glareolus (assembly GCF_982192425.1). Lineage (NCBI taxonomy): Eukaryota > Metazoa > Chordata > Mammalia > Rodentia > Cricetidae > Myodes > Myodes glareolus. The sequence continues at coordinate 26,238,861 of NC_142051.1, forward strand.
ATTGAACATTTGGTATGAAAACTTTAAATATAACTTACTTATCTTTCTTGATAATATTTTTGTCATTATGCATATATTGTAGGTGAGAAAATCAAGACATCTACAGAAGTCAAGACTGTTCACTGGTCAATGTCCTGTTAGTAGAAGAAAGCAGTCACAAGCTTTTCAGGGACTTAATAGCACATATAATAGTGAAGTCGAGCTCTTGTCTAGTTTAACTGAGTCTAAGGTCTTCAAAGAGGTCTGATACCCCTTAGTTTTTTGTCTTTAATCTCTCCTACTGATTCTTTCTTAAGCAAGGCTCTTGGTCAATAGCCATACCTCCTGCACACTTTCATATTCACTTCTAGTTCTAGATCTTCAATTTTTTTAATTGGTGACACTATTAGAAGTGTCTCTATCCTAACATAGTCATGATGTCTCAGAATGGCCTGGGATAAATGTTATCCCCAAAGTAACTGCTGGAATCTGTAAAATGACATTTCCTGGCTGTCTGAGTCAACTCGCAGGAGAACACACTAAAAGTCCTGGGAGAATGACTCCTCAAATGAAAAGTGATAGGCTCTTGCTATAAAGTTTAAGTAATATATGTTTACTATAAAGTTGAAGGTAAACAGAGAAATATATGGAGACCAGACCAGATTTTTTTTTAAAAAAAAGACACAAAACAAGAAAAAAAAGATTTACCCATTTTGCAACTTCAGCAATAGGCCATTTTAAAATTCTAAGGTCATGTAAACCACCATAATCAAAAATCTTCAAGGTTTTTCTACACTAAGACAGTCAGCAAAATTTGTATGTTTACAGTCGATGATGAATGTAATTTAGGCAAAACAATCTACATTTTGGTCTGCAGTTAACCATTGCCGAATATCCAGGTTGCACAATTTTGCTCATATGCTTCACCAGATATGCTTTTATTTTATTTAACAAAAATTTGTACTTATAAAATGACACCAATGGAGAAAGCATGAGTTGTGGTGTTTGGCATAGAGAGTGACTAAATTTCATGCATGAAGAGATGTCTCTGTAGGTTAAATCACTCCAATCCTCACATAGGTTGAGTTGGAAATAGCCAATTGTAACTTTGTACTTTGCCTTTTTTCTTCCCTATTCATATTTTCTTTCCAGGAATTAATTCCTATTTAGGGAAAAATAGAACTTTGACTTATCAGTATGAGCCGATAGTGATCTAAATGAGTATATGAGACTTGCATTTGTTTGACACAAGGTAAGGACTTTGATAACAATATATGTTTAAGAAAACTTATGTGATCATCAATATCTTATTATGAATGTATGCAAAATTGCTTCGGAATCGTGTAATATAAAAATGCAGATTGTAGTGTAATGAACTCTTATTAGCATACTACCTGGATCCAAAATTTGTTAACTCATAGCCACTTCTCTCTTTTATGTTATGGCCAGACTGTACTTTATAAAACCAAGTTGGTTATGTTATGTGTTTTAGTTACCTTTCTTCTTGTATGAAAATACCTGAGGGAGCCGCTAAGGGAAGGGAAGGTTTGTGTTGGGCAGATGTTGGCATGTTGTCAATCATGGCTGGGGGAAGCAGCTAAGGGAAGGGAAGGTTTGTGTTGGGCAGATGTTGGCATGCTGTCTATCATGGCTGGGGGAAGCAGCTAAGGGAAGGGAAGGTTAGTGTTGGGCAGATGTTGGCATGCTGTCTATCATGGCTGGAGGAAGCAGCTAAGGGAAGGGAAGGTTTGTGTTGGGCAGATGTTGGCATGCTGTCAATCATGGCTGGGGGAGCTGCGGCAACAGGCTGTTGAGATGACTGGTCCCATTGTGTTGACAACCAGCAAGCAGCGTGTGATGCATACTTGTACTCAACTTCTTTTCAAATAGTAGAGGACTGTAGCTCAGGTTAGGATGTCATCTACTTTTCTTGTCAGTCTTACTGCTTTAATGAACATAACCTAGTCAGCATTTCACAATAGACCTAAAGTTTGTTACTTGTTGATTATGTAGGCCCTGTTTACAATATTTGACCTCTTCGTGACTTTGATAGAAATTAAGTAAATACACTAAAATTGTAAAAAAAAGATCTTTTTTGTGCTGATCTATTTGAGAATCTGAATTTAAATTAGAGATGGAATTTAAGAGAATATATGTACATATATTCATATAGGTTAAAGATAATTCACAGTATCGGGCCACTAGTTGAATAAGATAACTATTAAAAAATACCTAATTTTCTTTTATTCTTTAGTTTAAATGTTACTGCTATGCTATCAAACACTATTATAACTGTATAACTTTCCATGGTAGCCCTAAAGACATTGGTGGTTATCTTATGTGATTCTTAGTTAGGATTAAAATTTGTTGTAAATTCTTTTGACTGAAATAATTTCAATTATTTCTTTTTCATGGGTTTGGAGAGAAGCAGAATTCAGAACAATGTAAACTTTGCACAAATAGAAGCTTATTAAAATTATTTTTAGAAATAAGTAGATACAATGGCCCTCCTGTATTCCCAGAAAAGTGATTCCTTGGAAATCCATGGCTATTTGTCTTTTATATAACAGAGCATAGTAATCACCTACATTGTATGTACATGCCTCATGTACTTTACCTATAGACTACTTAGAACAAATAATACAAGATAAATGCCATGTAAATGTTTAGGGGGTAATTGTAAAATAATCTGTACATGATCAGTAGAGATAATTTTTCCCCCGATGTTTTTTTTTTTTGTATTTGTTTGTTTTTTTTGGTGTTTTTTTTTCTGCAATTGCTTGAATACAACATGTGAGGTCTTGAGAATATGGAAGGCTGACTGTATATTGTTCGAAACGTGTGTAAGGGAAACTATTGTTTCAGTAAATAAATTTTGATAAAAAGTACTTTTAGAGATCTAGCAAATGTTTCTAGTTATTCTATAACAAAATAAGACCGTGAAATTACAAATTAAAGCAAAAACAAACCATGAAAAGACAGAGTGTCAGATAGACAATGCCTACATTGCCTTAGCTGTGCTTCCGTTAGAAGTCTGGGTTTGGGTTGATTCTATTACCATGTGGTTTGGGCAGTGACAGAATCTGTTTTTATATATCGGAATTTCATGTCTCAGGCAGTTAACTTACACAACTCTTGGTTGAACACTGAGCTATCACGAAGAAAAGAAAAAACACAATTGGGTCTCTGAAGTTTTTATTGGAGTCGTATTGTCATTTCAAACACAACACCAGGGAGAGAGAAACTCCTTGCTGACCCGTGCAGCCCGGAAGGATAGCCAGAGTAAGAAAGGAGCTCTGTGCTTTGATCATCAGATTGAGGAGTCCGCATCAATTGTGCTCTGAACAGTGACATTATGGGAGGTGGTGCTTGCAAAAAACACAAGATGGGTAAAAACTATGTCTTTATCTTTTTGCCTTGAAGATTTTAAAACTCCTAATGCAAGAATCTCTTTACTCATCTACCGCCATTTCCACCGCCAATGTTGAAAAATGTAAAACGCCCAGTGACATAGTTGGTCTCCAAACTGCCAGAAGTTGGAACGCAATGGTGTTTATATACAAATCTGATTAGTATTCTTTGGAGAGAGGCTACTTCATTGGTTCTGCTTTGACTGAGAGCAGATGCAGCCCTCCATGAGACGAGTCTGAGTTTGCAAAAGCATAACCTCTTCTGGAAGTGTCTCTTTGTAACAGAAGAAGCTATCAGGGTGGAGAGAAAAGTCTTGCTTGCCTTATGACTAATCTGCATGGATAATTGATGATCAACTTTGGAAATTATGTTTTTCTCCAAGGCTGTGGGCAGAGCTTGATTTTTAAAATTTGAAATGTCATCCGCTATTGTCTCACTTGTAATTTAATTGAATTAGGATTTTATGAGTTTCTGCTTTCTGGACAGTTTGCTCTCTTCTAACTGATTGTTTTGTGAGAGTTTTGGCATCCAAGGAAAAGGCAAGTTGGGTACATTTTGGCAGGGACCCTTTTGAATCAATTGTCATATATGCAAAAATACTTTTCGGTTTTAAGACAATAGCAAAACCTAGCAACTTCATTAATTCTGAAAAAACACTTTTAGAAGTCTCAAGTAGCCCAATAGCAATGTAATTCTTAATTTTATTTGTAAACATTAATAGAAATAGCCACTAAACTGCCTTACAGTTTAATTAAGTGTACCAAAATCATTAAGAAGTTAAGACTTTAGGGAAGACATAGTATTTTTTGGTTAAAATCTTCATTATTTAATTTGATGAACATTGATTTTCAATAATATATTGTACTTTATGTAAAGATGCTGAAACTTAAAGTATTCTTACATCATACCCAAACTTATAGTATCTGTTTGCCATAATTATATCTAAAATAAGACTGAGTATCATAGCAACCGAGTATTTTGTTTCGTGCTTAAAATAGAATTCCTCCAAAGAAGAGGCAAGCTGACTTCATGAAACATGCTGCCTGTAAATTTCTATACTAATTCTATAAAAGTGGCAAGTGCTATAAGCATATTGGATTCAAAAGGAATTTGTGCAAGTTCTAAGAGCAGATGTCTAATCTCATTTTATTTCTGTATCCTTTTGTAATAGCAACAGATCCTAAAACAGTGACTAACCCAGTAAATATTTGTTAAGTGAGTGAATGAAACAACACATTATCAGTACACAACCCAAGCACATTCATCAAGGAATGCTTTCACTAGCATTTGGGATTTAGATAGATGATTTCTCTTCCTTAAAATTCACAACAACAACAACAAAATCAAGTCGGTAGGTAGCCGGTTCAACTTATGCATGAAACTTTATACTTTAGATTTCAAAACTGAGGATGCCGCATCAGGGAGACATGTGATTTACAGCACTAAGTGATATTAGCTGAGTTGTAATGAGGGCACGACCTTTTTAATACTTGATATAAATTGATTTGTTTGGTTTTATAGTTAGATAGAGTTTCCACAGAGCATCTATGAGTACCAATAGTTGTAAAATATTATTGTCCTTAAAGAAAAGGGAAAACTCTCCTGTGAAGACTAATCCCTGAAAGCCAGCGCAGATGGCAAGGGGCAAAAAGTAACATTTACTAAGATACCATGAAGGGACTGGTGCAGCATTTAGAGTTGGAATGAGATGGAAACACCCTGCAAGTTATACTGCTGCTTATATTGTACATCAGTTAGTTATGACTGTCAGCTTCACTGGATTAAGAGACACTTAGGGCATTGATAGTGTATCTGTGAGGGTGTTTAAATGAAGAGTGAAGATTCATACTGTATGTGAGTGTTACTCAATTATAGGCCAGCATCATGAGTTGATCGAACACAAAAGGAGCTCAGCACCAACATGTAGCACGAGGGGGCCGGCTTGTTGGGGTTTCCGTCCCGCCCAGTACCCCACAGCCGGCAAATCCCAAAAAGAAATCGCACACAGGACTCCATAAGATTATAAACTGATTGGCCCATTAGGTCAGGCTACTTATTAGCTCTTATAACTTATGCTACCCCATTATCCTTATCTACGTTAGTCACATGGCTCTGTACCTTTCTCAGCTGGGCAAGTTACATGTTGCCTCTTCGGTGGTCTGCTCAGGAGTGATGGAGGGAGCTTCCTGTGTCCCAGAATACTCCCAGTCTCTTTGCTCCACCCCTACTTCCTGTCTGGCTTTCCTGCCTATACTGCCTGCCTGGCCAATCAGCGTTTTATTAAAATATGATTGACAGAATACAGATAATTCTCTCACACCACCAACATTCATTGCTTTCTGCTTCTTGTGTGGATTCGATGAAACCAGTTGCCTTTCACCCCCATCATCTTGAATTCTCTGCCTTAAGAGACTCTATCTCCATATCCACAAGTCTGAAGTCTTTCTTTTCGAAAGATGTCTTCTTCAGGTTTTTATGTCACAGTATTGATAAAACTTAGTATTATACTAATCATAGCACAGAACATTTGTATTTGGCTGGGAGAATGTTGGTAGGATACACCCGACAGTGGGGTTTATAGGTCTTTGGAATCTATTTGCAGGAGGAATGGGTAAAAGTCTGGACTAGGTGAGCCCTAGAATGCTTCAATCAGAGCTTAGTGAACTGATTTTGTGGAAGTGTGGAAAACCAGAATGCCGATAGAAATGTAGACAGTAGCAGCCTGGTTCATGATATTGCAGATGGGAAGGGAGGACTCTGGGGAACTCAGGTCAGGGCTCTTCAGGCTACAGTTTGACTCTGCTTTGGCAGTGGACCGGGTGATGCTGAATTCAGAAGGGACTGCAATTTGGCAGAGTAGACTTCAACATACTACTTCACCACATGTGACCTGTGACACAGTTACCGTGCAACATTCTTAGATCTACATTGAGAGAAAGGATTAGAAAGACACACGCTACAGCTTGGTAAGGAAAGAAATGTGTGGGGGAGTATAAAGTTTCCTGCATGGATGGCTAATACAACTGTAAGTATAAAAGAGATTGCCATGCAAGAGAAACACAGTACTGTGCTCTGGGACAATATGAATGGGATCTTGAGTGTAAGATCCCATCTACTGAAGACTCCAACTTAAACAATTGCAAATTGTTTTGAAAGGAGAGTGCTTGGATTGAGAATGCTGCTACTTTTGTTCCCTGTTCAAAAACAATATTTTAAAATTTATTCGTCTCTCATACAATACATTCCGACCATAACTTGTTCTACCCCCTTTCCTCCCAGTAAACTTCTACCTCCTTTCTTCCCCAGATCTATTGCTCCTCCATTTTCTTTCAGAAAAGAACAGGCCTCCCTGTGATATCAATCAATCATGATTTAACAAGATGCAATAAGACATAAACCCTCATATCAAGCTGGACTAGGCCACCTAGGAGAAAGAAAAAGATCTAGGCGGGGATGCACGGATCTCCCTGAGAAGGGGAAATAGAATAGATTTTGTGGCTGAACTTGAGACAGGTGGGGATGGAAAAACAAGTATTTCCCAAGGTTTAGTCAGAAGGGTGAACAGAGGCCATGGCAGCTGTAATAGAAGAGGCCAGATGATATTTTGAGCTAGTAGCACAACTTGGCAGCCTTGTCAACACATGCTGGATTTGCAGGGATGCAAATCACATGAGTTATGGGGTCATGGATACTTTCAAAAAGATTCCAGAAGGGCTTTGAGACTGAATCTTGTATGGAATGATTGGATTCCCTACAAGAAAAAAAAAATAAAAACATGAAAGGCCATGATATGATTCTATTAAGATGAAAGCCAAGTTGCAATGGGAACAGAAATGCCTGGGTCTAGGCCATGAAATATTTGCCTAGGGTATCTTTATGCATACAGTGTTGCCAGCTGACTTTAGAGGCTACATGGGTTGCACACCAATGACCTGTAGGGGTGGAGCTACGAGGTGTATACTACCACAAGATACAGGTGATGCCACCAAGTGCCCTAGACACTGAACACAAAGTAACAGGGTTTAGTGTTTGCTGGTTATATTTCCTTTTCATTTTAGTCATTTTTTTTCTTTCTGAGACCCCCCAAACTCCTCTTTTATTTTGGAATGGGAATATTTACTTTTTTCCAGTATTTATTAGAAGTATGTATGCTTTCAAAATTCTGATAAGCTCTAAGTGGAGATGTCTTGACTCTCAGAAAAGAATTTTGTCTTTGTACTGTTGAACAGGGTTGGGTGGTCAAAGAAATTTTTGAGTTGGACTAAAGACATTTATCATTGCAATATGGTCAAGACCTATAGAGATAAACTCTGGTTTAACCTTTTCTTTTAAACAGTTTTATTTGTGTGTGTGTGTGTGTGTGTGTGTGTGTGTGTGTGTGTGTGTGTGTGAACATGCATGCATATTTGGGGGGAAATTCAGAATTTTGTTGTAGGAGTCAGTTCACTTAGTGAGTTCCCAGGACCTGCCTCTGATGATCTGACTTGGCAGCAAGTATCCCTAACCTCTGAGTTATCTTGGTGGTCCACATGTTATGATTTAGAATTATGCATTTCAATGACAGTGTGATACAGACAGACGTGATGGTTGATTTTAGCTGTCAAACTGTCCGGATTAACAACTCTCGAAGGCATTCATTGTGTATAACTGTGGTTATACCTGGGTGAATGTTTCCAGAATAGTTTGACTGGAGAGGAAAGACTTACCTGTATGTGGGCAAAGCCCTGTCATGGGCTGGGGTGCCAGGCTGAATGAAAATGAATGGGTAGCCAATCACCACTGTTCCTCTATCTATATTCTTAGTGCAGATGCAATATGACCAGCCAGCTACCTCACGCACCTGCCATCAAAGCTTCCCTGCCTCGGTGTGTGTGTGGGGGGTCTGAATCTCTTTAAATATAAACCAAAGTGCATATTTTCTCAAATTTCTTTTATTAGTTATTCTATCAAAGATATATGAAAAATAATGAATAAACGTTCTACATGTACTTCCTTTAAAACCTTTGAGATGTCCGCTTCTAATTTATACTTTTTCAGAAGTAACATGGGCTGAGGAGCAGCAAAGAATGTTTCTTCTCATTGTCCTAATATGATTTGAAAGAATTAATTTTAAAGTGAAGAGTTAAAACATTTAAGCTTAAAAAATTAAAGACAGCAGTCCTCAAAATAAAAATACAGAATCCTAGAATATTTTTGATTTCCAATGTAAGCCTAATACAATTTTAGGCACCTATGTCTAGCAGAGCATACATCAAAGTTTGGGCTGATGGATTTATTTACACCTATGGACAGAGGGAGGAAACAGAACACTTCAATCAATCATTCTCAGCCTTCCTAATTCTGCAACACTTTAATGCAATTTCCCATGTTGTGGTGATCCCCAATCATAAAATTATTTTCATTGCTACTTCATAACTGCAATTTTACTACTGCTATAAATCATGTTATAAATATCTGATATGATTGATATGTGATGTGTAACCCCTATGAAAGGGTTGTTTAACAACCAAAGGGGTTGTGACCTGCAGGTTCAGAGCCACTGACTTAGATGGCTGCTTGGAATTGTAGCTGATCAGACGCCTTTTAGCTTTTGGCTTTGTCAGATATATTTTGCCTCATCCTGAATGTGCTTTAAGAATTGGATGTTTATATTGAAAGAAATAATTAAAAACTGCAGACAGTTTTAAGGGACATCCTCACAAAGGTTTTTTATACAATAGTTGCACCAACCATTTACGTTGAGATCTGTTTTAAACAAAAAGTGTTGGTCCAAAAACATACGATGCATATGGGTGTCATGTTTCTTCAGGGCCTTACTGTCTATGGTTGTTTCCAGGTCCTTTGGGACCTTCAATTCCCAAAGGTATTTGAAGTTGCATTGTAGTTAATTTTTTTGGAATTTGAACTTTTTTTCTGGTATTCAACACATTGTTATTGGGATACAAATGCCATGATGATTGTTACTTTTTTGCTACATCTATCAGATGGTACCTGAAACTGTTCTGTCTTATGACTGGTATGTTCTTTGATTCTTTGAGCAAGGTAATATCCCTTTATGTTTCTGTACTGTATAGCTATTCTTTTGTTTTAACAATCAGAATACAGACAGACAGACAGACACACCCACACAGACACACACACACACACATATACACACTTTTTCATTCAACGTTTACACGATTTTTTGCTGTCTTAAGCATAGTTATTATTGTTGTTATCAATATAATTATAATTTTGGTTTTGGGTAGTTGATCTCACAATACAGCCCAGGCTATCCTGGAACTTAGTACGTAACTTAAGCTGGCCTCAAACAGACAGCAATTTTCCTGTCAAAGTTTCCTGAATGAGGAGAGTAGAGGTATGTGCCACCTTGCCGGGCTCTCACTTATGGTTATGGTTGACAACTAGTAATTTTTAAATTCTATAGTTCCTTCTAGACTTAGCATTTTGATGCTTGGAAAGATTTTTCTCCCCGCCCCTCTCTTCCCTTCTTCCCTTTCTCATGTCTCCCCCACACACTTTTGTCCCTTCTTTTCTCCCTTTCTTCCTGAAAGTCAGTTGTGGAGTGACTCTGGGTTTATCAACCAGTTTAGAGCAGACCTCATGTTCAGAAATAGTTGACTAACACATCACATAATGGACTCCAAAACAGTGTGTGTATGTGTGTGTGTGTGTGTGTGTGTGTGTGTGTGCTTTCATTTAGTTACAGGTTGGGTTCTTTTTCTGAGGGGGTGATGTTTTATTTTATTTTCTAGGATTTGCATGTGTGTGCTAATATATTTTTTTTTTAGAAAGAACTTAAAGTTGGGTGGGTAAGGAGCAGGAGATGTGAAGAAACTTGTGTGAAGGAAGGAATATGATCAAAATATATTTAAATTAAAAATATTTAAATGATAAAAATAATGTAATAGGAAAAAAACACTAGAGTAAGTGCATAAATTTAGTAATTTTCAATAAAATGTTGTTATACTGGACCAATAACATCACAGTTTATTAGTGAAGTAAAATACAGAACAGAAGTCTTAGGTCCATGTGTGCACCTTCATGTACTCTGGCCCTGAAAATCTAACAATTTTCTAAATGTCAGCAGTCATGTGTTTGGGCTCTATTTTTGCTGTTTGTAATGCTTTTCAATCTTCAAAGGGAAAAGGGTTGAATACAGGGATTTCTTGATTTCATTTGGCTAACTGCTGTCTAAACTTTTAAGTGACCATGTTTTAATTAAAAAAATGAGCAAATTAAAAATAAACTCCCCCAAAGGAAGAAGGATCTACAATCTCCAAATAGTTTCCAAGCCTTGAGGAAAGTTAAAAATAAAACTGCTCTGACATTCTTGTCTTAAAGGTTGTGTTTCAAAATAAAATGACTTGACAAACAGAAACCTTGATTTGACGCTGAACCATATCATCGCAAAAGCAGACATCTAAAAACAAATACGTCAAGAAACGGCAAAGAGCAAGAAATGGGAAACATTCTCCCAAGGGAAAAAGGAGTGTGGGCCTAAATGTAGTTCAGCAAGCGTTGCTGATTAGACAATCCATAAGAGGTGGGCTGTTTTGTTTGGTGAGGAAAAGGCTATAACTTGATGAATTCACATCTTTAATTTTTTTTAGGGACAATTCATCGATGAGATTTTCCCAGAACCTGGAAACATACCTCTTTAGACTTGCAGAAGCATTTCCTTTTCAGGCTTTTTATCCCCCCACCAATTCTAAGTTCCTCAGTCTGGTTCTTATTTTAAAAGAAGCTAAGTTTGAAATACATAATGAATGCCCCATCTGTTCCCCAGGATCTCTGCCCCTGATTTCCCCTCAGCCATGATGAAGATGTATCACAGTCTCAACCCTGTGCTGGCTGGTAGGTGTCCAGCATTCTGATTCACACTATTTTATGTAGTTCTTAACACTGTGTTCAAGACCATCTACCATGCAATGTATATGACTGCTGCTCTAAAATTCTCTTTATTGATTTGGCCATTTTAATAATATTCTCTGGTTGCAGAAAGCAATTCCACACAAGTAGGCATAGTAATGGAAATAACCAATCCAAGAAAAAAAATCATAACAAACAACTGAGGTCATGAAATCAGTAGGATATGTGGCTATAGTAAACTCTAAAAGGGTTTGGATGGTGTTAGTAGTAGTCATGAGAAGATTATATTGAGAGGCCTCCATTAGGTCATGGGGTCTGATTCGGGTTCCTCTATTTAGAAAGACATCTAGGTTGACAAAGAATCCTAGGCTTCCCAAGTCGCTCATGGTCTTAGTATTTGATATTCTGTTCCAGGAACCTAGTCTCAAGCAAAGGGGAATGGGTGGTTGTCTTTTCAGTAACGTTTGGCTAAAGTTCTATCCTTGAAAAAAAACCCCAAATATTTAAGCATCTCAACTGAAGATGATAGGAAAGTATGTTCAAAGTCAGATTATAAAATCCTGAACATATGGGGTAAATTCTGTAAAAATAACAATTTATTCAAATTCAAACTGGTAGGGTAGCTCAGTTCCTATAGCTACTCTTATCCCCTTCTTTAGGTACCTAGTTAATCTATACAGGATTTCTCCACATACTTTACGGCTGTCCTTGAACTTCACACTTACTGTATATCATCCTTCACAGTTCTAGACTCCAATAGAATTGACTCAGTGGTTGAAGCACTAGTGTACGTAAGTGCAAGAACCTGAGTTTAGCTCCAGAACCTGAGGAAAGCTGGAGGCAATCCTTACTTGTCTCTATTGAGATGGGAACCTAGATCGGTGAACCCTTGAACGCTTTCAGGCCAGTTAGCCTGACGTATGCAGTGATGAACATAAAAACATTAGTTGAAGGCAGGAACCTCCACTCAGGGATATTCTCTGTCCTCCCTATGTGCGCTGTGGCATGGAAGTTCTTTTACTCCTACTCACAGAAGCACTCAAAATAACAAACACATGCACACACAGTATTTTTAAAAAAATCTTTATCTACTTATCTCTCAGAATTCATCGGCATTCTTTTAAACTGCATTATCTCTTAAATAGACAATGATTCCCTGGGAAGCTGGACATTCTTCCTGTGATTCTGATATCTGGGAGCAGCTCTTCACAAAGTCCAGCAAATATTAAAAGTATAGATTCCGAGGTTTTGGGGACATACAATCTCTATTATTTGGTGTGGGGTTTGGTCATTTACCATGTTAAAAATACTCGACTATGCATTCTTATGTGTAGCCAGAGTTGAGAACCTAGTAGTACCGTGTATTAGTTAGTATCTTTATAATCATGGAGATATATACAATTAAAGATTGTGATCCTAGGTGAATTGGGGGCAGGGTTGAATGACCAGTGAGGTGTCTAAGCCAACTTATTATACATTAATGAAAACTGAATCAAAACATCCCTAGATAGACACCAGGACTCAGATGGGCAGTACCAGAGTTCAAGAAGGCAAAATCATGCTTATCAACTGCCTTATCTTGATAGACAAATTTAAAAATTTATTTTAAAACGTCTTATTAAAAAGCATGAGGTATCAGCTCAAATATTTGAGGCTCAAACTACAGATGCAGGTATAAGTATGTATCTAAAGACTCCACTCTGCTAAGTATATTTGATAACATCAAACTTTTTTTGGATAAATCGTAATATACTGGGACTGTGTCTATTTAAGCTCTTGACACATTTTGTTGTATCTGTTTTGCTGACCATCCACTGCTATAAAAGGGCCACTGGAGGAAAGCAACTTTCTTGCAGAGCACGGTGCTGCCCCACGAAATTAGGAGTTGTTTCCAAATCAATTGCCGTGTGTCTCTAGGCGAGTGAATATAAAACACATCCATAATTTTATTTTGATTTCTAAGACTCTACTTCCAATTATGATCTATTCTCCAGTTAAAGAAGGGACTTGTAAGACATGGGGCAAGGAGATTTCAAGTCTAGACAGCTGGAAACTGGGAGAAAATTAAGAATTCCAAGAAGATATGCATGTAATACATAGGTACAAAAATATAATACAAGACACATTGCCAGAGTAGTAGCCACGGTAACCTGGGGATTTTTCTAGCTAGTACCCTCAATTCTGGGGCCGGGGCATGCTGGAATCCTGCTAAAGCTGGACCTGATTTGTAGCTTGGGTACTTTGGTTGTCAAGTTGAGTACTTAAGTGTTGTGGGCCTAGCAGCAGGAAAAGGAAAGTGATTTTTGACAGCATAATGGATGACCCCAAATCCTTTTTGATTGAATTATGTCATAGTTAAATATAGGGCCATTATACTCTATTGAAGCAATTAACCACCTTACACTAAATTATCCGCTTGACTATTGATGGATAACAGTTCTCAGTTGTGTCGGGGAGAGGCACAGGGAAATTTTGAAAGTTTTCCTTCTGGATTTGAAATGAGTACATTGTAAACCGAGTTGAAAATACTTGCTTGCAAAGGTATACACACTTTTCTAGAAATTATTGTAGATATATCTTTGTATAAAAACATGAACTCAGTATGAAAGCAGATGTGGTACTTACAATAACATCAGAGGACCAGTGCGGTCACATAGTTGTTCAAACGATTTCACATACAAGCACTTTTATTTCAGGAAAAAAAGGTTAGCAGAGGAATACATATCCCTTGGGAGTACAGGCTAGACCATCTGTCAAAGGGAGAATTGAAACCATATTTCCATTAGTGGTTGCCATTGATCATGTGGAGAAGATTTCTGTAGACAAACTGAGCCCACTGTGTCATCTTCTACTATCTTATCTTACATGTTCAGGCCTCAGACGTTATTTAGAAAAAGCAATTTGCTGCTCGGGATTTGACCGGTGTTGTTAAATGTGACTCTGGGAAAGGAACGCTGCAGACATCAGTTGGAGAAAATGGAGCCAGAAATAAGTGGATGAGCGCTGCGTGCTAGATCTAGGTTCCTGTAAATCAGCTGTTGTACTCTTTAAAACTAAATCCAGGGGCACTTTCAGTTTGAAAGAAAGAAAAAATATTTTATTTATTTATTTATTTGACAGGTAAGAAGAAAAGAAAAATTATCCATAAATGAATTAGCTAGAAAAATCAATGAAGAAAGATGTGATTTGGGGTGAAGGGATACTTTGAAAGACCCATTAATACATTTAAAAGAAACATCTCAGATCACCTAATGTCTTTCTCAGATACAATTATGCATGTGGAAAGTATCTAAATATAATTATTAATCTTGAATACTGAAAATGTATACATGTGCACAAATATGTATGTTTCCACTGCTGTATTTTTAAATCTCATTAATGCTTATTACTAATGGCCATCTTTGTATTTGGATAGCAATATCCTATGGGTTTGGGGACAGAAACAATCATAGGTCCTATTTTTCTTTAGCAAGAATTGTTTTTCTTTTGCATGGTCATACACATATTTTTTTATTAATCAAATGTTCTTTGATAATTTCCTACATGTAGAAAGCATTAAAATTGCTTTCACCCTTCACTGATCGTCCGCCCTCCCCTTTCCACTCCCCCTCTCCACTTTAATGTCCTGTTTTATTTGTGATCACCAGACCTGCTCCACTTAGGTTACTACAGGTTTGAAACTATTATCTGGAGCCCGTGGGTCACCAGTAAGAACACAGCAAATGACAGCGGCTTCACCTCCCTGTCCACATTCATAGTCTGTGGTTCAGTTAAGAGTTAGGGCCCTAAAGCCCCTCCTCTGTCTGATGTTAGGCGATATCTTTTATCGCTAGATAATACCGTTTCTAGAGGCAGTAGAATACCAAGAAAACCCCAGACCTAAGTACAGGATACTGCCATAGTAGTTGGTGGTCAGAGTTGCTCCAGAGGTCGGCCAGATCTTTCTGCTTGTCTATGCACTAGAACCAGACTGTAACAACCTATTACTGAAGACACTATTATCCTTGGTTGCAAAACAGAGAAATCAAGTTGGAACTAGGCTGAAACTATTTTGTGCTGGCGAGCTGTCAATGTGCTAGCAGGTGCTATGGTGGCTTCTTGGGGGACAACAGTGGGTTTAATCAACTGTGAACTCTTTGAACTAACAGCATCCCAGGGAAGATGTATTTGTGCAATAGTAGCAAGATGGTCCAATTGCTCTTGGATTGACCTTGGGGCCTGCCACTATGAACCCAGTTAGCATTAGTATTAATACATAATTATTATTGAATTTCTCCCATGTAGATACTGTTGACTATTCGAAAAGACAAAGAACTCAGTGAGGGTATAAATCATTTTATCTATTTTCATGTGTCTTATATTGTAATTTGTCAGTCCTATGGAGACATTTGATGGATACTTATATATTGATAACATGTAATATTCATGTGGGTGTTATGTATGAAATAGCTTAAAGGGATTTTAAGTATTCAACAAATATAAATTATTAATATTTACATTAGATAAAAACATCAATTTATTTCTTCTGCTGTAGGCAATAACCCCAAGCTATTCCTAAACTCGGAAGACGATACAATTCGTTGGTAATACACAAAAGCTTTTTGCTCCCTGCTATCTATGTTGAAAGATAAAGTACTTAAAAATATTGACTTTTATTTGCCCTTATTAGTTTTCTCAAAAATATTTGTAAAGCATTCATGGTTTATAGAGCCCACTCCCAATGTACTTCACTGTATAATGGGAATAATACCTTTCCTGAACGTAGTGTTATTACTAAGTCTTGATTGTTATTCACAATAGCTTCTATTGTAGGTACTCAACCTGAACAACTTATATCAAGGCACATCTGAGTGTACAGGATAAATGGGCCTACACATATTGAATAATGCAGGGAAATAGGGTGAAAGGTTAGATAAGGTCAGGGGGCATCAGAAAGAAAAATTACAGCATCTGTCTTAATTGTTGGCAAGATGTTTGTTCTCTTCTCTGTCTGCCGCTATTGGTTGAGACGCAGTAGTTTTTTTTTTCCAGTAATGAATGTTTCTAATATTTATGTATAAAGATGGATTTTACTGACTGAGTCTCAGTGATTGCTCTTAAGTATAGTTATTATTGCCTTTGTAGACTTTGGTAAATCACACTGGTTTTTTTTTTTTTTGTGTGTGTGTGTGTGTGTGAATGCAAGTGTAATTTACAAGCACTTGAGTGCAATTTTGAGAGCAATATAGGAGATTTAAAATTATTTAAAATCATATGATTCTTTTCACAAATGTTATAAGATGGACTGCTTTCTCATTAGATTCCACATGTTCTTAGAGATCTGTATACGTATGAAGAACTTCACCTTTGAAAATGTTCATGTTTTTCAAACTATCATAGTTTGGCCTGGCGGTGGTGGCTCACACCTTTAATCCCAGCATTCGGGAGGCAGAGGCAGGTGGATTTCTGCGAGTACAAGGCCAGCCTGGTCTACAAGAGCTAGTGCTAGGACAGGCACCAAAGCAAAGAGAAACCCTGTTTCAAAAACAAAAAATAAAAATAAATCATACATTGGACAGCCATACTGTCAGTATTCCTGCCTTTGACATTTTATATTTAATTTAAAAAAAAGGGCTTTTTTTGTTTGTGTATGTAAGTGAGGGATGTGTGTGTGTGTGTGTGTGTGTGTGTGTGTGTGTCATATTGTTCCTGTGGAGTCTAAAGGACAGATTTTTAGGCATTTTTATTCTTTTTTTCCACATTTTCCACATTTTGAAGAAGATGTCTCCCATCATTTCTAGTTTGGTACTACATAAGCAACTGTCTGGCTGTCTTGTCCTCTGCTTGACCTCCCATGTCCTCACAGAAGTGCTGGGCTTTCAGAGGCTCCTCCAAGGTCACTGACGCTGGGTTTTGTTAGGTAAATTTCAGGGACTGAACTCAGGCTGTGAGATTTACACAGCAAGTGTTTTTATCACGAAACTATCTCCCTGACTCCCTATTGACTTTTTAAGTAAGTTTCTTTTCTTTCTTATTTGGAAATTTGTGTAATCAACCTATACTTTAAAAAAAAAAAATCTCGAGGAGGCTTTGGACAGTACATACATTTCTGTATCAACTTTGATAAAAACTTTAAGGAATCCAAAATAAAAAAGAAAAACACCAAAAATTATAATAATATAATAACTTCTATTGTTCTAAAAATTTCATAATTTACTATGAACCATAGTGATACTTGAAGCGTTTCTAAATTTTGTTCTGTTTAGGGTGACATTTCTATGAATGAGACACAGGAAGGCTTCCAATCTCTTTAACTTTTTTCCAGCTGATCACAAAATATCCATTTTTCCCCACATCATATTGCTTTTAAACTTCCCTCTAACTCATCAACTTTTATTCCTCAATCTTCCTACTGCCTTTTAGATAAAGCCTTATTTCCTAACACATCCCGTTAACATCCAAAAAAATGCCAAAGCATCCCACCTAATGTCTGCTCTAAGCTCAAGGATGCATTTTAAGATGGAAATGAATTTTTAGTGCTCATTGGGAATGACTTTCCTACAGTTTTAATCAAGTCTGACTCAAAGACCAGCATCCCAGGTGATTAGCTAATAGAGTTAAGAAGAGTGGAGGCCATCTGCAGGAAGTGCGCTAGGAATGTCATTCCCATTTCCATCCAGCTACTCTGGCTCACTATGAATTTCTGAAAGGATGTAAAATGACAAAGATTGAAAGTTTTTCAAATCAATTCAACCAAAGAGAGACGGTTCTCTGAGATCTTTAAAAACAAAACGTTCCCATGTAATATGCTAGCCTCCCACAGAAATGAGACGCTAGACGACACGACATTATTGCCATCATTTCCATTATAGAAACGCCAAATCTGAAGATGTATTCACACAGTCAATTCCAATAGCGTTTCACCGAATGAACAAAGACAAGCCTGTCATAGCTTTTCTCTGTGGGAGAACTCCCCTCTGCTCCAGCGAATGTATCGCCTTTTGAAAGGCTAGATCCTGAGGACAGAATATTGCAATAAAACATGACTGGGAAGAGAGCTCTCTCGTGCTGCTATTAACATCCATCAAAACCCAGAATCCTTTAAAATACTACTTTACTGACTCCTTCCCATCAGGCAAAATTACTTATGACTTCATTCATGAAAACAGGTTTTTGGTTTCCTTTCAATAAGTGGCAGCATGTTTTCGCTAAGCCAACCAACAAGTCCGTTTCTTTTACCCCTGAGATAAAATGCAGTTTCTGTCAGTGACATCATTTAAAGGTATAAGGCAAGAGAGGAGATCTTAAAGTAGACAGGAGCTAAATGTATTTAATCCACTGTGTATATTTGGCCGTCTCAGTGGGATCAGATGTAACTATTTCTCTCACTCAGCCTTCCTTCATCGTTTCGAAAGGAGCTATGAAGTATGTTTATGCTGAACTTTTGAACTGTCTGAACTGATTCTATCCGATGAAATATTGCCTGGAAAATGCTTTTTTAAAAGTCGTGACATGACGGCTAAAGCTGGTGTGCTCTGTATCATTCAGCTGGATGGTATTATCCCGAGACATACGTTTACGAAGCATTGTTCTGACTTCTCTGAAAATGGATAAGCTGCCGGCTGAATAATTAATATTGTCAGCCTCCCTCTAAGCCTCTGGGGAGAGTTCCTAGCATACACCACTGGATATATCCCTCGGAAAAAAACAGCTTTGATTTAATCCATTGTCCATTCCAGTTTTGCATTTCTTTTACTAGCCTGCCCTCTACGCAAGACATCATATAAATAAAATTACTGTTTCTGGCTTGAATCATCCCTAGACGTGAGTTAGTAGTTGCATGAAAGACTAATTTAAACAACAGGCAGGGCCACGGCCTTGTACAGAAGACGGCTAGGAGCCCTATCCATAGCCATCCTTGGCAGTAACGCTGTGAGCAATTAGGATGAATCATATTCACATCATATGTAAAATATATCATACCAAGGTAAACTAAGACTGTGTTCTCCGAGATGCAAGAATGAAAGCCTGCTTCAGAGGTCATTAGCTATCGTCTCGTTTTCTGAGGACGGCAATTAAAAAGTCCTTGAGAATCATCTGCCAAGTCCTTAAAGTCATTCAGACAAGTAGGCACCATGGTCTCCTTCTGCAAGTCATTACCAGGTCTGCCAGCCTTTCCAGTCAGATCTGCTTGCTATTTAGCCCAGTCATGAAAATAGTCTCTAGCCCAAGTGTAGTAGTCCCAGGAACAGATAGGCAGGACATCTATTTTAAAAATGGCATGGGAATAAGCAATTTAGTTGTTTTTTTTTTTCTCCGTCTAGTGTCAAGAATTTTTCTTTTTGGTTTTCTGGGTAATCATCCCTTTTCAAAGAGCCCTAAGTTTTTATGCGGGTGAAACAGACTCTAATTACAACATGGAACTTTGTTTGGCCCTCACACACACTCCAAGTAAAACTATACTCCCTCAAAAGAATGAGGAAATGAAGAGTGTCCTTCAACAAGGTCCCGTCTGCTCTCCATTTCCAGACAAAAAGAGGTCGAGTTTTGAGAGCATATAATGTCGTGAGTGCTGCTGTAAGATCCTCTATGACATTAAAGTTTCATTATCCTAGTAGATTCCAAAGAGGAGAGCAACTTTTCTAAGCTACTATCAGACAGGAGGCAGAAGTCAGAGCTGAACTTAGGTCCTTGAGGTCAAGGTCCATGAATCACTAATGAAGTCAATACCATTGTAAACTTATTATTGTTATTTATTTTTGACTACTTCATACAAGTATACAATGTATCTGAATTTGGTTTACCCAGAATTACTCCCTTTTCTTTTCTTTTCTTTTCTTTTCTTTTCTTTTCTTTTCTTTTCTTTTCTTTCCCTAAGAGTTGTTAACCATCATCTTATACAGTCCTCTTAAAAGTCATACCATGGGTTGACTGCAAATTTCTGTATGCCCAAGCGTCAAAAACGAAGCACATAGACAACCAAGCAAACAAGTAAACAAGCAAATGAAAATGATCTAAGCGTGAAGTAGATAGGACCACACTCAACGCTGGGTACCTATGAAAAGAAAGTATTCTCTACCTATTTCTAGTGGTCACTCTTATAAGAAGCCGAAATACGTTTTCAAATTAAAATTTTGCAATGCATCGATTAAAACGAAAAGAATCCCAGAATACGTGTCAGAATTGAGAGCATGATAATAAAAATATGATGGGAATGTCAATCACACTTGTCAACAGAAACTTCAAATTTAGTATTTTGTGCTAGTTGCACCAATAAAAACTCCCTTCTGACAATTCTGGAACCAGAACATCCTAACAATGAAAAGAGATCTATGAAACAGAATTCCGGGTGTTTAAAATATTATAGAAAACTATTTGTCATGTAGATATAAGAGAATTCTGAGGAGCATTTCTGGCAAGCAGGACAGTACCTCCTCATTTATTATAATTATCGTGACAAGTGAACTATGCAATTTATAGGTGTGAGATAATATAAGTTAAGGTTTAAACAACAATATATTTTTTCTTTGGTTTCAAGAGAAATCCTAACAGGAAGTAAGCCATTCTTTAATAATCACCTACCCCTTAATTTCTGAAGGATTACCATATAACGTCTCCAAGCATATTTGTTTGCTTATGTCTTCCCCAGTCATCAGCCCTTTTCCACACAGTACCCAAATCCTCCATGTCGAAACAAAGCTGTTTTCTTAGTGGACATCTGCTGTGGAGTTTTCATTTTAAAACAACCTGTATATAAGATCCTTTTACAGAGCTAAACAAGGAAGCTAAGCCTCCTAAAGGGGCACTGCTCCCTTCCTGTTGTCTCCCTCCAGTTAGTTACCTATTATTCTCTTATCATCTGCCTTTGCTTTCTTGAAATAAGCTTTTGCTTTTGTATCTTACTAGGGTCCTGTGTTTTTCCTTGAGTTCTATCTGGTTTCTGCTCCCCCATTCAGATAATACTATTACTCTATTGAAGTTTTCATCTCCCTTTAAATTTATGCAGGGAACATGTCTATACATGTCTTACTGGCGCTGCCATTCCTTGTGAATTGTTCTTTGGGAATTTGCAGGCCATTGCTTTTTCTCTTAACACTTTCACTCAATGTCCTTATATGAGCTTTGTTAACTTGATGTGATTTTCTGCTCTATTATCTTCTTTCCTGAGAGCAAATTTTCTTTCAACACACATTCGCATCCCGATTTGAATTTTCAACTACCCTATGAGTGAGATTTTCAAACAAATGATACTTTTTTAAAAAATAGTGATTTATTAATTTTTTGCATATGAATGTTTTTCTTGCATGTATGTATGTTCATCGTGTGTGTGTTTTGTATCTGTGGAGGCCATAAAAGAGAGCATCAGATCCTCTGGGATTGGAATGACAGATGTTTGTGAAATCATGTGGGTGCTGGAAACTGAACTTGGTCCATTGGACAAGCAGTAAGAACTCTTAACCACTGAATTATCTCTCCAGCCTCCCCCAAAAATAATTTTAAAAACTGACAATAATGTATTTATAGCAAATAATTCTTTGCTCTAGGAAATATGTGTATGCCTTGTTAAATGTAAAATTAAAGTCAGTAAAATGAGTTTACTCATTTATATTTACAGTAAAACTCTCCTGTATGGAGAGTTAATATTATGTTGAGTCATAATGTGCTGGAATGATTTAGAGTGTGGTCTTTGGAGATGTGTCATACCGATCCTTCTCAAGCCCATGGCTCACAAACAGTGAGCTAAAACTTTTCAGAAATTATTCAGGTATGTGGACTGTCTATAGGGTGTGTCTGAGTCTCTGGGAAGATGTTCAATTAATTTGGTTGCTATACATCTATGCCCCACAAGGGAAGAAAAAGAGGCAGAAGATCCAGTTAATTATCCTTTCAAACTAGCCTTTTATATAGACAAACTAATGATACTTTCCAAGACTAGGAGAGTCTATATGCATTGTGTGCCCAATACACCATGCTTGGAAAATATCACCTACAATTTTAAAAACCAAGCAAGCAGGGTTCCTGGAGAAAGCCACATGAAAATGTAGCTCTCTTTGGTATAATGGAAATGTGATTGAGCAAACCTGGTACTAAAACCCTCCTAGCTTTGTGAAGAATGAAGAATGCCACATATAGATAGCCTTTGTTCTGTGCACGGATGGCATATTAAATACAAGTGATAAATTTCTGGGGAACTATATTAAATGTCTTAGGCATGTAACAGCTGAAGGTGTGGCAGAGTGCTTGAGCAGGTACAAGACTCTGAGTTCAAATCCTAGCAGTGAAAAATATAATCCTAGACCTTCGAGCATTTTGATATTATGTTGTCTTCATGAAGATGATTTATGCTACTTTATATCTGATTCTAGGTGTTACCATGGACTCAATATTTTCTTATTATGATAAAGTTGTTGGGGTTTATTATAAAGCTATATAACTATCACCAAGATAACTAGATATATAATTCCAAACTCCTTTCATGGAGGGCACTTTAAAGCAGATTACTTTTCTCATTTGGTTACAAAGTACCTGAAAGGAAACTCAGGTAAGCTTGTCCTTACAACCCATTAGTGACTCCAACAGTTTGTGTGTTTTAAATTTAAGCTGATTTTAGTTTCACACGCAACTTTTATTTCAAAAAGGACAAGATCCTTTCAGAGCATAACACTAAGGACAAAAAAAGCATACTTGTTGACTGTGGAATTACAGGGTGCTAATTTAATAGTGTTTTAATAAATATCATTGGATACAGACAGCAAAACACATTGTACTTGGCCTTATAGTATAAAAGTATAAAGTAAGTAAGTATTTATTTTATTATTTTTTTATGAAAAGACTGTGGTGACATGAGCTGTACTAAGTGTTCCTGGAAATATGATTATTTTATCTACCTCTTACAGGGAACAATTGCTATTTACTGCCTCTGAGGCTCTGATGAGTGGATGTAGGAAGGGATGGAATGGGGAGCAGGAACGCGTTATGAGAACAAGATGTATTGCCATGTTTGTGGCAAAGGCTGATTAAGCACACGAGTCTCAGAAGATAGCATATAAATCAGGATACTCTGACATCATGATATAGGAGATGTCTTTTAATGGAACTGACTTCATAGTCTTGGTGAGTCATAAAAAGTCTATTTGAAACACTGCAACACTAATTAGACATCTGCCAAGTTTGAAGGTTGGCACTGCTGAGGGAGTGCCAACTTTTCAGTACTCTGCTTTTTTGAAGATATCTCTCGGCTAATTACTCAAGTCTTTTTTAAGAAAATAATCACAGATTCTATATGAGACCTTTAAACAAAGTGGACATGCTGAGAGAGAAGGACGAATACGGCATAGTTCCCTAAAATGACTAAAATCATCACATAAGTCCTTTAAAAGTTCTTGTGACAATCAATCTCTCTAACATTTTACTTTGTGAAAATTGAAGTAGAACTTGAGTATCACAGAAATAGCTTCTTAGAAACTGTAGAACATGGACAGGAGTATGATGTGGAATTCCCCTTTGTATGCTGTGAATACCATTGGTTAATAAAGAATCTGCTTTGGTCCTATTGCTGCACAGAATAGGGCAAGGCAGCAATTCCAAGCAGACAGAGGAGGAGAGAGTAGGCAGAGTCAAAGAGATGCCATATAGCCACAGTAGGAGACAGACACCGGGGAACCTTACTGGTAAACCATGAGCCTCACGGTAAAATATAAAATAATGGAAACGGTTAATTTAAGATATAAGAGTTAGCTAACAATACGCTGAAGTGATTGTCAAGCAGCGTTGTAATTAATACAGTTTCTGTGTGATTATTTTTGGTCTGGGTAGCTGGGAAACAAATGAACAGTCTCTGCCTGCAAAAATGTGTTGGCTCAAGTCACATGGTGTGGATATAACACTAAGTATAGTAAGCTTTGTTGTAAAAAAAAATGATTTTGTCAATATCAACAGAATTGATTTAACCATTACTTTTTGAAAATAAGAAATGATTTGTTTTCATATATTAACATAGTAAATGCACGAATAAGAAGCCAGCTCGGGTTCTTTATTTCTCAATTCTTTTTATTTATTTATTCTTGTTTCTTCCACTCACTCACAAACATCACTTTATTTTAACACTTTGCTTTGATTTATTGTTATGTATGAGCAAAACACATCTGAAGCCAGTGACGAATGTGCCTTTGTACTAGCTTAAGAAAATTCTCTGAATTTAAAAGTATTATTTTCTCCCCAAATAGTGTAGAAGTGTATCAAACAAGCGTGGCTCATTTTCAACTCTGAAACACATCTTTTTCACAATAGATCTCCACATCTTATGCTCCTTGCCATGTCTTAGGCTAAATGTACATTAGTCACCTCAGTTGTCTTTAAGAAAGTTCAAGAAAGAGTGTATTTAAAAACCATTCTCAGGCACAACAGTTACGGGTTTAAGAGCATAATAGTTTACATCTTTCTCTGTATATACTAATCAAGAGTTTGAAAGCATTATTCTTTGCCAATAGCTTAGCATCTGTCTATCTATCTATCTATCTATCTATCTATCTATCTATCGATCAATTAACCATTGATCTCTATCTTATTTATGTGTGTGTGTGTATTTAGTTGTGTTTTTTTTTTTAGAAACCCTAAATCCTTCTTCACAAGTTGGTTATGGCTTTAAGGAGATATGAGAAGTAGGTCTGTTTCCTTTAATATACCCAGAAAAAATGGATAATTCATTAGAATTAAGACAGCGAATAAAAGCCTAAATAATAATAATAATTTGGGGAGTTGTTGAATTTGTTGCATGAAATTAAGTTAGGTCTATGGGCTTTTTCAGAATAATTATAGTTGTTATTAAGTTAGGTCTACAATTTTTAAAAGTAAACTATATTTATTGCTAAAGGATTCTGGGCAATATTAGCTTGGAAAAATAATCCTAGGAAATTTTAGAATTTTTGAACTGCATTTGCCTTAATGTATCTTCTTTTGTTGCCCAAGCTTATGGGGTTTATTGGATCATAAAGGGGAAACATCATAAATATTAACATGCTTATACTTTGTGCCTGAGAGACACTGTTAACATAGCTCTTTTCTTTTAATGTTTGTAACTTAAGGTCAATAACAGGCATGTTGTGTGCTTCTTATAAAGGTTGAGTGAGTTCTACTAAAGAAAAACTATGTTTAAATATTTTTTGAAACTTCTATGATAGAAATATATTGTGGACATTGCTGTATACTTTTAGCTTAAACCCAACAAAATTGCATTGATAAACCATTTCGGGCTAGAAACAGAGTTTTCTAAACAATTGTGGGCCATTGCACTTGTCCTATGGTTCAATTATAATCAATAGAATTAAATAAATGTAGTATAAGTCATTCCTATATTTGCCAAAGCCAAGACAGGCTAGTGATGGAAATATTTCTGAAACCCCATAGAAATTCTCTGGATTCCTCTCTAAAACTATGAAGAAATCACAGAGCTCCAGGTTTGTTTTCATATGTGTGCCTCACACTGCTTCCATT
Source organism: Myodes glareolus (assembly GCF_982192425.1). Taxonomy (NCBI): domain Eukaryota; kingdom Metazoa; phylum Chordata; class Mammalia; order Rodentia; family Cricetidae; genus Myodes; species Myodes glareolus. The sequence goes on from NC_142051.1 coordinate 26,264,595, forward strand.
TGTGTTCATGTCTGCAGATGCCACTGCAGGGCTCTCATAGTAATCAGGATTTCCCATTGACTCCAGAAGGGACTTTTTTTTTTTTCTCAACAGTTACGAGAAAATGCTTTCCGTAGCAGGGCTGATCTAATGCAGTAAAATAGGGCTCTTTGGTCTAAAGGAAGCTTTATATTCTTTATCTAAGGCTTTTATCCCCCATCCTGAGTGAATAATGGATTAAAAGATACAGTTGCCAGCTTCCTCCCTCACCACATCCCTAATCTCTGCATTAGAAAAATGCACACTTAGGGAAAAAACTCGGGAGTCTTACGTTTGATTTACTTTTAGAAAACTGATGGGATGTGTATTTCTAGATTTCCAAATGTGTGTAAATATGAGTAATCTTAGAAAATCGGTGGAGGTCATATTAGTGAGTTTATTTAAAATGTTTTTGTATTAATACTACTGAAACCGAAGACCTTTTCATAGAGGACGTGATATTTACTATTTCATCGTTTGTCTATTACTGATTTCAAAGTTTTTATCATGAGAAGAATTCTGTGATCTTGCTTTGGAGTTCAATTCTATGCTGCCCTGGTATGTTCTTTTTAAATCTCTGAAGCATAACGTGTGTGTGTGTGTGTGTGTGTGTGTGTGTGTGTGTGTGTGCACATATTAAATGTAGACTAATATCTAATATTGAGCATATTCTTTTTAATCAGCTTAAAGTGAACATCTCTGTGTTGGAATTATATTATTTTTCCAGGACGTAACTACATATAGCATCAGAAGCATAACTAAATGTGCGTATTCATCAATAATACCTAGGGGTTAATTATTTGCCAACTTAGAGCTGGCTAATCAGATTCTACTTTGATTTTTCACTCTGGATTTACTATTTACAAGTAGGTCCACAGAAGTTTTATTTTCCCTTGTGGCAAGAAAAGGAAATGAACTTTTTATGAAATAAAAGTTTATATGTTTATTTATTTAATTTGAGATAGATTTTCATGTATCTCAGTTCCCCTCAAATTCAGTATGTCTCTAAGACTGTCTTAACTCTAGAGGCTGTCTTCACCTCATGGATGGATTTGTTATTATGTCTTTGATGGCAGAAGTCACAGAGCACACTAATCTTTTATGCCTTTATATCTTCCATTATTCGAGAACATAATATAAAAGTGTAAAAGCTCACCAAACATCAAGTTTACTAATGAGGTACCTGGTTTTGGACCCCCAGATATTCCAACATGAGCAATAAATTTCACTTACTTACAAATTATCAAGTCTTTGCTTGGTATTTTGCTATAGTGGCAAGAATAGATAAGATTATTTTGCAAATGAAGAGGGAGTTTATTTTCTTAAAGTTTGATGTCTCCTACTTTATAACTTAATATAGATTAGTGAGGATATATTAGTATTTCCTTCAGAAATACTTGAAACTAAGATAAATATTTTGCTCAGTTAGTGTGGCTTTTGTGAAAACCCACAGTACAGAAAAAGAGAAAATGTGCTTTTTTTGTGAGCCAATACATTATTACAAGATAATCCTAAAAGTATACTAAGTTAGTCATTGAATTGATAAATTCAGTGGTCACTTGTGGTAATCATTCCTGATGTTGAAAACTGAAAAGAGTATTTGAGATTCTCATTCAACATCATAAAGTTATTAAGTTGTTAGTCTAAGTTTCTCACTGAGGAATTTGAACATTTTTGAACATGAGAAACATTTTAGTTTTAACCACACTTGCCTGTGTTCTCCTTTGACCCCCGCCACTTTGGGCTTAGATCTAGAAGAAAACCAAAGCTGGCCCTGAATCCTTAATTTTTCTGCCTCTCAACATCCTGAGTGATGGGACTATATGCATGTACTATGGTACATGTCTTTTTAATTTCCATAATGCTACATGATGCTACGAAACTATCATTAAAATTTCCATGTTTTTAGTTTTGCTTTGAAAATGACATGTGTAGATGCTTGGTTTTCAAATAACAATCCTCATCTAGGTTCCCAGTTTCAGTTCACAAAGACGAATGTGGAAAACTTCCTGGTTACTCGAAGTTTGGGAGAATTCTTGCCACAGGTATGGACAAGCTTGAGTGGAAATTGTTCTTGCCATGTTAAATTTAGTAACATTAAGTTCTCGTTAAGAGAAGTGTGAAAGACAACCAAACGTGATGTGTGTATGGGTGAAGATACAAGAAACCATCGATTTCTGTAATTTCTCAAACAGATAAGAAATCACTGACATTTTGAAAGAAATGCAGAAGCAACGCACTTCTGAATGCTTTGGTTTTTCTCATTTCTACTAGGCCTTCCATTTAATGTTAAGCATTTCACAGCATGAGACACAACTGTTTGTATAATAAATGTACCAGGTTTCAACAATCGATGACTCAAGTTCTTTTTTGCCCCTGGTAAACTTCCTCATGACAAATCTGAGTAAACTACAAAGGTGCAGAAATACAAGGGATTTTTTTTTTGGTTGCATTAATTCCAAGTCTTTAGTATTTAACCATGAAGATTGATTCCAAGGCCTTGTCTTTGTCAGACGGTGGTGTGGGAGAATTGTCTGTATTCTGTCAATCATATTTTAATAAAACACTGATTGGCCAGGCAGGCAGTATAGGCAGGAAAGCCAGACAGGAAGTAGGGGTGGAGCAAAGAGACTGGGAGTTTTCTGGGACACAGGAAGCTCTCTCGCCACTCCTGCACAGATCACTGAAGAGGCAGCATGTAACTTGCCCAGCTGAGAAAGGTACGGAGCCATGTGCTAAAGTAGATAAGGATAATGGGGTAACATAAGTTATAAGAGTTAACAAGAAGCCTGACCTAATGGGCCAATCAGTTTATAATCTTATGGAGTCCTGTGTGTGATTTTTCTTTGTTGCTTGCCGGCTGTTGGGGTACCAGGAGGGACAGAAACCCCAACAAGCCAGCACCTCATGTTACAAGACGGGAACTCCATTACCCCATTTTCCCTTTTAATTTGAAACAGGGTCTCCCTTTGTTGCTCAGACTTATGAAATCACTTTGTCATTGAACCAGGACTCTGGAAATTCTCCTGCTTCACCCACTTGAGTAGTTGAGATGATAGGCTGCTAAACACAGTTTATGAATCCATTTTTATTATCAGATAATCTTGAACTTACCTGTTTTCTATAAAAAAGAGATTTTAAAACATAATTTATGCTATACAGAAAATAGATTTGTAATTCAAAGTTATGAAATATGCTGTGAAATTTAATTATCTTTTAAAAAGTAGAATGAAGAATGCCTTATTTTTCAGGGATTCAAAGAATGGTATTTGCAAAACAACTTTAATAAACATGCTTAGTTTAACCTCTATTTTTCTTGTTAATGAGATTTATCAAATAATTATCAGAAGATAATAAGAAATGCTATTTTTATAGCTTTGATAAAGCAGTTTTATATAGAAAATACTAAGCATGACATACAATTGAATAATACTTAGAATTGAAACCATTTTTGAAAACAAATGACTATGTAACAGTCAATATGATATGACAGAAAAATGTTTTCCAAAAAAGTTCTGCTAAAAATAGTTACAACCAAAACCTATGAATCAGAAATAATGAGGAAGTAGGAAAGATAAAAGAGCCTTATCCATTTTGCACGAGACGGAGAAATTATACAGTAAACATCAAAGAGACTGAAGTACGCTTACAGAATGGGAATTTTCCTGTTCATATTGCTGATTTACTTCAAGGCTCATCTACAAAGTGTTTTCTGTAATTCACAGTCACAACTCACAAGCTCTCGTCCTGAAGATTTTGTTTAAAGTTAGCTACAGGAACTAAAAAAGAGAGCTAGAACTGGAGAATTTTCATTACTTCAAGAAATAATTGTACACTAAAAGTTAGCAAGAAAGAAAAACACTTAAGAGTCTTTATATGAACTTTTTGATTTTTTTTTTCTATCAGAAGGCGAACACATTTGAGTGGTCTGTTCTGAATCCATCAAAATGTATGCCTCTGTGTCTTGCTCTGTAGGAGAATTTGGATTCGACACAGATGGAAATAGGACGTGAACTAAGAAAGTTCGCAGTGTAAGCCACTATGCTTAGCTGCTCCAGGTCTTCCTGATTAAATTCTGTGGTTTTTGTTTCTTTGCAGCTTTTGCCTCTCTTCTATTTCATGTTGACTCTTGTCAATATGACTGTGTCTCATGTCAAACAAAGCTTCCAGGCCAGAGCCATATTCCCTGTCAGGAATACAACTGTTCTGTAGGGTAATAACTGATAATAACTGTCTTGTATGATGATAACTGATTTTCCTTATGGATCCATATCTTATAACAGACTTGCATCAGGAGCGTGTGAGAAAATAGGAACTGGCTTGTCAGTGTTCGTGGATAACCAGCGATGTTCTGGCAAATATTTAAAGTTTACTCTCTGATTACCAAACTTTGGATCAGTAGTACTTATTGACTTATCCGATGTACTTATACACACCATGGTCACTTTTGTATATTACTTAAGGCAGACCTGTTGCAGAAATACGCAACAGCCCACATATAGCATATGCATTTTGAAGATAAAATAAATGTAAATAAAGTTAAGGTATAAAAGAAGGGCAAAATGTATTCAAATTTTAAACAAGCTGCAATATATACACATATTAATATGCGTATGATATATTACTTTGAATCAAATAAAGTGTAAATCTGTATATTTTAGATTTTAATAATTACTTTGAAATAAAACAGCTAAACAAATCCTGGAAAATTTCATATGCTCTGAGTCTGGCTCAAACATGTCCTGGGAAGAGGCAAGAACTGGTGAGTTTAGTCAGTGACCTACCCTCCTCCTCCAAGCAGGCCCGTCCAGCTATGACCCCATCGGTGGATCAGTCAGGTGATGAAGTTAGACCTCCCGGTCTAACTTGTCAGTCACCTCTTGACATCAGCTTGGGAGCAACATTCAATAGATAAACCTTTGTAAGTGACAATTTATGTCACATCAACAGTGGTTATTAGAAGGAAGCAAAACTAATTATTTTAATTAGACTGGGAGTGAAGCTCCTGAGAGTCAGTTAGTGAATGTACACTAGCCTTTCAAAGAATGCATATATGTATATCTTTGCCTCTTTTAAATCATTCTTTAGCAATTTTATACATGGATAGAATGCATTTGGATGCTATCCATCAATAATACTCTCTCTTATGTCCCCCCACCCCTTTCCATGGAATTCCATTCTTACTCAGAATATATACATATTTTTAAATGTAAGAGAAATTTGTATTGATTTATTTTAATGGATAAACCTGTGTAAGAAACAGAATTAAGATTACTGTTATGATAGAGTTTGCTCTGATCTAAATTTTAGTTTTCTACCAAGATTGAGAACATCAGATATCTCTGGTAAAATGACTTTATTATAATGTGATGTTTTATTATCTCAAAATTCTGCAACTGTGGACACTTGCTATTTAAAGGGACAGGTTTGGTGCCCAGAGACACAAAGAAACATGGTTTAGTGACCACTAACTCATCTGTTTCTTCTTTTCCTTTATTTTTTTAAATATCTATTTCTGCTCCTCAGGTTAAAATGGGCTCAATTGAATGTACTGGCTGCTAATTTATAAACTTTTAAGCATCATATTTTCATTCTTAAGAGAACACTGGATTTTTTAGTTGGTTTTGAGATTTAAGAGGGATTAAAAAGAACTCTGAGTTAAGAAACCCTTTATTGGCTCACAGTTCAAAAATAAAAACAAAAACAAAATTGATTTATTTTAAGATCCTATTGCAGAAGAGCCCCAGGGCCTGCTACACTGTGAGGTCATTTGCCTTCTTTCAAAGAGATGTTTCACATCTTCCACACAGAACAAATAAGTGACAACATGCATGTTGGCAATGCACAGGTCAAAAAGACTCAGTGACATAAATTTCAATACTTTGAAGTCTACATTTCTTGCTGATCTCTTTGGAAATCTAATGTTACTCAATAAATTCTTTCCAACATATACATTTACCTTCAGGGAGGATGTGGCATGATTGTAGAGACTAAAAATGTCCATGATAGATGTCATCATCCATTTTGTACTGTTGTGACAGATTACCTAAAGTTAGGGTATCTATAAAGAGATGACATTTATTCTTTGAGTTTGGAAGTCTGAGTTTAAGATCAGTTATTGAGTTCCCATCCAAGGAGGGTTTTCTTGCTGCTTCATTTCTGAAAAGGAGAGGAAACAGGAAGCAAGAATGAACAAAAGAGGGAGCTCACAGCCTCAAATCATTTATCACTGACATTTATCAATTCATTTGGGTGGCACCCGCATGACCTAAAGACATCCCATTAGACCCACTTCTTGACCCTGCTTTATGAAGTTGAAATTTCTGACAAATGTTCCCTATTTTCTAGGGAACATAGTTAACTTACATTAAAGCTTATAGCAAAGGGCATCATTTTGACTTCCCTCACTTATTAGCTTAGCTTTCTGCTGCATATCAACCAATCGAGGGGCAATATACCCAATTCGGGCCAGTTACTAAGTCTACAGTGTAGTATGTGGGGCCGGCTTGTTGGGGTATCTGTCCCGCCCGGTAGCCCATAGCCGATAAGCCCAAAGAAAATCACACACAGGACTCCATAAGGTTATAAACTGATTGGCCCATTAGGTCAGGCTTCTTGTTAACTCTTATAACATATATTACCCCATTATCCTTATCTGTGTTAGCCACATGGGCTCAGTACCTTTCTCAGTGTGACAGCTTACATGTTGCCTCTTCGGTGTTCTGCGCAGGAATGGCTGAGGAAGCTTCTGCTTCCCAGAATTCTCCTGTTCTCATTGCATCACCTCTACTTCCTGTCTGGTTTTCCCGCCTATACTTCCTGCCTGGCCAATCAGCGTTTTATTAAAATATGATTGACAGAATACAGACAATTCTCCCACACCATTTCCCTCTTTTTTTTTTTTTAACAAAGGAAAATACCCATAGTTTATTTGTTGGGAATGTGGGCGTAGTATTTCAGACTACTTCCTGCTGGTTGGGGGCGCTGATAATCTTATGGGGACCTAAAGAAAATTTAGAGTTATAATCAAGTCCTGTTTGGAGTATCCTTTGAGTCTCGATCATCTCAGGCGGCAGTCCTGAATCTGTTCTGGATGTAGAACTCAGACATCTGGGCCATTTATTCCTGTCGGAGATTTTTCAGGTGGCCTCCCTTGTTCAAACTGGATTTTTCTTAACTCTGAATAAATCCGGAGCCTTTCATTTTCTGTGGAAACAAGAGCAAAATCTCTTCTCCAAAGTAGCATACCTTTTGACTTCAATTTTGAAGCAAAGGTATTTTCAACATATCTATCTTGGATTAGTTTAGCAGCATTTATAAACTAATATCTTTTAGCAGCTGTTTCTCCTTCCTCAGCATTCAAACAATTCAAAGAGAGCATAATAACATTCAGTATCAAGATTCTCTGTGTATTCTCCATCTCTATTTTAACCTCTATTTCTTTATTTTTACTTTTATCTTTTGGCTTTTTGAGACAGGTTCTCTGTATATATCTTTGTTCTGGAATAACTCTGTAGACCAGGCTGTCCTTGAACTCACAGAGATCCTTCCGTCTCTGCCTCCCCAGTACTGGGCTCAAAGGTGTTTGCTACCACACCTTGAACTCACAGAGATCCACATGTCTCTGCTTCCCCAGTGCTAGGATTAAAGGTGTGTGCTACCAGACCTTGAAGTCACAGAGGTCAATCTCTACCTCTGTCCCTTGAAGTCACAGAGGTCAATATACCTCTGCCTCCCAGGCATTGGAATTTAAGGTGTGTACCACCACACACAACTACTCTCTTTCTTAACTACTCTCTTAACAAAGAAGTGTTAAACAACTAGAATTTCACTAGTGTTATGTTATGAATAGTACTAGTTATTTAGCAATTGACAGTGGGAAATTAATGCCTCAGCTATTTGTAGATACTCAGTCTTCACTTCTCTCCTTCAGGCTGTGGTTTGCAGCTACTACGGCTGTGGTATTGTTCTCACTATTGTGTATGTTACTGATGAGGTTAGCAAGAAGCAGGGGCTGTCAATTGCGTACTGACTTTATTAGAGAGAGTGAAGTACAAACGTTTGTAGAGTGTCCTTTTGAAAGTCCTCATTTGATGTCCTTGTGTGCCTTACACAAGCCATTTTAGACAGGCTAGGGAATATGGCAGGCAGGCTCCTAGGCGGGCTTCAGTGATGTCCTCCCTTTACCCTCATGTTCACGTATTATCTTCTTCCATTTACTGTAGACTGGGCTTGTCAGCTTGCTTTTGCTGTATAGAGTATGACAAAAATGATGCAATGCCACATTGGAGACTAGTCGCTTTGGGTTGTCCACCATGCTTAGCCCCCTATTTGCTGTAATAGCCATCAGGCACCTTGGTGCGAATTGCTCTGTGGAGACCCATGCTAAGAAATGAGTGGCCTTCAAGTAATAGCATCAAAGAATGAATAAATAGATTCTCATCAAGAATGACTATCCAAGCTTGTCAGACCCACCCCTAGACAAGACCTGAGATGGTTATAGCCTCAGCTGACATTCTGATTATAGCCCATAGGTGGACCAAGAGAACCTGCTACAACCAGATCCCTTACCTATGGAAAACAAGAGATGCTCATTTTTAAATCCATTAGATTATGATGTAGTTGGTTACACAGAGACAGTTAACTAATACAGAGCTGATTCACTTTTATTTTTCTAAATGCCACCCTTGTACAAATACACATCCTATAATTACATGCTGGCCTAAATTAACTTCATAAGAATGATGATATCCACCAGGGGCTAGGTGAGAAAGAGCTGACTCCTCAAACAATAACCTAGGACAGCTTAATAAAGGGCCTATGTAGAGAGGGGTGGAAAAAGACATAAGAATCAACAAAGGATGGAGAAATCCTCAGATACTAGCCATAATAGAAACTGCCAAAACATGGCGTGCAGGACTTTGGGGATGTTACTGGCGCCAAGAGGAATAGATGCTGAAAGAAGCAGGCCACTCTTCCACTGGGATCTTCAGGCTTAGCTGCCAGAGTCACTCACAGGGAATTAGAGAAGGTTACCAGTGCAGTGATTTCTCCCTTCTGCTCCTGCCATGTGTAATTATGGGTACACATACGCGTGTATGCCCATGTTGGGACCACAGTTTTATACTGAGGTGCCTTCTATTGTGTCCTACCTTAATTTCAGAGATAGGAACTGTTTACTGTACCTGAATGTTGGAACTCAGCTAGGCTGTCTGGTCAACAAGCCCTTAGTAGCCACCTGTCTCTTTCCCCCAAGCTATGGGATTATATGTCCAAGGCAATGCCTGAGTCACACACAGTTGCTGGAGATCTGAATTTCAAGTCTTCATGTTTGCAGAGCAAGCTCTTTATGCTTGTATGCTTGTAGCAATATCCCTACCCCATTTCTCTCATACATTGCTTTTTTTTTGAAACAGGGTTTCTCTGTAGTTTTGGAGCCTGTTCTGAACTAGCACTTGTAGACCAGGCTGGACTAGAACTCACAGAGATCCTCCTATGTCTGCCTCCCAAGTGCTGGGATTACAGGTGTGCGCCCCCACTGCCCAGCTTCTTCAGATATTATTTCTCCACATTTATTGTTCAAACTCCAATTTAGCAATACAAAGGTAAGTAAGCCTGAAGTTTGTGGAATTTTGTGAAACAGTACGCAGAAGAGGAAGGTTATGAATCACAATAGATGTGAAAAGAGACTAGAGAACACGGGACATTCAAAGATGGAGGTGTATTGAAGATAAAGTGAAGTGTGGGTACAAAACATTTGAGGACAGTTGGATGTTATTTTTTAGCAAAACTATAAAGCCTCCTTATCCTAGACACAGGATAAGCTACTCTTTCCACCATCTGTTCTCTATTACAGATTTCAGGCCAGTGCAAACTAAGTAAGCGCAGACCTCTTTTATATCCAGTCTTGGATGAACTTGACTTTATGTACTTCAGAAGATTTCATTGGAAGAGTGACGCTGGATAGGGTAGTGATGCTCCTGCAGGCATAGGGGCCCTGAATGACTGTGCGGAGAAAAGATAAAGATGACTATAAAATAAAACGTACTCACAATTTCCAAAAAAAGATGAGATGTTAATTTCTAAGATACATGTACTTGAAGCTTCTTTCCTCTGGTCATGTAGTTAATGTTAACTACTTCAAGGGTATAGGGATTAGGTTTAGTAATAAATTTTCCTTCAAGTCACAGAGGTCGCTGACCATTGTACCTTAAATATATTTGACTTTAAGTCTATCTTTCCTAGTCTTAACTAAACAGGATTAAGATTCTAAGGACGTAGTAGAAACCTTCCATTTTAAAAGTCAACGTTCCCAAGGAGGGGCCAATTTTCCATAGTGAATAAAATATTTTCTCCAATTTCCCCTGTTCGATGTTTGCTCGATTATTTCTCCCACTGAGAACTAATGCGTGTGATACTCCTTAATCCTGGAATGCTTATCACTAACTACAACAAAGTGATGTGGTGAGGCTTCAAGGCTGCATGTTAATGGGTGCCATTTCAACTTCATTGGCACCTTGCCATCCTGCTGCAAGAGCAGGCTGCGAGGAGCAGGTTCACAGAGGCTGTACCTATTAGCAGCCTTTAGGAAGATGAATAAAACAAAATCCATGGTTGCTAAGGTGCCTTCGTGGGCAAAATGTGCTTGTCATATCATCCTGGCAACCTGGGTACAATCCCAGGAGCCTATGTAAAGGTCAAAGGAGAGAATTGCCTGTACAGGGTTGGTCCAGACCTCTACACACCCTTTGTCGCTTGCATACACACAGACTCTTAAAAAGATTTTCTTTAAGTTTCTCTTAGTGTTTTCATTGGCTGAGGGGGGAGGGGAGAGTCAGGGAGGGGAGCAGAGAAAAATGTAGAGCTCAATAAAAAGCAATAGAAAATCCGGTTTGATCACATGCTCGTTCAGTCCCAGTCCAGCTGGCCTTGGTGAGCTCTCATTAGATCAGTCCCCTTATATCAGTGCATGAACGCATCCCTTGCGGTCCTGACTTCCTTGTTCATGTTCTCCCTCCTTCTGCTCCTCATTTGGACCTTGGGGGCTCAGTCCAGTGTTCCAATGTGGGTCTCTGTCTATATCTCCATCCATCGTCGGATGAAGGTTCCCTCTGATCCTGACTTCCTTGCTCACGTTCTCCCTCCTTCTGTTTCTCATTTGGACCTTGGGGGCTCAGTCCAGTGCTCCAATGTGAGTCTCTGTCTCTATCTCCATCCATCGCCAGATGAAGGTTCTATGGTGATATGCAAAATATTCATCAGTATGGTTATGGGACATGGGGGCTGACTGAGAAGCCATTGATAATGGCACTGGGACTTGTTTCTTCTGCATGTACTGACTTTTTGGGATCCTAGTCTGTTTGGATGCTCACCTTCCTAGACCTGGAGGGAGAGGGGAGGAACTGGGACTTCACTTCCCACAGGGCAGGAAACCCTGACTGCTCTTAGGACTGGAGAGGGAGGAGGAGAGGGAGTCGGGGGAACAGGAGGGTATTGGGAGGAGGGGAGGAAGTGGAAATTTTTATAAATAAATAAATAAATGAAAAAAAAAAACAATAGAAAAAAAGAGTTTTTAAATGAAAAATCTTGGGCTCCAGAAAGTAGAATCAGGAATTTAGGGGCAGAGCTAACACTAACAGTAACAACAACAGCAACAACAACTAAAACATGCCCTGTCAGTGAGACTGAACTTAATTTTTCTCCAGAAACATGCTGGCTTCATCACTACTGTGTAGTTGTGCCTCCTGTGTGTTTTCTCACCTCATTACCATGGTAGTGTTTACAGCAGGAATCTTATGGGCGTTCCACTGTTGCACATGGATGGGGAAGACGACTTTTGTTCACCGCTTTCAGACGGATCCCTGGCAGCGCTGAGGAGATTCATGGAAGCCACGCGGCCTAAAGAGTCCGAGTTGCACCTGGAGCTCATTTCCATAGAAAGAGCCTTAGCTTGAGGCAGATAATTCAATTGGATTAAACTTGAAAATTTTACATGTGAATAATAAATGGATTATTGGCAACAGTGTGAAGGCAGCAGAACATTACATTTCTCAAAATATCTCCAAATGTATCTTTTTGTCATATGTTCTTACCCTAAGGTATCTTTCACATACTTTTCACTGATGGGAACATGGACCTGATAGCACTCCTTCTTTCATTTGGATATACCTGCTAATGCAGCATCTTCTCAGATGTGTTATAAAATCCAGGAAAAAGTCTGTCTCATCTCGGGATTGTTATATTTGATTGCTAAGATAAGATGCCATACCCAAGATCTGTACCTACTACCTTCAGTTCATAACTGACTCCAAAATGTTTTGTTACTTCTAGTGTTTGGATTTTCTTTAAAAGAAATACCAGACTATGCAGAGAAAAATATATTTCATATTCATAAAAGATGAAACCAAAACAATATGCTATTACACTGTTGACTTTGGGATGCCTATTTTGAATTTCTAACCTGCAAAATCACTGACCACATTAGGCTGGTTATTCGCATTGCTAAGTTTGTGAAATTTGTTTTGTAACTATTGTAAGATGAGCATGCTGTTTTCATCCATAGTCTATTCGATAATAGCTTAACTTTTGAATTACTTCAGAGTGAGGACCTTAGACATGTCAGTGACTTCACAATTCTTTTGCAAATTATTTGAAGTCAGTCTCTGATTCTGGGTTATTGGATGGCTTACTATTGAGATCATTATCCTAACTAGATTTTTTTTTCTTATTGCTTCATTAACCACTCATTTTGGGTGACTGTCTTCTTAGTGTTCTTTTTCATGTTGTTGGTGCCAACCCTGGGCTAGTGGTCCTGGGTTGTATAAAATGGCAGACTCAACAACGCTGAGGAGTAAACTAGTAAGTAGCATTTCTGCATGATCTCTGCTTCAGACCCTGCCTTGCTTGTGTTCTTTTTCTAGCTTCCTTTCATGAGTGAACATAAGGTATAAGGTGAAATGAAGCCTTTTCTCAATAAGCTTCTGTCACAGCCATAAAAACTTATGTACTGCTACACACATCTTTGTCTTGAATTCATAAAGCATTTAGTATAGGAAAACACTACATACATGCTTTTTAAATTGTTATATCAATTATATACATATATATATATATATATATATATATATGTTGTATATTTTAGAGTGAGAGGAAGGGAACAGAGAAAGGAAGGGGACAGAGAGAGAGACAGACAGAGAGAGAGAGAGAGTCAGAGACAGAGACAGAGAAAGAAGATATTTTACTAAAGACTGAAGGATACACCAAATATTAATGAAAAAATCATATAGAGCAACCAGAAGACCTCTATAGAGTTTTCAGCTCTTGTATACTTCAAGTATTTCATTGAAACTCTAAACTTAAGTTGTCTTTGTAAGGGTAAAAAACAGAATTGGTTAAATGTTTCTAGATAAAGTATTAGAGTAAATATTTCTAAAACATATCTAGTGGCAAGGTACCAAAAGAAAGTACCTGACTAATCTCTGATACTTACAGTTTTACACTGTATTGAATGTATTGAAAAACATTTTGTCAAAGCTTCCTTTCTTCATTGTTAAGCTTGGAAATTAGAGAATTATTTGCGCCTGAAGATTTTCAAGGACAGATAGGAATTGTGGCTTGAAAGGAAACAGCTCCTAGAGGGAGTGGCAGTATTAGGAAGTGTGGCTTTTTTTTTTTTTTTTTTTTTTTTTTTTGGAGTAAAGTAGGTATGGCATTGTTGGAGGAAATGTGTAACTGAGGGTGGGGGGAAACAAGATTTTGAGGTCTCACATATACTCAAGCAACATTCAGTATCTCAGTTTACTTCCTGTTGCCTATGAGATCCAGAATTTTCAACTCCTTTTATAGGAGCATGTCTACCTGCATGCCACCATACCCCATTATGATGATAATGTACTAAACCTCTAAAATTGTAAGTCATTCAAATGAATGTTTCCTTTAGAACAGTTGCCATGATCATGGTGACTCTTCACAGCAATAGATATCCTAACTAAGACAGAAGTTGATACCAGGACTGGTGTATTGCTGTGATAGGCTTGAACAAGCTTTTAACGTTTTTAATTTTTTATTCATTTTACATAGCAACGACAGTTCCTTCTTCCTCACCTATCTTACTCACCCCAACACCCCCCCCCACCCCCTCCCCCGGCTTGTCCTCCAAATTACCTACTGAGAGGTTAATGGGTCTATGATGTGTGTGGGAGGATCACAGGATGTGCCCAGGGGCCCAGAGTTTAGAGATTAGGCTGTCCACCTATGAGACCAGCCATTTAACTCTTTGTACAATCCTAGCCCATATTTTTGATCGTAGGAATTTAGAATTTGATACTTTGGGTTAGGAAAGTAGTGGAATACTTTAAGCACTGCTTAATGGGCCATACTCATAGGAGCTTTAAAGGTAATGGTGCTGAGAATGATTTGGACTGTAGAGGCCTGTCTTAAGAGGTTTCAGAGGAGAAAATATTAAGATGTGACCTATATTCTTGTGATATTCTGATGAAGAATATGGCTGCTTTTTGCTCTTTTCCAGAGAGTCTGTCTGAGGCTAAAGTGAAGAGATTTAGATTAATTCCATTGGCAGAGGAAATCTCAAAACAGCCCAGTATAAACTTTGTCATGTGGTTATTAGTGGTAACTCTAATGAAGATTTATAACAAAAAGAAGCAAGCTGAACAAAGTAAATTACAAATGTAAAATTTGAGAAGAAAAGGAGCAGCAGGCAGTGAAATGTATGTAAGTTCTGTGTTCAGTGAGATAAACAGATTAAGAAATGGAATAGAAGGAGTGATGTCTTTAGCACAAGATCCCACCCAGGTAAGTTTTCAACTGTTGAAAAGGAATTAAACAAAATTTTTTAGGGCTGGGTGTTTTGATACACACCTTTAATCCAAGCTCTTAGGAGACAGAACATGCTAGATCTCTGAGTTTGAGGCCAGTCTGGTCTACAGAGCAAGTTCCAGAACAGCAAAACTTAGGCAGTGAAGGAGACCATCAAAAATAGGAAACTGATAAAGATGTAATTAGACAAGGAAGCCATGTTTCAGTCCCAGCAAGCAGCAGAACTTGTTAACTTTGGCTACCTGGTTCTGGCTTTAGTGTCAAGGATTCAAGAAAGGAGTCATAGAATTTCCCTGTGCAACAAAGGAAAGCTGCAGAGGCCAGGAAAGTGTCAGGGATATACCTGAATAGAGATCCAGAGATACCATTGTGTGAAGCTATGAAGGAGAAACCTTGATTAACTTGGAAACCCAAAGATAGTAAAGATGCCATAGTCATAGAATGCGTGGCAAAGAAAATTGCTAAAAGGGAGTGGAACCAGCCAATGGTGTGGGAGAATTGTCTGTATTCTGTCAATCATGTATTTTAATAAAACGCTGATTGGCCAGGCAGGAAGTATAGGTGGGTCAACCAGACAGGAAGTAGAGGCGGGGAAATGAGAATAGGATAAGGCTAGGGAGGAAGAAACTCCCTCGGCCACTTCTGCGCAGATCTACAAGCCAAAGATAAAGAAGTGTGTTGCAGTCAACAAAGCAGAAAGGAGTTTGAGATCTGAAGAGCATTTCAATATCAGACGTGGAGATACAGAGTTTGCAGTTTGCCTAGGTGCTGTTGGTCTTGCTTTCGTCCAATATTTCCTCAATATGCTCTCTTCCCCACATTTTGCAACAGTAATATTATATCCTGTGACATTATTTTTTAAAATTTTTTATTCATTTTTCATATCAACTACCCTCCCTTCCTGCCTCCTGGCTCTCCACCCCTCAACCCACCTCCTATTCACTCCTCAGAAAGGGTAAAGCCACCCATGGAGAGTCAAGAAAACCTGACACATTCAGTTGAGGCAGAGCCATCCTGTACCATCTATGTGGAAAGTATGTGGTCTGTTTTCTTTTTCTTTTTTTGATTTTAAAGAAGATTACAGTTAAGTGGCTGTATGGCTCTCTGAAGAGAATTTGAACTTTGGACTTTTAAACATTGCTGAGACTGTTGAAGCCATGGGGACTTTTGAAGTTGGACAGAATGTATTTTGGCATTATGATATGGCTGCCAGTCTTTGGGTACCAGAGAATAGAATATGTTAGTCTGAAAGAAAATGGCTCCCAAAGAATGTGGCACTATTAGGAAGTGTAGCTTTGTTGGAGTAGATGTTACCTTGATGAAGGCAGTATTTTACTGTGGAGGTGAGCTTTGAGGACTCATATATCCCCAAGCTGCATCCAGTGACTCAGTTCATTTTCTGTTGCCTGCAAGATGTAGAATTCTCAGTTCCTTTTACAGCAGAAAGTCTGCCTACAAACCACTAGGCTACCATGATGATAATTGACTAAACTTCTGAAACTGTAAATCACTTGATTAAATGTTTTTGTTTATAAGACCTGCTTCGGTAATGGTGTCTCTTCATAGCAATAGAAAACCTAAATAAGAGATGAATATTATATGAGAGTGAAAATATTAGGTAAAATTTAATTTAGTGATGATCCTTGTGTTGACTTTGCAAATGTGCGGCATTCTGCTCAAAAGAATGAGGTTGATGCTCAACAAGAAATCATTTATACAAACAATACCATGTCTATCCTAAGAAGCCCCAGTAAGAATCAACAGTAATCAACCCAGCAAAGCTGGTACTTAGATCTTATATGAATGGGTTTTCCTCTTCTCTCAGACATACTTTTTATATCTCCCGGAAATGCAATGGTTGACAAATTCTAATTTTATAATTGCTAAAACTAATTGTTTTGAAAGGTAATAAATACTAAAATATAATGATTCTAACATTTCATGAAGAGAGATGTTAGCTATAATATCTATGTTTCCCTGTGTCCCCAGAAATAATTTTATGTTTTTTTTTAATGAAACTTCTCATGCTACCATAGGGGTGTCCGCATTGATGAGGATAACTTAGCATTTACTTGTTTTGTTATGAGCTCTGTGCTCTTCAAAGGAGTGGAATGACCTAAGTGCAAAGTCTAGCAAGATATTTTCTCATGGAAAAAGCTGAGGTTGTAATGTCAAAACCTGGGGATAATTGTGTATCGTGAATTGTGCTCTGAAACACTGCATAGATTTTATCATGTTCAAAGTAATGGCAGATAACAAGAAACAGAAGCTCAGCTGGGTCCATCACCATATTAATTTTTTCCCTCTGTTTCCACATTCTAATCAATGTGCAATGTCTGAGCATAATAAGACATGCTTCATTTCATCTCCCTCTCTATTGGGAGATTCTCTTTGAGTCAAAGCTAATTTAACTCACAGTATTTAGAAGTTCTGTGGCAATTGTGCAGTAGGGATCTGTTTGCAAGAATGCTGAGAAAGAACCCTCCAAGGAAGTATCTTACACTAAAGTAAGATAGATGTAAAGTTGCTGAGGGACACAGAAGGGAACCAGTGTTGAGCATAATGGTAGCCACGACTCACAAACACCAGAAACTCATTTCTAACTCATTCTAAATGAAGATATTCCTTAAAAGGCCTGCAAGATCAAACACCAGAAGGTTCAAATATCTGGGTTCAAGTCAGGTTTGAGTTGAAAAATCAAAAATGTCATTAGTAGTGTGCATGTGTGTGTGTGTGTGTGTGTGTGTGTGTGTAGAGTTATGTGTGTGCAGGCTTGTATGCTTGAATGGATGGGTGTGTCTGGAAGCCAGAGGTTAATTTAGAGCTTTTTCCAGTCTTATTCCTACCTTGCTATTTGAGACAAGGTCTCTCTGAAGTCCCAGAGCTTGTCGATTGACTATGCTTGTTAACCCGAAGGCTCCAGAGATCTGCCTATATCTGTTGCCACAAGGTTAGTTTTACAGACATGTACCACCGCACCTGGCTCAAATTCAGGTTCTCAAGCTTGTGAGGCAAACGTTTTTAACATTGAGCCATCTCCCTAGTCCCCCATTAACATGTATTTTATTTCAACTTCTGAGTTCTAAGTGTTGAAACCTTAATTCTGATAATGTCATACATGCCCTGGTTGCTTATAAAGGAAAACTTCCCCAAACACATTTTATGTTCTTTACATTCTATTCTCATCTTGATAGTGTTTCCCCTCATACATCGGCAAAAATAACCTCCAAGTTTGCTTGTGTCTGCCATGTTAGTGGACCATGACCATACTTCTCATACTTGACCTGTTACTATCATCTTCACAGCTGATAAAAGTTAGTTTTTCTGAACAGTTTATCCCTCCTGGCTTCCATAGAGCCACATTATTTTCTTTTACATTTTACTTGGTTCTTCTTCATCTGCATTCTACTTCTTCTTCCTTTGTGATACCCGTAGTGCTGATGTGAATCAAGGGAGATCCCTGAATCATGTGGTCTTCCTGATCTCTATGTATGGAGGTTGTTTTGATTTTATACATGCCTGCCCTGTCACCTGGGTACACTGTCCCTTTCAGAGACAAGCTCTGCCCACTCCAAGTCTCTCTCAGCCCACTGAAACAAGTCTACCTTGGCCTCTCTCTTCCCCTCCTTCTCTCTCTCTCTCTCTCTCTCTCTCTCTCTCTCTCTCTCTCTCTCTCTTTCTCTCTGCCTGCCTACTGTCCTTCTGAAGAGGTAACTTTCTGTCACCCTCCCCCTTCCCTTCTCTCTCCTCTTACCTCTTTCTCTCTGCACCTATATTTTTCCCTCTTTCTATCTCCTCCCATACTCCCTACCCTTTCATACCCTCCTAACACTCACTAAATAAGCTCCCCATACCCAAGCGCTTTCTGCATGGCATAGCTGTCTGTCTCTCACCCACCATGGTCTCCCATCTGCAGTAGATACTGCCAGGGTCACTCACACCGTAAATCATAACAGAGGTGAAAGATGTCATACCTAAGATAATATTATAAGACAACTAAAATTTATATGGGGTGTATTACTGCTTATAGTCTTTTCCTTCTGAGGGAAGCTTAGTACCTTTTTAAAAATTTGAGTGTCAAGGAGCTAAAGGTATATTTAGCCTAATAACCTAAGAGTGATCTAATCTTAGATATTTGGCTAATCTTGTAGATTGAGTTCTCTCTAGGTGAGAATTCAAACGAGATCACAGCCTTGGACAGCACTTGGACTGCAAATTTACAGAATATTATGAATTAGAGCCACATGGCGTCTTGGCCATCAGGTCTGACAAGGAATTACTTTGCTATTTATTTTACTTTAGTTAAAGGAAGTTGACTATCCACAATAGATTATCAATAAATAATGAGTGCAGGTGCCATATACTTGGATGTAACTAACAAGTGGTAGAAAATGTTGGAAAAAAATTATGTGCATTGAAATTGTACAGGCATTTTGCGTCGTTGTTTATTAAACAATATAGTAGCAGCTCCTTTGTAGACAGGTATATTTTATTTGGTAAAATGGGTCATCTAAGTTATGAAAAGCCCAAGGTAATTTGTGTGAGAAAATCCCAAGTCCTTTTATGAAAGGGAGTCAAATCCTTGGAATCTGATACTAGCAAGAGCTCCTAGGACCTAATGGATATCTCATGGAAACCAGTGAATGATTGTGCAATGACCTTACATACTAATTACAGTATAACAATTTAAAATCTTGTCTCAGTTGTCACTTTCTCTTAATCTCTAATGAATGATTGGTTTGTTTAATTTTTGTATTATAGGTTATCATGTCTAAATTATACTTTTATTTATTTTCCAGTCTGTGACACAGCTACTAATCAACCTGTAAATATAAATTGTGGTGATATTTTGTGGTGTAGCAAATAAAGTTTCCCTGAGGATTAGAGTGCAGAGATAGCCTCACTAGCCAGCCATAGAGACCAGAGGAGGTGGCACACACCTTTAATCCCAGCTCTAGGGAGAGAGAGGCAACAGCATTTCTGTGAGTTCAAGGCCACCCTGGCCTACTTGAGATCGAATCATCTAGAAAGTCTAAAAGAGAAACAGAGCTCATACTTTTGACCCCAGCATGCATCACAAGCTGTTACTCCTAGCAGTAGGGAGATGGAGACAGAAGTGATATGGCTGAGCAGAGGGAGGAATTTAAGGTGGGAGGAGACAGGAACTCAGGGTATTTCAGTCTGAGGATTCAGAGAAGCAGGATATTGCCTGTCTGAGAATCTTGTCAGTTTGAGAATCCGGTAGAGATAAAAAGTCTCTCTAATGGCTGGGTCCTTTACTTCTCTGATCTTTCAGCATTTACACTTATATCTGACTCCAAGTTTTTACTATTAAGACCAATTAGAATTCTCGTAACAAAAAAATGCTACTCTTTATGTTCCCTCTCATTCAAAACAACGGGAAGGCTTTTTATTTTCAGTTCTACTTTCACGTAATTTTAATAATGAATTTTCCCTTCCATCTCTTTGCCCTCCTCCGTCCCCCACTGAGCAAACTCACGTGCAAGAGAGCTGGTTGGCGTCAGCTTACACATATTGCCTTTGAAATTTCTGAAGTTTTGTCAAGTGTTAGATAAACATCTGGTTGGGGAACCTATGGAAGCCATGGGGAAAGGCTTCATGCCCTGAAAACGAGCAAATGTTCAAATCCTTTCTTCCCTTCCCCTAGTAAATTGTTAAGTCTTTACCAGAATACCACTGGCTCCAGAAGATTCCTATCTGGCTTTTCCTGCATCTGTTTTGGAATTGTGTCGCCAGCTTAGTTTGCTTCAATCACAAAAGTCATGGTAATGATTCTGAAAAAAAAAAAAAGTTATGTGATCTCACTGTTCTAAACAATTCATTGTCTTCCCATTATACTTTTGTGGTGGCATTGCTCAGCTTGCCTTGTGGTTCCTAGCTCATCCCTCCTTGTCCTTATGCATCCCAGCTTTTCTTTCTTGCATCCTTCTTCTGTGTCCATGTTTTTCTTTCAAATGTCTGCCTAATGATCACAGGACCAGAGCCAGGCATAAGAAGAAACAGTCAAACAAACTGCTCAACCAGTTCCCACAATTGCATTACAATCCCTTTTTCTATGTTGCATCTAGCGGTTCTGATGTAGCTCAGAATGCAAGTCAATCTTCTGACTGACTTACGGACTGTGTGTTTCAGCTGCCCATGCTTTCGCTTGTGGGACCTGGGGTTAGACCCGCTTGCCGTGGTTCTATGCTAGCTCCATATTGGCTTCTATTACTCAAACACATTAGCCATTCTGAGAATTTCAGAGATTTTATGTAGTTGTTCTGTCTGATGGATGCAATTCAGCTCCTTTTCCCTGAGTTTCAATCAAAATGCCATCTTCCAAGGGAGTGTTTACCAGATGGCCAACTTTCCATCTGAACTACAGTGCATTATAGCATCTTTTTGCAAAATCCCACTCAAGCTACAGTATTTTTTTTCATTTATTTTATTATTATCTACTCTCAGTAATATCAATACACCTTTAAGACATTCATGGTAAGACCAAGAGTAGATGATTAGTGTATATTTGCTTAGCTCACATTAATAACTTTCATAATGTTGTTTTATATTATAGACAAGACTTGGAGGAGGTAAATTTTATAATCAGTCTCCTCTTGAGAGAACATGAGGGTCTTTTAACAAATGGGTCTGAGTACATGGGTTAACAGGGAAGGGAACTACGTGAAGGAAGTTAAAAGGAAAAGCAAAATCCTGTTCTGTTGAATATCATATCTGAGATTTCCGTCACTGTCTCCTTAAACACAAGGGAGCTGGAAGAATTGGTTGAAGATAAGTTCTTCTTTAGCGCTGGCTCAGTTTTGCAACCACACTCATTTAGAAGCAAAACAAAATTTAGAGATGATAGAATCCATAGTCAGAGGGAATCCCACGAGTCTGATCCTCTGAGGAGAGTCATCCAGGGCAATTACTCATGGCGAACTGCTGCATAATTCTTACATCAGCTCTCTTGTGGCAGACACCTAAGTTAGCATTTTCATGTCAGAAATCAAGACGGTACATTACCTCAATAAAATCTTGATTTTGCATCCAAATTTGGATTCCTGTTTTCTCTGTAACTACCTATGTGACCTTGATTAGTAGATTGCTTTTATTCTTAGGACTTAGCTTGGACTTTTGGACTTTTCCCACTATTTCTTAAATATAATACAATGATTAAATAAGTCAAGAGAGTGTCTAACACATAATTGTCAACTATAGTGCTAGAAATTATTTAAAACTGGTTTAGCTCATACCTTTGTATCTCCAATCAGAAAACATGTGTGTTGTAATTAGGTATTCATGAAAATTCTACTTGTTTATTTAGTTCTTATTTCTGTAAATTCAAGCAAACTGTTTATTAATCCAGGTTTTCAGGTCTCTTATAGTAGCATTTACATTTACAATTAGTTTTGTTTCATTTTTACTAATAAAACTTTATTTCTATAATTTGAAAGGTTTATTTTAATCAATTATTGTAATAACGTTTTTGAAAAGCAAGTTTTTTTTACATGGGTACTGCATGATATCATTTATACCACCCCTCCCCTTGTCAATTCTTCTTATGACTCTAAGACTCTCTCTTAAATTCTTTTTTTTAATTAATTTTTTTTATTTCATTTTACATTTGGATCACATTTCGCCCTTCCACCCATCCTCCCGCCCCTCCTCTTTACCTCCCCTCCAGTCTACTTCTCATCCACTCCTCCCAACAGGTAAGGGCTCCAATGGGGAGTCAACAAAGTCTAGTACATTGAGTTGGGACAGGATCAAGCCTCTTTCCCGTGAAAGGTTGAGCATGGCATGCCCATAGGCAATGGGATTCCACAAGCTGGCTCATGCACCAGGGATAGATCCTGCTCCTACTGCCAGTGGCCCCTCAGATAGCCCAAGCTTCACTACTCTCCCCCACATACAGAGAGCCTAGTTCAGTCCCATGGCGGCTCTATAGCTATTGATCTAGCCTTCATGATTATCCTTGAGCTTGGTTCAACTGTCTCTGTAGATTTCGTATCATGTTATTGACCTCCCTTTGCTCATATATTCCTGGACCTCAGCTTGGTGTTTGGCTGTGGATCTCTGCATCTGGTTCCATCAGTTACTGAATGAAGGCTCTATGATGATAGTTGGGGTATTCACCAATCTGATTATGGAGGAAGGCCAGTTCAGGCACCCTCTCCACCACTGCTAGGAGTCTTAGGTGGAGTTATCCTTATGAATTCTTAGGAATTTCCCGAGCACCAGGTTTTTCCCTTAGGCCACAGTGACTCTCTCTATCAAGATATCTCTTCCATCGCTCTTCCACTCTGCCCCTCTCCTCTTGACTTTCCTCTCATGTTTTCATCCCCCTTCCCCTCATCTTTACTGCCCCCCCACCAGTTGACCCAAAAGATCTCATCTAATTTCCTTTCTCAGGGTGATCCATACATGTACCTCTTAGGGTCCTCCTCATTAAATAGCTTCTCTGGAGTTGTGATTGTAGTCTGGTTATCCTTTGCTTTACATCTAATATCCATTTATGAAAGAGTACACACCATGTTTGTCTTTCTGAGTCGGGCTTACCATACTCAAGATGTTTCTCGCTAGTTCTATCCACTTGCTTGAAAATTTCTTGATGTTATTGGTTTTTCTTTACAGCTGAGTAATAATCCATTGTGAAAATGTACCACATTTTTTAAAATTCATTCTTCAGTTGAGTGACTTCTAGTTTATTTCCATGTTCTGACTATTATGAATAATGCTACTACGAACATTGTTGGAGGAGTGTCCTTGTAGTATGATTGAGCATCCTTTGGGTATATGCCTAAGAGTGGTAATGGTGAATCTTGAGGTAGGTTGATTTTTGATATTAGCCATTTTGACAGGTGTAAGATGGTATTTCACCATCACTTTGATTTATATCTCCCTGATGAATGAGAATGTTGATCATTTCTTTAAATGTTTTTTGGCCATTTGAGGTTCTTCTGGTGAGAGTTCTCTGTTTAGCTCTGTACCCATTTGTTTCAATTGGATTATTTTGTATTTTGACATATAGTTTCTTAAGTTCCTTATTTTTTTGGCGATCACTCGTATGCCAGATGTGGGACGAAAAATCTTGTCCCATTCTGTCATTTTATCTGTTCCATGCTGTTGTTTTATCTTAGTGACAATGTCTTTGCCTTATAGAAACTTTTCAGTTTCAGGAGGTGCCATTTATTGATTGATGCCCTCAGTGTCTGTGCTACTGGTATTACATTTAGAAAGTGGCCTCCTGTGCCAATACATTCAAGGCCCCTTCTCAATATCTATAAAATCAGGGTCGATGTAACTGGGTTTATTTTGAGGTCCTTGATCCTCTTTGACTTGAGTTTTGTGCTTGGTGATAGATATGGATGTATTTGCAGTTTTCTACATGTTGATATCCAGTTATGCCAGCACCATTTGTTGAAGATGCTTTTCTTTTTCTATTGTACTATTTTGGCATCTTTGTCAAAAATCAGGTGTTCATAGGTGTGTGGATTAACATCAGTGTTTGATTCAATTCCATTTGTCCACATGTCTGTTTTTATGTCAATACCAAGCTGTTTTTATTACTATAGCACTATAGTAGAGTTCAAAGTCAGGGACGGTGGTGTTTCCAGAAGTTCCTTTATTGTACAGGTTTTTTTTTTTTTTTTTAGCTATGCTGGGATTTTTATTTTTCCATATGAAGTTGAGTATTCTTCCAAGGTCTGTGAAGAATTATGTTGGGATTTTGATGGGAATTGCATTGAATCTGTAGATTGTTTTCATAAGATAGCTATTTTAATTATATTAATCCTACCTATCCAAAAGCATAGGAGATCTTTCCATTCAATTTATTTCTGTAGAGACTTAAAGTTCATGCCATACAGGTCTTTCACTTGTTTGGTTAGAGTTACCCCATGATATTTTATATTTTTGGCTATTGTAAAGGGTAATGCTTCTCTTGTTTTTTCCTGGCCCATTTTATCATTTATATATAGGAGTGCTGCTAATTTTTGAGTTAATCTCTATTTAAATTTTTTATCCCATCTGGATTTAATTTTGGTATGTGGAATCTCTCTAAAAAATTATCCATTTCTTTTAAATTTTCCAACTGTGCGGAGTACAGGTTTTTGAAGTATGATCTGATGATTTTATGCATTTTCTCAGTATCTGTTGTTATGTCCTAGTTCTCGTTTCTGATTTTGTTAATTTGGATATACTCTGCCTTTGACTTGTTTGGGTAAGGGCTTTTCTATTTTGTTGATTTTCTTGAAGTACCAACTCTTTGTTTCATTGATTCTTTGTATCATTCTCTTTGTTTCTATTTTTTTTTTCAGCTCCTAATAAGATTACTTTTTGTTGTCTACTCCTCCTGGGTGCATTTGATTCTTTTTTTTTTCTAGATCTTTCAGATGTTCTGTTAATTCACTAATGTGGGACTTCTCCAACTTCTTTATTTAGTGCTGTGAAATTTTCCCTCAATACTGCTCTCATAGTGTTCCATAAGTGTGGGTATGTTGTACTCTCATTTTCATTGGATTCTAGGAAGTCTTCTATTTCTTTCTTTATTCCTTACTTGGCCTAGGGGGTGATTCATGTGTGCATGATTCAGTGTCGATGAGTGTGTAAGCTTTCTGGAATTTGTGTTGTTGTTGATTCTAACTGTAAGCTATGGTGGCCTAAGTAGAAAATTGCAGGTGCTTTTTTTGGAGCAAGACTGTACATCGCATGAGTTCATGGTTGTAAGCCAGGGACTTTCTGGTGGCATATACAGCATCTTCCAGCACTAAGAAAGCTAGCTAGTAAGGTTGAAGCTTGGAAGTCAGCAGCAGTTTGATTTCTCCATGTTCTTTGACTTAAGTGTGTGATGTCTTTAGCAATGGGGTTTTATCATCAAAGTTTTAGGTGGGTGATCAAGAGCAATGGAAATTCTTTATATATTCTGTGTTTTAATCCTGGCCAGACTCATGATGGACAAGTGTCTGCTCCTATTCCCTGCAGGGCCTTTTCATCCTGTTGATTCTTTGTTTCTTGACTCACAGACATTTATAATTTTGACATCACTAAGCTTTTCCCCACCAATTCCTTGGCCTTTTTAGGATGATAGCTAAGAAATTATGCCAAAACTTTTGTTAGCTTTTCCCTTGATTGCTTCTAAAGTTTTTGAGTTTAGCTTTTATATTGAGATCCAACTTCATCTCTATGTAATGCTTCTGAGGAGCAGGTTTTTTCATTTATTGTTAGAATGCTTATTTTTAGAATATAGCATCAAATATTTTCTCTGTTGATTTTGTGTTTGATCACTCTACTGAATGTACTAATAATGTATTTTTTACTGAATTTTATTAATGATACACTCTACTTACTTATTAATTAAAATATGCCTAAATAAATCTAACTTTACTAATGTTATTATTGTTATTACTATAAAATCTATACCAATACCTATCTCACTATAATTTTAATTTTTACATTATATTAATATCTATTTAACAGTTATAACATGATTACACCATTTTCTCCCTTCCCTTTAGTCTTCCTAACCCCTCCAATGAATTCCACTTTGTTCTCTCTCAAATTCCTAACTTGTTTTTTTTTGTCTCATGTAGACACACACATACACACACATGCACACACACAAACTCACACACATTTCTAAATACACAACTACAGCCTACTCAGTGTGTATTTTGTTGCTTGTATGTTTATACGCTCAGAGTTGACCACTTTGTATTAGATACTCAATTGAGGGTCTCCTCTTTGGGAAAGACCATTTTCTCCTGCTTTCAACATTCTTCAACTGCCTGTAGCTTTGTTAGGTTTGAGGCCCATAGAGTTTTCCCCTTTCAGTTTTGCATCTCCACTGCATTATTGTTAAAGTCTTGTTTAGGCAGAGCCTCCATCAGTGTAGCATCTCTGACACTTCTAAGAGACAAAAGAGACATCTTACCAACTCCCCGCTCCTTTCAGTTTTATATTCTTTCTGTCTCCTCTTCTGAAATTATCCTAATACTTCCCAGTTTTATCATAATATTGAATGTGATACATTACAAATGTTGTTGGTCGAGTTTCTACCAGAATTCGAAACATATAACAGTACAGTGACAAGTAGTTAATTGTCCCTGTCAAAGTATAACTAATTTTCACAATTTTGCTATTTAATTAAACAAAGAATATTAAATATTTAATGTATGAAAATCACTGTAACCCAAATTAAGAAATGTCTGGAATGTAAACCCCTTTGTCATGGTGTACCCCTATGATAAACTCTGTTTGTTAAATAAGTATTTCCAGTTTTATTTGTTTTTCCTTTACTAGTTGTAAATTGTGTTATTGTGATTCAATCTGTTGGGCTTTGGCCTTCATTAGAAAAAGGTAGTCGCTATATTTGTAAGTAGGATAGGATGAAATCCAAGTACTACAGGAGAAAGGTTTTATTCTTTCAAATCTTTTTACTAACCCTCTTTTCTTTGTCCAGGCAACAGCCGATCAAGGCTGTCTGCCTTTTCCCAACGCCGCTCATGAATAATGAGTACCTGATGCCCTGTTTTCACTGCTTTCAGAGAGGAGCGCTGGAAAGCCAGTGATGAATGAAGGTCTTCACATCTGATCCTTTAAGGCGATTACTGGGAGGCTCCAGGAAGGGCCTTTACTGAGAGCTGCAGCACACAACTGAAAGGAGATGCTATTATCTACCGGAATGTGTGCTCGTTAACCTAGAATCTTAAAAGTTTAAGCACAAAATTCCCGGAGAACACAGAGCTTAAGATATATTCTATAAGCCTTAGAATAGAGGGAAATACTATTGGGAGGATAACCCCTTCCCTCTTACCATTCAAAACTGGTAAAGGAATCAGGAGAAAGGAAGGGACTGGGACTATTGATGGTGCACTTTTCAAGAAAAGTCATTTTATGTTTTCAATGCCACATCTGGATAGAATGAAAAAGGTAGAAAACTCAGTGGAGGTGACAGGGAAGCAGGGGACTCAGAGCTAGCACACAGACTTGTCTCTGAGGAGTCTTGAGTTAACTTGATCAAAGGGAACCTTATTGAGAAGACCAGAGTCCGGCATGTTTGACAGAAACCTTCCAGATTCCCTTTTTATGACCCCTGCTGTACCTTGGAGGAGTGTAGAAATGACTGAGACATGCATGCCTAGAAAAAATAGCCAGCAGTGTGCTTGTTTCTGACAACTGATGGTTGTGTAGTATCGGCGAATCAATCCCACACCAGTTATGTTTTAAGGGGTTATTTATTTTGGGGGGTAAAACTTACATATACCATAAACCGTCAGGAAGGGAGCCTAGTCGCTGGAGCAGGAGCTGGGACCAAGTGCCGAAACCAAGAGGCCCTAGCCGAGATCTGTGGCTCTTTTTAAAAGAGAAATATACCACGCCCCAGTGGGCTGGTATTTCTGCGGCTTTTGGCTGACGGAGCGAAAGGCCCTCCCACAGCACCGTGGGCTCGTGCTTCAGTGACTATTGGCTGAAGCAGCGGAAGATACTCCTGCAGCAACTCCCCCTTTTAAGGAAGAGAGTTCTAAGCCTACTACGAAATTATATACAGTAAGTACAAACCTACACAATTATATACAATAAGTACAAATATCCTATTCTAACTAGCTAAAGTCTTGTATAATAAATAACTTGGCCAAGTCATGAGAGGAAAGTAGTTACATTTATCTAGTCTTCAACCCCATAGAAGATCCGAGAAGCGAAATAATGTTACCTGAATAATTAGGAAGTGCAATCAAAGAACTTCCAAAACATGCAACAAATCACAGAGACAACTGGCTACCTGGGCAATCACCAAAGACCTGTTTGCAGCGTTGAAGCAACCAACTTTGACTAAGGCCTAGAAAAACTGACAGATTATTTTTAACAGGCAAGAGATTTCTCAAAACCATCTTACCCTGTCTTGGCAAGATTTAACAGTTCTGTTTATCCATTTCCGGATTTTATCCATTTCCAGATTTTAACAGGCAAGAGATTTTTCAAAACCGTCTTATCCTGTCTTGGCAAGATTTGACAGTTCTGTTTATCCATTTCTGGATACCGTGTATTTGTCAGTAGTTGAGGTATGGGCAGTTCCTTACCCAGAGGTCAGTTTTGTCAAGAAGACAAGCTCCAAGTGGAGTGTCTTTGGTGCTCAACAATCTCTCGGGAATAGGTGGGTATTGCCAGGAGTGATTGTGTCTCACTACACAGAACATTAAGATTAAATTAAATGCCATTTTCTACAGCTCTTTGAAGAGGTTGAAGACTATTTATACATAATCTCTATGTATCTAAAGAACCTGATTAGTCTAACCATAAATATGACAGACATAGATGACTATTGATCTACAATTCTTAACATGTATCTAACTTAAAGACTAAGAGAATAAACAACTGTGCAATAAATGAGGACAATGACCTCCAAATGTAAACAATAACTATCAATACATAAACAATATATGAGTGTCTTAATCAGAGGTAGAAATGTACACTGCAATATGGTATACATATATCAATACAATATATATCAATACATAAAAAATGTTTTAAACAGGTAGAAGCATGCATACATACAATATTCAATATATGCCGATGTAATTATCTATAAACAATAACTCACAAATACCATTATTATCTATCCAATTATTCCCCCCCCTTTTTTTCCCAAAAGATCCCTGAGCTTATAAAATTCCTTTCCCAACTCTCAACCGTATACTAATTATAATCAATCCCTAAATATTGTTCCTAAACCTGAGGACAAACTTTGCTGACAGAGGGGACATCGTCCTCTAGAATTACTTCCAGCTGTCATGGGGGTATGGTTCTTTCTGGAGGATCCTGTGAAACTAAAATGATGGTTAAATTTCAAGGTCAATGTCTTTTAAAATTGCAAACAGTCTCTGAGTATTTGGTGGAGGTCTGGCCAGAATGTTGTACAAGATGTGCACCATTTTAGCTAACCAAGTTGGAATCATCTGTGCAGCTGATACCCGAAACAGGACTTGTAGTAGCACTATCAGTATCATGACGTCATATCAACCGAGTGGAGTTGTTGTTATGTTGTTATGGGGGTCCCATCTTCTTCCTGGAAACTTCAAATGTCAGTGCAGAAAGAACTCATTGTTCATTATGGAAAACTTCAACATTAATTATATAGACATATACAAACATATATTCAATGAAAGGTATGATAGACATATTCAATGAAAAGTATGATAGATATGAAGAAAAGCAAAGATGTTTTCTAAACTCATATTTCTTTCTGTCTCATATCATGACTCTTGACATAAGGCAAAAACTCTAGAAACTCTGGGTTTTTCTCCTAACAACAGGCATGGAATTAGAGAGGGACTGAGCCAAGAGTCCAACTCCAAAACCAGCTCTATAAATTCAGAAATATGATTTAGTATATTCCAAAGAACCTATTCAGTTTTCTTGATAATCCATATTGGGTAGTTATTTTTCCATCTGTCAGTATTCAAACATCCAGGGTCTTTTGAATTTTTCAAAGATGAGCATTTTCCTGTGGAGACAAGAACAGAACCCTGCCCCCATTTTATGTTTTTCTTACCACCTGTATGGTCATCATCATTGTAGATGCTGTCATTTCTCCGTTCCAAGAGGTTTCTTCTCTTCAGATCTAACCTTTATTAATTTTGATGGTATCCACAATTTTTCTTCTCCTGTGGAAACAAGAGCAAAACCCCTTCCCCAACGCAGCACATCTCCTGGCTTCCACTGTGAGGTCAGCACATCCTTGAAATAAATTGGTTGATTTAATTCAGCAGACTTTTCCAATATCCAATGTCTTTCTGCAGCTGTTGTCCCCTTCTCATTAGCATTGAGAAAATTCAAGGTTAATAAAGCATTATGTAACCTATTCCTGGGGATATTTTCCACCCCTTTCTGTTTGTTCAACATATCTTTTATAGTTCGATTTGATCTTTCTATAACTGCTTGACCTGTAGGATTGTATGGTATACCTGTAACATGCTTAATATTATAATAAGCAAAAATTCGTGTCATTTTCCTAGAAACATAAGCTGGACCATTATCTGTCTTTATCTGTGTAGGTATACCCATGATGGCCATAACTTCTAATAAATGAGTGATTACTGAATCAGCTTTTTCTGAGCTTAAAGCAGTTGCCCATTGGAAACCTGAGTACGTGTCAATGGTGTGATGTACATATTTTAATTTGCCAAATTCTGGAAAGTGAAACACATCCATCTGCCAAATTTCATTCCTTTTAATACCCTTTGGATTAGTCCCTGCAGGCAATGGTGTTTGGTTATAAAAAGAACAAGTAGGGCATTTCTTTACAATCTCCTTAGCTTGTTGCCATGTAATAGAAAACTCTTTTTTCAAGCCTTTGCTATCAACATGGTGTTTTTTTATGAAATTCAGATGCCTGTAGCACACTACCAATCAATAATTGATCAATATCTGCATTACCTTGTGCTAGAGGACCTGGCAGATCCGTATGGGGTCGGATATGTGTTATATACATAGGGCAGAGCCTGTTTCTGATCATGTCTTGTACCTGGATAAACAATGAGGTCAGTTCTGTATCATCAGGTATAAATTCAGCAGTTTCAATATGCAAAATAACTCTTTCTGCATATTGTGAGTCAGTAATTATATTAAGAGGTTCTTTAAGATCCCTAAGCACCATAAGGATGGCATATAATTCTGCCTTCTGGACAGAATCATAAGGACTTGGTTCCACTTTACTCAATTCTTCTGATTTGTAACCTGCTTTCCCTGATTTATTAGCATCGGTATAAAATGTACAGGCTCCGGTTATTGGAGCATCACGGACAATTCGAGGGAGGATCCAAGAAGTTCTCTTTATAAAGTTAAGTCTCTTGCTTTTTGGGTAATTGTTATTGATTTCTCCCAAAAAATTAGCACAATCTCTTTGCCATGGTTCATTGTCTTCCCACAACTTTTTTATCTCATCATCAGTGAAAGGCACTATAATTTCTGCTGGGTCTATACCTGCTAATTGACGAAGTCTCAATTTTCCTTTTATAATCAATTCAGAGACTTTTTCCACATAAGTTTTTAATTTTTTACTTGGTTTGTGTGGTAAAAAGATCCACTCTAAAATAGTATCTTCCCTCTGCATTAAAATTCCCGTAGGAGAAATTATGGAAGGCAATATGACTAGAATGCAACTAAGATTTGGATCCACCCTATCTACATGTGCCTCCTGTAATTTTTCCTCAACCATCGTCAGTTTCTTTTCTGCTTCATCTGTTAACTCTCTGGGACTATTCAAATCTTTGTCACCATCTAAGGTTTTGCTTAAATGAATTATTAGATCAGGTGTTATCCCAACAGCTGGTCATAGACTGGAAATATCTCCTAATAATCTTTGAAAGTCATTAAGAGTTTGTAACCGGTCTCTCCTGATTTGTGCCTTTTGAGTCTTAATTCTTTGTAAACCTATTTTATAACCTAAATAATTAACAGAATCTCCTCTCTGAATTTTTTTAGGAGCAATTTGCAATCCCCATTTAGGTAATACTATTTTTACTTCTTCAAACAGCCTTTCTAAGGTGTCTTTGTTTTGATCAGATATCAGGATATCATCCATATAGTGGTATATTATGGACTTAGGAAATTGTTTGCATATAATTTTCAATGGTTGGCTTACAAAATATTGGCACAGGGTGGGAGAGTTTAACATTCCCCTTGGGAGGACGGTCCACTGGTACCTCTTTGCAGGCTGAGAGTTATTATAGGTAGGCACTGTGGAGGCAAACTTTTCTCTATCTTTTTCTTGTAATGGTATAGTGAAGAAACAATCTTTCAGATCAATAACTATAAGAGGCCATCCTTTTGGTAACAGGGAGGGCAGAGGAATTCCAGATTGCAGAGGGCCCATAGGTTGAATAACCTTGTTGATAGCTCTAAGATCTGTCACCATTCTCCATTTACCAGACTTTTTCTTAACAACAAATACAGGAGTGTTCCAAGGGCTGGTAGATTCTTCTATATGTCCAGCATCTAATTGCTCTTGTACCAGCTGTTCTAAAGCCTGTAACTTTTCCTCAGCTAAAGGCCATTGTTTAGTCCATATTGGTTTTTCAGTCAACCATTGTAAAGGCATGGCTGTTGGTACCTCTGAAGGGCCATCAATTGTGTTGTGTTCTTGTATAGCTCTAATGGCTGGTTTCCACCATCTGTAATATCTTGTAGTATTGTCCTCAGAAATATAGGCTCTGGAAGCAGCAGGAATGTTAATTTGGGTATTCCATTGCTGCAATAGATCACAGCCCCATAAATTCACTGCAATATTTGCTACATATTGCCCCACGCTACCTTCTCGCCAGCAAGAACAACGTGGGGCACTTAGGATTCTTCTGCAGTAAAGCTTTAATGCGTCTTGAGAGGGAGAGCATCAGCTTCCAAAGCGGAGACCCAGAATGAGGGGAAACCAGCCCTTATAAAGGAAACAGTCCTCGCTTCTGACATGTCACTCTTGGATTGGTCCGCTGCCCATTATCCCAGGTGATGCCTCGGAAGTAGGCAGGGACGCAGCAGTAGAGAGTTACCAAGCACATGCTCTGGGATTAAAGGCGTGTGCTACAACACCTTGAACTCACAGAGATCTGCCTGCCTCTGCCTCCCAGGCATTGGGACCGAAGGCGTGTACTACCACACCTTGAGGTCACAGAGGTCAATCTGCCTCTGCCTCCCAGGCATCAGGACTAAAGGCGTGTACCACCACACCTTGAGGTCACAGAGGTCAATCTCTACCTTTGTCCCTAGAAGCGATGGAGAATGTAGTTGCGGCCCTCCACAACATATGGCCTTAGTTTTCCTATTTGTCCGTCTGGACCTATACAATTGACCCATCTAGTGCTTTGTCTTACTCGAGATAGGGTTCCAATTCCTAAGAACTGAATATCTACCTCCTGAAGAGGCCAATGTGGATGCCAAGATTCTGGAGTAATGATACTTACATCCGCACCTGTGTCCAGTAAGCCAGTAATAAATTTGTCTTTTACACACACTCTTAGCTGTGGTCTTTGTTCATTTATAGAAGTCTGCCAGAATATTCGTTTACTTTGTCCTCTTAGATTTCTTGATTCATTCACCACATTTAACTCATCCTTCAGGCCGTTATTGCTTTTAACAGCAGGCATGGGGCATTCTAATTTCCCTGAAGAGGCCTGTTCTCTGCAGTGATCGGAAATGACTGGACCACATTTGCCATGGGGGGCTTCGAGAGGCCCCCTATTGAGTTTCCCGATGGCAATGGGTTGCCCTGTTTATCTCTTGTTGACCTACACTCATTTGTCCAATGCCTGCCCTTTCCACATCTCCTACATAAACCTGAAGGCTGAGTCCTCCTATTCCTGTTATTCCTAGAAGAGTCATTATTCCTGGAATTCCATTGTCTACAGTCCCTTTTCATGTGTCCCATTTTGCCACAATGAAAGCATTTTGTAATCTGATGTCTCCGTTTACCTTTGGAAATTGCTTCTTGCACCCATGTTTCATTGCCATAATCAAATGTATCAACATTCATTGTATGTAAAACTCATTCATCCAAAGGTGCTGATCTGAGCATTAAAGGCCCCAGGATCCTTTTGCATTCTACATTGGCATTCTCATAAGCCAAGGACTCAATTACTATATTTCTTGCTTCTGGATCAGGTATCCCTATTTGTACAGCCTTAGTTAGTCTTTGTAAAAAGTCACTAAAGTGTTCTCTCTGACCCTGTTTGACCCTGATATACGATTCTACTCTCTGACCAGAGTCTTGAACCCTGTCCCAGCCCCTTAGAGCTGCTGTAGCACATCTGGATAAAATGTTTTCATCATAAAGAGCTTGTTCCTGAGGATCAGAGTAAAGTCCTTCCCCTAGAATTTGATCTAGAGGAACCTCAATTCCTTTCGCTGATTCTTGTTGTTGTAAAAGTCTGGCCTCTTGTTTGAATAGGCATTTGAAATGCCATAAAGGTCCGTTCTCTAGGACAGCTGACGTGAGCTGGTTCCAATCTTAAGGGGTGGCCCTGCTGCTCAGAGCCCAGGATTTTAACATCTCCCTAACAAAGGATGGATGTAGTCCATAATTCACAATTGCTTGTTTAAATTCTTTCAGATCATTCATACGTATAGGCTCCCATGTATGTTCTTTAATGACCTTAGGGTTTTTGGAGCCGGTTCTTTTCTAATGTTATTACTGGAAAGGCAGGTATAACTCTATGTAGACTGAGAGTTTTTTGAGGTGAATGTTGCCTTTCTACCTTTTGCTCCTGTTCATCAGAGTCTATGATTTCCTCAATCTTAGTAAATCTGCTCACCATTGCCTTCTGTAAGTCCTGAATCTCCTGTCCAGTATTATGCTCCAAAGCCTTCATTAACGATTCTAAGGCATGGAGCTTGTCTGTCAGAGACACCATTTCCTCCTTGGACACAATCCTCATGGCATGTACTGTGCCTTCTTGTATGGAAATCCTGTCAATTATTCTATCATACCCTTTTGATAAAGTCCGATTTTCACATTCAATGGTTACAATCCTCTCAGCTAATGTTTCAGCACTTACAGTCATGGACTGGAGGTTACGAGTCATTTTGGTTGTCCCCTCCTCCAGAGCAGTGAAACTCCCTTATAAAGAAGCAATATCAGACTGTACCTTCTTGATATTTTGGTCAGTCGACCGAGTCATATCAGACAAAGATCTAGTCTCCTCCTTGAGATCTCCAAACTCTTTTTTGAGGAGGTTGGTATCGGTCTGAAATGTTCTTAAGGTTTTAATCTCTGCCCTCAGCATTGTAAATTCAGTCTGTAAGGACTGTATCTTTCTTATAAAATAACCAAACACCAGAAAAGCAACAGATCCCAGGAATAACAAAGTAAGAGGAATATCAGAGACATCCTTCAGAATATCCTCCATAGCGCAATTAAAAAAACCATTGAACTTTTGGATAGTAATATTTTCTGACATTTTCAATCAAAAGAAATTGTAGTTGTATGTATGTATGTATGTATGTATTTTCAACCAAAAAAAAGAATCTTTCCTGTAATGACCGTTGCCTGCCAGGAGGAGGTGGGGCGCACCTGAATCCACGTGGCAATGCCATCGATTCAGGAAGTAAACTCTAGAATATATACACTCAAATCCAGAGGTTAAATTCACAGATCACAAAAGGTCAGAGAGCTTCTAGTGGCCAATAAACAAGGCAGCCTGGCCTACCCCGGCCGGGCTCTCCTGCCCTGCTGTTCTGTTCAATCCGATGCAGAGAGTCGTGACACAGCCACTGCGCTGTTACTAAAGAGGCCTAGTGCTTTGGGCCCCGTGTCCCTGTGCTGGGATTAAGGGTCAAGCTGCTTGCAGCACTCCCAATCAGTTATGAAGGATGGCAGGGGTTTCAAACAGCTTGCTGAAACTTCAAAGGGAACTTGTGCTGTGAGCTCTTTGACTCACATTACAAGGAAAAACTTAAAAATCCATGCAGAACAGGGCAAAGTAGGCCTGCAGAGACTGAGAGACTGTCTGGACCTGTGTATCCTGGGAGGTGTGGAGGTTATGGCTGAGGGAGGGCTTGTGCCAAACCCAGCTGGCCAAGCTGAGCTGGTGGCAGGTAGCCAAGCCAGAGGCTGAGCTGGGGGTAGAGGGGTGGGGTGGTTCTTAAACCAAACGCTGGGTGCCAAATATCGGCGAATCAATTCCACACCAGTTATGTTTTAAGGGGTTATTTGTTTTGGGGGGTAAAACTTACATACACCATAAATCATCAGGAAGGGAGCCTAGTCACTGGAGCAGGAGCGGGAGCAGGAGCCGGGACCAAGTGCCGGAACCAAGAGGCCGGAGTCGAGATCTGTGGCTCTTTTTAAAAGAGAAATATACCACGCCCCAGTGGGCTGGTATTTCAGCGGCTGTTGGCTGACAGAGCGGAAGGCCCTCCCACAGCACCGTGGGCTCGTGCTTCAGCAACTATTGGCTGAAGCAGCGGAAGATACTCCAGCAGCAGTGTAGAACTACAGTCCACATTTTAATGGGGTCAGAGGATAACCCAACACAAAGGATGATCAGAATCCAGCAGGGCAGAAATCCTCTAAAGCTTGATGTAATATTATGAGATACTTAAACGGATGATGGCGAGACACACATAGAAATGTAACTCTTAAAGGCTTTATAGAAACTTGTCTGTGAAATCATATCACTACCACTATAGGAAACAACCTTCCATAGTATTGGATTGTGCATGAATACCTAAACGCATTTTAAATTTTATATGTACATCTTTTTCATTTCCAATGTGTAAAAAAGTCTATTTTGTGTCTCCCTAACCATTCAAACTATCTCACATCTATTTTCCTGGTGCAGACATCTCAAACCATACCTCTCTGGGAGCTGCTCTTGCTCCCACTGTAAAGCTCCGCCATTCTTACATATAACTTGGCGCCTTTGCCAGTCACAGTGAGGGTTGTTGATCTCCCTGCTGTGGAAAGTTCTGACTGCATTGGGGTTTCTGTGGTAGAATTTCTTCTCTTGGAGGCAAACAATTACACAAGTTGAGCTGGCTGTTCTTAATGTCCAAGGTGGGAGGACTCTAAATTGTATAAGAATCAACCTAAAGAATCTGATTGTTAGTTAATTAATTTGAGTCAGTGTTTTTCTATTTAGCCCTGATGGACTGACTCTCATTATGTGGATCGTGGTAAACTCAAATTCACACGTCCCAGATACACCTGAGTGCTGGAATGCTGGAACTGCAGGAATCCCTATAAATCCTGAAAGTTAGAGCAGACTGGTTTTTGTTTGTTTGTTTTTTTTAAATTGCAATTATAAGATTATAGTCCTTCAAAAACAGTGAGAAATGAAAAGTTATAAGTCAAGATTCATTATCATTCTGGTGGCACAGAAAGTATCAAAAAAAAAAAATCAGTGTTCCGGATGAACTACTGGATGTTGTCTTTGTTGTTCATTTATATAAAACATTATTTAATATATATTAAACACCCCCTTTTTCTCTACTCATTTATGTTACAACATGCATAATAATGTTGTTTAATCAGAGGTTGCAAACTCCAGGCCTCATGATGTGTCAGAGAGATTTGGTTGCGAGTAGCCCCCACATCCAGAAGAACAACTAACAATTCTTCACTTGAATTCCTTCTTTATCTCATGATAATAGGTACTAGTGAACCAAACTATCTACAACATGGGGTTTGTCATTTATTTTTCGAGCTCAGTAGTTGGGTTGTCAGTTGGTTCAAATTGCAATCATTTTGAAAACGAATTGGAGATGAAAAGCAATTCAAGTAGTTATTTCGTGAACCTTCTGTACTTAATCAACAGTAGCAGTTTAAGACAATTAGGAAAGGATGTAACTTACATGAAAGCTGCTAAGGCAAATGGATTTTTAAAGTGCAGTTTATTTCTTCCAGAGCAATGAGACCTTGCAATGGGAGATCTGAGATTAAGTTTTTGCTTTCCTGGGGTCGTGGGTGGCCATTCTTCTAAAACACTTGCCTTTTATTTTGGCATGGCATCTAGTCTTTAAGTGTACATCATGTGTGTGAGTGCTGAACTTATGTCAGCATTCTGTTAGATCCTCCGGGGATCCAAATGTGGAGACCATGAATGACACCTTTTCTCAAGAAGCTAGAGATGTATGGAAAGCAGGAAATGAGTGGCTCTTCTTAGATCGCTATTTCAAAGTTTCACTAGGGATCCTTAGATCTTACCCTTCTAATAGTTGTTAAAAATGAGTATACAAAGTGATGGGTTTGGTTGGGGCACTTTCATATACACTTGGTTCGTATTCATCTTTATCTCCAATAGTCCTTCCCTATCTCTGTACTCTTGCTGGTCCCTCCCTGCTTTTATGTTACGTGAATTCCATTTTCCTTATATCCTATCTTTTGAGATCTCCCCCTCACTCTCTGTCCCTCTCTCCCTGCCTTCTCTCTCTCTCTCTCTCTCTCTCTCTCTCTCTCTCTCACACACACACACACACACACACACACAGAGAGAGAGAGAGAGAGAGACAGACAGACAGACAGACAGACAGACACACATACTTGCTTATATATTCAAACATATATTCCTCATATAAGACAAATGCAATATTGTCTTTCTAAGTCTTGTTTATTTTGCTTAACATAATAATTTTCAATATTATTCCACTCTCCTGAAAATTGCACATCTCACTGATCCTTATGCCTTTGGTGATTCTCCCCTCTGATATTGTAAAGATGTATCAAGATAGAAATACTGTTTTATAGTTAGCATATACAAGTTGCAGTAGATTGCTGCATATTGATCTATTGCACAGTAGTGTTGATGCATTCACTTTTTAAAGCTGTAGATCATCTTGATATACAGTAGGCACAAAGAATTTAATCTGAGAATAATAGATTATGTCTTCTAGTCTGAGGTGTATGTCTTCCTTTCTTTATTCTTTTAGCTAGAAGATTTAGTGGTCTAATAGTGAATGAAATTGAGACTGGTTAACATTTGTAGTTATTTGTTAGAGGATTAAGAACAGTTTTATATTTATTATTTTTGCAGGTATTATTTACCAGATTAAGAACAATTTGTTCTCTTTCTATGCTTGGAACAGTCTAGACATTTCAAGAAGAAAGTCGATAATCATGTGCTTATAAAACACTACGCTGAAGCAAGGCTGTATTTACAAAAGGCTTGGAAGTCCTGGAGGGGTTGGATTCAGAGCTCTAACACTAGAGCTATTGATTCCAGCAACACATTGCAGCGTGTGTAATGCAGGGATCAGGAGAGTGTTGCCAATGTACTTTGTGGTGCCCAGGTCTCCAGAGCCTTCCTTTCTCGAACTAGCACCCAGATGAAGGCTGACATTTCAAATCTATTTCCCCAAATATCCGCCGAGTGCCTCCAATTAGCAGAAGCATGTTTATAGGCTGCAGGTCGGCAGCAAGGGCAGAGGCCGGAGTAGAGAGGAATGTGGAAGGAAGGTGTAAATTGTGCTTGGCAAACAGCAAGGCCTGTGCACAGGATCCCGACCAGCCATTCACTGTTACTTCTCAAATTCATCCATATACCCTTTACGTGTTATAAATCTTTTAGATGGCGAAAGAGCAAGCAAATATTCCTGACTGACAGCGCAGCTTTCCTTAGCAGCAGAGGAAAGGCATGTTTCCTGTTCGGCAGAGTTCCTCACTCACACTTTTTGTCTCTGGATGGGTCATCGTTTTCATTTGGGTAGTTTACTTACTGCCCTGACTCAATTCCTTTCGTAGTTCTCTCAGAATTTCATTCAATTAATTTTGATAATATTCATCCTTCCATCCTTAGGTGTGGCACGCCACGTCCGGCAGCAGAAGAATCGCGCCACTGGTGGGGAGGGGGGGTGCGAAAAGCCTCAGGGCAAGGCGGAGGCTTGATGCCAAAAGGTGGCGGCAGGCAGGCAAGCGAGAACAGGGCGGCGCCGTGGCGCCCTACACTTAGGGGTCTCCTTTTCCTAACTTTGTTCTTCCAGCAAGGCATCCTCTCTCTGTCTCTGTCTTTGTCTCTCTCTCTCTCTCTCTTTCTCTGGTGTTCGTCATGGACATGACATCCAATGACATTTCCTATATAATACGTAATTATAAAAAAAGCATTTATTTATGTGTTGTTTAGTTTTCTATCATCTTCACATAAGTTAGAGTCATTTGGGGAAGGGGATTCTCATTTGAAAAAAAAAACTAAATAATGTTGGATTATAAAAAAGTCTGTAGGGCATTTTTACGAAAATGAAATGATAAATTAACGATTGATTTGGGAGGGCCCAGATCACTGGTGGCAGCACCACTCCTTGTCATATGGTCCTGGGTATTATAGAAAAGCAGGCAGAGCAAACCATGGGAGCAAACCAATAAGCAGCAAGCATCTCTACCTTGTTTGTGTTTCGGTTCCTGCCTCTAGAATCCTTCCTTGAATTCCAGCCCTGACATCCCTCCGTGATGGAGTATGACCTAACTGTTATAAACTGAAACAAGCCCTTCCTCTCCACATTGCTTTTGGTCATGGTGGGTTTTTTTTTTCTTAGTAACAGAGACGCTAGGTGTGACAATTGACTTTGACATGTTCTATTTGCAGGAAACAAGTCACAGAATAGACTCACTTTGAAGAGTAAATCCTGGGAGGTAGAAGTCACTGGGTTCATCTCAGGTTTGACGTGGGCCTTCTGTTGAATTTTCCATAACCAGTGACCAGTGTAGTTCATCTGTGCAGGAGATCACCACATAAAGTACAGTACAAGGCTCCTTGGTCTTCTGTGGTATTTAATGAGCATGTGAGAGGGATTTAGGTGGGCAGCACATTTTGTACAGACTTGACAATGAGACTCACTTTTGCTGCCTTTTTTATAAAACCTTGGAAACAATGGAGCAATGCAGTGAGATCTATTTAGGAGGAGACAGAGATTTCAGCTCAATTGACCGTCATTGATTTGATGTAGATAATAATTTACTCTACCTGGATGTGGGTTTATTTCCATTTACAAATTAGAGTGTACAAGCTATGAAGATTTTCAAGTCCCTAGGAGCTTAAAAGTACATGATTAGAAGCGTTTTCTAAAGCAATCATAATGACCAGGAGAAATGACTCACGCCGAAAAGTGATTGCTGCCAAGCCAGATTACCTGAGTTCCCTCCCCAGGACCCACATGGAAGGAAAAAAACTGACCTCAACGGGCTGTTCTCTGACTTCTACTGTGGATCTTGATGCCCACACAAACAAACAAATGAACTCACTTACTAAAGAAAGAAATAAATGTAGTGAAACATCATAAAGCAGCCATAAAATGACATTTTTAAATTTGATTCCACATGAAGTATTTTTTTCCACTGAAATATCTTAATAATAGTAAGAAGAAAATGGACAGAAAAAATTCTGTATTTGGTGAGTTTTATATTATATATAGGAGACATGAAAAATCTTTCCACATTTAGAGATAATTCAATTACCGACAACTGAGGGCAAATACAATCTTACATTTCTCTTTTCTCTCTCAAGCTTTCCTGACTTAATGTTTGACCTGTTTATACTTGTTCAAAATGTAATCCATATGCTGGGATCCTGCACTTGAAATAAGTAAATTGATTTGTAAGAATTGTTTGAAGTCTTAAAGCTCTTTGAATTCTGTTTAATCAACTAAAATTTTCTTTCCTTTAGATACTTTCATATATATATACATATATATATATATATGTATATATATATATTTATCCTAAATTGAATCAACGTAATGTTGATCTAGTCACTTGGCTTAGGCAATAGTCTCCTGACATGGTTTTGAGTAGACTTGCACACATTCTTTTATTTCCCTTGGTTGCTTACCAGAATATGTCTTTCTTTTTATAGACCACTCAATATCTCTGACTGTAAAAACCTTTCCCTGATTCGTGTAGAATGAGAATGTCTTCAGCTTGCTAAGGAATTTAGAGATTTTTTTTTTAGCCGAATAGACTCCTATTAGAGAAAGGAATGGAAGTCCAGAGGGAGATGAAACTCTACTTGATATAGCTAGAAGACTCAAGTTGAGTCTACTAGTTGACTAGCTGAGACTACTAGTTGATTCTAGCAGATGACATAGCTAGTTCATGGAAAAGTTAAAACCACAATCTGTCATTTTTACCATAGCTTTGCGACTGCCGCCTGTAGAGTCAAGGGATCCCTGGCCACTGATACATCCCTCCTCTCTATCACTTCCTTTTCATATTTCTTTGAAAGCAAGATATTCTAATACAAGGGGATTTCCAATTTCAAGTATATGTATATTTTGAAGTTCATACTGATGCTTTATGGTAACATTCATATTTTATTGCACCAGGTTAAGTCATATAGTCACAAGTAATTAATACAAATCAAGCATTAGTTTGAGACAGTGTCTTGCAATGTAGCCCTGACTGGTCTAGAAATTGCAATGCCACCCAGGCTGGCCTCAACACAGAGATCTGTCTATGTCTGCAGCTCACCAGGGCTGCTGGTATTGAAGGTTATAAATCACCAATCCCAGCTCAAACCCAGTGTTGTGCCTTCTCCATGTTTTGATGGAAGTGTTGGAAATATGCTTTTCACATCTGATAAAGCATTAGAACAATTCTGGACGGTACCTACTATGAGCTAAGAGAAAAGAAACATCATTATAAGCCTGCAGAATCAAGCAAAACTTTCTCTCCTGGGAGAAACTTGACTGAGAAAAGTCACACTAAGGAGGAGCATTTGATTCCTGTGGGAATTGCAGCCCTGAGTTACATTTCCCTGCCCCCATTTGAGGTGCTTATCTGCAAAGAAAACATAACTTCCCTCTGCTCCTGGAGTTGGGTAAGGAAGTTTGAGTGCACGTGATCATTCCTTGATCCCCGCTGGGGTCAGGTGACAGTCCCTACTGGGGTCAGGTGACAGTCCCTTCGCAGTCCCCTCCTCATTTGGTGCTGTGGTATAAAAGCTAGCCCCAGCAGAACAATAAAGAAGCTGTTCCACCTCAACCTCGTGCTCTGTGGATTCATTCAACCTGGACACCCTCCGCCGAGACCCGTGGTTCCAGCCAGCAGGCGTGGCAGATTCCAATTTCCTTAACATTTGGGAAACACTTAAGAGTCCGGAATCACTCAAGGAAGGAAGTTGC
The DNA here is from genome assembly GCF_982192425.1 of Myodes glareolus. Taxonomy (NCBI): domain Eukaryota; kingdom Metazoa; phylum Chordata; class Mammalia; order Rodentia; family Cricetidae; genus Myodes; species Myodes glareolus. The sequence goes on from NC_142051.1 coordinate 26,308,047, forward strand.
TCTAACTAGTTTCAACCATATAGACAAAAGAGAAGATCGAAAAGGAAAAAAAAAAAGCCAAAAGACATTACTTACAGTGGAGAATATAGGAAGGAAGAGTCTTGTAAAACCTTTAAAAATAAGAAAAAACATACCCTGTTGCTACACTACTCACAATGCATTGTTTCTTGTAGCCTCTTTGTAAAAGGGGCAAACAGATCCAGAGGGACACATGATGCTCTTTACTTGGTCCAGTCTTTCAAACAACACGTCTGCTAATGGGAATTAACAATTTAAGAGAGCAAAATATTTTACTGGGAGTCAGAATTGGATGGTCCAAAATTATTATTTCTCTGGAGGTCTGTATTTGAAAGTATCCTTTCAGATCTCGTGAAGGTGGCTTTCAGCCCAGAGCAAAAGCTTTGTGGTTATTATTAGAAACAAGAAAAGAGCGTGAGTAATATTTTTAACTTTAAATTTTTTTTATATAATATACGCTGATCATGTTTTTCCCTCCGCTAATTCCTACCAGATCCTTCCACCTTCAAATCCTCCCTACTTTGTTCTTTTTCTAGTTCTTTCTTAAAAAAATAAAACAATATAAACAAAAACAAACATACACACATGTGCTCACAAACCCTACAAAAGTAGAAACAAAAATAAACAAGCAAACTACCAATAAGACAAAAACTTGGCAAAAATAAAGTAAAATTAGGCAGTAATTCCATAAAAATTACCACTGAGTTCCTTTTATAGTGGCCAGTTATTCCTGGACACGGAATAGTCCAGACATGGGACTTCTCCGAAGTATACTTAAAGAAACCAGTGGGGGCAGCCTGGGAAGATGGCTCAGTGGTTAAGAGCACTGATTGCTCTTCCATAGACGTGGGTTCAATTTCCAGCACCCATATGGCAACTAACAATGGTCTGTAACTCCAAGATCTGACACCCTCACACAGACATACATGCAGGCAAAACACCAAAGCATATAAAGTAAATAGATGGAAAGATAGATAGATAGACAGATAGATAGATGATAGATAGATAAGTAGATGTTATATATATATATATGTAGATAGATAGATAGATAGATAGATAGATAGATAGATAGATAGATAGATAGACAGATAGATAGATAAAGTCTGATGGTTAGGGGTATGACCTTGTTTTCACTCTCCATTTTCTGAGCTGTCTGGTTTGGACCTGTGAAGGGCTTGTGTGCTGCTGTCATCCCTGAGAGTTCATGAGTGTACCCGTCCTCTTGAATCTGGAAGATACTTTCCTTGAAGTCAACTCTGGTTCTTAAAATCTTTCCACTTCCTCTTCCAAATAGACCTCTCATTTTTTGGGGAGAGGGTTTTGATGAGGACATCATATTTATTATTGAGTCCTGCAAAGTCTTTCATTTTCTGCCCATTGTCTATTACAAGATGTTTCTCTATTCATGGCCGAATAAGCACCTAATCTGAGATTTGAGTCTCAGCCCAGTGTAACCACTAGGGGCGTCCTAACAGAAAGTATTTTCTGTAGACGGGAATGATGTAGGGTGCCCCTTTGTATGCTGTAAATATGCTTTATTACCATTGGTTAATAAAAAAGCTGATTTGGCCAATAACCAAGCAGAATAGAACCAGACAGGTGGGAAATCCAAGCAAAGGTACAGAGAAAAAGAAGGTGGAGTCGAGGAGACACCAGCAGCTCGGGAGAAGCAAGATGTGAGGTAACAAGTCATGAGCCTTTTGGTAAAATATAGAATAATATAAATAGGTTAATTTAAGTTGTAAAAGCTAGTTAATGATAAATCTTAGCTGATGGGCCAAAGAGTTTGAACTTTATATTAAGCCTCAGGACTGATAGAGAGGAGAAAAACTTCCAGTTACACAGCAATTAACACAAAGTAATTGAGATGGGCTAAAAGCAAAGGCTGAAAGGGTGAAGAGCTAAGCTGGTTCTGCGCCAAGAGGTGGAGTCTCTAGGAAATGGAGGTAAGATGTGAGGAGGGACTCTTACAGGCTGCAGCAGAAGAAAGATTAAGTCTGGAGACACGGGCATGAAAGAACTAGAGGAGGGACCTGGGTCCAGATCAAGAGGTGGAGTCCTAAGGGAATGGAGGTAGAATGGGAGCTTGTGTTCCTGCAGATGGGCTGTTACTGGGTACGGGGGTACTGGGTAGCTATATTCTTTACTTATTATTTCTCTCTCTTTCTCTCTCTCTTTCTCTCTCTCTCTCTCTCTCTCTCTCTCTCTCTCTCTCTCTCCTTCTCCCTCTCCTCTCTCTCCTTCTCACCCCCCTCTCTCCTCTCTCTCTCTCTCTCTCTCTGTGTGTGCGCGCACGCGTGTGTGTATGCACACCTAACAATACTAATCCCAGAAAAAGAGGCTATGAACTCTAGGGTGGGGTAAGACACCACGGGGGTTCCCAGGAGGGGTAGTTTGCAGGGCTTGTAGGAGGGAAGGGATATAATTCTATTTCAATTAAAGAAGAAACTTCATTTTTTTTTAAAAAAGTCTTTTTCTCTTTGAACTAAGATAAAAGTCTGAAAACTTGACTCTGAAGTTGTGCAAAGCCTTCTATAAATGAACATCTGGCGAACGAGCAGCAATTCCGAGTCGCATCGAGTTTAAGGCAGGCAGTCTAGATCTTTATGAGTTAAACTTTACTTCTGCAGATTCTGAAGATGATCCTTGAGTATGAAACGCAGAAACAGGAAGACGGGCACCAAAAAAGGGAAAATGTGTGTGTGGTGGGAACAGAAAGGGAGGGAATATGGAAGGAGGAACAAACATGAGGGAGGAAGGAGAGAGGGGGAATGGGAGCTCTGATGCTGGTATACAAAACAAAAGGCCATTAATGAGAAGGCATTTATCTTATGGATTGCCTGATAATAATTCAGTGAAAAATTATATTCTTTTTTCTTTTGCTTTTTACACATAAATACACACATATGAGAAGAAAAAGAGTCTTTTGTTTTATCAATATTGATTTTTTTCAGTGACTCTGGAGAAACAGCTGCTTAGGCACTGTATATTATTGTTTAACTGTAGGACATAGTAAAAAATTCCTATTTCTTGACTGTATTCCTGAGAATTCCATTTTATCTTCTTTTTCCAAGGTAAGACTTTAGGAGATGGGCTTTTATTCATTTATTTTTTATTTATTTGCATGTAAGCATGTATGTATGTATGTATGTAAGCATGTGTGTATGTATGTAGGCACTTGTGTTTATGGAGTGGGGCACATGTAGCGAACAGAGCACAACCTTGGTTGTCACTCACTGACTTCTGCCTTGTTTGGAATTGGATGTCTTTGTTGTCTTCCCACTGACTGAACTAGGCTAGATAGAGCTGTATTCTTCAAGGGTTTTCTTTTTTTTCCCAAAGTTTATTAAATTATAAAAGTTTCCATTTCCGCCGCTCCTCCCAACACCCTCCCACTCTCTCTCCTCCTCTCTCTTCATCCCTAAGAGCAGTCAGGGTTTCCTGCCCTGTGGGATGTTCAAGTTCCTCCCCCCTCTCTCCAGGTCCAGGAAGGTGAGTATCCAAACAGACTGGATCCCAAAAATCCAGTATATGCAGAGGAAACAAGTCCCAGTGTCATTGTCAATGGCTTTTCAGAAAGACTCCAGGCCAGCCACATTCAGAGAATCCGGCCACATTCAGAGAATCTGGCTGGATCACGTGCTCGCTCAGTCCCAGTCAACTGGCCTTGGTGAACTCTCATTAGATCAGTCCCCTTGTATCAGTGGGTGATCGCACCCCTCGCGGTCCTGATTTCCTTTTTCATGTTCTTCCTCCTTCTGCTCCTCATTTGGACCTTGGGGGGCTCAGTCCGGTGCTCCAATGTGGGTCTCCATCTGTATCGCCATCCATCGTCGGATGAAGGTTCCCTCTGGTCTTGCCTTCTTTGCTCACGTTTTCTTTCCTTCTGCTTCTCATTTGGACCTAGGGAGTTAAGTCCAGTGTTCCAATGTGGGTCTCTGTCTCTATCTCCATCCATCGCCAAATGAAGGTTCTATGGTGATAAGCAAGATATTCATCAGTATGATTATGGGCCAAGGCCGGTTCAGGCACCCTCTCCTCTGTCCAGAGAACAATCTGGGGATCTCTCCTTGGACCTGGGATCCCATTTATAATCAAGTCTCTTGTAACAGCACTATTTGTAATAGCCAGAACCTGGAAACAACCTAGGTTCCCCTCAATAGAAGAATGGTTAAAGAAGGTGTGGAACATATATACATTAGAGTTTTACTCAGCAGTAAAAAACAATGATATCTTGAATTTTGCATGCAAATGGATGGACATAGAAAACGTTTTACTGAGTGAGGTAACCCAGACCCAAAAAGAGGAATATGGTATGTATTCACTCATAAGTGGATTCTAGCAATAATTAAAGATCTTTGAGCCTATTATTCGTGATCCTAGAGAAGCTAAATAAGAAGGTGAACCTGAAGAAAATCATGTAGTTATCCTCCTGGAGATTGGAAATAGACAAGAGTCCCAGGTAATCTCGGGTGCATGGGGGGTGGAAGGGTTGTTGGAAGGGGAGAGGGTTAGAGAGAAGGGAGTAGGGGAGGAATGGAGAAAGCTCAGGGGACTGGGATGGGGGGGAGGGAGGAAGGATGGATATGGGATCAGGGAAGTATATATCTCAACTAAGGGAGTCATTTTAGGGTTTACAAGAGACTTGATTATAAATGGGATCTTCAAGGGTTTTCCCATCTCCCCCTCCCATCTTCATGTAGGAGCACTGGGATTGCAGATACTTTTACAGATAAGCTTATGAGTTTTCCTTAAAGAAAACTGACTTTTCTTCTCCCAGCAGCTATCAGTTGCCAATACTGTCTTTGATAAGGGTGGGACTTCACGATCTTCTCTGTGCTCTCCATGCTGGGGTTTTGTCTGGATTTAGCTTACATAATTTTTGTGTATGTTGTCTTAATTTCTATGTATTCATATATGGGACTGCTTTGCTGTGTCCAGAAATCACTCTGTTTTGGAGTTTTCTAGTAACTTTGGTTCTTGTAAACTCTATCCCCACTTCTGCAACGAGTGATCCCTGAGCCTTAAGAGGAGAGGATTATGATGTAAATGTCCCATTTAGATCTAATAACTCTGTTTTCTTATGTTTTGGGTCTCTGTGTTAAATTCCATGTGTTGTTAAAAGAAGTTTCTCTGATGAGGGCTGAGAGATGCACTAGTGTATGGGTTTGTTGATAAGTCATTAATAATCTGCTTAATATTGTACTCTTTTAAGCCAGGCAATGGTGGTACACACATTTAATCCCAGCACTTGGAAGGCAGAGGCAGGAATATCTCTATGAATTCTAGGCCAGCCTGGTCTACAGGAGCTAGTTACAGGACAGACTTGATAGTTACAGTGAAACCCTGTCTCAAAAAAAAAATACTATGTTCTTTTAGCAGAATGACAGGAAGTAGGTTCTGTCATAGAGTCAATGACTTGCCTTTCCAGGGGTTCTTGGCCTTGATATTGGTGCCAGATATGAGTTTCAACTTGTGGAGCAGGCTTAAATCCAATGAAAAAATAATTGGTTACTCACACGCACACAGCTATTGTACCAGGGAGCACGTTTTACCATGATGGCAGCTGTTATAGCTCACAGGATTCACACGTGGAAGGCTGAGGATTCTTTTATTTTTCTCTTCCTGACAATCTGCAGGACACTTTCCATCACTGTGAAAGCTGTGCAGTAGCAATGAAACTGCCCAGCAAGAGGGAGCTTGACTTCCCTATGTTGTATGAATCAAGTGTGTAGTGCCTCCAGCAATTGGAGTGATTTATACAGTATCTTTGAATGGGAGAGTGACTGCCTGCCTGTACCTTATCCTTTGAAGTGTAAACTTTCTATGTGTAACTTAATTCCCGACAGAAGTTTTAAGGGAGCGGAGGGAAAGAGATTGAGAGGAGAAGAGGGAGGGGAAGCTGCAAGCCAGGCAATAATAATAACGTATGAGAGAAGAATAAATAAAAAAGAAGCCGATCTTCTTGTAAATTGTTCTTCAGTGACTGAAAGGACTCTCAAGGATGAACCATTTTCTGCCAGTTGAAGAATGAAGAGTAGAGGTTTGATTCATAGACTTTGAGAATCCAGACCTTGCTATTGCATTCTCAGTATGTAGCAGTTTAAAAATAGAAGTAACTTGGGCTCTGTGCTTTTGTTTCCTAGGGAGCAAGAAAACCAAGGAGCAATAGGTATACTCTACATTCAGAATTTGGTTTCACTAGAAGCAAGAGGAGGAAATGTCTCTGATTCTCAAAATTTGTCTTGTCCTTGATAGCCCTTCCAATTCAGGAATTTTGTATGATATTCTTTCCTTATTTTCTCTATGTTGAGTGTGGAGCTGGGTATACATACGGATGTTTAATCCCACATCAACTACTTTCCTACCTCAAGTCCCCATTCTGAAGGAACTTACATTTCAGTATGAGAACCAGGTAACAAATTAAAAACACATTAGAAAATGGATCACATATTAAAAAAAATTAAACAGAAGGGGAATTTTCATCTTGAGAGGAAACGGGGTACTCAAGGCAGTAAGTGGTCTCACTGGAACATGTATCCAGCCAAGATATTGAAGAGTACAGGGCTGGGCATACAGAATTATCTACAAAACGTGGTACCCTGCTTTGGAAGTCTATATAACTTCTAGGATTGCACTAGGGATGGAGGAATGTAATCAAGAAAAGATGTAGATTATAAAGTTAGAAAACTGTGGAGCTCAGGTCCTGTAGGATGGAATAAATTATTGTAAGCATCTAAGTTATTAATGTGAGGGACACGGAAGTACCCTGCAGTGTTTTGAATTAAACTAAAACTTGTTTGCCAATTAATGTTGCCAGGAGTAACATATTGTACTTCCTCACCCTGTGTCTTTGGGTTTCTATTACTGTGAAGAGACACAATGACCACAGCAACTCTTACAAAGGGAAACCTTTATCTGGGGCTGTCTTACAATTCAGAAGTTTGATCAGTTATCGTCAGGGCCAGGGTGAGAAGTATGGTGGCAGGCAGGCAGACATGATGCAGAGAGGTAGCCAAGAGTTCCACTTATAGATTGGCAGGCAACAGAAAGAGAGACACTGGGGCTAGCTTGAACATTTGAAACTTCAAAGCCCACCCCCACAATGACACACTTCCTCAAACACCATTCCTACCACAACAATGCTACACTTCTTAATAGTATCATAGCCTATGAGACTATGGGGAGCGTCTTCATTCAAACCACTGCCCCCTGCTTCTATGTCTCAGACTCTGGTGTATGTGACTTTATCAAGGAAGACAAGCATAAGAACTAATTTGGTCATTAATTTATATTGATGCAGGTGGAAACCTTCACCTCCATGTACTATGCAAAGCCCTGCCCCCAACAATGTACTTAGCAATCTCAAAACCTCATTTGTTTCATATCTACACCTGGCCTGTACACTCATCAAAGTTTCTCTACCCCTAATGACAATCATATTTAGACACTTTCTCTTTAAATATATTCCTAGTATCTCTGATAAGAACAGAAAGGCTGATTTAGCCTGAGCTGGTTCAGTGTGTATATTCAGAAAGGCAAACTGTGTCCTTCAGAGGAACTTTTAGTTTACCATTTTATGCTTTTCATAAAACTGGGCTTGAATATGAGAAATCAGACAGATTATTGGAAGGAACATATATAGCAGAAAAAATATCAATTACCTTAACATATTCACCAAAATAGATAATTTCCCATGTTACATCTGTAGCAACCAAATTTTTCCTTCTCTTCAACCCCATAAAAGAACAAAACAAACAGTAATCTGGGCTCTTAAGTACTTTCTCATTCCTGAGGCTGATGCTTCCTTGTGTTGTATTTATTTTTGATCTGTGTTGTTTGCTCTTTGTTTGGATAGCGAGTCCTTGTTACTTTTGTAGCTCTTTAGGTAAGGAGCCAAAAACCTGAAATCATAGGACTCAGACTATGTACAATAAACACTATGCAACCTTTGCATATAAAGCAAAAGTGAGTGACCAAATTTTGTAGAACAGTTTCAGCATCATACTGCTTAAGACATGGGACACTAGAAAACAAAAGATAAATTAAAATTTTTACTGCATGAAGAATCACTGATACATCACATACCCAATACATCCTAATGTATTTAATTTCTCTTTTAAGAGAACTAATCTGCTACTGTTTAATGTGACCATTTTTCCAGCCATAGTTTTCTTCTGTTTGATTGTAATTGTGATAAGGAAGTGAGAAGATAAAGGAGCAACTGAAACACTAGATTGCTTATTTTTAATGGAAACACATTCACTTGATTTATCTTTGATGTGTCAAATATTGGAACATTTCTATAACTGAGTCACTTCTGTATGGTTGCAGCGCAAGATGTTTTTAATAGATAAGTCAAATCAGATTGATTTAAAGAACTTATATTTTTGCCTACCCATAGATATGTAAGAAAACATGCTATTGGATTTATTATATAAAAACAGAGAATAAAATTTGAACGTTTACAATTGAAAAGTTTCCTTTAGTTTTAGAAATACTGTAACATCTTTCATAATTTCTTAGTAAGCATTTGCTAGATCAGTTTAAATTTAGCATAAGCTACTTGATATATTTAAAAACCTAAAGAACTATAAAACTTTAATGTATTTTCCAACATGAAAAGAAATACCTCATTTATATATAAAGTTTAATAAAAAGGACTGCTAGAATATACAAAATGGAATTATTTCATTACCAGGTTTCTTTTATTTTTTTTCTTTTACGGGGGAAGTCTTGTATTGATTTGAATAACTACTCATTTAATGAGAAAAAATCCTTTCTTTGTGAAACCATGACTTTTTATGAATCATTACACATACCAAAACATGTAATAATGTATGTGATACTGGTTTTACATTAAAACAAACATTCAGGGAAATGTTGAAAGTTTGTAGACTTACTTTCCATTGTATAGTTTTAATGGAATAATATATTTTTCTTTCATCTTTTAAAATAAAAAGATATTAACCCCTCTCATTTTTTTATCCAGTTGAATACCCAAGCTTGGTAAAAAGAGGTCTGGATGAATAGAGTCTCTCAGCAAGGTGAACTGACTTATGTCCTACTTCCTAAAAATACATCTTGTGGCCCAGATAACATCTAAAACCACCCATATGTTATTTTTAAATGCAAAACATATTTTCTGGTCTGATATTTCCTAATCTTACTACAACAAAGTCAAATGCTTCTAATTTTTATAGACTCCTGAGAATGCTGTTCAGAAATGCCCAGCCATTTATTTTTGCATTATTTTTGCAGAACATCAAGATTACTTGAGCATTGTTAACAGATGTTTTGGGTTCCATAATGCTCTGCTGCTATTTCTTCAAGCACAAAGATAACAGAGAAATGCAATGAGAAATGTCTATGCTTTTTTTTTTCTGTCTCAGAGCATTTATCACAATCAATACAGTATTGCAGCAATACCAGCCGTTCTGTGCTCCTTTGAGGTTGGAAGTGTTTGTAGTGGGGGCAATGGCACTGGGAGCCAGTGCCAGGATGTATTCATGGAAACACTTAACGATAATACTGCTTCAGTAGAGGCAGTAATGGTATAAACAGGGCAAAGGAAATACCAGGATTGCAACAGATGCAATTGATTATATGCCTTAGGGAATATTCCACTCATTTATTTTAAGTTCAGTCCATGTAAATCAGAAAACTATGATTCTGTCAGTAGGACGTATCGCAGATGTGGTAATGCACGGTGACAGTACTCTTACACTACTGACATGGCAGACCATGCCCTTGGATGCAAAGAAGCTGCTGACGCGTGCTCTTGCACTGTGAGTCATGGAGAGTAATCTGATGGCAGTTTCACAATCACTATGACCTGTGCTGTGCTCTGTTCCAGAACCAGAAAGCAACAGGAAACAGCTGCTTTTGCTACCATTCACTTATGCATTTAAACTCGGTCACAGATCTCTCTTCAGAAAGGAAACATAGCAATTTTCAATAATGTTCAGAGTGTCAGTTTCTATTACAACAAGGCATTCTGGCCATCAAAATGGCCAAATGACAAGTTTTCTTCAGACAGACTTTCAGCAAAGAAGAATTTACTTCACGAAGAACAAGTGCCTTTCTTCTTTCATTCTTCTCTTGTCAATTAAGTGCTTTCCTTTTTTTTTTTAAATTCAGAATTAAAAATTTCTCCTCCTGGGAGCTGGAGGGATGGCTTAGTCAGTAAAATGTTTGCTGCATAAGCACAGGGACCTGAGTTTGGAACCCTGGAATCCACATTAATAAATGGATGCAATGGTAAACTTCTCTAGTTTCCTTATAAGTAAGACAAAAAGACACACAGGTTCCTGCATCTCATTGACCTGCCAATCTACCCTAAGAGATGAGGTTTAACTTCAGCCACATATAGATACTGCATCAAAAAATGAACTGCACAGTGGTTTAAGAACACTTAACACCAACCTCTGGTCTCAGTTAGCATACTTGTGCACGAGAACCAACAGGAACAGGTACATATACTCCTATGAAAACTCTGTCTCTCTCTGCTTGTCTTTGTCTCTGTCTCTTTGTCTCTTCTCTTCCTCTGTCAATATCACCAGAGCTTTACCAGAACAACAACAACCACAAAAAATATAGAGAGCTGCACCTTTAAAGATGCAATGATTAGGAAAAACAATTTGAGTTTCGTTTTTTTTTTTTTTTTTTTTTTTTTTTTTTTTTTTTTGCTCAGTTGATTGAAAGATTCATTGTATACCAGATTCACCTTGAAAAGTACGAGAACAGATAATGGATCTTTTGAAAGCTGGGACTTCAAGGGAATTGCTAAGCACTTCAAAAGACAAAAGAAGAAGGACTCTTGTAATTAATGCTAATTTATAGCCTCACTCCTATGAAATTACACATTACATGCACATTAATTATGATTAGCATTCCTCCAATAAATGTTGAAGGGAATCCTAATGATTTGTTACTTAGGATACAGCACTGTCACGCGATGTTTTCGGAAGAATAGGCTTCGCTTGTCTGAGTGATGGAAGATGGGGGCCAAGTTCTAGCATTCTGATTTCTTTTATTAGCTCATGGCAAAAGCAAGCAGTGAATGATGTAGCTTTGATGTTACTCCTTTAAATGACAGAGCTGTGACTTTTGGTCCTTGTGATTTTGGAAGTAAACCTATCATTTTCTTTAAAGAGGAAATTTTTTCTTTATTATTACTCTTTTATTACTTTTGGTACAAAAACAGCATATAAACTCTCATTCAGTCTTACGTGAATTTGGGACTCTTGGAGTTATAAACTTTAAATTCCACATAAGTGTTATCCACATATCTCCTTATGGGAAATGATAACAATAGTATATGCTTAGATATTGTCCATAAATTTAGGTGACCAAGCAATATCACACATGTATGTGCATGTGTCCACACACAGACATAAACACACAAGCACACAGATACAAGCATGCACACACACACACACACACACACACACACACAAAGACACATAGACACACAGTCATACACATATATACACACTGACTTTGAAATTGTAAGGATTAAACCTTCAGTTATGTGATTACTGAATGGTCCATCCCTATCTTCCTTGTTTAAAAAAAAAATCTATCAAGACGAAGGCAACCCCCATATTCCTCAGTCTACCCTTGTTGTTTCACTCCCAGTATGGGACTTGGAGTATTTTCTATGACCATCATTTCACGTGGTAGGTCTGATCTCCCCAGATGTAACCACAGCCCACATCCTACTGCATCATGTCAATCTGCCAGCACAGAGAACAGGTCTCTACTATTCTTAAGATCAAGAGATGTCCAAACCTCCCTCTTTTCCTCATCCCAGTCAAAAAGCCCTTTTTCTTCCTCATAACTCCCAAATGAGGAAAAGAATCTGCAAGCAATTAATATGTTAAGCTCTACAAACACAGCCTTGTGGTAGGCAAAATAAAGGGGCAAAAAGACCCCAGATACCTCATGGAAATGTGGGAAGGAAAACGCAGTGAGCACCAAATACAGATTAATAGCTCAATAAATTTCCCAATCCCACATTCATGAAAATCCCACCTGGAACTTTTAATATATTCATATCCATGGCTAATTTGGAATCATGCATTTTAGGTGAAAAGTGGAACACACACAAAGGGGAAAATGTGTTCTGGCCCAGTCGTTTCCAACTCAGAAGATTCTGTGTCATTTCATAGGCAAACTTCAGGGGACAAGCAAACCAGAACAGAGGTGGAGGCTGTGCGGCCTCAAAGACATGGATATTTCCAAAAGACTTGTACCTTTCAGCAATCTGATTTTATCAGAGAGTTCATGGCTTTTAAAATGTTGAACCACGTATTGTGCAATCTGGAAAGTAATCGTCTACCTCTCAATTTCCATCATATTCAGATACTGATGAATTTTTTTTTTTCATGGAGACGAATTTGATTTCACGGAACAGTTAAAAGTTAGCTGCAGGTTTGGACTGACGTGATTTCTTCTGCCAGCCGCCACGGTGGCAAAACGTCCATAATGTAAGTCAGCTACCAACTATAAAAAAAAAATGCAATGCCCAGAATTTAGACTGGATATAAGGAATTGGAAGAGGTGATTTCTGGTTTACTAAAGTGTTAACAAGGATAATAAAGCTGGCATTTATAGCACTTTCTCTGTGTTACAATGGCTTCAGGGCTCTATAAATAGTTATTTTTGTCTTTACAACATAAAGGCTGATGTTATGATCCCGACTCTACAGGTAGAAGAAATGAGATGAAGATTGGAATTGGTTTACCTGCATTTGCATGGAGACGCTATTTGGATATGAGCCTGTCAGATGAACTCCAGAATATGTAATTTGTGCCATAATTTCATAGAGTAGAAGAAAGAGACATTACTACCATTATGATATATTTTTGCAACTTACATTAAATATATACATAAACTTTGTTTCAATACCCAAAGTAAACTATTTAAGTTCAAAGAAGATAAAACTGTCTTACTGTATTTCAAAGTAGTAATGATTAATTTATGTATGCATTATTCATATATGCAATATATACACTGATACTTAACATGTAGTTGTATTATGACAAACATATATCTAAGTGTGATTGGGGATAGCCCTCGTGTACTTGTTTCAAGAATACTATGAGAATTGTTTAATAGAGTAGTCCTTAAATTTTAAAGTTATATTCTAAAACATCATTTTTTAATTATTAAAACTTTGTTATCAAAACCTTACAATATGCTCAACAGAAAATCATTTTTTTTGTAGATTTTCTGTCTGTTTTTGTCCTTTTTTTCTAGATATATTTTCCTTAAAAATCTTTTGTCTATTAAATTTTCACATGTACTCACTCATAAGTGGTTTTTAAGCATAAAGCAAAGAAAACCAGCCCACAAATTACAATCCCAGAGAACCTAGACAACAATGAGGACTCTAAGAAGAACGTACATGTATCTAATCTACATGGGAAGTAGAAAAAGACAAGATCTGCTGAGTAAATTGGGAGGATAGGGGCCTTGGGAGAGGATTGAAGGGGAGGGGAGAGGCACGAAAGGTAGCATAGAAAAATGTAGAGCTCAATAAAAAAATCAATGAAAAAGAGATACAAAAAATAACCTCTAAATGAAGTGTTCACTGTTGTAATCTTTTTACAATTCCATGTCATTAAAAATATCCTTGAGTATGAAATATTTTTTATTTATTAAAAGTGAGTATGTTGGGTAAATTATGAAAAAACAACCCAGCTCTTATAGTTCTCTGTGAAATTCTTTCTCTAACGTCACCAAATTTTACCACCCCTAAAGTGCACAGGTGTCCTTTGCAATACTGTGCATTTTATTCCCAATCATTTTTATTACAAGCAAGAGCAAAAGTCCTCTTTTATTATTAGACTATTTTAATTTCTTATCTCAGTTTCTATTTTTCCTGAAACAGGAGTCAAACTTTTTTTTCCTGAAAAATGATTTTTTCCCTAAGGAAAAGTAACCTTTGGTTTCCCCATAGTTGTAAATGATTTTTTCTAGTTTATTATTTGTCTTTATTATGTTCAACATGGTTTTTAAATATAAATTAAAGGCATGGTTTATCCTAACAGTTATATTTATAAATTTTTTTCTTATTTTCTTGTCAAGAACAGACAGCCTCACCTAAATAATTAGATAGGGAAGTTAATTTAATATCTTGTCTAGCTGTGTTTGATTTTACATTTTAAGTCTTTACAGTGCAATAGTTCTTGACTTTTTGTCAATAATTGATATTTATTTGCATATGACATCTTTATAATACTGAATTTTTATTTTTTTTTGATTGCTAACTTTTTATGGTTTTAAAAATATGAAATTTATAATTTCTTTTCAGTTTTATATAAAAGTTTTGTTCAGGTTACATGCTGTTTGTATATCTTTTAATGTTGTTTTTTGAGATTAAATTTTTTTCTCTTTTTATTATTCTCTCGTATATTATATCCCAACTACAAAAAAGAAAATAAAACTGGTCCTAATTATGAATAGGGAAAGCATAGAAATTTGCTAAATTTTCTGTTTCATGGAGATAGCAAGAAAAGAATGGCAAAGATAGTAAGAGAACTGAATGTGGGTTTGTAAATGTGCAGGCATGTAGGCATTGAATAGTATTTGACTTTATTCTATGTCCATTTAATTCACGGGTACATTGCATACAGATTCATAGACATTTCAACACAAATGAAAATAGTAGATACACATTTAAAGTATCATCTTAGCAGCCTTTGCTGACAGTTTTCTCGTAATTAGAACTCAACTTCACCTGAAACACTGATTGGCAAAGGAAATTACTCATTTTCTGAGAGTCTTCCCTTGATCTACATTTTATTTTACAGAGCTGAATGAGTCACTTACCTAGAAAGAAGTAAAAGTAGACTGTTTTTCTTAGCCTTTGGGACACACGCAATATGCTAAGGACTGCTGACATTATCCTAAGGCTTGTGATGAAAGCTCATCCAATTGAAAATGACAAAAGAGCTTTAGCATTTGGAAACTTACCAAATACCAATAAAACACTCCTAGGCAGACCCAGCATTTTCTTGCTATATACTCCCAAACCTAAGAGAGTGGAAATAAACAACCATCATTTTTAAAGTGCCTGGAAAGGTAAAGAAGTACTAACAGCTATTTTTCACTTGCAAAAATACTAATAAGGAAATGCAGATGATCAGAAACAAGAGAATGTAGTAAAATTTTACTTATTCATTCATTCAAACATTTCAAGCGTTAATGTGTTTATTCTTGTGAGCTCAGGGTGATGAACTCTAATGTGGTAAGCCTCATGTTCTTATGTTCAGGAAAACATGTACTAAACATAAAAAACAGCACATTGAGCTGTGGTTTAATGTAACAAAAGTTGGCACGCTAAGGATTTTTGTTGTTCATTTTTTTAATCATTTGATTTTATTTTGTATATCACCAATTTGGAATTATAGAATCTGAAAGACTATTTAAGGTGGTTTTTTTTTTTTACAAGTGAGTCTTAGAAAGCATTCAAACAAACAAGAAGACTCTGAGATGGTTTCTGAAAAATGTAGCTCTCGGCATTGCTGTGGGATAATCCTTCTGCATACTGTGAATTTATGTTGTTCTCATTGATAATAAAAGCTGCATTGACCAATAGCAAGACAGAATACAGCTAGGGGAAGATACAGGGAGAAGGGCAGATCGGAGATGCCAGCTAGCTGCCAGAGCTGTAATATGTACTAAAATACAGGTAAAGCCATGAGTCACATGGTAATATATAGATCAATAGAAATAAGTTCATTTAAAAGTAGTAGCTACTTAGCAACAACACTGAGCAACAGGCCAAACACTTTGCAATTATATTAAGCTTCTCTGTGGTTATTTTGGGAATAGGCAACTGAGAAGAGAAAAGGCTACTTTATTCACATCATATTTAACCCTCTTTTACTTTAATGTATAGGGGATCCTAAAAACATAATAAAGCCCTGCTTTCTATACTGTTATATATGTTAAAATTATTTTCAAGTCTTGACTTACTTTCCAATAAGTTTTTTGACTCTATATTATCTTCTTATTATATGTTGCTAGTTGATTTCTTAAATTTCTATAGGTACATCTGTGAGACAGTAAGGATTAGAAATAGATTGGTATAAATAGTATTCTTAGTAATAATAGATAGTATAAATAAATGAGAAACAAATGATTCGTTATCTGAGCATTTAATGCTTTATATCACTTTTTTGCATTTTCTTTTACTCAGACAACTTCAAACACAGAAAGTTAAATTCACTGCAGATAGACTAATAATTAGTGAGCATTAAATCATTAGACGACTGTTATGCCAAAGCCAACATATACCAATATTTAAAAAGTTACTTTCCAAAGTAATTTTAACGTGATATGTTCACTTATTTAAGGATTTTTTTCAGTAGCCTTATGTGAGGTGATAAATGCCTCAGGAAGATGAGCCTGCTGACCTTGTCTTTGGGACCATTCTGGGCTTCAAAGTGAGAATCCTGACTCAAAAAGTTAGAAACACCAACGCCATTAACAGAAACAAAAGTTTCTTCAGAATTATATTTATGAGAAAACTAACATCATAAGGCATTCAACAATATTTTGCCATAACTTGACCAGCTCCTGTTTTCTTTGTCTATTATGGAGCAAAAGGAATTCCATAATAAGTCTTGTCCCCATTTTCTTTTATACTGTTGAAACTTGAACCTGGGAATTACTTTGGGTAGATTGGCCACTTTAACAAAATAAATTCTACCCATTCATGATTATGATAGGTCATTCTAGCTTCTGGTATCTTCTTAAGTTTCTTTTATTTCAGGGTCTTTAAATTCTCAATGTACAAATATTTCCTTAGATTTATTCCAGTATATTTTGTGTTTCTTTTTGAAGTGCATTAGCAATCAAGACTTCAGTGCAATTCTTCACAGAAATTTGAAAAGTAATCTCAATTTTCATATGGAAACAAAATACTCAGGAAAGCTGGGACAATACTGAACAGTAAAAATAGCCCTGGAAGTATCTCCATCTCTGATTTCAAGTATGCTACAACCTCAGGGATATAAACAGCATGTAGTGGTGTGAACACAAACATGTTGATCAAAGGAACATACATGAGAACCCCAAAGTCACCTGAATTTTTCACAGAGACAAACTATGTACACTGGACAAAAGATAGCAGATTGAACAGATGCTACCTTCAAGGTCAAACTGAAGAGATACATGTAGAAAAACCGAAACTAGAATCTTCTCTCTCCCTCTATACAAAACTCAACTAAAAATGGATATAGGAATTCAATATGAGACCTGTACTGGATGGCTTTGTGTGTCAATTTGACCCAAGCTAAAGTCAGCAGAGAGGAAGGAGTCTCAGTTGAGGAAATGCTCCATGAGATCCAAATGTAAGGCATTTTTTTAAAAAAATTAGTTATCAATTCTGGAGGTCCCAGCCCATGGTTGGTGGTGACATCCCTGGGATGCTGGTCCTGGCTTCTGCAAGAAAGCATGCTGAGCAAGCCAGGGGAAGCAAGCCAGTCAGCAGAACTCCTCCATGGCTTTGCATCAACTCCTGCCACTGAGATCCGGTCCTGTTTGAATTCCTGTACTGACTTTCTTCAATGATGAACAGCAATGCTGAAGTGTAAGCCTAATAAATACCCCCCCACACACAACACACAAACAACTTACTTTTTGTCACCGTGTTTCATTGCAGCGATAGAAGCCCTAAGACAAGACATAGCCCAATGTGATTGATAGAGGGCAACTTGAAAACTATGTTTCAGTTTATAGGTTCAGAAATGAATTTTCTGAGCAGAACTCCAATAGTACAGGAGTGAAAATGTCTATTTAAAATGGGATGCTATGAAACTGTGATGCTTTTGAACAGCAAAGGATGCCAACATTTTTAGTGGAAATGGAGCTTGCTGAACGCCAAAACATCTGCATCAACTATGTATCTGGAAGAAAGTTGGGGTCTAGAATGCATAAGGTGTATGTAAGGGGTGCAGTAAAGAAGCCATTGGACTGGATGCTCTATGACTAGGCATAAGGTTTTTTATTGTGACCAACCTTATGCAAGAGATTAATAGGGAGTGGGGGTCTCAATGGGTCTTCATCTCCAAATGTGGATGAAGGCAGACTGGACTCTGATGGAGGGTCTATAGAGTTATTGAGAATGGGCATGGGGAAAATACAAAGGTGGAAATCTGTTGCATTGGCTGTTAGTGATGGTGGGACGAAGGCTCTGAGTCATTAAAGACAGCATAGAAGATAGTGCAACATCGAAGAATTTGGCTGTGGAATGTGTGAGGTTCTTAGTTTATCACAAGGAATAACCAATCCCTTTCTTACTGGATTTAAGGTGAACAACTGCTGAAAATATAGAGAATAAAAGACTTTGAAATGCTCATCTCTGAATGGGGCATATATATCACATCTTCCCTCAAGACTTAGGGATTATTGGGGAAGTGGGGATGGAAAAAATTATAAGAGCCAGAGGTAGTGGACATCTGTAGAGAAATATTCTTTCCCAGAGATATCAGATCTTTTATTATGAGCTCACAACAGCCATGACTATGGTATAAAACGTATACAAGATCAAACCAGTTAGAAATCCTAACGTGACTGGAGGGCAAGAGTGGAGGCTTATGAAGCTGATAACTTTTAGGAGAATACGAGTCAGAGTTCTCCAGAGATGCTACCACTGAGAGTCTACCCATGCTCCTCTTGATGGTTCCATGTCCACACATATGCTTGCACCATAGAGTAGACTTCATAGGTTTAAATAAAAAGCGCATGAACTTGTGCGAGAAAGTGAAAGATTGGAGGGGAGGGAAACGGAGGTGGATTTGATTAAAATATATGCATAAATGAAATTCTCAGAAATTGCTCACATAACAAAATAATATTTTTCACATTTATAATTGGCATATATTTTAAACAGTTTCTAGAAAATAAAAATTATGCCTTCCTTTATGAAATAGCATGACTTTGGAAAGCTTTATAAGAATAACATTCTTCAAATTGCTTACCTAAAGTGATATCATGCATTACAGAAGCTGGAAAGGAATCTAGAGAGCATTTAAAGTGATTGAAGGGATGGGGCAATTGGAAGAAGATAAATCAAAAGGAGCTTCCCAATAATTGATTTGAATTTTAAAAAAGGTATTTATATAGAGACATTCCTACTTTCCTGCTCTCGATCTTCCTATGTGTAGGCAGAAGAAGAAACAGATCTATTTGTGGTTAGAGAGGAGTACACACATAGAGAAAATGTTTTTTGACAGTGAGATAAATCAAGTGCTGACACAGGTTACCAAGGGTTGTTAGGCTATTGTCAATTTTTAATCTCTTGAGAATCTCCTATTTTCTATAGACAGCTAAACAATTGAATGATTTAGGCAGTGGAGCTGGATAGGGAATTCCAAAACGAGATGAAAGTTGTAGGGGTTTTCTCATTTATTTTTAAGTGATTCTATTATAGCAGAGACAATATATCCAAACTTCTTAAATTAAATGTGGAGACAGATATTAAATTTAAAAACATTTCACTTTTACAAGCAGTGTGTAATATATCTTATAAAAAGCTGTATCCACCAACCTGGCTTCCTAGACTGGAATTAATCATAGAGTGGAAGAGTGTTGAGGGGACTTTGGGGGGATTTTCCCCTCTTTCCCCCTCAGCACTCTCCCCTGACTGGAATTAATTACAATTCACTCATGAAAGCATTTGCTATGTTATGCAAGGGTTATATGTTCCATTTCCTCATTAGGTAAGAATCTTTTGACAACTGAGACTGTAATCAAATATTTTTTTGTGTGTTCTCAGAAACTAACACAACATTGTACATGATGTCTATAGTTTAGACATGGAGAAAGTAAAGAAGTAAAGTAGAAAGGAGAAACTCTTTCTCTGGTGCATATCTTAAAAAGCTGCTCCTTAGGATTTGCAGAGGATATCATTCAGAGACAGGAGGACATTGTCAGCTGAAATGAAGTCATGATGGGTGAAGTTGTACTTGCCCTTGAGCCCAACACTTGGGTAGCTGAAACAGGAAGTCTGAGGCCAGCACTTTTGCATTAATTCCAGAGCATAGAGGGAAAGAGGTATGATACAGAAGTTCAATTTAGAACTGAAGACTCCAAGATCTCTTATTCTTTGCATGTTGAACAGTTGTTGCTCATAGATCCAATCAACGGGTGTGTTACTTCCATAATATTCCTGTCACTTTTATACCAGTAGACTATCTTTTGGGTTCAGTTGTTACTGCAGTTCTCAAAGTTCTCCGCTGAGTAAGACCAGGAGGTGCACAGTCCCCTCATGATTTCCTATCTCAAGTCACCAATATGGAGTTGCTTGTGCTGGCATTTTCAAAGTAACTAAACACTGAGAAGTTAGGAAAAAAATAGACCTTATGTACGGTCATCTTGCACTACCTAAATGTGTTCTACCTTTGGCTCCTATTTGCATTTTTTCATTATGTTTCAGATAACATTGCATTTATTGTTTCAGATAACATTGCACTTCAAGATTGAGTATTAAACCAATGGGGACTAGGACTATAACTGGAATAAGAGAAATGAATATAATTTAAATACTCTCTGTCTTACTATCAAACTGTTGACACCAATGGTCCCCAAACAAGTGGAATTTCCTCAGGAATCTCATGCAACGAAAAGAAAATGTATTGGCCAGAGGGAAGGCTTGTCACATGGAAAGAGATTTCAAACAATTCTAACGACTTCCCAGGCCACCCTATAGGATGAAATTAAAGTCTGTCAGTGGTGGGAGGAATCACACTACACAATGATGTCAATGGTGGGAGGAATCACACTATGGAATGATGTCAATGGTGGGAGGGATCAGCTACACAATGATTTCAATGGTGGGAGGAGTCACACTACACAATGATGTCAAGGTGGGAGGAATCACACTATGTACTAACCAAACTGTGAAGGGGACTGCATAGATTTGCATACCCTTTGACTGTTTAAAGTTTAATCTCATTTCACTACTCCAAAGATGGACACCAAGGGGAGAGGATTGGGGGGTGTCACTGGGCCTAGTTGTCCGTCTTCCTAGTGTGTTCACATTGAATAAATATTTTCTGGCTTTTAAGTAAGAAAGGAAGGAAGGAAGGAAGGAAGGGAAGAAAGAAAGAAAGAAAGAAAGAAAGAAAGAAAGAAAGAAAGAAAGTAAGAAAGGAAGAAAGAAAGAGAAAGAAAGAAAGAGAGAAAGAAAAAAAGAAAAAAAGGACCCCCTTTAGAATTTTCCCTCAGCAATCTTCCACTCTGTGCCTCACCTCCTATCTGCCTGTTCAAGCTCCCATCCCCACCTGCCCTAATACACTCATGCAATCTCTTCTGTTTCCCTTTCCAGGGAGATCTGGGTGTACCCCCTTGAAATCTTCTTGTTACCTAGTCTCTCTGAGTCTCTGG